>NC_088245.1:129525130-130150130 GCF_036013445.1 Caloenas nicobarica
CTGTTTCACTCACTGCTTTTTCACACCTTTTCCAGGTTCTTGCCTGTGGTTGCCTACACTCTTCAAGGGTTCACTTCATTGGCCTGTTTTTCCATAACAGGTAGCTCAACAGAAAGGCAGCTGAGTTACAGAATATACTGTTTCAAACCCTGCAAATATGCACATCTAAACTGATACATCTCACCTCCAGCCTCATACATGTCATTTTTTCTTGTTCCAAACTGTCTGATCTCCACAGGCATTTTAGTTACTTCCTTTAGGCCTATTTGTATAAGTGATGACTCATCCTTACTTGTTATGATATCATTAACTTTTGCCTTCCTGCCTTTCAAACTGCAGGTGCTGTTGAATATGAATATCTTTTTTTTTTTTTTTTAAATGTACATGGATAAAAGGGAAGCATTTAATTACTAATGTAAGATGTAGCAACACCTATGCGGTTATATTTCTTGAAGCTTTTTATCTGATATACTGCCTTAATTCATTATTACCCCTTCATACAGAAGTGGCTCTGTGATGCAAAATCAAAACCAGCTCTTCAGTTATACAGTATAATTACCCATTATTCTAGCATTTTGCTGTATAATTGAAAATTTGATTGTGATTTTTACAATTCTGTATTGGTTTTTTCCCTTGTAAGATCTTTTTGGTTTTCATTTTATCCTTGCCTGTGATAAATAAATGCATATTTAATCTTCATGTATAAATAATGTACTTTTCTGAAAGTGCCATACAAAATGTGATGAATGGTTGGGCCATCTTCATTTTCTCGTTTAGATTTCCTTATGATGCTAGTAGACAGAAGGAGAATTGAGTCTCAGTCCCTAGGGATGTGACACTGTTGTAATGGAATTAATAGAGCTGATAAAATTAATAATTTATGATGCAGTATCTCCTGACAAAACTTCTCAAAAGACCCCAGTACAGACCAGCTAACTTCTGGTTGGGAACTGGCAATCACATTTTTTTTTTCCTTATTTTTTTCCCTCCACTTAACTGCTGTTACTAGTCATATGATAATGAATAATAAGCGTCCTTTTATTTCCTCCCCTCTAACAAAATATAACTCAGAGGGATTGTGGAGTCAAACCAATCAAACAAAAGAAGGTATATAAGAAAAACTTCTCATAAGAAAAACACTTCAGATTTCTAATTGAACAGAGGGATTTAGCTTTTTCCAGTGAGCTGAAATATACATACATGTATTCCCTGTACTCAGCACCTATGTCAGAGGTGTCAAACTCGTTTTCACTGGGGGCCACATCAGCCTCGCAGTTACCTTCAAAGGGCCGAATGTAATTGTATAAATGTATACAGTCCTAAAATTACATTCGGCCCTTTGAAGGCAACCATGAAGCTGATGTGCCGCCTGGAAAAATGAGTTTGACACCCCTGACCTATGTGATATACTCTAGGAACTTCTCACTTCAAGACCATTAGTTGTAGTACCAGATGCTTTTTAACCTTTGCAACTGTATCTACCTCCAGCACTTTAAATATAATCTGCTTCTCCATGACTCAGAGGCGTTACAACCACAAGATTAATTACCAGTGCAATTGAGTTCCTCAGGGATGCAATTTCCAGGTGCTTCTGGGTAGATGATAAGCCCTGGTTCTTTAGAAAATTTGCAGCTCCCATACAACCAAGAAAACTGACAGTGGCGAGTGAGGAAAAAGTGAGTCATTATTTGTTTCTTAAGGTTAAGATGCATCTCCCTACCTCAGTTCAGCAATGTTTATTACTTCATATTATCTATCAACATAGTATTCTCCTTCTGGAGAACTGTTGAATCAGTCAGAGAAAACACAAGATAAGGCAAGGCTGTGCTTTGAGAAGTGATCACACAGGAGTCTGGATATCAAACCATCATGAGCAGGATGGAGCACATCCCAGAATTACAATCTACAGTTAAAAAAAAAACCCTTCTAAGTATATTATGATAGTTGTATTGCTGATTTTACTTTGACTTCCTATGGTAGCCTACTGGTCATCAATCAAGTGGAAAGCTGATTGCCAGATACCATTATAGATGAAATGACGCTAAATGAGATAAACTTTGTTTTAAGTTAGTTTAATTTAAAAATCTTTTGAAGATAACAGAACTTCGGAGATACTGAATAAACTACCTAAATTATACAGCATTTTAGATGGAATGCATTAGATACATTAAATTATTCTGAGCTGCATGCATTTAGGTAATGTCTGAATGGGAGGACTGTACAATTCTGAACCACTTCATCTGATTAGGAAAATTTACATTATACAGAGTAAAGCTGATGAGAGACGTGAAGGTAGACTTATGTCTCCCTAAGTCATCTGGTCAATCCACGTGTTCTTAACATTTACTGTTCTGTTAGTTTATCCAAAAGAAGGTTTAAAAGGTAATTTAGTAGAATCATCAGTAACTGGAAAGAATTCTAATAGAATAGGACACTTAAATTAACCAGACCAAAGAAGTACAAAGCTCAGTGGCTGAAATTCAAACCTATATAAATTAAGACTAGAAAAAGATCATACATTATTAACAGCAGAGATAAGAAACAACTGGGAGAATTTGTAGGGACATGGTGGTCAATTCTAGTCTTTAAACTAGGATTGTATGCTTTTCTACAAATAATGCCTTTACTCATGATCATTTATTAATCATTAGAAAAGCTGAAATTGTGACAGATTTGTTCTATGTAGGATTTACAGTTTTAATAAAAAAATAAGTATTTGAAATATTAGTTGTAAGAAATAAAGCTATTTATAAACAAGAATTGGCAGAAGCGGTGCAACGGATTCCATCAAGATCTAAACCGTATTTGACACCAATACTCTTCATATGCAGCCTTCTATGTCTCCTCCTGTGCTCAACAGAGAGTTGGTATCTAGATCTGCTTCATTACCCTTCTGCTGTACACCTCCATGTAGTCACAGCTGGGACTGAGTTCCTGCAAACCTGATAATCAGGAAGTTGCTCCTTCCACCCACTCATAGACAAATTTGATCTAATTTAGCTGTGGTTTTGCTAGCAGTCACATAGACTCTTAGGCATGATGAAGGTGAGTCAGTAAATTAGATTGGTGTGGATTTCTTTTTATTTTTTTCCCCTAGTGGTTAGATAACCACTAAAACGTTTAGAGCTTCTGATATAAACGATGTGAAAAAATGAAGAAAAGAGGTAATATATTTTAACTGTTGTGTCATCCCAGCAGTGATATTGAACATTTTCTCCCTTTGTGTATGTTTGAGGCACTATGAAAATCATAGACATTGTCCCTTAAATGCAATATTATAACTGTTTAGAAAAAGCACATAGCACATTTTCAGCAAGATAAAGTTCTTCAGGCCTCAATGGTTTACATAGTTGGTTTTTAAGGATGCTTCTAGTTGAAAACTTGATGTTAACATTATAGCTCTGTTGATAACAGTGATAGCACATAAATCAACACTGGCAGAACTGAGGCATAAAGCTTAAAATTGACATTAAGTTCTTAGTCCTGAGTATGCTCAGTGATATTTGTTGTCAAATCTTTATTGTTTTCAAGTGCATAAAAGCTCATGATCAGTATGGAAAAGTTTAGCACAAAAAAAGCTATTTTTTTAAAGCCACATCAGCACAGTGATGCAAAATAATTGCCATTCTGTGGAAGTATCATAAGAGAATTTAATTTCAAAATTACTTTGTTTGCTTTTTCTATTTTAATGGTAAATATGTTTGAAGTTCCTTATTAGGTAGTAAGCTCTTCAGAGCTGGGACAGTGGTCAAATGTGCTGTATTTATTCTTACCTTCTACAATGCTCGTCATTAAGTGACATCATCTAGTTGTCATCTTCAAATAATGTAATACAGTGGTATTGCTATTTGAGGAACTTTGTTCTGCAAAACTTATACTGTGTAGGAGAAAAATGTACAGCTTTTGGTATAAATCATTATTAAAGTGATATTTCATATGCAGACAAAATGCCCATAAAACCTTATGCAATATTTAGCATGGCAGGATGACCTGCAACTCTGTCATTTCACCTGTTTTTAAAGATTTCCCAGCAACAAAGAGTCTACCTTACGCTTGTAATAGGTGTATTTGGTATTATCAGCTTGAAAGTTTTCCTTTTGAAAAAATTTTCAAACTATATCTCTCTTGATACTTTCACAGCCGTAACTTCTTGTGGTTTCTTTTGCAGACATGGATAAAGGAATATTCTTTTCCTCTTTTCATCAGTTTTTAAAGTATTTGAATATTGTTTGTCTCATTATGCCCTTCTGAAGAGTTAAGGAATCCACATTTTCTCAACATTCCTAGGTAGGTTTCTCTATTTTGCATGAATTTTCTGAGTAACAAACTGTCTTCACATCTCTTGTGATGCTTGCCAAAGAGCTTGTGCCTGCCAAAGGAAAATTATTTCCAGTGTCATGGTATCTGTCTGTAAACCAGTTTTTGCAGCTTGGTGGAAAGCCTGTAGTCCAGCTCTGAATCCTATTTTTAGTAATAGCTGTTATAACTCATCATCCGTTGTTCTTGTAGGAATAGCATAGCTAGTCTTTCTCAAATAACTTCAGGATCAGGATAATGCTATGACATAAAAAAGGGTAAGTCTAGTTTATTCTCTCAGACTAAACATTTGATTAAGCATTTCGTAAACTGAGGCACAGAAAGCAACATTATGAGTTGTCAGTAGTGTTTTGAAGCTTATATCTGTCACCAGGTGTTTTTGGAGAATCTCAACAGTTGTTGCTGACCCCAATTTGAGTGTCTTATAGACATTCTCCCTAGACAGCAAAGCCTGAGACACTGCTTCTGCTCTGCACGTAGACTCATTGATACTACTGAGAATACCTGGTGAGTACAGCAGCAGTTTTTTTGCAGGGTCATTCCATCATTCTTATGGAAAAATGCATTTTCACTAAAATATATTGTATATTGGGCTTCTTTGCAAGGAAAATATGAAAAGAAATACCGTCCTTTAGGACAAGCTTATAGAATACTCATCATAAGAGTTCTTTAAAAATAGAAAAGGATGAAAAAGACATTTCAAAGCTCAGATTTGCTTTTTGGTCTTCAGAATTCTGGTTCATTTAACACTTATAAATATAAATGGGAAGCAAGAGATTTTCTCTTGTCTTTAGGGGCTGGCTGACTCTCTTCACCTTAGTTCTGCACATTGCTGCCCAGTCTCTCTAGGTCAGATAACTCCTTGTAAATTAAAATATTGCATAAACAATACACCTCAGAAAAAGAAAAAACAACACACACCTGTCTTATTAAGACTATAAACACATGTTGATGACTGGCATTCACAGGAACTAAGCAAAGTACAGAGATGTAACGAAGAGTGAGTTTGGGAATTAAATTACCTCTCCACCACAGTTGTTGTAGTGACATGCAGCCTGATTGAAAGCACTCTTCCTTAATTTTGTTCATAACAGTTGAGCCAAAACTTGACTTTCTCTAAGTGCAGAAATGCTATCTATTTCTATTACAATGAATGGGATTAGAATCCTCAGCATAGTGCCCTATAGTGCTGGGTGTCACCAGAGATGCAGTTGTCCTGCTCTTTGGCTGTTCATTCAGCAAATATCACCTTTCACTGCCCTTTCTCCTCATGACACAGCTGTGTCAGTTGTCATCTCTCCTCAAATGACACAAGTGAATCTCCTCACAGAGGATGTGAGATAGGAGATTATCCATCACCATTCATAGCAGAGCCAGAGTAAAAGCTGCAGGGCTCAATATCATGTGAAATACAATAGACGAGGTAGCAGTGACAGCTATGATTTGGGTGCATGATAAATGACACTGAGGAGTACAAAAAGCATCGTCAGCTTGTGAGACTCTCTGCAGGAGCTCGCCACTTCCCTGTAACACTGCAGGAGATGCTGTCAGTCAAGCCATCTGAAAATCTTAGATCTTGAACATTGACAAAGCTGGATTTTCTTAGAGTAATCTGTGTGAGAGGTAAGGACCTGAAATGATGATAGCCATACCTGATAGGGTGTCCTATTGTAGACCCAGAAGGTTCTATGAGAATGGGACAATTAAGCTTCTATTGTCTGAAACCAGCAAGCCAATCAAATCTGATAGGTTTAAATTTAAGCTTTAAATTAATATTTAAGTTGCCAGATGCATTATCCAAGAATAAAGGTCTCTTTGGTCTTGGTATATAAATAAACACCCGTCATCTACTTTTTTGGCATGACAAACCAGCTTTTAAAAAAAAAAATTCTGTAAGTTCATTGTTTGTGCTTTGCCCTGGAGATCATACAAGTACGAGATATTTCCCTTGAGGAAGCACACTGAAATATTTAAGAAGCTTTACTTCTTTCCTCCAGAAACCCATGTTACTGTAAGAACATTTCCCATTATACTATTGCTTCAGGGTTTTAGATCTTTTTTTTTTTTTAGGAAGACATTTCAAGGCTATTACTCATTCTCTAAGTTATGCGCAATCTAAAAGACATGCCTTTTTCAAAACTTTTTTGATATGCAGGACATACATAAATGTTATGAAAATAATGACTGTGTTCATAATTTGTACTAATAATTTACTATGATCAGAGGTATTTGTCTAAAGAACAGTTGACTACCCCTCTGGAGAAAATCAGAGAAAAACTATCTAGACATTTGTTTAAGAGAGCAAGATACAGTTAGACAGCCATTTATGCATATATGAGGTTTAAGTTTTGCTTTTGCTTGTCTTTTCCTTTTCTGCAACTGTTCGACTTCCTCACTGAATCCTGTAGTAGGACATACCTAAGACAATTATTGTGGGTTGACCCTGGCTGGACACTGGGTGTCCACCGAAGCCGCTTTATTACTCCCTCTCCTCAGCTGGACAGAGTAGACAAAATATGATGAAAGGCTCGCGGGTCGACATAAGGACAGGGACATCACTGAGAAATTACCGTCATGGGTAAAACAGGCTCAACTTGGGGAAAATTAATTTGTTGCAAATCAAACCAGAGCAGGGTAAAAAGAAACAAAACCAAATCTTAAAACACCTTCCTCCCACCCCTCCCTTGTCCCCGGGCTCAGATGTACTCCTGATTTTCTCTACCTCTTCCCCCACCAGCAGTGCAGGGAAATGGGGAATGGGAGTTGTGGTCAGTTCATCACACATTGTCTCTGCCGCTCCTTCCTCCTGAGAGGGAGGACTTCTCACACTCTTCCCCTGCTCCAGCGTGGGGTCCCTCCCATGGGATACAGTCCTTCATGAACTTCTCCAACATGAGTCGTTCCCACAAGCTGCAGTTCTTCATGAACTGCTCCAGCATGAGTCTCCCATGGGGTCACAAGTCCTGCCAGCAAACCTGTTCCAGTGTGGGCTCCTCTCTCCATGGGATGACAGGTCCTGCCAGGAGCCTGTTCCAGCATGGCCTTACCACAGGGTTACAGCTTCCTTTGGCCATTGACTTACTCTGGCATGGGGTCCTCCGTGGGCTGCAGGTGGATATCTGCTCCAATGTGGACCTCCATGGACTTCAGAGGGACAGGCTTCTTCACCAGGGTCTTCACCATGGGCTGCAGGCGAATCTCTGCTCCAGTGCCTGGAGCACCTGCCGCCCCTCCTTCTTCACTGACCTTGGTGTCTGCAGGGTTGTTTCTCTCACATATTTTCACTCCTCTGTTCTGACTGCTGCTGATGTTTTGCAGGTTTTTTTCTTCCCTTCTCAAATACGTTATCACAGAGGCGCTACCACCTTCACTGGTGGGCTCAGCCTTGGCCAGCAGCAGGTCCGTCTTAGAGCCAGCTGGCATTGACTCTATCAGGCATGGGGGAAGCTTCTAGCAGCTTCTCACAGAAACCACTGTTGTATCCCCCCCACTACCAAAACATTGCCATGCAAACCCAATACAACAGTGGAAAGAAATACGATTCTGAGTGATGATTCCAGTAACCTTTGTGTCTCATTTTCTAAGTTCCCAGCATGTGCAGTCATCACCAAATTGCCCTTGTCAGCCTGTAAGCACAGACTATGGTAAATGCAATGATTTTATTATAAATGATTACTTTAAAATCAGGTATTTTGAAAGATGTGTACAAACTGATATATGGCACAATAATTTACAGATCTGATAAGTAATAATTAATAGTATTCCCATCATTAAATTTTATATTCTGAATCCTGGTCTTTCCTTACAGAGGCTTGCTGTTTCATCACTTTTCTGAAGTATCTTCTTAAAAAAAAAGAAAAAAAAAAAGTATTTTCTTCAGTCTTATTCTAGTCCTGCAATCCTTATTCAGGCACATTCCAATGGCTTCTAAAGAACATTGGTTTTCCCATGAAAGAGGTGTTGCTTCCATGAAGTGTTGCTTTCCATATGAGGAAAATGAGATGTTTTCCTATAACCTTGTCTAATGAAATACATAAATATTTTTCACTTCACTAATAATTAGCATCCTTGCCACCATTATTCATGGAAAATGTTCATGGGATAGCAGTGTTCTCTCTTAGGGTCCAAGCTATATAGCCACATTATTTATTTTCTATGGTGACATTTTCTTTTCTTCTTTGACAAATCATGTGGTATACCAGGGCATATTCTGATACTGCCTTCCTTGTAGAAAAAAGACTCTTGAACAACAGACACTCAAATTGCCCAAACTCTGTTGTGATGTAATATCAACCAATTTAGTTTTAGACTAATTCAGACCACAATTCTAGTCAAAGCTTCTGATATGGTATTTCTGCTCTATTTCTCCTTGCTTGCATTTAACTTAAATCATAAATATATTTATAAAAACAAAACAAAACCAAACAAATAAAAACCTAAACCAAACAAAAAAAAATCACCCTTTTAATTGCTTGGCTTGTCTCTGCTGTCTTGCTCTAGGCACTAGCGGAAAATTAAAGCACAGGGTCTTCTGAGAAATCTGGATTTGTAATGATTCCTATGCATAGCTAGTGATAGTTTACAGAGAGTATTGAAATCCCCTCAGGAACCCAGTCTGCTGAAACAAAGGTAGAAAAAAAAAGAAATTTTTACCACTAAAGGTCCTACTAAAGGGAGCGTCTTCTCCTCTAAAATATTGTCAAAAAAACTCTGGTATATTTAAAGTTCAACCAAAATGCTATGGTGGTGAATTTTTGGGTTGGTTTGTTTGCTTTGGTTTTGGTTTTATTTTCTGTTTGTATTAGTCTGTGACAGTAACCCAACAACTAAGCCTACTTTCCATATATAAATGTAACTATCTTGAACAAACAAGGTCTCTTGAAGACTTATGTTTTAGAAGAGCAAAAAACGTGGATGATGAATACCAGGTTTTAAAGGAAAAGAACAGCCATTTACCATTTTTCATTTGAATAAAGATGTCAGGATTGATCTCTGTGTGTTAACCTTCTCCCTCCTCAAGTACAGTCCCTCTGAAATTTATTCTAGAAACTACAATTTTTGCAGGAGGAGCTATCTGAAGACTCATAATGTAAGAAAGATCACAGGTGACTATAGTGTACTTTTTAATGATATCCATTTCATCCTGGCCAAACATTCCCTTGAGAAAGTGAATGACTAAATTTAAAAGAAAGGATGAGTTTGCCTTAAATTGTTTTGTTAACCAGGTTGTTTACCTTCTGGATCATCTCTTGCCCTCTATGTAAATTAAGATTCTCTTAACTGATCAGTGTTTATGTGTATCTGTTGCTCAACAGATGTCTCAGATGCTAAGGTCCCTCTTGAGTACAGTATTTGTATGAGCAAGCATTTCCAATTGCAGAAGTATATTTCTTCTGAAATATGAGGTAAATTAATGCTAACTCCACCTGCACATACTAAAAACATTACACTTGTTCTGCACAAAACATTCATGTTAACAAAAAGACACAAGTAAAGATGAGTGACATACAATATTATTTTTCTGGTCAATATTTCAGAAAAATATATCTCTAAAGAATAAGAAATTATATGTTTTTCTCAATTTTAGTATCTCTTACAATTTTTACTAGAAAAAAGACTACACCCATGGAGGGAAAGGCCAACAACATGAGTATGAGGGATCAGTCTTGTGAGTTGTGCTGGTTTGGTTTTCTCTATTTATTAGTAGCATTAGTAAAACATTTTAAACTTTCCAATTCAAAAATCTCTCCCCATTTTCCTCCTATTACCTTTCCTTAGTGGGGAGAGTGGGTGGTTAACAGAGAGCATCTGCCATGGTTTATTGTCACCCTGCAGTAAGCGGTGACATGAATATAGGCTTTAAACAGCAAAGAGTCTCCACTTCTTCACTTCTGCAAGTCCCAGAGAAATATGTACTATCTTTAAATCTCATCAGGAGATTTAATTTTGAGTTTCATTAGTATTTACTAGCTCCCAGAAACAAATCAACTATTTGAGAAATTTCTTCGCATCCAAGTTAAAATAACATTTTTTTGTCCACTAAATGAAAGAAATGGAGAACTACAGCTAATTCACTGTATCATAACTGATTTATGAGGTTCTAATTTCATGTAAATACAAAATACAAAAAGGTGAGGAACCTCCATGGTTTACCAACTGTTATTCATTCAGTTTAACTAATTGAATTTTTTGGTAGTTGAGCTTTGAGGTAGGACAAAACCAGAGTACAGGTACATATGATTTTAATGAATAGTGATGTGTGAAACAAATCATAGCCTTGTCAACAAGATAATAGTGAATTATATCCCCATCATGAGAGAATATATGACAAATATGCAGGGTGTAGTTTGCAAAAATTGATGTAGATTTGTCAATTTGATATTTCTATGTGAAAACCATAAACTGAAGACACTCTATAAGTGCTCATTAATCAGACATAACAAATTTATCTTCAACACAGTATTCATGTCGTCTTGAGTTTTTGTGAACACGGGGCAAGCCTTTGACTGTCTTCTGTTTGTCTTTCAAAATTGTAACAGCCAATTCTTTCTCTGATATATGTTTATACTAATAGAAGCTTCCTCAACATATGGAAACAGATAGAAATTTCTAAATGAAAAATGAGGAATATTGTTGTCTCATTTGAAGATTTTTATTATTTTTTAAAATATTTGCCTAGGAATATCAGTGTTTTTTTTCAGGAATGCTCAGTGTTAAAACATAGAAGTATTGCTTTATGATTGTCACAAATGTTACCTGCAACTAGTTAAAATTTAGAAATAAAGATCAGAGAGACTTGATTGACTCATTTTTCTAAGATGCCTTTTCAGACTTTAAGTTGGCAACTCCCCTCTTTAAAAATTATACTTCTGAAAATATTCTTGTTCATATTGATTCTGTAATCCTTTGTAAAAGAACATAAATTTAGACAAGCTTTTGAAAGTAGAAATAACAAGAGCTCCCTTCCTGTCTATGCCCAGGAAAAGGCAGCATACTTAGGTTATCTATTGACAGTCACGAAAAACATGTCTCCACCCAACTGTTCTATATACAGCTCTGTTTTATTCTTAGAAAACTAAATTATGGTAGATATTGAAAATTCTAACCTTTAAATAAAGTATTAGGTATAAGCAGCTTATTGGAACATATTCAGTTACAAGTAGATTTTTATGACTGCTTAGAATTGATATATTTTAATTTCTTAGACTGTCACACCCTCTTAAAATGATTATTCTGAAGCATTCACTTTTACATT
Source organism: Caloenas nicobarica (assembly GCF_036013445.1). Taxonomy (NCBI): domain Eukaryota; kingdom Metazoa; phylum Chordata; class Aves; order Columbiformes; family Columbidae; genus Caloenas; species Caloenas nicobarica. The sequence continues at coordinate 129,536,703 of NC_088245.1, forward strand.
AGCCATGACCTACTTTCTATTAAGATGAGTACTTTGGATATAAATTTTGGTGCCTATTTCACAAGCCTTATTCTCACAGAATAATAGACGTTATCTAGATACTTTCAGCAATGCTTTTCCTCTTTGCTTCTCTGTGCCTAGGTGATTAAAATATTTTATTATTTTTTTAAGGGAGACAACTGAGTGGGGGGATGCAGGACTTGCTAAGGTATTCATACTGTCCTTCAGTGAGATAATTAATCTATAGAAGTCTTCACTGTTTGTCTTGGTTATATCACTAAATATCTGTTGCACTGCAGTCAAAGAAAAAGGAAAGTAACAGAATCAGCAGTGTGTTGCATGTAATACGAACAGAAAGTAAATAATAAAACCTTAGCAACTGCTACCATCTTCCCATCTTGATGGGAAACACATTGAGGAACTTGCCATCACTCTTGTTAATAAGGAGATACAGAAGTCCTGACATTTGAAACAGTGACTATATGTCATATCCAGGTATGCTTTGAGATGTAGACATGTATAGTGTTGAGCTTAAGATGATAGAGATGATTCCATATAGGTCTGGCACTTTTTTTTGCCAATTCCTGCTCAAATGTACAAAGTGTTCATTATCCCAAAGACCGGGTGACCTGCTCTAATCTAGGCATGAGTTAACTAAGTTGACAATATGATTCAATAGACGTAGATAATTGAGGTTTTAATATAAAAAGCTCAGTGCATTTAAGACAAATCAAACAGCCATTCTTTCAACTGAGGCTATGTCATTGTTTTAATTTCTGAATTTTCAGGTTTCCTCTTCCCATTGCTGAAATAAGACTCCTGATGGTCTGGCTTCTCTCCTTCTTGGAGAGTCTCCTGACTGCCTTTGTTCACACTCTGGCACCACTTCCATTGAGTGTTTCTGCTGAAAGTGCATTTCTACTTCTCAAGTATACCTTATATCAGCTACAAATTCTCCTCTCTTGCCTGATACCTTCATATACTGTCTCCTCTCATACTCTTGGACTCCTCTTGTATTCTTGGATGCTTTTTCTGGACTTGGAGCACAGCCACAAATCAAGCTTAAGCAAGCAAGGTAGTGGCGATGAATAATAAAGGAGGTTGCAGCATGACCCAAAACATATTGAATAATATCTTTGGATCAGAAGTTCCTCCTGGATAACTACTGCTTTAACAGTAGGCTGATTTTCTGAATAAGCAGGAACTACCTTCAGTAGGACCCAATACTGGATAAATAACAAAATTTAAATGTGATTTTTATAAAGTGCATGTTAAGTTAGTTTCATTAGCTTTTTCTAGTCCTCACAGCATCACTCAATGATGATTTTGAAGCATTAAGGTGAATGCAGAGGAGGGAAAAAAAGGCAAATAAGAAAAGACAAGCATGATTTGGCGCAATTCAAATAGTTTGTGTTTTATAGTGTATAGAGACTGTTGGTTGCAGAGTTGTTTAGAAGAGGTGCTATTTTTTCAGTTCACAGTAAAAAAAGTACTATTACTGTTGTGACTTCTGTAAGAAAGATGATTTAAGAAACATACACAGAGTGGCATGTTTGATCTATTCACCAAAATTGCGAACACACAAATCTGTAGGTACATATTTTCCAGAAAGTTTTTGATTGAGACAGTTATGTAATTTCGAACAGAGATGAGAGAATTTCTGAACTGTGAGAAAGCTTTATTTCTGTATTATTTTAAATTCACAGGTGAGCTGTCAGAATACAGAGAAGAAATGTACTCTTCTGTTTGATGTATTTGGGATTGAAGAAGAAGAATAATTTTTTTAATACCATTCAACGTTATAGTAGATTAATTTGTAGACAAATTTTATGTTTTCTTAATTGATGATAGCTGTGATTTTCTTTTTTTTTTAATTTGAAATGAGGAATGCATCTGTGAAGCTATTGATCTTGAAACTCTAAAGTAACTTGCAGTAGTTGTGTTAGTGAGATACTAGGCAAAAATCACAAGCAAATTTGTCCCTTTAAGCAGTGGCACAGAAGGTTATAAAGAAATTACAAGCAACTATAAAGCTTTTTGACAGCTAGTCCTGTGCTGCTTCCTTTCATTGTGGTCTAATACTAGATAGTATATTTTTCTTTATTTGCAATTTTTATAACGATTCTCACTGGATTGTGTTTCCTGATGTATTAAGGCTCAATTTTATGTACCTTCAAGTAAAACACAGGACTGAAATATTTCTTGTACTTCTCTCTGATCTCACAGTATGCCTACAGTGGTTTCTATTTCTTCCCTTCCTTCTTCACTGCCATCCTCCCTCCTTCCCCCTTTTTCAGAGATCTATTATTTCAGCAGTTAAAGAAAAATACTTCCAAGTGAAACCTCTTCAGTAATGGGCAAGTTTTCCTTACCATGGCAATAGTGAGATTGTGCAGACTTAGTTCAGAGTGCGTCATAAATGTAGTAAATTTCTTGTCCCCCTTTTCCAGATAGGTAGAGGTCAGAAGAGCACACAAGAATGGCATTCTAAACATGGGGCACTGGAAGTGTCTAAGAGTCCTAGTTCGAAGGAAAATAGTTTCAGCAGACCCATCACTTTTCATTCTCACATTCTTTAGTCCACTATTTACCTTAACAAAGAAACAATAAATTATAAGTGGGTGCTGGGTGACATGAAGGTAACATTCTTTGCATTATGCTAATACTAAAGGTTTGAACTAATTTTTACAACCCTTTTAGCATGAACCATGAATTTAAGGAGTACAGTTTGGCACAAAATATTTCTTCCTTGGAGTTTAAGTAGGCCTACATTTAATGACAGAAAGGGACATACACATCTATGTAAGACGAAGTTTAATAGAAAAAGGCGTTTCAACAGAAGAGAGGATTCTTTAACGAAGAGTTTAAGGATTAGACGAAATTAAGAGACTTTTTTTCATCTAGGGGGCAGAGTCTGCTAAGAAAGAATGAGTAGTTCACTAAAACACAGTTTTCATATAACAAAACAGAGAAGGAGTTACAGGTTAAATCCTAGTATGACTAAATGCAGAGGCTAAGAAGCTATGGATTTAGGCTTAGAATAAAGTCAAGATCAAGATCAGCATACAGGAAGAATGTATTTTAGTGAACATGTGGCTTCATGAATCAGTAAAACCAGCGAAGCAAAAAAAGTAGGAGAAAAAGCTCTCCATCATTCAATAGACAGAAATTGGTTATAAGAGTAAGGACATATGGAAACTGTTTGAACTCCTTTACATTGATGAAGTTTTCAGCAGCTACTGTAGGCCCTTTGTGATAGCAGAATTGGGCCTACAGTTAGCTATAATTTCAGTTCTTATCAACTCTTTATAAAAAATAAAAGAAATTGAAAGACTGGAGAAATTAGAGAGAACAAAACTTTGGTGAACCAACATAATCTTCTAATAGTAAATTTGCTTAGGAATTCAAGCCATCTCTGTCCCCAAAACACTTGTGCTGTTCTCCACAGGTGCATTTGTTTTGTCATAACAGAAATGAATAGTCTTACCTTGTCCAAAGCATGGCATCTTGAATTTATAAAAAAAAAGAAAATACAGCAACATTTTAAGTCGAAGTAGATATTTTATACACTTGGAGTTGTATCTGAACTAAAAATATGTGGAAATTAAATAGATCAACTATGTAAATACTTAGGTAGCTTTATTTACAGCTATATTACAGTGTAATAACTATTACTGGTCTTCTCTTAGTAGTATTGACACTAAATCACTTACAACATAACAAGAAAAGTGGCCATGTAATTTTCTAACACGCCTAAGTCTGCAAATTATGCAGGACTCCACATTTACCAACATGCAAGAATCTTTTGAAATAAGATTACAGAGAACTCACTTTCCAGAACATGTACTTTGTTGTTACTTATTAAAATAAGTTTTCAAGAACTCCCTTGACGGTAGTAAGGCAAGACTTCAGCCTTTACAGGCAATTTTATTGAAGAGGACTTGCAAATGGAGACTTGGAAACATATTCTTCTTTCTTTAAATCAGTCAGATGCCTTTTATTGTCATATATAAAAGCAGGAGCAAACCTTCATATTTCAGCTTTTCTTTCAGCTTGATAACTCCATTTAAATGGGATATATAACGGATATTTTCATTGTTTGTTTAATATTAAGTCAAATTAAAAGTACACAGACTAGTGTGTAACATCAGTTTTATGCAAGAACAGCCCGCAAACATTCTTGTAGATAAAGCAAGAATCCAGTCAGAACAAATGACTGGATTTGTGCCTTGCAAACATGTCTCTGTTCCACCTCCAAAGACTCAATCAACATACCTGTTTTTTTGATGATCACTGGGGCACATTCTACTTGATTTGAGATCTGCTGTTTAACAAATCCCTTTAACTGTTGTGATTAGTTCTAATTTCTATTTGAATTAGTTAGCACTGTCAGTAATTACCTTCATTTGTTATATTTTTCATTTCATGGTAACTGTCTAAAATTTCATTTTAATTTTGTATATTTTTCTTTGCCTTTTGCTTTTATTTTCTTTTTCTTTAATGATAACTTCTTTCTGCAATCCCATCATTCAAAGAATCCTCCCTCCTCTCACTCTATTTCTCATGTAACAGTAACATTGTTTCACTCTTCTCTGTCATTTCAAATCAATTCATTTTTCCTCATTAACTTGGCTGGATATTTCCTGCTAACATTACCACACAGTGTCACTGCACAGCTGGCTCACTGTTTAGTGTTGAACTACCCTCACTATGAAAAAATTCCAATATTTAATCAGAATTTCCTGCATTGCAAGTTGTGCCTATAGCCTTTCTTCTTTTCAATATCTATCACTGAGAAAAGTCTGGCACCATCTTTTCCATAGCCTCCCCCTGGGTAGCTGAAGAGATATTTGATCAAAATTAACCAATGCCAGTAGCAAGGAATATTTTTTAATTGTGAGCAATTTGCAGAGTGCTTTGGGGAATATTTTTAGCAATAAAATCAATATAGAAATAACCTTACTATTTCTTGAATGTATTTTTCCCCTAATGTTTGGAGAAATGTATTTGAATGTTTTCTTTAAATGATTTGCTCTATGCATTTTGTAAGCATTTCTATAGCATTGCTACTTTTATAGCAGGAAGAGATCATATGTTAACAGCTTGCAGCTGCTGGATGCTAGTGCTCATCCTAAACACAATTTTAGAATTTCAACATTGAAACAAAACCAAAATTTAAGCAGTGAAACATGAGTGACAAGTAGTCCTTTAGATGTGTGTATCACAACTTAAACAGCTTGTGATACTTATATTTGAAACAGAATGAATTGCAAACTTCTTTTACATGATTTGTGGTCTTCCTCCTCCTGCTACAGCACATAGCTTCCCAGTTTCATCAAGGTGAATGTTGGACTAGAGCCTTCAGGAATGTGGCTCCCTAGGTCAGTTGTTAGATTACTGGTCCTGTGAAGTATTAAGATTACCTCTGAGGAATATATTTCTACCTGAAAGGAAATAAACCAGTGTTTCTTGAACAGCCAACATTGTGTTACTTTAGTTAATTCATTAAGGGATGCATCTGAAGCTTGCATGTTCCTCTTTTTCCCCAAGGAGGCAAAGAAATGAGTCTTGAAACTTTCATAATGGCTGTTCACAGCTTTATATTAGACTTCCTTGTGAATGGTGCAATTTGTTCACCTTAAGAAACTGAGCTAGTTAGAGTTTTGCCACAGTAACATACAAAAGTATTAAAAACTGTTTTCAGTTACGAGGAACGTAATTTAAAAAATGATGGACATGATTTACTTTATCATTCACCATCTGGAGAAATTTGAGTAAGTACAAACTGAGTATAACATCTAGTAGATCAAACTGGGTTTGTTTTGTTTAATTTTTCTCAAGTGAAATGATATTATCAGATATAGATGAGCATATGCCTAAGAAAGTTGATCTTATTTAGGTCCATAACTTCGTCATCGGCATTTTCTTGACCTTTTCTATTCTGTGGCCATTAGTTTCAGCAGTCTAATTTGTACATAAATTAATTTTCATTTTGTTTCACGCATACAGAGATGAGCATCAGACTGTGGTAATATCATGCTGTCGTTTAAAATTTGTTAGGCTCTGTGATGTCACAATATTCATCTTTCTAGATTACTGTGAGACAGGTCTTAGTTTTGCCCGGTGTGGTTTTGCATTTCAATATCTGTTCCTCTTGTTTTATTTCTCTTAAATCCTTATATGGCCCTTATCATAGGAATATTGATTAATGAACATCTATAGTCTCTCTCATTTTTTTTTTCCTTGTAACTTTGTGATTTTTAAGAGTGTTTCTGAAATGCTTTCTATTTGACTGACTCTTCACCACAGACCAAAGTTATGCTGAGTAGTGGAAGTCATCTCAGGCATGAAAATATTCATGTGAACAATCTTAAAAAAGAAGTAGTTTTGTTTTAAATGAAATAGATAAAATAGATTTATTTACCAAGTAGAAACTTGGTTAGATGACAGTTGTCCCTGCTTCACTGTGTCAACTGGAAGAGAACATAGCTGGGGACAGTTGGGAACAAGAAATCTGACAACACAAATGTTGCTACTGTAAAAGATAGCATTTCCCTCCACTAGGTAATGCAATGTACTCTCTGAAGCACTTCTGGTCTCGATAGGTAAGCTATGTCAACGAATATTTAATTTTGCTTCAGTATTTACATTGTCGTGGTCCAAAATGTAAACAATATATAATCTTGGAGGTAATGGCATTTTCCCAGGGTGAAAAAAGTGTCACTGATGAAACAGATGACCAGTTATGTCTCCTTTAAGGTACATCACCTCTGAAGGTCACCTTGTCCAACCCCCCTGCTCAAGCAGGGTCACCTAGAACCATTTGCTCAGGACAGCGTCCAGACAGCTTTTTTAATATCTGTGAGGAGGAAGACTCTGCAACCTCTCTGGGCGATTCATTCCAGTACTCAGTCACTCTTACAGTACAAAAGAAATTCCTCATGTTCAGAGGGAATGTCCTGTGTGTTAGTCTTCCTCTTGTCTTGACACTAGGCACCACTGAAAAAAGATTGGCTCCATCCTCTTTGCACTTTCTGTTCAGGTATTTATATACGTTCATAGGATCCGCCTCGAACCTTTTCTATTTTTTTCCTGCTGTGAATTAGCAGATACCTAAAAAATTGGTCACATTAACTGTAGGGGTTTTATTATATACCTTTTATTTTTCAAGTTTAGCTTAATAATTCCTTCTGTGTTGGCCACTACTTGACTGAAGACTGACGAGGGAAAGTGTAATTCTTCTGAGTGACTATCAGATAAATGATGTCTGTGTCATTTTCTGTTTACTTGAAAGTGCTAATGATGATGGAACATCATTGCCATGCTGAGTCTTGTATGTCAGCTCCTAAATGCTCAGCAGCTAGATGGTTTAGTACTTTTACAATAAATACATAATTATCAAAATAATACAAAGTTGATTGATAACAATACTAGGGAGCCTAGGTTTATGAGTTCTACGTGGATATCAAATTTTATTTTAAATGTAATTTCATTGATAACAGCAATAGCGCAATTTACCACTTCCATTTCTGTAAACTGTTTAGTTTGCTACAGCATGATATTTTTATTAGGAAGCCAGGTGATACAAAATCAATAGAACGGTTCCTATTGATTAAACACTGCCTTTGTTACTGATGTTTGTGAGGTCTTTAAGGATCAGTTCTTGAACTTTTGTTATTTAATACTGTTATCAATGACTTGGAGGAAAACAAAACTGTTATTGATTGAATTTATAGCATGCACACACAGACACATAAAGGAATACCAAAGAAGTAGTGTTCAGCAGGGACATGTAGATTGTTTGGTAAGTATAGTATAAATATACAATTTACAATTCCTTGTAGACAAGTCACATTTTGGTCTAGTGATTTGTGAATAGAAGCCATGCTTTGAAGCTACAAATGCTGTCTTGAAAATCAGCTGCTCTTAAAAAGGTGCAAGAATTCACACCAGACATGAACACTTGATACAATTCCACACTGAAAAGGCAAATGTGAGAAATAAACATGAGAATATTGAGCAGAAATGAATTGTGCTGCCTCTGTACTTCTCCATCTGTGGCTGTTGCTTCCAGTTATGAAATCCACAATTAAGAAAAGGCATTGATAAATTGGAGAGGATTAAGGGAAAGCCAGGAAAATTATTAAAGGACTCTGAGGGTTCAAACCACAAATTTAGCAAAGCAAAGGTTAAGAACTGTGTCTATAGCCCTCCTAGCTCTTCACAGCTGGATGCTGATCAGAGTAGACCTTTGTGCTCTTCAGTTTTCCTTGACCTGTGAAAGTATGTCCTGCCAATTCTCTGTCCTTTTGAAAATGTTTGGTACAGGCATTGGAGTCCCTTTCCAGATGTGACACCTCATAGCTGAGCTGCTTTTTGTTCCAGGATCATCACTGACCACCTTAGCTATAATCTTCTCTGTAATCCACGTGTTGTTTACATGGATTTGAAATAATCAAAATATGTTGTCAACAGGCTTGAAGAGGTTTTAGGCAGAAACATTTTGCTTTAGTTACTGCACAGAATGTCAGTTCTCAGCAAAATTTTAAAAATTGAGGTTGTTTTTTTGTTTGTTTCCTCACCTTTCTCAGAGTTCACAGGGAGTTGGCCAATGTACATAGAATCTCTCTTATACATAGGATGTCTCTTTCAAAATGTGCTGTCTTGTTTATGTCTTTGGACAGTGTGTGGTGTCCTTCTTCTCATTCCCTTCTATTTTAGTACCACAGAGCTGTACCTTTTCTTGCTCATGCCTGCTGTTCAGGAGTGATTGGGAGCATTGCAGGGAAGGAAATGCAAACTCTGGACATAACTTTAAATTTTTGATGCACACAGTCTTTTATTCCATCTAGAAAAACAGGGAAGGCAGGGAAGGGCAATGGAGGTATGGCTGGATCACAGAGGAGTGGAAGGTTTCACTGATGTTGTAGGTGCAGCCACCCCTAAATACAAAACCAAACACACACCTACACACATTGCCTCTTCCAGGGATGGGATTCCTCACTTTTGTCCTGTACCATCGTCCAGTGTTTGGCCCAGCAGTCTACTCTGGGATCCACAGGGCTGTGGCATTCCTGTGGGGCCCTTTGAAGGTCTAGTGTCCCACAGGAGCTGTCTGCACAAACTCAATGCTCTTGAGGTTGCTGCTGTTGCTACTCTGTCCTGGGGCATCCCTAAGCATACCTTCATGCCGTCCCTGCTTCTCTGGATTGTCCCAGCCAAATGGGATCAATCTGGCTAATCATTAGATGGAGTTTGTGGGCAGATGCTTGGTGGCTTTTCCCTAGTGTCAGCCAAACAATATGACAATTTTGTCACATTCAGTCATATGGTGCTGTCAATCAGGCTGTCCTTCAAATGGCATAAGTGGAGATGGGACATCTCCACAGTAAAAATCCACTATTTAAAAAGAGTCGCTGAAACTGGCTGGCTGATGAGATCAATATGCAATTTTAAACCAATTGACCTGTTGATAATTTGACAGTTTTCGATAGATTACTCTTGGTTTCTGCTCCATTAGTTTGTTTCCACTTTAAAATAAGTTTTTCCTGATTTGTTTGTTTGGTTTAGTTCTGTGTTATTTTCCCTCAGAATTTCTCCTCAAAACTGAAGCATAAAGTTAGTAGAGAGAAGCAGAAGAGCCCAACAGTGATTTAAAATTTGCCCATATGTAAATATTCCACAGATAAAAACCAACATAATTAATGAACTCTGCATTGATTCCCCTTCTTGTTAAGTGTGATTTGATTGCAGTTGATAGGAAAAATATGTAAGGAATAAAAATCTATTGAGAGGATTCTCAAATCTAACAGGAAATTGCATAATGAATTATAGCATATGGAAGTTGTAGATAGACATATTCCAATTAAAAATAATCCACATTTTAAAATATTAGAACAATTTATATTCCAGTTTGGCCATAGAAGTTAGTTCAGGGAAGTTGTATGGCCTATGTAATAGAAGCAGTCAGATGATGTGATCATAATGGTCCACTTTGTGGCCTGAAAAGTCCATTAATCTATTAAATAAATGAAAGAGATATTGGATTTTTTGGTCATATTCTCTGTTTCATCAATAATGTCAAGTACAATTTACCCACAATTGATGTTTTACTAACCCTAGTGTCAGCAGAAATGAGCCATCACCACAGTTACCTATGCACTGTTTTCTCTCCCTCTCCAATTTGCATTTATAACCTCTGAGATTTGTAAATGGAACCATTCAGTTTTGAAAAGATAATGAGATTAAATCACCTACATGTAATCAATATCAATTTTTAAAAGTAAAATAACTTTCTTTTGGTATTTAAAAAGTATTCGCAAATACGTTAGAATCATTTGCATTGGTTTTCATCCTATTTCTTACAGTTGCATGTTGCACAGGCATTTCTTCACAAAATAGAGGCCAAAATGCAACAGTCCGATGGTATATTAATTAAAAAGGACAAGAATACCTTATTAAGCATGCAAACTAAGGTCCAGTCATGCATTATACTGACAATAATGAAGAGGTTTTTTTACTCCACAGCCCTTTTGCAGGTTCATAGTGTTCTGTGGGATTGTTTTGGTAACAAATGTGAGATTAGTCCCTTCATATATTTAACAAATAGGATTTAAGTTCTCTGGTTCTATCTGTATCTGGTTTTATCTAGCCAAATGCGTTAATTATTTTGATAGATTTTTGTGGTTTCTCATATTTATTGCTGAGCAAAATCATCCTCACTCTTTATTATGCAATTCGTATCCCTGTTTCAAAGAGTTCAAAAGAAACCATCCCAAATTTCTATCCTTTATAGCTGTATTTTTCTGGGTACTTTTTGTCCTCAAAGGGCTGTAAATGCCCATAAATTATTTCAGTCAAGTGCTCTAGGGCCTCACTGACCTTACTATTGAAAAATTGCACTAAGTATAATTTTGCAGAGCCTACGTAGTCTTGTTTTGGTTCTGTTCTCCGTGAACATGGAAAATAGATTATTCTTCCCCTCTTTGCAACATCCTTTTATGTACATGAAGATTGTTTTTTCCCTCCTCACTCTCTCTTAAATCAGACTAACCAATCACCACTCATTTTTCTGTATAGGTCATATTTTGCAAATCTCCAACTTTTCTGATTACAGTCACTTTGACTCCTTTTAGTTGGCCTATGCCTTCTTGGAAGTGTCATGAGCAGAACTGAATGTTTATACTCTTGTCAATATACCCCATTAGTGAATCACAGCTGCTTAAATTCTTGTGCAAAATGTATTGATTATGAAAGCTTTTATAAATGATTAAAAACTGCTATAGAACAATGTTTTGTAAATGAAACTCTCGTATTTCCATCTGAACACAGCAAGAGAAACTCAGTTTTATTGAAATAGGTTTTGGTAACTTGAGGCATACATTGTCTTACAAAATACTCCAGTGAAATAGTTACAGCAATATTACAATTTTAGTCCTTTGTATAGCTATTGAAAGTCAAGTTAGAGCTGTTCAAAATGTAAATTGCTCTTTTCCTAGCTGAACTGTATTTTTCCTATGAGATTTCTATTCTGATTAAAACAAATTCAACTATTTTACATCCTCCTGAATTCAAAGAAAAATAAGATAGACATATAGAATTGTGATAATTTATTGAATAAAAATTACAAATACTGTATTAAAAAGAATATTTCCTATTGTTTCTTTTCTTTTGCTCATCCTAGTGTTTTATACCTGATTCATTACTTTCACCTCTGAAACTTCGAAGTCGGTACATGTGCAATTCACTGTTTCTTTGCGTTAAGCTGTAGGACCTCCCCACCCTCATGTCAGAAACAGTAATAGGAGGAGGAAGGGTTAAACTTTGACCAAGTTTGTGTGTTTCATATTATGTTGTAGCTTTTCTTTTGCCAAAAGCAATAGACACTCATTGATGTCTTTGATATGGGATCTAAGAACTGGAGACATGCTGCAGTAGCCCTCTAGGAATAGATGTTCCTCCACAAAGTAAGTTCCAAACAGGGGTCTGCTAAAGAAACCTCACAGAGAAAGCAAGAGAACTGACAAATTTCCCTCCTGCCTTCCAAAGCTTTTAGTTCTGCGTGTCTTGAGCTGCTGAATGATTGACAGTAACTCCTTTGCTGTTTTAAAACTTCTCAAGTTCATCTATCAACAGGAAGTAATCACAGTCCTCAACAGGTGTTCTTTCCCTAAGCTATTTCTGTGGAAAAAAACATGTTTTGAGGATAGGAATCAGCAAAGTGTTTAGAGCTATTAAAAGAGTTCCTTTCGTAAAATGCTTAAATAAATGCTTAACAACTGTAGACATTTTAGTTAGAAGTAAAAACATACATTCACATTAGATTTTATAGCTTGATAAAGGGATATATAGAGAATTCATAATTTTTCCTACAATTATTTGATATTATTGATAAAGTAACTTAATCATATAATTGTAGTGTATAATAAAGCTAAAACATTAAATAAAACCAATGAAGAACCTTATCTTACTCAATATACAGATGTTTCAAAAAGATCGATACAATTTCAAAGCAAATCTTGGTCGAATTGAGCCCATCTTTTTGAAACACCCTGTAAAACCAAGGATTTTTTTTTTCCTTTCATTTTAGTGTTACCATGAGAGATGAACTAATCTAACTCAACTGGATGCCTAAAATCTCATTGCTACCAATAGAACCAAGACTTCAGATCTTTATTTTGTAAATGTATTCCAGGAAACTTCTAGAAGTTAGTGACTTAAGCATGTTTATGTAATTAAAAAAAAACTTCCTACCATTTCTAGGTTTTTTTCACGTAATAAAAAAAGAATCCAAGCTTTTCTAATTTTCAACACACTTGCAGGGCACACATCAATTTAGATCTGGGTTCTGGTTGCTCTTGCTTTTCAAATCTCAGTGGGGATCATTTTAGTCAATTGTTAAGAATGATTAAATCGCAGAATCTTAGCATACTGAAATGTGTTAAATTAGAAAGAAGAACAAAGCTGTTATTGTTAAACATATAACCTGTGAGCTGTGTGGCACTCTTTTATTTATGGACTTTGTTGCTCACAGTATGACTCTGTACAATACAAAAAGAGTTTTCTCTAAAGACTAAATTTCAAAGACTTATGTATCTGTGACTGAAGCAAAGCATTTCTTCTCTCCAGGTACACATTCCTGACAAAGATTAATAAAGCTAGAGAAAAGATCCTCTTCATAAGAGATCACACTCTAGGCATCCTATGTATACATCACAATGTTGTGTGTCAGAGGAATGCGAAAGAAATAAAATGCTATCCCTGGAAATCAATGTATAAACAGTAACTGTCCAGAGTCTTGAGAGGTATAAATAAATTAGCTTGTCTTTGCTGGAGTTAGTGGCACTGCACCAGTTTAGACCAGATCTGTATCTGATCCTGTAGAGCTGAAATAATACAGCTCCGGTTACTGAAGTTATGAGAAGTCTAAAGAACCATCTACAGAAAACATTCCTTTAATCTCTCCATGTAGTTCTCATTAATATTTTTTGCAGCTCTATGAAAATTGTTTATGAAGTCTGAATACGTTGAGTTTTGAAAGTATATATTTAACATTCTCTTTCTATGTGTCAAAGTCAAAGCTCATTTGACATATCAGGTAACAAAACCTCAGAAACCTTTTGATAGAAGTACCAGAAAGTAGGTGTTTTGTATTAGAGCTAATACTTCTAACCTCATAACATTTCACTGAAAAGATTGCTAAAATATGCTTTTATGCTTCATTTTATATAAGTTTTATTGCCATTTGGTAGCATTCTACATGAATAATCTCCTGGAATACTGTACTCTTTTCTATGTGTATGCACTTGGAAAAAAAAAAAAAAAAAGACTCCTAGAAAAGCTTGATGTTAGACTTAGGTCAAAAAGAAACAAATTCTTTTTTTGGTTTTTTTTCAGTTGTTTTTTTTGCTTTACCAGAAACCATGTCATTGAGTAAACATCCTAGTTGTTTAGGATTAAAAAAAAACCAAAACAAAAACCTCCAAAACCCCAAACAAAGAAAAAAAAAACACAAACAAAACAAAACCACACTATAAAGCAACTCTTTAAAAAAAATATGTCTGTAAATAAATATTATTTATCTAAATAGAAATTTAGAAAAAAATACCCAGATGTACATTTCTGATCCTGTTCTTCATATGTCATCTCATTGTGAAGCTACTCAGATCCTGCGTATGTCTTGGCTCTTTTTGTTCATTGCTCCAGAAATAACTAAAATTGCACTACCAATATGTTTGAAGCTTCCCCTGTATTGTCAGGGCTAAGGATCTTCCTGTAAATCTCTGAATTAGAATCTGTGAACCAAGTATTTTTCAGTCCACATCCCCTGCAGGAACTGGTCCAGTCAGCAGTCTCAGGGCATGCTTGTGCCACACATCACTAGAAGCCAGAGAGGATGCCTTGCTACATCTTAGTAAAATGAGTGGTGGGCTGCTTTCTTTTTAGACAAGGTGGTTATCATTCTTCTCTGTACAAAATCTAGAATGACTTGTCAAAAAACTAGCTAACCAGAACCCAGAACAAGGATGAGTGCAGAGAACAGGGCAGTTGCTTAATAAAAATACTACTTGCCAATTCTCAAAATCTGAGGGATACACATAAGAGACCATTGATTTGCCACAAATACGTTAATTGTTATGCAATGACATCTCAACATTGTTAAAAATGTGCAACATTAATAATATATTATTACTGCTACTAGAACTGATGGCCACTCAAGTCACAGTAAATCTTATTTTTGTCTTTTTTTTTTTCCCCGGTTTAGTATCACTAAGTACTAACTGAGGATGACATGATTTAGGCTGTTCTTCCGGATAGAACCTTAATCCCAGTTTACATTGTGCATGTGTGTGTGTGCACTCTGTGCATGCATTTTTTTCCAGTCCTATTGTTGAATGTGCAATGCTCCTGGAATAGTTCCTGACAAAGGGGGAACGAAGAATGAATTAAAAGGGAACTTTGCTTCAAATTGCAGCACTGACCTAGCAGAGCTCTGGATCATCCTGAAATATTTCACCTAGTGAAAATTCTGTGTAAAATAAAAAGCACTAGGAAGAGAACCAAGAGTCACATCCCTTTTTGTGCACTTTTTTTTTTTTTTAATTTTTACTGACTCAGAGAACCTTACATACCTTTCTGCACTAAGGCACAGCTTTTGAAGAAAGAAGGCTATGTTTCATTCTGCCTCCTTTAGCTTTGCAACTGCTGAGTCCTCCATTTCAGAATGGTTTCGATTAATGGCTGATTTTGAAAAGATGTGGGTGATGTTGCACAAAGAAGAACCTTTTTTGTGAACCACTGGTATTCAGCAGTGTGTGTGAGGGGGTGTGGTAATAATCAGAGGGCAGTTGTACATTCAATAGCTCTAGCTGTTCTCAGTTTAAACAGAGGTGATCTATTTTGCACTAACTTTATGACATTTCAACTGTGGTGGCAGAAATGTCTAACTAGGAGAAGTAATAACCTGCTGGCTATACTAATTTCTTAAATTACTAAACCTATATGTGGAAAGAAGCCCTTGATGATGTCTCCATGGTCCAACAATGAAATCAAGGAAAGTAATCAGAAGATAAATCAACTGAAACTTACCTCAAATACATACAGTTCCGAACTAAAAACATTCATAGTTGTAATTTCTTCACTTAACATCTTGACTATGTCAATTGCATCTATACTGTTTAAGGATAGGATGTTATAAAGCTAATGTAAATCATACATTTCGCCTTTATATTGAATGTGTTTTAAATTAGTTTTACACCTTGACAATAGATTTTTGGGGTAGTATTTTGTCATTTATGCCATTTATATTAAAAAGACAATCATGTACATACAGCTCCTTCTTGCTTGCTTGCTTGTAGTTCTTACTTAGAAGCATTTATTGTTTTCAACCTGACTACTGATCTCTTCGCCCACATCAACACATCAGCTGATGGACAGGTATGACAGCAGCTGAAATGGCAGCAGGCTATGTGCAATCTCCCAGTCCCCATACACAGACAGGGTCATCTCCTGGGCTGTTGCAAGGCATCTCAGGGAGGTTTACTGGAGATGATATGCAGCCTCACAGACTGAGGCCTCACAAAGCACCACAGAGTGGTGCAACTGGCCACGAGTTTGTTGCAGAGTCATCTGGCCGGATCTTGAAAGACCTCAAGGGATTTCTCCCTGTGTTGTGGTGTTGTTTCTTCCAGTATGAGTGTGTCAACCTGACACATAATAAACTTTTATAGTGCAGCCCATTAAGGATACAGTGGAAGTTGTCTATTCACCTAAACTGAAACCACATCAAAATAGCTAAGACAACTTTGTCAGCAAGACAAATAACAGTAATCTTCTCATTTTTGGCATTTTCTGTCATTTCATTCTGTTGCTCTCCAGTAAGCTTTCCCTGGACAGCAGAGCACTGCATTAAGACATCAGTTCAGCAACATGTTTGAGGTATAATTAACATTGATTGTAATCACTCAAACTAAAGAGTATACCTGAAGGTAAGAAAGTGCTTTGCCTGAAGGCCTAAATTTTTGGAGTGTCACTTGGCAGGTACTTAGCCTGTTTCTTTTTTTGGTCGTCTACTCCTTTGAATCTAAACTTAATCTTTGTAGAGAGATTCATGCAGGACTCATTGCAGACTACTTTAAGCCAAAGGTCTTCAAGTGATATGTTAGTAAAGGGTATATAGGCTTTGTACTAGCTCTCTATAGCTGGGTGAAATTCAGACACATTCAGCAAATTTTCGGAAAGGAGAATCTGTTTAAAAAAAGCACTTGATTGCAGAGGCACTGTTACTCTCTCATTGAAACCACAGGAGAACAATGTCTCTCTGCATTGTAGGAAGAGAATGGAAAGATCACCATATAAATACCGTACCATTATCTGATGCTATTATCCAGACCCTTCCATCTTGTTGTGCTCTCCTTAGGTGTCAGGTCAGCTTATATGTTCTGAATGTATTTAGGGCTTTTACAAGTATTCTGAGATCTCTTAGGAATTGTATTCATGCAGCTGACCATAAAAATTCATTCCTAAATTCCAGGAAGTGTTGAAAACCACCTGAGTTCATAAAAATGAAAGAACACTTTTTTTCCAAAATGATTTCTCACTGCTTCTCAGTGTTTGTGAACCAAAATGACTACAATTTGCTCCTTAGTATAGTTGATTAAATATAGCTTAAGAACTCTTGTTTTAGTTTTTCCTCAAATATTTTTACAGTAAGGGTGATAAATAGTCATATGGAATGACTCAGCCAAAGAACTTGTCTCAAATGACTTTACCAGGACAGGTAACTACAGTACAAATTTCACTAGGATGGCCAGGTTTTTCTGTAATATGTGGGCAGAGCTTGTTTAAAAATCATTGCCTGAATTAATTACCATTGAAGAAAATTGCAGTAACACTAAGCTCAGAAAACATATGATATGTTCTATCTAAGTTTATCTCAGATAATAGGTCTTATTTATTATGTCTTTCTTAAGTAATGGTGCTGCCCAAGGTAAATTTCTTGACTAACAGAATTAAGATTTTTGAATTTCAGACTGGTTAAATATTCACATATACTATATTCATCTTTGTCTAGGAGACTGGAAGTACAACATTCATTGTGTAATATAAGCCCATCTAATATCAATAAGAACTGAACTTCATTACCCTTTGATGACAATATGATGGTTTATTTTATATGTTATTATTTGGGTATGAAAAAATCAGCCATGTATTTGTTTGCTATTTTAGTGAAGGAATTAAGTTGAATGGATAATTTCAATGACTGGACTTTTTTATTCTTACAGTTCCTTTCTCCAAGTTAAAATCAATTAAATCTGGCAGAGCTAGTGTATTTGGTTTATGTGACAATGCTTTGGTAGCAGAGGGGCTGCAGGGGTGGCTCTGTGAGAAGGTGCTAGGGGCTACCCCAATGTCAGACAAACGCAGTTCCAGCTGGCTCCAAGACGGACCTCCCCATGGCCAAAGTTGAGCCCATTAGCGATGCTGGTGGCCCCTCTTTGGTAACATATCTAAGAAAACATAAAAAGCATTGCGCAGCAGCTGCAAGATAGGAGTTACTGACCATAACCCCCATTGCCCATCCCCTTGTGTTATTCAGGGGGAAAAAAAAGAGCAGGCAGACCTTGGAAGAAGGGGGAAATGAAGGAAAGGTGGGTTTAGGGGGTTTTTTTGTTTGTTTTTAGCTATCCTACTCTGTTTTCAAATGGCAACAAATTAAATCAATTTCCCCAAGTTAAATCTGTTTGACACGTGACAGAGTGATCTCACTCTCCTTATCTTACCCATGAGCTTTTTCATTGTATTCTGGTCCTGTTGAGTGGGGGCAGTGAGATAGTGGCTTGGTGGGCACCTGGTGGCTGCCGAGGTTAACCCATCACAGGTAGTATCAGGAATTTTGCCTGTATTCTAAATCTTTTTAAATAGTAGACTTTACACTTCAAGCATCTATCACAATATATGCATATAGCTGTATATGTAAGTGGATATATGAAGTCCAGACAGTTATATAAACCCAGCAATTTCAAAAGATCAGAAATACTTTGGTGCAACTACACATTAGTATACCCCAGGTTGACAGAAAAATTAATGGCAGCATATTGGGTCTCACTATTAAAATGTTATGTCAAGTCACACAAGGCATACACAAGATTGTAACACCTCCCGGTTAACGTGTCAAGGCTTCTGTCAACACAGACCATGTCATTTCTAAAGCAATTAACTTATTAAAAAGAAAAAGGTATCACTATGCTGTGATAGGCTTGATTCTTCGCTAATGCTCTTCCAATGATCTCTGCATTACTGCAGCACTGAATTGTACTCAGCATTGGAAATATCCCTCGCTCAGCTCTGTAGTGTTTTTAACATCAAAACACATTTATTTTGAGGCAGTCGCTGGAGCTGATTGAAAGAGGAACTAGAGATTTTGTCTTGAAGGAAGTTGTGAGAAACCATTTGTGATTTTGAAGTGCAGATGACAAATGGGACATTTAGTATTGGGTAGAGAAACAAACTCTAACACCAATGACATTGGCAAAGCTGAAAAAAGTCAAGCTTGAATTCTTCCTTTTCAGTCAAGTATTACAAAATGCTGCTATGCTTTCCACCAGTATATTAAAAATGGGCAGCTGAATAGTTTGGAAAAATAAACCATGAATGTTTAGTATTTATATTTTATTTTATAGCATGGAAATTCTGATTCTGTGTAATACCCTTGTGCAAATTATCTCATGACCTTCTGAGTTTGATCCTATCTATGCATTTAGTAACTAACCATAATAACATTTTAACAAGAGAAAACAGAAGTGTTTGCTGACACTCTAATTTGACTTTTGAAACCATTAAATCATTAGAAATATTCACTCTGCGTATCATGATTTTTTTTACTGTCTCTGAAAAATGGTAGTGATAACAGTTCGTCCCTTTTCTTTCACTGCATTCATCTAAATGGCTTTCCTAGGATTAAATTGCCATGCATTACTGTGCTATAGTGACACACTTATCCTTTGCTCCAAGACAATGTTTGCCCTGTCACATGTTCATACAGAAGATTTCATGTGTTTTTTTAACATTGAATAGTGTCATATTCTAGTTGCCTCCATCTGCCTAAACAACTGGTTGGTCCTGGAACAACCTCTCTCCATACCAATTTTGTTCTCATTCAGCTTGCCTTTAGGATCTATCAGTCGACATGAAACAGCTTCTACTTGTTATACCTCCAAGAATTCATGCTGCTTCCATCAATATCGATCTAAGCCACACATCCATAACACAGATAATTTATTTGTGAGGCATGAATATATGGAGTCTTTTTCCCCTGCAACTCCTTAAAAGCCCTTAACTATCAAACCTGCCCAATCATTGGCTGTGTTTTTTGTTGTTGTTGTTGTTTTTTTTTCTAATTTAATCACCTTATTTCTCTCTGTAGGCAACAGTGAGGTTTAGACTTTTCTTGAAGCCAATTCATCCAAACTGTCTTGGACACCTGTCTTAGACAAGGGCAACTCTCCCCTTTGCCTCTCTATTGATTATATGGGTACTTAGTTGATTGGTTTAAATCAGGTGCATATCTTTTAATTATCTTGACTCCAGTAACAGGGATCCTGCCTTAAATAAGATGAAAACCAGTGTAAGCTGATTTTCGGAAATAATCAGTATTCCAGAATTATGAGGAATGTGTATACCTCTGGCGCTATAAATTGCTTTTCTTTTTTCATAACAATGGACACTTAAGAAAATGGCCAGGCAACTAGTCACAAAGAGATACATTACATAAACACAGTAATGAGTCAACATATTGAAAACTGGCTTGTCAGAATGTGTAAAGGAACTGATTATTTAATGTGAGAGTACTCTGAGTGGGAAGGGTGCATTGTGACTGCTCAGACTCACTTGCTTGAACTTTAGCTGTAAGTGATCTCAGTGAAGTACATTCCTGCAATATAATGAGACAAAGTTAATCACATAAAGGCGGTTATTTTTGTTATTTTCTATTTACTCACATGAGTGAAAATGCAACTTTGTCTTTAATTATGTTTTAATTCCTTCTCAGGTTTTCTTCTTAAAAATACATGTCAGAAGGAATTAAATGCTCTCTTCAGTCCTGGAGAAGACAAGAGTTGCCTTTTTTTTTTCTTTTTTAAAAAAATTATTATTATCATTTATTTCCAAAGTTTTGTAAGGGTAAGACTAACATGCATCCTTTCCCCATAGAGGCTAACTGTTGACACCTCAGAGGGATGGTCTTCAAGGGGAATCTTACAATAGGTATCTGTTACCTACCTCCAAACCAAGACAATAAGGCTAACGAAGCAATATTTGGGTCACTTAAACAAGCTTCAGATCAACAGAACCTGGTTCTTATGGGTGACTTAATTATGCAGACATTTGTTGGAAGAATGATACAGCAGCTCACATGTCATCCATCAAGTTCCTGGAATGTGTAAGGGACGACTTCCTCACACAAATATTAGATGTGCCAACCAGGAATGAGGCACTGCTGGACTTGCTACACACAAACCAATAAAACCTGCTTTGTAATATCTCTGTTAGTGATAGCCTTGGCTGCAGTGAATACAATATTGTAGAGTTTGGGATCCTGCTGAGCATGCCTAAGGTTAGTACTAAGACAAAGGTTTTAGAGTTCAGAAAAGCAAACTTCAGCTTATTCAGAGTTTAGTTGGGATGGATTCTGTGTGAAGCTCCCATGGAGGATAAAGGAGCTAATGAGTGCTGGGAGTTTTTCAAGAATGCTCTCCTGGAAGCACAAAAACAGTTCATTCCCTTTAAAGGAAAGGGAAATAGGCAGAGTAAGAAATCCCTCTGGCTTAAGTGAGAGCTTCTGAGTCTGCTCAAAACCAAAAGAGAAGCATACCCAAGATAGAAAAGCAGATGAATACCCATTGAGAACTACAGGGGCATTGCCAGGGTAAGCAGAGATGCAGTTAGAGAAGCAAAAGTTCAGCTCGAATTGAAACTGGCTAGAAATACCAAAAACTACAAGAAAAGGTTCTTCAGGTATGTAAAAAACAAGCAGAAATAGGAAAGTATTAGCTAGCTGGTAAGCAGCAGAGGTGAATTAGTCACCAACCATGCTGAAAAGGCAGTGGAGATCAACACTTTCACTGCCATCTACAAGAAAGGCTTGTAGAAGGAGGCAGGAAATTATAGGCCTATCAGTCTTACTTCAGGCTCTGGGAAAGTTATGGAATGAATCCTCCTGGGGACTGTCACAAGTCACCTGAAGTGCATGATTGGGAAAAGCCAGCATGGATTTACCAAGGGCAAATCATGCCTGACAAACCCGATCACCTTGTACACCAAAGTAACCTACTCATTTGATGTGGGGTGAGTGGTGGACATGGTCTACTTGGATTTCTCCAAGGCCTTTGATACAGTTTTCTACAGCCTCCTCCTGGGGAAACTGATGCATCATAGTCAATAGAAGTGGTCTCTGAGGTGGGTGGGGATATGACTGACAGGCTGGACCCAGGAGGTGGTAGTAAACGGCTCCTTTTCAAACTGGCAACCTGTCACAAGTGGGGTCCCCCAAGGATCAATATTGAGCCCAATGCTGTTTAACATCTTCATAAGTGATTTGGATGATTGGGTCAACTGATGAAGTTTGCTGATAATACCAAACTAAGTGTAGAAATGGACACTTCAGAAGGGAGAGACACCCTGCGGGAAGACAAGATAGCAAGAACTTTATGAAGTACAACAAGGAAAAGTGTAAGGTCTTGCATCTGGGAAAACATAATCCAGGAGCACTGAACAGGTTGGCATCTACCTGATTGGGGAGTAGCTCTGTGGAAAGGGACTTGCGAGTCCTGGTGGACAAGAAGCTCAATATGAGTGAACAGTGTACTGCTGTGGCACAGAAAGCCAACAGGATGCTGTGTTGCATCAACAAGGGAGAGAGCGCAGAGACAAAGTCATCATCATCCCACTCTACTCAGTGCTTGTCAGGCCACACCTGGAATGCTGTGTTCAGTTCTGGTTTCCGCTATGTAAAAGAGCTGTGGACAGGCTGGAGAAGGTCGAGAGAAGCGCACCAAAAATTATCAAAGGACTGGGAAGCCTGCCCTATGAGGAACGGCTGAAAGAATTGGGTTTGTCCAGCCTTGAGAAAAGACGGCTTAAGAGAGGACTTATCACCGTGTTCCAGTATTTAAAGGGTGGCTACAAAGAAGATAGAGACTCCCTTTTTATGAGGAGTGACATGGAAAAGACAAGAGGTAATGGATACAAGTCACTCCTGGGAAGATTCTGATTAGACCCAAGAATAATTTTTTTATAATGAGAACAACCAACTGTTAGAATAATGTCCCCAGGGAGGCAGTGGATTCCCCGACATTGGACACTTTTAAGATTCAGCTGGGCAGGGTGCTGGGCCATCTTTTCTAGACTGTGTTTTTGCCAAGAAAGTTTGTACCAGATGACCTTTGAGGTTACTTTCAGTCTGGTTTTCTGTGATTCTATGATTCTTAATCTCCTGCTGCCATGCCTGTTCCAGGCTTGAGGGGAATGGTGGGAGCAGTGATATGACTAGTGGCTGAAACAGTGGCAGAAGTGTTTGGCAGAAATGATGCACAATAAAATACAGTAAGATTTCTAGCAGTTTCTGGCTTCTCATTTTTAATTAATCAAACAATAAAACCAGCCTCATGCTGAAATTGCATTTTACTCTATTTTAGTCTTTTGTTCCTCATACAGACTGACGGAACACCCTGCACTATTGCTCCCAGGAAGCCTTCTGAAGGCGAGAGAGGAAGCAGCAAATGAGCTGGTTAATAACAGCAGCTGGCTGGGTGATGAATGGGAGTTTTCTGTCTTCTGTCAAAGGCATCGGCAGGCGTTCGTTCTGATCCGGATTTCGAAAACGCGGAGAATAACACTCAATAGCTTCCTACAGATGTCTGAAAACAACACACGCACACATGTGCACACACACACACACACTCTCTCTCACACACACAGAGTGTAATAGCTACTTTGCCACCATAACTGAGTTTGTATGGTTCTTGGCAGATATTCACATCATATCATGTGATAACTATAGCTGGGACGGCTCACAAGGTGGTATGTCAGAGTTCTTGTTAGGTAGCCTGACAGTGCCAACTGACAGAGTGAAAAATACGGACAATATTTTACAACTGTTTTCATGGAACACAAAATATAATTTATTAATACTAATTTTAGTTTAATAGGGGTGTTTTGAAGAGCTCTCCTAACTCAAGGACACTGCTTGTCCCAGCTGTTTAAAGCCAGTATTCACTGCTAAAGGGTGGCTGTTCCTTGTGTGATAGGAGATTATTCCTCTTACCTATGAATGGGTCTGTTCTTGAGGTGCAAGAGTGAACAGACTTCATGATGTCCCACATGCTGGCAGATATTATTGGTCAAAGAAGCTCTTGATTCACTGGTATTGTTGTACAAAATAGTAACAAGATGTGTTAGGTGGTGCAATGAGAGAGAAATCACTTTGCTTATATTGAAACCCTTACGATTAGAGCTACTTTTATTGTTGGCTTTGGGTTGTTTTCCCTTTTCCAGTGATCATGAAGGAGATAAACCAGATGATTTGGGGGATGCAGTTGAATTCTGATAGAAAAACAAACCCGCTTTTACAGCTAAATTGTAAATGCAGCATTATCATCAAGAGAAGAAGAAAGGAGACATGCTTCTGCCACATGTTTCAGTGCAACACACTGGCTCTAAAATATTGGCACTAATCATGAATTGTGAAGAGTGGCTTAAATTTTGCTTTGCCTAATTCTGGACTGTTTTTTTTCACATTTAGTTGATGTATGTTATAGTGGCTCTAAACTCACAAAGAACTTGTGATAAGGTTTCATAATTTTCTATCCTATGAAATTAAACCATGAAATGAGAGTTCCTAAATTATACCTACTTGTAAATTTTCTCTAAACCAGCTGTTTTGCATTGGAAACCTGTGAAAAGGCTATGTTCCATTCGCCTCTTGATGAGAAATACATCTTGACTTGATAAATTAGTTCATCCAAAGGTTTGAGACTTGTGAATAAAGAATATTATATAAATCTCATTATAGTTTTAGGTACATGCTCTAAATATATGCAACAGCAGTCTGTTTTAAAAAGACACAGCCTCCACAAAGTCACTGACTAGCTAGGAGTCACTCATGAAACTTGTCAGTCTCCCCATAACTCTGTGTGTAAGTACATGTTTTTATAAATGCTCAAAAACTCAGTGTAAGTTCCATTCATGTTAAGAGTTTTAAGTAAGATTCATGGTGCTAGCCAACATATTTATTGCAAATCACTTGTATGTATTTTTACATCAGTTATTTCTTTAAAACCAATGCGTTTAGAAGTTTCTGAATTAGCAGACCAGAACATTACTACATTTTCTTCACAGATATGTAAGGTCTTTTCATGTTATATTTCTAAACTTTGGTCATTCTAACATGCACTTTGCTTTGATGTTATGGCAACAAGTGTTTTAGATCTGCTTAGAGAGATTAAATTACTCAAGCAAGATCTTTGATCTCTTTCTCAACTTGTTCACAAAGCCTTACTTACTTTGAAAAACAAGTCCTTTGGTCCTTTTTAAGTGAGTTTATTCCCTTCTTTTCTAGATTTAATTGCTAAAGTGGGCAAAAAAACCCCATTTTTTTTCAACAAAATTAGACATCTCAGCCTTTTTGCCCAATTAAATAAAATCATTACATGCCCAAGCATGATTCTCAGTTTTCTTTCATTCGTTAATTTTAAGACACTTATAGTGCAACATACAGCTTACAACATACAGTTTAATGTGTAGAAAATGTATTCCTTTATTTTTTAGAAATATTTCTATTCTTTTTTTGTGGTGCATGGCACATCTAGTCATCTACTACTCATGTTCTTCAGAATTCCTTCAAGTGAGTACTAAAAATCTGTGGCAAGTAGAAAAAGACAGTCAATGTCCTTACATATAGTGAAAATTCAGTCTCCCAGTCCTTTTTTTCAGTGTTTAGATGAATCAGTCTGGACATGTATCCATACCTTAACTAAATGCGTTGCACTGATTACTAAATAAACTCTTGCTATTTCATATTTATAAAAATAGCTGATTTCTTTTGTAATAAATCTTAAACTTTTGTTCCAAACAAATTTTATGAACTTGGTTAAATAAGAAACATCTGACCTACAGAAGGTTTTTGCCAAAACAGTAAAAATGTACTTTATTAGCATGAAAATCTGCATTTCTTAGCATCAAATGTACGTATTTGGTAACTTCTCTAAAGGAGATGGGAGGTGAAAGGTATTTTCCCTAAGATACTGAACTGACAACCAGACAGACATGTAATATTATTTTTTTTTTGAAAGAGCAGAGTGGAAAAGTTATTCAGAACAGCTGCATTGGCATGGATTTGCATTTATCCATATTTCTGAATATTTTTTCATGTTTTCATTAGTATTTTTCTATGTTTCCTTTATATATATAACAACAGATTATGATTATAACTGTCTTCATGAAAAGATGCCAGGATTGTGCTCTGGAGTGCATGAGTCATATGCTCACTTTACAGTTTGTACATTGATTTGGGGAAGAAATCAAAGTAATAAAAAATTAAAAAGGTACTTAGTAATATGGGGAGCAAGGACTCTGTAAAAGGGTCCCTCCTATTTTGCTCTATGTTCATGTGACTGAGACTGACCATCGTGACAGTGAAAAAGTGACTTCATATCAGGGATTTTTTTTAACTACTGTGACTCAGAAAGACTTCATAAAAACGTATGAGGTTTTGCAGGCTCTGGCTACAGGTGTACTACACAAGAAAGAACATAATTGTCAACTTAACTAGGTATTCACTTTCTTCTATATCAGCACTCCTTTATCCACCTCATTCTAAATAGTCAACTGCAAGAGATCTGTTTAAGCTAAGCTAGTACAGGCAAGCAGCTGAGGACGCCTGGAGTTAACAATTTCTGCAATCACACTGTCCATATGTACATATCATATAGACTTACACACTTATGGAATAGACCATCCTTATCAGTCATATGCAAACCTCATCGGTGTTTACCAGGATTGATGTGCTAATTAGTTTCCTTCTTTCCATTCCAGTGAAATGGGTTAGGGAGAAAAAATAGTTTTCTAAAAACAAGAAGAGGAGTGTTTTCTATTAATTTTAGAAAAGAATCTCCAGAATGCAGACTTCAGCTGTACTTACTGTCACTGGTAACCACTGGAAGTGTCAGACTGAAAACGAGTCTTCCCAGTTTCGGCAGTGAAAATAGTGGCATGGTAGGGTATCAGATGATGATAATGGAGGTGGTCTAAGATAAAGGCAGATAATAAGCAGTATGAGAGAGAATATGGTCGTCTTTTAGCCCATTTGCTTGAGCTTTAAGGTTCCAAGCAGTCAAGGGTGAAAGTGGGTGTGTATCATGAAGGTAGACCATAGCTTATTAATTTTTGCGTTGTCAGCTAGCAGTACCATTTCTTCTGTGAAGCGCTTAGGACACTAATGGAGAAAAATCAGAATACCTACCCATCTGAATCAATGCCCTTCACATTTTTCAAATTGGCACAGCTGATCCAGATTTGAGTATATATTTGTAAGAGTAACGTAAGGTAATATTGCTTCAGTATGAAGGGGACATACGTAGGCAGCTGTGCTAATGTCTCAGAATGGACAGTATGTTATCAAACAGCAGGCAGTGCAGCACTCAGAGAAAAAGATGTTGAGCTGCTGGACAGCCAGCAAGTGAAGGAACAAGAGATTTTTCATCAATAGTACAGGAATATGCATACTATTTTAAAGGAAACACATTGTAATGCAATGCAAACCTGAAGATGGACAAACCCAAAAATCATAAAATGAAGCAGAAGAGTGTTCATTATCATTTTGTTGCAATATGCAGCAGTGGTGACTTAGAAGGAAAATCTTATGGTAAAATTGTCTTCAATAGGACAGAGATGGCCAAAGGCATTCAATATCTGTGTGACATGGGCCTCTTAAGAACTGACTTGTGTTTTTATGCAGGGAATTGCAGCAGAACTATGTAGCAGAGCAGGATTTAGGCTGTATTGTCCCAGGGTTTCTATTTCCCACAGCAAGGAAGAAAAAAGGTGATTTATAGGCCTCAGGTTATGTATTTTGTCATAAAGCAATCAGTACAGACATTCTTTGCCTCATCCAAAAATTAGTACTGAACATTGAATATTACTATTCTCAGACAAAATATTGCACTGTTATTATCGTGCTAAAATGTACGTTGTCCTCTTGGTTCCTAAAACTGTTAAAATTAGGATTAAGACTATCACATTTTATAAATAATTCTCTATTTTCCTGGGTAAACTATTTCATTTTGAGAACCTTCAATTTCAGATAAATGTACTGATTACATTTTAAATGTCAATTATAAGGAGTCTTGTAGACATAATAAAACAGACATTTACACTGTTTGACACAGCATTAACAGAAGAATGAAACACTATCACAAATCAAATCAGTGACCTTCCACCAATGTATAATAAAGAAATCAAAAGTGCTTTCAGCCTCAAATGGCCAAAAGAAAATCAACAAGCAATTACTGTAAACATCCCAGTGGTTGCATGACTTGGTGACTCATTCAGATGCAGTCCAAGGAGACATACAATAAACACCATCTGCTCCAAAATATCTTCTAGATCAAATTTAAACTACTATTTTGCTACTATAGGAAGCAGCTTTCTTTGATGCTGTGCAGATGACAGTGTGAAATGATACCAATAGCCAAGAAAAAGAGATTAAGACATGGAAAATTTAAGATAAGCAAATGCAACTTTTTAGTTACATATATTTGCAAGATCACATTGTAAAATGAGACTCACAGTTAAAAAGGCAAGACATGAAAGAGAAATTGATAATTCTTTTGAAGGTGACAGAAAATGAAATTAAATGGCTGCATCAAGGCTAGGAATGATGTATAGAATTGAGAAAGTTCAAAGCAGTAGATTCAATTGTAAATTTAGCATCCTACCTAAAATGAAGTCTATGAAATTAAATTTTGAAACAGACGAAGTTGTACCTGTATCTAAACTATAACTGAATGGCAAAGGAAGTATAATATAGATAAAAAAATATTTTCTGCAAGTTTTAAACTCCAGGGACAAGCACTCTATTTCTATACCAAGTTCCAGACTCTTTTTCGAGACTGACTTTGATTTTAGAATTACTCTTCTGTTGCAGTTTGTGACATTTTTAGCAAATTTAAACACCACCTTCCTTTCAATGTATATATCATTAACTTTCCATTTGTCTTGGTTTTGGTACAAATTGACATTTGTTCACTTATACAGTTCTTTGCATAATCTTTATTTATATAGTTCATTATACACATATTTTATAGACTGCTTTTATTTGCCATTATTCGTGAAGTCTTCTACATGTGTGGTATCTTCATTCCTCTTTACTTTGTCATGTTTGAGGATCTGCCATCTGGAAGTCAAATAGTGAACACTAACCTTTAATGTATTTGTACATTTACCTCCTGTTAAATTCCAATGTATGAAGAAGTGTGTAAGCATGTTAGTCATTCTTTGTAAAAAACAATTGCAGAAGGTACTAGAACTGAAATAGAAAGGCGAAACTTAATGTAGTAAATTTTTATTCTAAAGAGCAAAATCATGTAACATATGATACATATTCTTTTTAAAAAATTATATATTTTAATATAGTTTTGAACTGACAGAGCTTTATTCTTTGTTTTAGAACCTTTAACAGACCATCCTCTGTTTCTGGAGAGTTTATTCAGCCCTATGAATCGAGGTCATCATGTAATGTCTTGCATAATTCTTTTTTAAAAATTATATTTTAATTATTATTTTGCTTATTAATACTGCTTTTACTGTTCTGTGACTGTAAAATGAAAGACTAAAATCAAGGTATTTTCATGACACTATTTCTTTCTGTTAGTTTTTCTAAATTTATGCTTCCTTTTTTGACTAAAACAAGGACTTAAATAAGCACAAGAAATGGCTGGAACCCTAATCCATAGTTGCATATAATTTATAGCATTTACTAGCCTTGACTATAAAAAAAAATACAAACTATCAGGCTAACTGCAAATGACACAAAAGAAAGGCATATTCTCTCTTGCCTACAGCATAAACCAACTAAAAGTTATTAAAAAGCTACAAGATACAGCATACTAAAATAACAAGAAGCACGTTCAATACATTCAACAACTGTGAAATTCTATATACGTCCTGGCCGTATGGGTTCTTCCAAAACTCTTTCTGATTACATCCATTCAGCTTAATTACTGAGTGGGAGATCTGGCACAAAGACATGGTGACTGGGAGAGAGGAAGAGGCAAAATGAGGAATCTTTTGGAATGATTATACTCCTACCCCTCTGGTCTCCTGGCCTCCATACTCACCTGTAAAGGCTGACTTCTTGTCATCTGATGAACTTGGGGGCAATGCCTGCACCGTGAGGCAAACGTAGCTCACAAAAAGTGATGCAGACCTTGTCCCTCACTTGTTTGACTAGGATGACACTGAAACCCAAACCTGCCTGTCAGCCTGCATATCTGTGTATTTTTGCATGTTAACATGTACAGAGGTTGTTGTGTCCTGGATATCAGTCCAGACACGAAAACTGGCAGTTTAAGCACAGATATTCTCTTGAGTAATGTCTGCTACAAGAAACAACCTTTCTGAATTTCCTCATCTATATTTATCAACCTTTCATCAAAAGCCATCCTTTTCTTGAAAAACACCTGCTGAAGCGGTCATCTTTCTTTTCTTTAGTGCATTTTTGTTCTAGTACACAAGCGGATATTTTTTGAGAAAAAGCTGAGTTATCAGTATTGCTCATTTCTGCTTTGATATTACGTGGAATGACTATTTTCTCTTCAACAGATAGAAATAAGAGAACAGGAAATTCTGTTGTATTCTGTTTACAAAAAATCTTATTAAATCCTTGACCTCTGGGAAATTTTTACAGGTGTAAATGAAGCTACTACCTGCTGATCATTGGTAAGAAGAACTTGCTGTAATGTTTCTGTAAGTCTGTAAAAATAAAACAGAGTTGTAGTACAAATTTCTCAACAAAAAAGTTACATTTTAAAACAAGTTTTTGAAGATTTATTACCTCAGTTCTTTTCTTTAATTCAGGCTTCCTTCAACAAGATCAAACTTAAGCCTACAGGTATTTCACCTTAGAGTACGCAGTGAATGGGCTAGTATTCACAATATGCACTCTGTTATCTCAATGGCTTTGTCTCTTTCTGTATTTTTAATCAGGCTGGTTTTCTTTAGCACTCATATATTCAAGTATTCTCTGAATTTCTAGGAAGCAATAAAAATAATCTATGCTACTGTGTTCGGTTTCTGTGAAAAGGATTTCAGCTTAACAGCACTTTTTGCCATTTTCAATCATTATGAACTGTGCTGAGCCACAGAAATATATTAGAAATTTAAAATTTGCAAGTTACTTCGCTTGTGAAGCAGTTCAGTGAAAATACAACCTAACAAACCATTTCAAAAATCAAGGTCACTTCAGAGTATGACCTGTTACTTTTTAAAAACTTGAATTAGCTAAATCAAAATTGTGGTGTGACTTAAAGCAAACCATAAAGAGCAGAGTAAGAGATTTCCTTAGATTTGAATTTTACCTAGAGTGAGTTTTAAAAAGTTACATCATGTGTGTTCATCCTGTAAGTATAATGTAGTCAGGAATACTAGGAAACAAAGCAAAAACATGCTTAAATTGTGATGATGGCTTAAGAAATAAATAGAAAATACTACAATATTGATTAATTTGAAATTGACTCAGTCCTGCTGTGGTTATTATTTCATTTAATTACTCTAGGACTGGTAAAATAAATAAATAAATCAATCAATCAATCAATCAATCAATCTAATATAAAATCAGTGCATTCTGCAGTAGAAGTATATTCATCTCCAAACCATTTTCCTAAGGTATGCAGAGCTTATACTTTTGCCATGATAAAATTCTATGTTTAATCAGAGACTCTTGCTACTACTTACTGAAGATTTTTTTGCTGGTAAGAGTCCAGGTATGAAACACTGCTTTACACAACTACAGCTCTGGACAATTCTTATCTTAGGGAAAGTAATTTTGGAATTCCTTTATTAAGTCCTGCATAGTCTGTGATTACATCTCAGGTTTGATTTCTGAAGTTTGGAAGGCGATACATCATGCAATTGCTCTATTGAAACCCTTCCTTCTGGGCAAACTAAACCTGACAAGAACCCCTGAAAGTCACCAGTCATTTGTAATATTTGCAGATAGCGTTGTAGGGCATTCAATTTGAGCTACTGTATGCTGGTTGTCAGGTTGCTTCTCCTATATGTGGTGAAAGTTGAAATTAAGACCTTGTGATCTGAAGTGAAGAAAATATTCCAGGTGATTGCTGTAAGTAGAGATGCATCCTGCAGGCTGAAGTGGAGTGCTGGGAGAAAGTAGAGTCCTTGAAAGTACAGTACAACTAAGTGAAGTATATTAAGTTCCTCAGCAGCTGCCAAGCAACTTATTCCTGTTTGGATGAGCCAAACTATTTCTTCCAAGCAGTTTAATCAAAGATTTTCTTAATTCTGGCAGCAGGGAGCTATAGTGTGGCTCCGTGCCTTTATACAGTGTGTTTTGGAAGCTGGAATGAAATTACATATCCCTGAAATGAGATACCCTGAAAGGAATGTCTGAGAGGGCATATCTCCAGATGTTTTTGTTGTTGCTGAATGTATGTGTGCATTTATATATACACACATGAAATAAGCTTGTTGTATACATATATATATATTATATTTATGTATGGATATGTATATATTATATGCCTATGTCTATGTATCTGTAAGGACATTGAAGATTAGTGTTATGGAGTGTTTAAAAGATTAATGAATGAGGCCACTTTCAACAGAGCAGCACTTGGTTGTCAGTCATTAATGTCTGGTTGCCTCTTAATCACTTTCAATTGTTATCCATACATATTCAAAGCAGTCAGGTTTTGACACTTATAGCCTGAATTAGCTGCAAATATACAATACCAGGAAGCTGACATGGAGTAGTCAGTGTTGATGGTCATTGTTACCTTGACCGATGTTCTTCTCTCATTGCCGATGCTTTATACTCCTTGTCCTGTCCCTAGAAGAAAAGGGGTTGGTCTCACCTGCACTTCATATAATGCATCTTATTCTGGGGAGCAGGGTTTCTCTTGTTTTGCCAGACCATCTTTCTTGCTTATTCTGCAGGATCATTCTGGTTTGGTCAGACATTCGTCCTCCTCATTCTGCAGGTTTGTTTTGGTTTCATCATACATTTTTCTTCCTTGCTGTAAATCCTGAGCTGTTACCTTGCAGATTTTACTGCTTGAACACACCTCCCAACCCCCCAGTTGTGCAGTTAGACCACAAATCTCCATTTGCCCCTTTGTGGCTAGATATTTTTTATATATGTATGTTTAGCTGTGTTACAAAATTCTGTTAGACTCTTACAATGTCATAGAATTTTTATATACAGTCACAGATTACTGGCCTTTAGTGTGCTTATGTCTGGGTTCAAGAAAAATATCCTTATTTTACCTTACTTGGTTTCAAACATTATGGGTACCACAGGCTTCTGCTGCTGCTACATTATCCTAGGAGAAACTCTGCTTTGTATGAAATTTGGTGGTAAGCCCTGCAGGGTTTGGCTGGGCAAGATGTTTGTTCATAATGGGTTTTAAATCTCAATGAACAAAGTTTTGTTTGTTTTGTCTTAATTTAACCTTTACTTTGCAGTGTTGTGAGACCAAACTTAATGGTATTGTATTAGCAGACAGAAATCATAAATGAAACCAGTCGTACATGAGTGATGTTTTCTTCTGTAGCTTCAGTGGGTTTGTCTGAATACAGAACAAGACAGCCAGTGTAAGTTCTGATAAGTAAATTCAGTTTAAAGACTTGAAAATAAATATGCACAGTAAAATACATAGCACATACAAAGATACAGAAAAAATTCCTTGTCTGCAACGTATTTCTTTTAACAAAATAGTTAAAGAAAATTGTATTCCAGTTTAGAGGTGGATACCTGAAGTGTATGCAAAATTTGGGGAGTTACTGGAAATATGTTTTGAATTTGGAGAGTTATTTGCTATTATTCCTACACGTGTGAAGACCACAACAAAAATAAACTTAAATACTTTTGCATTTCACATACCACAAACAAAAGCATACATGCCCTGATATCTTAAGTCTTTAATAGTGAAAACAGTTGTGCTCCAGGTACACACCCCCCTGAGCTGGAAGACAAGGGTGGGAAGCAAGATGAAGCCCAAATAATCCAAGGGGAAATGGTTAGTGACCTGCTACAGCACTTGGACACACACAAGATGGGTTCCATCTAAGGGTACTGAAAGACCTGGCAGAGGTGATCAACCAGCCACCTTCTGTTATTTCTCAGCAGTCCTGGCTAACTGGGGAGGTCCTAGTTGACTGGAAGTTGGCAAACATGACGCCCATATACCAGAAGGGCTGGAAGAAGGATCCAGGGAATTACAGGCCTGTCAGTCTGACTTCAGTGCCGGGGAAGGTTGTGGAACAGATCATCATGAGTGCCATCAAGCAGTACATACAGGACAGCCAAGCGATCAGGCCCAGTCAGCATGGGTTTATGAAAGGCAGGTCCTGTTTGACCAACCTGATTTCCTTCTATGACAAAATGACCCACTTAGTGGATAAGGGAAAGCCTGTGGATGTTGTGCACTTAGACTTCAGCAAAGCCTTTGACACCGTTTCCCACAGCATCCTCCTGGAAAAGCTGGCAGCTCATGGACTGGACAGGCATATTCTTCACTGGGTAAAGAAATCCTTGATGGCCAGGCCCAAAGAGTTGTGGGGAATGGAGTCAAATCCAACTGGACGCCTGTCACGAATGGTGTTCCCCAGGGCTCAGTATTGGGGCCAGTACTTTTTGATATCTTTATCAATGATCTGGATGAGAGGATTGAGTGTACCTTCTGTAAGTCTGCAGATGACACCAAATTGGATGGGAGTGTTGATCTGCTGGAGGGCAGGAAGGCTCTCCAGAGAGATCTGGACCATCTGAATCATGGGGCCGAGGCCAATTATATGAAGTTCAACAAGACCAAGTGCTGGGTCCTGTACTTGGGTCACAACACCCCCAATGCAATGCTACAGGCTTGGGGAAGAGTGGCTGGAAAGCTGGCTGGAGGAAAAGGACCTGGAGGTGTTGATCAACAGCCAGCTGAACAAGAGCCAACAGTGTGCCCAGGTGGCCAAGAAGGCCAACAGCATCCTGGCATGCATCAAGAGTAGTGTGGCCAGCAGGACTAGGGAAGCGATCATCCCCCTGTACTCAGTGCTGGCGAGGCTACTCCTCAAATCCTACATTTAGTTTTGGGCCCCTCATGACAGGAAAGACTTTGAGGTGCTGGAGAGAGTTCAGAGGCAGGTGATGAAGCTGGTGAGGAGTCTGGAGCTCAAGTCTTATGAGGAATGGCTGAGGGAAGTGGGGCAGCTTAGCCTGGAGAAAAGGAGGCTGAGGAGAGACCTTATTGATGTCTACAACTACCAGAAAGGAGGTTGTAGCATGGAGGCTGTCTGTCTCTTCTCCCAAATAGCAAGTCATGGGACAAGAAGAAATGGCCTCAAGTTCTGCCAGGGAAGGTTCAGATTGGATATGAGGAAAAATTTCTTCACAGAAATGGTTGTCAGGCATTGGACCTGGCTGCCCAAGGAAGTGGTGGAGTCACCATCCCTAGACGTGTTTAAAAGGTGTATAGATGAGGTTCTTAGGAACATGTTTTAGTGCTAGATTTAGGTTATTGTTGGACTTGATGATCTTAGGAGTCTCTTCCAACCAAAATGATTCTGTTTTGTTCTATGTTGTTTTTCTAAATAGAATTTCCAGTGATAAATTAGGTGCTTCCACTTTCCATAGAGTGAGGAAAGGTCGGTTGCCCTTGATATACGATATCAACATAGAGGCCAAGAGCCAACAAACCAGCAAGAGAGAGAAATAAAATACTGCCTGGCCATAGGAACCTAACTGGACGTATAGCTTGGCTCATCTGTGAAACTGATGTGCAGAGCCTGCTTCCCAAGTTGAGATGCCTAAGGAAAGAGTGGTGTGGCTAGCTCCTGCCTTTTGCCAAGAAGTCTGGACTGGAGCACCCACCCAAAACCAGAGAGAAGAAAACCAGGCTTCTGGCTCTGCTTTGCTCCATAGTTCTCTAGGGCAATGGTTTAAACAGGAGGCAATGACTAGTTGGAAAGGGGCAGAAAATGATGAAGGGAAACACTTCCTTCATTGTTGTCAAAGGTTGCTAGTTGTGCTGAGGTCTAGACCAAGGATCTAGATAATGAATGAGCTAAGGAGCCATTTGTCTCTTCAGCATAGTACTTAAACTACTTAAGCTTTAGAGGAAAGATCTAGGATATCTTTGTTTTCTCAGGTTATTTGTTCCCAGCCTTACTTCTGGTATTTGTACAATCAGTATAATACATATAACCCATAAATAATTCAGGGAAACCAGAACTCCTGAAGTTCAGTGAAAGGGTGGTGTACCTGGGAACACAGCAAGATTGAATAACAGCCTAATGACCTGCAGTTCCTAAATCAAAAATTTTATTGTAAAAAACAAACGAAACATATACATAGAAGTAATTCAGCATGAGTGCTGCTTTTATGTAAATGCATTTTAGCCTGACATGAGATATCAACATAGCCGTTTAGAGCGCCCTACTCTGAGTGCTGAAGAGGGCATATAGCCATGTTACGGCACTGCTGTGATTAAACTAATAGGCTCTGATGTGAGGTGGCATATTTGAAACGAAGCACAATGACCATGAGTGTTGCTTCAGAGCTTCCAGAGTGATGCCAAGTCCTCTTCAGTGATTGAGGAGCACAGATTACAGACGTGACAGCCTCTTCTTTCTCTTTGATTCAGAAACACTATCATACCTGCTTCAGCTTGTTCCTGTTCATATGCCAGTATACACTTCTATCATGACAGAAACTCACTTTTTTGTGGTGTGAGTGAATTACAGGATTCTCTGATATCAACTCTTGCCGTGAAACTCTCTGGGTTTCAGTGCAGGAGCAGGTAGAAAGAGTAGCAGAAGTCTGAAGTATTCTGTTTTTCTTACTCAAATGTCTGCTGTGAATGGAATTTGGGGAAAGAATGTTTGAAAAGAGTAATACAGGGTTCATTACTAAAAGAAAAACTATTTGAAGACAGTTTTTGACCTAAACCAAGTATTAAGTTACAATACTTAGTCCAGAGTGTTTCACATAAGAGAAATATTATGTTTGAATACAAAAGAAAAATTCAATATCTTTTCCTTGATGTGGCTTTGCCTTCATTTAGATTCTGCACTGAGGAAACTTGCTTGTGTTTTTCAAGGCCTTGCAGTTTAACTAAAGGCTCAGGAGAAAAAGTTCAGCAACTCTGTTCAGCTTGGATAAACACTGTAGAGCTTAACTTCCTATCTAAACCTAATTAAGACATGTGGAAATCCACTCTGCACCTCTGCCACCTCATGTTTCTTTGTTCTTCCTGACACCTGAGCAAGCTTCTGACACAATGCAGCCCTTCCTCTGTCCTTGCCCTTGCCTATTCACTGTGCACAATCCCAGCAACCTGGAGTCATTCCTTGCCGATGACAGACAATTCTCCAAATATCTTTCATTTGTAGAAAAGTTTTGGGGTCTCATTGGCTATAACAACTTCAGCACTGGTTTTACGTGTTTACTTTCAGATTTGTTTAATTACTGAAAATTCTCCTATCTTAAATGCATCAAACTTTAACTCTGCATGGAATATATCCATTCTCACCCATACATGATTCCGGTATTTTTCTCTTTTGAGATTACAGTTCAGCCACCATCAAGTCAGCAAATAGGTTAAAATTAGTCCTTCCAAATCTGTTAATGCCAGTGTTTCCTTTAGGTACTGCTTGTGGCTATTGATTAGTTGGTCAGTTAAGAAGTCCTACTTGAATGTTTCACAATTTTACCTGTTTAGTTGTTTTAGCTAACATACATAGAAACACTAAAAATTGTTTCCACCTGCTTCATTATCCCATGTTATAATTTGTTGATTAATTTACTGAATAAAGCTGAGTCCTCCTAGGACCAATTGGACTACTAGTTTCTTTCTAATTTACTCCTCTGTTAGTTTATCTGTTTCTTGCCTTACTGAACACATTAAGGGGTGACCTGTGGGAAAGGGT
The DNA here is from genome assembly GCF_036013445.1 of Caloenas nicobarica. NCBI lineage: Eukaryota > Metazoa > Chordata > Aves > Columbiformes > Columbidae > Caloenas > Caloenas nicobarica. The sequence goes on from NC_088245.1 coordinate 129,574,413, forward strand.
GAAATCATCTTGGTCCTTTAGCAAGCATCTCAACTTTTTGATACAGTTCTATAGAACAACTCTTGTGCCACATCATATTACAGAGGGACTGTCTGTCAGGGTACATGTCAGTACCATGTCTATACACACCACATTGTCCAATGACTGCGAGTTTCATTACACAAAAGCAAGAGAGCTGCAACACGGCAGCTTTGTTATTTCAACTTTTCAGTATGGGGCCCCATTAAGGTGATTCCTCTTCACGTGTTGCAATGCAACATGTTTTGTTTCTCTCTCCCTCAATTTTGGACCTCGTACGCAAAATAAAAATGCCACCTGCTTCTGGCACATGGAGTCATACATCAAGAGAGCATGTGCTGCCAGAACATGATATACACAAACACACACCACGAGGAGAAAAGAAACATAAGATGCATACAGGGAAATGAAACAGTCTCAGATTTTCTATGGACATCTTACTGTTATTAACCACTGACCCTTAATTCTAATGGATAAGAAACTGCCATATTTGCTGCCAAAAATAGGTTCAAGTTAAAAAAAAAGAAAAGAGCAAAAACACCTGTAAATTTAAGGCCATTTTGAATTGCATTTCTAAAAAGAATAAATATAATAATCAGAATCCAGGTTGCATATTTGCAGACTGGACTGAGGGCCAAAATTAAGCCTTTGCAGTGGTTCATGGGCCAAATAAGTGGGTAAATAACAGAATCTGTCAGTAATGACTTCAAAAACCATACTGTGCATGACAAAGACATAGCAGCGTATGAAAAACCTACCTATCAAAACTTATTATCTGTGGATTTGACATCAGTCTTTCATAAAATAATTTTTTGATTGGTAGTACTACTTATTGAAAAAAGGAATGTAACTTTGAATATCTCATTAATTGTCATGCACTTCTCAGCCTGTTTATATATTTTACTTTATATTTCTTTTATTTGTAGATTTTTAAAAATGATAAAACTAGAATGAAGTTATTAAAACAAGAATACCTTTCAAGAACTCAATTTTTCCATTCTTATTCGTAACAACTAGTAACTTATCCTACAGTTAATCCATTTACTTTAAATAGTTGTTATCAAGAAGTTAAATGCTATATAGCAAGTATAATCCAGAAAAAGAAGATACAGGTTTAAAGGGACCCTGTCAAAGCTAAAAAATATCAATTTTATTTGGATAGCTAGGAAAATGCAAACATAAGACTACATGTATGCAAAAGCTTTTTTTTTTCCTTCCGCTGTATAAAGAAAATTTAACACTTCACTAATAGTGAATGCCCATTATTTTTTGGCACATTTCATAGACTGACTTCTGTTTCTGCAGGACTGGCAATATTCCTTTTGACTACAGCAGGGTTTGGATCAAATGCCCTTACCCAGTGTAGACCTAATGATTTTAATTCCATTGTGTAAATACGACCCTGGTCAAAAATATTCTGTCATCTTAAAATTAAAGGAGAGACAATCCTAAGAATTGAGATATCTAGCTAAATAGAAATATCACTAATACTGCTAGTCTTGGGAATGAATCTGTTTTTTCAGCCTTGTAAAAAAAAAAAAAAAGAACTAAATCAGTGATGATATGAAAGCATTAGAAGAAAGTGGTTTGGAATGAAAGCTAAGGTTTCTCTCAATTTTCAGATAAATTAGTCTGTCTGTGCAAGATGGTTTTGGTAAAGACACTTTTTCCTACTTACTCTGGAGAAATTGAGGCTGCTACTAACCTTGATTTTAGAAGCCTTAAGGTGTACAGATTCAAAAAGTCCTTTCTCTTTCTTTTTGGGAGCTCTTTATTATAATGTGTTTTTTATCTAGAAGATCTGTGTGATCTCTGTTTTGCAGCATGTATGTGTTACTTGCATGAATGTAAGAGGAATGAGTGATTCTGGCTACTGTTTTTCTTTGTGTCACAGGACATAAAATTTCTTCCTTAAACAAATAACTCCTGCTCACCTTTCTTACTCACATAATGTTCCCTGGGAAAAAAATGAGAAAGAATATGAAAATCAAGCAGGTAGTGACTCACAGAATGTAAATACAAAGTCTATTTAATTTTGTGTTCTTTATCTATTACAAAATATTTAACTGGGGATGTGAGCAGGGACCTAAGGCATTTATAAGATAGATGAGTCCTCAAAACATCATTAATAGGGTCTTTGGAATTCTTAATTATCTCCTGAAAATCAGTGTGAAGTCCCTATGCTAAAAAAGAAAATAAAGAAAGGATACTTTTGTGCCATATTTCTACAGTGGTGTAATTTTCTTTTAGATCTAGCACCATCTGAGAGGGTGAGATGAAGTAGAGAGACTTCTGTAATTTCAGGTAAGGATGGTTTCATATTTTATTTGACTTTAAAGCCTTTAGAATATTGTTAAATAACAGCAAATGAATTGGCAGTTATCTGCATCTCTTGCTGGTAGGTTGGTAGGTTTTGCCTAATAGAGACCTTGTTAATGTTACTGTGAAGAACTGTATATATCAGGGGATATGAAACCAAACCTACTTAAAATCCTAATTAATCATTTAAACATGATATCTAGCAGAAGACACACTGTATTTGGTGGTAAATATTCGGTGTGAAGAAGAGGGACTGACAGGTAACCAGGTATTCTTCAAGTGATTCTTTGCATTTTCTTTGTGATATAACCTAAAAGCCCGTTGTTTGCATTCAGTTAAACTAGGGGATGTAGAAATTAGGTCTTTAAGGAATAAACAATTGAAATGCATTTATAAAATATGTCAGTTTTCTCAGGAAATCTATTCCATTCTTTGGTGAAGGAAAGCATCTTTTTGTAGCAGTGCCTTTTGTCTCAGTAGTCACCCACTTCTTAAGTGTACTCTCTTGGAATTAGGGACTGAGATTCCTTCAGTCTAGATATACACTTGAAGTATATACAACCAAAAGTGACAAAGATGAGAAAGAAACAAAGGGAACTGATTTGCCTAGAGTGTTGAAGAAGATTAAAAATGAGCTTTTTTCCCAATATACCATCTAATAATTGCCTTCCTGATAAGTAAGACTTTCTCCATGGAAAGGCAGTCAAACAATGTCAGGAAAGGAGGGAAGATTCATATTGCTTACTTCTGAATACTTCATGTAGACATCCTAATTAACCAGCTAGGTTTCCCACTTTTTTTTTTCTTCATGATCAGTATAGATTTTGTCTCAGAGAATTTAATTCAAAGTGTGAGACTAAACTTTTCATTATTATCTAATTAATTTGGACTCTAGAGCTGTTGAAAAGACTCTTGGGACTGGCTTGGAGACAAGGAGTTACTCTCCAGCCTGCTGAAATCAATGACCATGAGATAATAAGTACCATACTTAGGTATTTTGTGCATGAATTCTCTAGCATTTTTTGAGTAAGACGTGCCACATCCATTGCCACAGTTGTTACTGAGGGCCAGTTAAAGATTTGTGGAGACCTTCTGTCGTGGTTTGATCATGGGGGGACAATCAAAAACTGTGGCAGATGTATTTTCCTTAACCCTCTTCCCCCCTCCTGTTTTCTGCCCCCCCTCTCCTCCCCCTTTTTCACTAAGGACAGGTGATTTTGAGAGGAAAGGAAAAGAAGAACAGAGAGAAGAAAGCTGGAAAATTTGAAAACGTTTTACTAACGCTACTAAATAAACATAGAGAAAAATAAAGCAGAACAAATATTATAGAACCAGTCCTGCAATTCCCAGCAGCTAGTCTGGCAGGATCCTTCAGCCAACCGGAACTAGACTCAGTCTGTCACGAGGCCTCAGCTTGCAGGGACAGCCACGAGGCCTCAGCTTGCAGGGACAGCAGAAAGATGCAAAGACGAAGCAAACCAGCAGGAGACCCAGCAGAAGAGAGAGAAAGTCCTTCGGGTCCACCTTTTATATCCAGGAAGTTGTGAATGGGATGGAATACTCCAACTGGTCAATTCATGGTCACCTGACTCAGACCACCTCCTCTCGTTGCTCCCCGCAATGACCCAGGACACCTTCCCACTATTCTGGCCTGGAGTTCCTTTCAAATGAAATCAACAGGTTGCACAATCCAGATCTGAACTTGGAAAAATAAAAACAATTCTTTAACAAATAAACAAATACTGTGTCAATTTCCTTATAGCAAGGAAATGAGGGAAGGAAAAAAAGAAAAACAAAAAAAACCCCTGTCTTTTGTTTTTGTCTACTACAGATAAGCTAAATCTCCTGGTGCTTGGAATTTTTGAACTGAAGCAGTGAATCACAGAATCACAGAATGTTAGGGATTGGAAGGGACCTCAAAAGATCATCTAGTCCAATCCCCCTGCCAGAGCAGGAACACCTAGATGAGGTTACATAGGAAGGCGTCCAGGCGGGTTTTGAATGTCTCCAGAGAAGGAGAATCCACAACCTACCTGGGCAGCCTGTTCCAGTGTTCCATCACCCTCACTGAGAAGAAGTTTCTTCTCAAATTTAAGTGGAACCTCTTGTGTTCCAGCTTGAACCCATTACCCCTTGTCTTACTGTTGGTTGTCACCAAGAAGAGCCTGGCTCCATCCTCGTGACACTCACCCTTTATATATTTATAAACATTGATGAGGTCACCCCTCAGTCTCCTCTTCTCCAAGCTAGAGCCCCAGCTCCCTCAGCCTTTCCTCATAAGGGAGATGCTCCACTCCCTTAATCATCTTCGTTGCCCTGCGCTGGACTATCTCCAGCAGTTCCCTGTCCTTCTTGAACTGAGGGGCCCAGAACTGGACACAATATTCCAGATGTGGTCTCACCAGGGCAGAGTAGAGGGCAAGGAGAACCTCTCTCGACCTACTAATCACTCCCCTTCTAATACACCCCAGGATGCCAGTGAGAGGAATATAAAGCACAAACACATTCACGCATTTCGTAAGTTTTCAAGCAGAGCAGCAAAAATGCATTTCCAACTAAAACCAACCAGCAGGTCAGGTGGAAAAAGCTTTTGGGTAGAAATTGACAGAAATGTCAGAAAACTGTTAGTTTATTTTCCTACTAACTCTTCCCTCATGAGCTGATAATGATAAAGAAAGTAAAAGCAACAGGAAGTGAAACCCCAGGGATGGTGATTTTACTTGTCTGATGGTATGCTGGCTGCTCAGGGAAGGATAATTTCTATTTAAAACAGTGCAGACTACTTTGGCCAAAAAAAAGAGGAGCGAGAGAAAATTGAAGGAATTGATAGAATATCAAAAAAGAGAAGCAGAAGCAGTCATCAGACTTCTTCACAAAATGACATTTAGCACCTCACTGCTTTGTAGCACTTTGGGCATGTAGGTTCCAGCTGCTCCTCAGAGTGGCTGGAATTCACCAAGGCCAACAGGAAAAGTGGGATACCATCACTGCTGAGAATCACAGTCTATATGCTGTCCCTCAAAGGTACAGAGTGCTGCATCCAGAATAGGTATGTAGACCTTGTCAGGATTTGTAACCGTCTCAGTTTACAAGCCTGCTAAATCAAAAAATAGGAGGAGAATGCCCACTATATGATCTAACCTATAACTTGTGCCATGAAGAGGGCATATGTTCAAAGTTTTCTGGACTTGTTTCTGTGAGCCATTTTGTTGCTACTTCCTCTAATAAGTAAAACCAACCAAACTGCAGCTTACTTAATATATAAAACTGTAATATTCTGTAACCATGTTTCCTAAAATATCTGTTGTCTCTCAGACTTGATGATCTATTTATCTGAATTCCTTTTAACAAAATTCTTACTATTTGACAAAGAACAATAAATATTAAGCTCTAAGAACGTATGACATCATGTAAGACCTAAACTTAAGAGTGCCTTACAGTCATTGTTCAAATCAAGATATAGCATAGCAATCACTTGTATGACACAAAAACAAAACCTCTGATAGTCATATACACAGGCAAGTTGTCTGTAATTATAATCTGCATACTTTGTCTCAATGGATCAGAAAGTATCACTCATCTTTTGATGTAATTCAGTAGGTGTGTGACAGATCAGTATCTCCAATATTTTACTCTAGCATAACTCAAAGAGATTGAGGATGAATAGTTTCTCTCAGAAACTCCAAAGACTTGAAGAGATAAAGAATATACCTGTTTCTCTTCAGTATCTCTATGACACCAGTGAGAGAAATAGTGCCATGCCATGGGATTAGATGACGAGAGTTACCTGTTGAAAAATTCAGTTCACCGATACATCTGCTGTTACTGTTAATATAGTCCAAATGCCAACAGGAGTCCTGGTCAGGCCTTGAAGAACTGTATGTGAAGTAGCCATCAGCTTCCAAAGAAGATGCCTAGCTCTATGCAGGAGCATGTGCAGATCCCTAGGGTCTCTTTTGACTCCTAGTTCATTCTTTTTATTAGTCAAAATACTGTGACTTCTGCCTTTCCTAGGACCTAACAATACTTTGAAGATATGTGTTATTTGGATTACTGAATTACCAGCCATGAAGATGATTCTGAAAAGGAGTAAAGGCTCTAATGTGTACAGGATGAAGTTGCCTGCCTTCTCAAGGGACTGTAAAGAAAACTGACTTCCAGCCAGCTTCTGAGATGAAGTTAGGGAAGGAAGAACAGAGGAGTGCCTGTAATACTTCAAAAGCCAGTGAGGGACCTATTAATGGCAACTGTTTCTGTGAGAGTGGTAACTTTGAGTGATATCTTGTGCATCAACTTAAAATATCACAACATTCTGCTAATGTCTGTGCTAAAAATAATAAAAAAAAAATTTTAAAAAAAAGTTTACATGTATTCCTGTTAAAAGACATTCCACATTGTGTATTTCAAGGATACAGGAAATCCTCTTTGTGGTCCTGCTTAGAATTTAAAAGTGCCTGTTCCAATCTAATTTTTAAAATGCAGGATTTAAAAGTTACCTCTTTTAGTATTTCTTCTGCCCTTCACTGACTATCTGTGCAAATGTTGGAAACGTTGTATAAAATGTTAAGATAAGAGTTTTGTTCCATATACTCTATAATGAGGGCTAAGTGCCTAGCCAAGGCTCTGGGAGCATGTACTTCAAAGTTAGCTGGCTAAATGTTGTATACTGCCATGCTTAGGTACTTTCATGGGTGCACCTTGAGGTTTAAGGCACAGAGTGGCATAAAATTCTGAGATCTATTCTTGACCAAGGTTATAATCAACCGCCTGGGTTGGGAGAGTGTGGCATTTTACTTTATAGATTTTTAGAGAGATTTGCTGGATTTGTTTTGTTCAATTCTGGTTTTTATTATTGTTCAGCACAACTCTGATCTTTATTAGACCATTCTCTTAAACTGTCTTTCTGAATTCCCTAGCTCTTAACAAACAACTGCCCTTCTGAAAATATTTTCCAGTATAGTGGATATTGCATCTTCTCCCTACTGTGTTGTATTGAATTGCTTTTTTGATTTACTAATAGTCTACGTTAATTCAAAAACTCCCTTTGGTGTTAGTGACTGGAATGAAGAAACACACCAGCTGAGATATATCATTGTATATGTACATACATATATATGTTTGAAATCTACACTTTAAATCAATAACGAGGCAGCAGAACTAAAGATGATAGATATAACTTTGTACTGCACCATCAGAAAAATAATTATCTTAGAAACATTTATTCCAATGCCAATCTATGCTCTGAAGATGACTGTTTATTGCTAACAGTACCTGATTACTCACTGTGAAGACAGTAGCTAAACAGATGAGACTTATACTAGTATGAACAAGCAGAATTTGTCTCAAATAGAGAAGTCCAACCTGTAATTGTCCCTAATTCACATCTGCAAATAAGTCACCATGGATTTATTAAAGACAAATCACGCATGACCAACATGATAGCCATCTGTAATGAAATGAGAAGTTAGATAGAAAAGAGTAATGGCTGTTATTTTGCCTGACTTCAGCAAGATGTTTGATACCATCTCCCATACCATTCTTGTAGCCAAGCCGGGCAGGTAAGGATTTGATAATGGATTGCAAGTTAGTTGCAAAACTGGATATATCATTGGGCTCGATAGTCTGGAGTCAGCAGTTCGAAGTCCCACTGGTAGCCCCTGAAGAGTAACATTTTTCAGGATGTAATACAATGGACAGCATTGTTTATTGTTGTTGACTTGGATGATGAGATGCAGTACACTCTTTGTAAATTCACAGAAAATGTCCAACACATCTATACATCAGCAGTTGATGTACTGAATGGCAGGGATACCATTCAAAATGCTCTTGACAGGCTGGAGAAATTTGCTGTTGGGAACTTTTGTGAAGTTCAACAAAGACAAATTAGAAGTCCTCATCTGCAATGGAGTAACTCTATGCAACAGTAAAGCTGAGAGGTAATGGGATAGAAGGCAGTTTTGCAGAAAAGGACCTGGGTATCTTGGTGTATGGGAAGGTGAATACAAGCCAGCAATGCGCCCTTTATAACTGTGTTTCTAAGAAAATGGCGGAAAGCTCAAGGGAAATTACTAATCCCTTTTACCTGGCACTTCTGATATCACATCTGGAGTACTGTGTCCAGTTCAAGCCTCCCCAGTGTAGGAAAGAGGATGACAAACTGGAGCATATCCAGTGGAGGGCTGTAGAGATGCCTTGGGGATGTAGCACAAAATTTTCAAAAGCACTCTGTGAGGGCTGGGCTTGTTCAGACCAAGGAAGAAATGGTTGCAAGGTACATTACGGCTGCCTTAGCTGCCTAGTGGGTTGTAGGTTGTTACAGGAAAGATGATGTCAGACACCTCCAAGAGGCTCACAGAGGTTCACAAGAGCTGAGAGGCACAAGCTGAACAAGGGAAATTCGAGGTAATTCTAAGGAAACATCTTTTCACTGCAAGGCACATGGTGCCCAGAGATGCTATGAGGTTTCTGTCACTGAATACTCAAAATTCATCTGGACAGGATGACATAGAGCAACCTGCTCTGAGTTTGTAGTTGAGCCTGCTTTGAGCAGAAAGTAGGAGCAGATGACCTTCAGAGATCCACTCCAACCGAAATTACTCAAGGATTTTAAGATATCATCCTTTATGCTCACTCCTACTGAATTATTCTTCTGAACATGTTTTTTCGTTTTACAAAAATCTGGCAAATATAACATAGGAAACAAAACGGAAATGGATTTATGACTTGAAGGTTTTCACTATCCAGGCAAGAATTCTGGTTCTTGGCTGATCTGAAGCAACATTTCATCAATTGTTTTGAAAGGGAGTAAGATTTCAGGCAAGAATTAAAGCTTTATTAGCCTATAGATGGGATCAGAATCATTGATAAGGATATGTGAGACCCACCTCTTTGTCAAGAGATGCTTTTGTATCTTAAATTAGCAGTCAATAAAAAGCATTATTAAGAAAAAGCTTTTCTGAGACAAGGACTGGGAAACCTTAAAGTAGTCTGAAGTAATAACCTTTATTAGTGCATAAATGTGCTCTTTTGTTGTCTTTTTAGACATGTCTCTATCTTCAGTGTTTTCTTTTGCTAGTTCTAAATCTCTGCTTGCTCTTCATTTTGATTTCCCTCTATTCCATTTCAGAGAGCCCAATTGTACTCAGACCTTATACTGATGGGAATAGCTGAACCCCAAGAACTGGATCTGCTGTAGAAGCTAGACTCCTCAAAAATCAAAAATAATCCAGAAGTCCACATAATCTTCAGTCTTGTAACATCTTAGGGGTGATTTGTGAATATAACCCTTGAGTTTTATTTCATCTTCAATGAATGAATGAATTATATAATTCACTACATTTGAAGTTACTTCGGAATTTTTTTTTTCCAAAAAATGGTTGATAATATCAGTCCAATGATTACTTTACAAAAATTATAGAAGTCAGTGAAATTAATGTGATTTTTGTGCAATTTTAAACATTTTTTCATACAATTTCATTCTTTCTATGTAACCATAACTGAGAAAGTAAAATATGAGTAAAAAGGTCAACTTATATTTTCAACTACAAAAACAGAGAAATCTGCTTCTCATATAGGTTAGAAGCTGCTATATCAGCATATATTTTAGTCAACTATCTATGTTAATAAATATAATTTGTTCAAATAAAAATACTCTTTTATGATGGATGGGATGCATCATGGTCCTGAAAACTATTTCAACATGCTTTAACCTTGAAGATTTTGCAAAGATGCTTTTGCTAGGAAAGCACTGGGCAAATTTAACCTTGCTATTGCAACAGAGCATTGGGCGTATGTGGTGTGAATTAGAACATTCTGGTACACTGTTCACATTATAATGTAAGAAAAAGACACAACTATGTAGCAAAATTGTATTACTAAAAGAGCTGCTTGCATAATGCTACAGTACATCATAATAGACTTTTTTGCCTTTATGCTTGAATAAATACAAATTAGATGATAACACTTTATTTTAATGATACACTGATTAATACTGAATTACAATAAAACCTCTATGAAAGTGCATATGACACTTCCATTAATAGCAATTGAATTTGTTATTATTACTCTTATTATAATAAACAGCAAATCAAATTACTAGTGATAGAACACTTAAATTATGTTGTTGCTGCTTCAAGTAAAATATAATTTTAGCTCTCAAAACTTGCCGTATTCCCACCCCAAGAACAATTACAGAATCACAGAATCACGGAATGGTTGTGGTTGGAAGTGACCTCTGGAGATCACCTAGTCCAATCCACCTGCTAAAGCATGTACGCTCAGGTAGATTGCACAGCAATGCGTCCAGGCAGGTCTTGAATGTCTCCAGAGGAGGAGACTCCACAATCTCGCTCTGGGCAGCCTATTCCAGTGCTCTGGCACCCTCAAGGTAGAGAAGTTTTTCCTCATATTCAGATGGAACCTCCTTTGCTTCAGTCTGTGCCTGTTGCCCCTCATCCTATCATTGGGCACCACTGAAAGGAGTCTGGTCGTAACCTCTTGACATCCACCCTTGAGATATTTATAAACATTGATGAGATCCCCTCTCAGCCTTCTCTTCTCCAGGCTGAACAGACCCAGATCTCTCAGTCTCTCCTCATAAGAAAGGTGCTCTAGGCCCCTAATCATATTCGTGGCTCTGCGCTGGACTCCCTCCAGTAATTCCTTGTCCTTCTTAAACTGGGGAGCCCAGAACTGGACAGAGAACTCCAGATGTGGCCTCACCAGGGCAGAGTAGAGAGGGAAGATAATCCCCCTCGACCTGCTGGTCACACTCTTCTTTACGCACCCCAGGATACCGTTGGCCTTCTTGGCCACAAGGGCACATTGTTGACTCATTGTCAACCTGTTGTCGATCAGAACTCCCAGGTCCTTCTCTGCAGAGCTGCTTTCCAGCAGGTCTGCCTCTAACCTGTACTGGTGCCTGTGTTGTATGAATTATTATGCTTAAATAACCAGAAATATTATTTTTTGAAGTGTTGTATGATTGTGATAAATTTTAATCCTGCATTTTAAGAAGTCATATACTTTTATCCACAAAATTTCATCTTACTAATTGGTGAATGCAGAAAATTATGATGAAGTCTATAAAATATTTTACTAAAATGCAACTTGTGGGGTGTGAGATATTTGACCAGCAATGAAATCTGTTTCAAAGGCTTTTCCACAGTCATGCATTTGTGATTATAAATGGCAGACTAAGTAAGAGATAAAGTAAAAAGTTTGCTCTGAATTCACATTCAACAAAACAGTTTAGAAATATCTCATACTAAAAATCTCTTTGAGCTATCTATGTAGTGTACTTTTTAGTAATGAACCCTTTAGTGTTCCTTGGGAATAATACAAATGTCCTCATGATTCATACTGGAAGTTTGCTTGTTATTCTTTTTATTTCCTTTTCACTGGTAGTGGTAGGACATATTCCCCGTATTCCAATACAGATTGAATTCAAGCAGTTGTAGATATTCAGGGTAAGTTTTCATCCCATCCCATAACTTCATATGCAAAGTACAAATAAACAAGTTCTCTTTCAAATGTTTTCTTGTAGGAAGGAAACTTAACTATACAATGTTGTTGCAGCATATTAACATACCTGTGCCACAACACATGTTCTGTATTATTGGGTAGGTAAACATCTGGGCTGTTGCAGTCACTCTAAGAAAACAGGAGACAGCTTTGTACTAAAGCTTAGATTCTGAAAATTGGCTTGACAAACTCACTGCAAACAGGCACTCATGCCCAAAATCTTTTAAAATTAAGCTTTATATACAACTCCTAGAATCTTAGACCAATGTGTTAAAAGATCCAGAATTTGAAAGAGTTTACATATTCAGAGGCTCTCCAAGGTCACTTTTCGGAGCATTTTATTCAAACGGCATTTATCCACTTCTCTGAATGTGAAACTCAGACTTAAAGAAACAGGTGAATGAGTGTTGTTCATTTCAAATGCAAAAGAATTTCAAAAGCCCATTTCAAGGATTAACCAGTGGGGAACACACAGCAGTTTGACCCTTTCCTGAAATGGAAAGTTTCTTTTATAAGTCACCCGGCAGGCACAAGTTTGATTTTAAAATACTCTCTAAAAAAAAAAAAAACCACATTCATTACTTGCACTAACTGCAATCATTTCAGATTCTGTGAAGTGGTGAGGAAACATGTTCATCTCACCACTGTACAATCCACAAAGATTTCATTTGGAAGGCATCCTGTTGAGGTGGCGGTATTTTCTTTCTTTAATAGCTGCAGGAAGCAGAGACAAGCTATGTCTGTTCAGCACTGACCCATCAGGAAAAGGCAAGTCTGATTTGAGGAGTCAGACTTCTCCAAGGATTGGAGCTGAAATGCTCATATATCTAGTTAAATTTCCTAACATTCAAGCATAGACAGAACTGAATTTTTGGCTTTAGTTTACTGACACAATGCATTTTTTTCCCGCTTTGCTAAACATACAAACATTGTGTGCTTGTCATTGGGAAGCTAAATTGAAAATTATTATAGAGAAACTAAAATACAGAGAGAACAAACAACTAAAACATATGCCCATTCCTAAATCAAATAATAAGAGTACATCCTATTCATTTGCAGAAGAAACAGCAACATATTGCTTATCCCTGGTCCTTCAGACAGAGGACTGTTACATATTTATAGCGTATTTACAGATTATAATTAGCACTTGCTCAGTGACTGAACATGAGCTTGCAAGATTATGAAGTGATCCAAATTGTGTGAAATGTGTATAGGAAAATCATTTATTATAAACATAGCATTTTAAAGAGTGCTTTAAGGAATTAAACACTTGTGTTGCTGATGATCTCTGTCTCTCCTTGGGCCAATCACTTTACAGTTCTCCTATTTATAAAAGAAGAATGATGTTTTTGAACACCTTTCTGTGAACCGTTGCAGTTTAACAGTGAAAGATGTTTAATAAGTCTGAGGAATTGTTGTGTATTATTGCTGATAGTTGAGAAGAACACCTCAGACCAGTTCCAGTCATGGATGATTTTGTTATATACCTCTTTTATTTTGCTAATATTTAAAGATAATTTTCTGGATTAATTTTTCCTTTTTTTTTTCCTGTTTGCTTTATCCAGATGAAGACAAGGTAGCTGACTGAATTTAATTGCGAGAAAAGGAAGTTCTTAGAAAAAAATGTTCATGGCTTAAAACTTTGTAGAAAAAAAGTATTCTAACATGAACAGACTACTTGTTATGTTACAAACAAAGTTAATGACAATGAAGAGTTTTAGTTGTTACCTGTCTCCTGATATTATTGACACTAAAGAACTTTCAGCAAATCAGTTACAAGTTGTGTTTTCAGCAGTAAAATAATTTCTATATGTGAACAGTGGCAGTTTCTCTTTACTGACAATTTTCCTGAGTAAAACATGCCAAGATAAAGTTCAACTGAAAATGTAGGCTTTAGGCACATATATGACTTCAAAAAGTTCAAAATAGTGAAATACTTCCAGATTAACATCTTCTGACTCTTTACTAAATTTATACACTGAAAGAATACTTGCCAGTAATAACACTGATATCATACTTTTTTTTTTTTTTTTTTTTACTTCTTATTGAAGTATTTCCTGGGCTTCCATAAAAAAGTCTTTGATAAAAGTGGATATATTTCTTTTTACAGGAATTTGAGTTACCTGCAGTGTATGTAACAGAATTCTACAGCTGAATAAAAATATCTGCCTATGGAAAACTGATATTGAATGCAGAGGTTTGTTAAACAATATGAGGTTAAATCCAAAAGGTTATTGTCACTATATACATCTGAAGATCATGACTGCTATTTCAAACAGTATTTTTCTGCTTAATTATTCACCAATTGTAACCAATGAATCAGTCACTAAGACTAGACACTAAAATACTTAAAGGTATGTATTTAAAGTACTGTCTAGTCACTTTCACTAATCTCTAATGTAGGCTCTGAAAATGCATTTTAAACATGCCATCTGGGCATATCACTGTGTAGCATATATAAATTTGTTTTCTTCATCTTTTTTTTCGGAAAAACCCTTAAAAATATTGTCTTAGCTCTGTAGCTCTATGAAAAATTCTACTGAGTGTATCCTAAAGAATTCCTCAAGTACATCATCAAAACAAATGGTAAGGAAAAGAAGATATGCCCTTGGATTAGCAGAAAGCATGAACAGAAATAAATTGAGATTCTTCTGCAAGCCTCATAACAGAAATTACAGGAAATTAATCAATATAAGAAATCACCTACTATTGCAAAGCAAGTTCAGCTATAATTCTGCCATTCTTACAGTTACTTCTTCAACTTCCAATGGAGGAGTTGTGTATAATTTCCATCAAAATACATTCCTGTGCTTCAGTATTGTAGCAAAGATTGCAAAGAGAGCAAACAGCTCTATTGGTGATGCCCACACAGACTCTTCTACCCAGAGTTTACCAAGGGAAGATTTCCTTCCACTATGTTTTTACAATAGTTTTATTACACATGTAATATTATTGTGTATTATATCTGCCTCCTCTTTAACTTGTCTTCCTAAGTCAGTTTTTCACAAGTTTAATAATTTTCATTATTCTTCTCTGAACCCTGTCCACCTGGGTTGCATCCTTTTTGAACTGTGGCAAATCCTGCTTGGCAGAGTTCATTCCGTTGCTGAATAGAATAAAACAGCACATCACATGCCTCATGGGCAATAATCCAATTTACATATTCCAGAATGTGTTTCCCTTTTTGGTAATTATGTGAAACTGTTGTTTCATGTTCAATTTGTGATCCATTAAATGCCTGGGTTCTTTTCAACAGTGATGACATCTAATCATTTGTTTCTTATATTGTATTTATGGCAGTTGATTATTTCTGCTGCATGCATAGCTTGTCACTTGTCCTTACTGAAGCGCATTTTTGCTCTCCAAATTGTTTCTCCAATTGGCTGTGATCATGTCAAATTCTAAGCCTGGCCTCTGTCATGCTTGAAATACTCCCAGCCTGGTATCGAATGCAAATTTTCTCACTCTTCATTTTTTATCAAAATTATAACAACAAAATAAGTATAAGTTTAAAACCAGACTTAGTATGCAACTGCATTCAAACAGATTTTCTTGTGACAGAGGAAAAAATAATCACTCTTTAATTACTGTTTTCTAATCAAATAGGCATTCAGCGGACATTCTGTCTTGACCATGTTTCCTTAGCAAGTTACCTGACACAATGTTAGAAATTTTAGTAATGCCAAAGTATTTACAAAGTCTCCACAACCTCTGAGGCCAGTTTCCCTGTTGTAGAAGCTAATTGGATTATCTTTGTGAGCCTATATCATGATAAATCTATACCGGTCTATATTGATCTCCTTGTTATCTTCTAGGTGGTTATAAAGCACTTGCTCTGTTCCAACATTTTTCTGTGAATAGAAGTGAAGCTTACTGGACAATAATTCCCTTTTTCTTCCTTCTTACCCTCTTGCCCTCCCGCTTTGATAGTGCGCACTATCTTTACACTTCTGGATTTCTCTGTTTTCTATAAGGTCTCAAAGACAAGTGCAAACGGTTCTGGCATGACTGCAGTCAATTCTCAGACTGTGATATAGTGAATTTCATCATACCCAGCCAACTTGAAAACATGTCTTACCTACTCTTTAATGCAGTGTCTTTCTATTGAAAGAAAAACCTTAGTCTTTGTCATTACAATGTATTTTTATAAGTGTCTGATGACAACGAACCTAGAAGCAAAAATAGATTTGATCAGTTCTCTCTCCTTGGGATCAAGAACTTTCATCACCAAGCAGCAGATGAAGTGTTTAATTTTCCTTTTCTAAGTCATTCTTTTATTAGTTAAGTAATTACAGACAATGGACCTAATTTATGGTATTCATAGATACTTAAAACATAAATATTTAGTCTATAGTTTTTGGTCATCTGGACTCCCTCTGCAGCTAGGAGAAAAGGATAATTATCAGTTCATAAGGAAGGCGAAGAGAATTGCAGTTGTTCTTTCTTAGACATTGTCATCTAGCTCTGACTAGACATTTTCTTCTCTGATAGCTAAATTTAGCTAAGATGCATCCCACGTAGAATGTTCCATATTTCTTTCCTCTTGTATCATTCTTTCTGCTTTGACCATGCTGATTTTTGTCCCTATAGATTTGTGCTAATATTCTGCATCATAAATCTAGTATTTGGATTTTGTATGCGTCTTTCTTGGTTTTGAGGGAATTTAAGTACTCATAATTAAAATTACATAATTTCTTATAAAGATTTATCTTATTATCTTCTTCTCATGAAGACATGTTCTTTTACCTTCCTTGCTTTTTTTTTTCCTTTTTGCATTGAAATAATCTTCACTTCTACCATTACAGTTCTCTGAAATCAATTTTTGTAGTCTACTTGTCAATTCTCAGAACTCATTAATGCCTTTTTTTTTAATAAAAAACACTTCCTTGTATTTTTTCTTGGTTTTCTTTCATAATTAGACTGTCCCAAATTACTTTCCACAATTGTATTCCCAAATACTTCCCAGCTGCTGAGAACTGAAACTTGTAGCACCTTCCCCATCTAATTACTTTTGTAACAAGTCTGTTCCCGGTACATTCCTAGAATGTGTTCACCTTTTTTTTTTTTTTCCTCCTGGAAAAAATTTATTTCCCATTAGTTGACAGGTTATCACCATTGTTCTGTGGTTAGCATCACACAAGTAATCTGAATTGCTCCAGTATTACTATTACTCCAGAATCTTTTCACAGTCTTGAAGATTTTATTTCTGTGGGTTTGATTTTTACTTAAAGAAAATCAGCCACTGAACTTAAATATAAATATCTTCAAACTGGTGAATATACCTCTTGAAAGGCCACTTTGGCTGGCATCAAAAATATTGTTTTGCTCCTTTCCAAAACTCTGAGTGAATCTAAAGCTTGAAGAAGAAATAAACAAGTTAAAAAGTCAAGCAAAATGTTATGACTTTTGCCAATTTTAGAATACAACTGGAATAAATGCCTGAGCTCATGCTTGTGACTAAAATCATAACTAAGAAGACCAAAGTTCTCAAGTATTATTTTTTTCCTTCTTTATCAAGTATTTTCAAACTTTTTCCCCCTTGAAATTATGTAAGATGTCAAAGTTAGTATGCATTTCTGCAGATATTTGTTGATGGTGTTATGCATGTTACACCCAAACAAACTTCATGATGAAACTTTGGGCTACAGAAAGTTCTCACATCAATGCATACAAACAAGTATTTTCCCCTACCTGTCCTCCTTGAAGTGCTTGGTCCAGTAGATAAGCTTGATGAAACTCCAGCCCTAGATAAAACAGACATTGTCCAGCACAGTTGTTTATGACTCTCCTGGATAGAAAATTCAGTTGTGCCAGGCTTAGATACACTTTCTTCTTTGGTTCAGATCAAAGACCGCATCTGTGCTCTCCCTTGGCTTAGTAGAGCACCTAAATTCTTACATGTCAAGTATCCTGAGACACAGCGGAATCAGTCATGTCTGGCAAAGTCTTCCAGTTTGTACCCATAAACAAAGAGACTGATACTGCATTGTTCTGGTTGTGTACTTATCTGTGGTGAAAGAAAAAAAAATTCTTCTGGTCTGAATTTGCTAGAATATTGCAGTTCTTAAACTGTTGGATGTACTGTGTTCGATAAGTGGAAAGGAAAGACCATTTCTTTTCTCCTTCCTTCCTTCCTTCCTTCCTTCCTTCCTTCCTTCCTTCCTTCCTTCCTTCCTTCCTCCCTCCCTCCCTCCCTCCCTCCTTCCCTTTCCTGAGAAAGGCTGACTTGACTGACACATGTTGTTTGGTCCATGACTGGCTTTCTGATTGTGATAGATGAATGATGATACGTATTTAACTTGATGTCTAAGTGCTGGAGAGCAAGAAGACAGGGTGATTTGGTTCATGGTGTGCCTTTGAAAAAGCAACGTTTTGCTCAGTGAGATCAAAACTTCTGTTAATCCTGTTTGGAGGGGATATTGCTCCTGATGACAGTGTGTAGAGGTTGGAAGGAGAATGCAGGAATGGTAAATTTCAGCAGTGCCAGGATGTGAAATACCTAGTTGTTACAGCGTTAACTCCTTCCTTCACCACTCTTCAGCTTCAGGCATTTCTATTTGACAGATTTACACCTGCATGTGTATTTACATGTAATTGTTTTCTCAAGTAAACTGTTCAGCAACATTTTCAGTGAGGTTTTCTGTTTATTTATTTATTTATTAGCAATACAGTAAACATTTTTAAAATAGTTATTTTTACAGTTACGTTATCATTAGCTATCAGAAACACTCAGATAGTCACAGTTCTCCTGGGCAGCAGTGACAAAAATGTATTTTTTCCACTTTACATGCTTACAAAAATGTGCAGTGCCAAACTCAACTCACAGACAGGAAAAGGGTTTCTTAAGTGTTTTTTTTTCTTTTACTACCATAGTTTCCATTCTTTTGTTTCAAGATGGTTTTTGAACTAACTCTTTCAGGATGTTTTCAAAAATTTTCTTGATCCTTATCTGGATGTCTCTGAACCATGAAGAAAGTTTTCAATGAAAAAAGTTGTCATAATTGAGAAGTATGGCTGTACTGGAGCGATGAAAGTAGAAAAAGGAAGAATAAGACCAAATGGGTTTTAGATACTGAACATTATTGTACAATACCCTTTAGTTAAACACAACTATTTCTGACTAATGATGTTCTTAAAATTTCCTGTACAACTCAGTCAGTCTCTGTTTAACATTGCTGACCTGTAAAATAGCTATTTCACAAAATCCATTTTCTTTTGACAACTTCATTCCTCTCTGTCCTGTATTTTTTTTTTTTTTCCGAATAGAAAAAAGAAGGAATAGATGATGGGAGGGAAAATATGAAAAGAGTAAAGGGAAAAGGAAGAAATAAAAGAATGGAGATACAACAAGGAAGGAAGCAGATGGAAAAGGGAAATTGCTATTTTTTTAATAAGCAACTGTGTGCAATCATTATATGCCTCTTTAGTAAACAATGTAAGAGCAGTATTATATAGAAAGAGGTTTTCTTGAGCAACTTTTTGTGATGAGAATGATGTTTTGGGGATGGTTTTTAAAGTTTAATTACCTACCCTTTCAGTAAGTGATCATGGTCAACATTAATATCAATACTGTTTAGCAAACTAGTATGAAAAGGCTGCTTCCTTTTAACACCAACCATAAGAAAAAGGAAAGGATAACAGTAAAACACAACAGTCAACGGTGTAAACAAAAGCAGACTAGATCTAGGATTTTGAAGGATAATTTTAATGTGAACTGTAACGCTGTATCTCACTTTTTCCAGATAAAAAAAATCAAACTGTGGTTTATTGATAAAGAAAATGCTTCCTTATTAAGGCAGGCAAAGTGAAGAAGACAGCAGAGGCTGATGATTGATTCAAATGTAAAAGTAAAAAAAAATATCTGCTCTTCAGTCAACTTTTTCTGTGCTGACTGGAAGTGCTTTTACATAGTGGCCATAAAGTAGATATAGAAAAAATGAGTAGATTCGACACTGGTATTAAAGATGCACTGTTTGGCTGCAAACAGGGAAATATGTTGGGTATACAGGAAAAAAAAAAAAGTGTTTTAAACATTGCTTCACCAACACTTTAATTTCTGAAACAGTAGTTTGGAGGTAAACATGGAAGATAGAAATATGGTATATAAACAGTTTACACTAGAACAGAAAAAAAAAGTGCTGCTTGAGGCTTGAGGTCTCAGTTTTACTGTGTTGGTCCTTTGGCTATGGAATCTTTTTAATGTTCCCCACACAACATTTTCTCTTTAATTACACCTTAAAATATATGATATTTTTGAAAATAAATCATCCACCTATTTTTTGCAGTCCTTGACTATGTTTTCCAGCACTATAAGGTGATGTAACCATATGGGGATACTGCCAGAATACAGCTGGTATGGAGAATTTATTCATTTTTTTCATTCTTTTGGTATGACCTCTAGTAATGACACTGACTTCCTTCAGTGGAAATGATTTTCAATAAAGATGGAAGAGATTTTTTAGGAAATAGAGTGTCAAGCTGTGCTTTAAAAAACATAAGCTAAATTTGCTGCTGGGTCAGCTTCAGGTTTTGTATATGATGAAGGAATCAGAGGCTGAAATTGAAGTGATTTGAAATATGCTTTAGAGGCAGAAGTAGAGGAGAAAGGACAGAAAATGGTAAAAGGGAATCAGTGAGTTAATAGTCACCAAAAAAAGCCAAAACAACACAGAGAAAGATATAAAACTTCACACTCTTCTAGTTAATTCCATTGTAACATGCTTTTTTTCACTTCCAATGTCTGACTTTAGGATGTCAGAAAGGTTTCAAATTTCAATAAAATTCCATTCTCAGCTTTTAATTTTATGTTTTCCATATGCTAAGAACCTCTTACAAAGTTGAAACTGAAATGTCTTGCTGCTAGTGACTGAATATATTCTCTTTCATATACACTTATGCTTCTTTCCTCTTACTTTCAATGTTTTCTTTCTTTTGCTTGCTTAGATATTTGGCAGTGTGAAAGTATTCTGCTTACTTTATTAAAAGAAGTACAGAAAGAGGGACTAGAATACCAATTCTGCCTCCAAGCTATCAGAAGATAGCCAGTGGCTTGCTTTGATCCCTTTTATCCTTTTATCTATAACTTTGTGATATTCCAACAACATAATGTCTGTAGCGAAGAAGGAAAAGATGCACACAACTCCCTGGGGTGAAGCTTTGCTTTGGGTAGTGATGGAAAACCAAGGGAAGATCAGGAAGCATAGACCTTCCCTTTTAAAAATAAGCCAGGGAAAGAGAATAAAGAGCTCTCCAGAATTCAGTTCTCTCACCTGAGTGAACAGACAGCTGCTGCCACACCATGCTGAACTGGCAAGTGCTTTCTTAATTACTCAGCCCTTCCAGAAGGCAACATTTCAGTGGTGATAAAGAGGGACAATTTCCAGAGCTCCAGTGGGAATTGTTTTCATCTGCTCAGAAGATTTATAGGAAGCGTTCTACTAACATTAGACTGTATATAAGAAACATCACCCTGTCTGAATGCATGTTGAAACATTAAAAAGTCAGCTTTTCCACTTTCATCTCACTGTTGGTACAAATGTCTCATCTCAGCAGTGTATGGAGCACACAGAATGTGGCAGTGATCTTGCAGATTTCTGTATTACAAACTTTAATCCCACAAACAGTAGGTTGATGTCTCTTGACTACCTTACATAGAAGATGACTGCAGGCTTTAGGCTGCTTGAAGGTCATGGGGTGAGAAAAAAAAAAAAAAAAGAAAAAGAAAAATAAGATCTCCATTGCTTAAATAAGCAATCTGAAAGGATGTTTTATGTGGATTTGTACAGTTTTGTGTGCAGAAATAAGTAATTATTTGACACAATTAAGTAAAGTTCTTAATGTAGACCTTTGAGGGGAAGTGTAAGAAGACATCATCTCTTCCCCTTACACTCAGATATCCACAATAAAATCTTAGTTTCCAATTTTGTCTGCCTCGAGAAAGTTTGGGAATTTGTTTAAAATCTTTTCAAATACTTCCAATGCTCAGCCCTTCAGAGTTTTTTTTTTCATCTGATGGCTGTAAAACTTTTTATAAATACTAGCAAAATGAAAAAACAAAACCAAAACTTTTAGAGTAAGCAGAGTAACTGATTTTCCTATATTTTTTTAGATTCCGGTGAAAGAGCAAGTACTGAAATAAGTGCCTGTCCTAAATATTACAGACATACACTTGTTATAGATAATACTATGCTTTACATATGCCAATTTGCTGAGCCCATTATTTTTATCTCTCTGAATCATTGTCTTCTTTTGTCGAAATGGGTATCTTTGAACTCTTACTGTATGAGAAATTTCCTAAAAGTTAATTTTAGGAAAACAGTTGTCAAAAGATCTACATTTCCTGAAAATCAGTGAACAATTTTTTTGTTTTGTTTTGTTTTCATTTTAGGAAGAGAAAAGGTCTAGTCAACTTGAAAGGTAATTTCCATAATATATATTTTTTTATTTTGCTTATTTTTATAAGGTATTTCTGTTCATCACTTAAGTAAGAGAAATACAAACATATCAGTTAGTCTACCAAGTATATTTTTCTAAAGAATTCAGCAAAAATTTGCATTCTTCTACTTCTTTCGTGATTATACTCTGACTAATAGTAGATCTGATTTTTCAACTGGCCTACTGATTAGATATCATGAGCTGCCAGTTACTTCTGACTATGTTTTTAACATTTGAAATGGAAGGAGGACACTGTCCAAGGGCTCCTGTGACTTGTGTATTGATTACCCATATGAAAAATTTGCTATAACATTGTGTATAATTTAGTGTTGGCTCTATAGTAAGAGAAATGCAGGAATACTAACTCATTCCTCAACTTGTGAAACAAAAAACCCATGCAGAATTTGAGTTACATAAATTGAATTTTATTGCCTTTCTTTACTGATAAGAAATTGCCTGCTAAGACTGAGTAACATTTTTTGGTGTTTATTATATCAACCTGAATGAGGATTTAACTATTGCTGAAATAAATAGCCTCATGTCTTTTGAATACTGGGGATAAAGTTGGTTATGAAAAGAAAAGACAAATGCAGGCTGAGTTTGCAAAAGCAAGAATTCAAATATTTTACAAATATCTATTAAAAATATTATTTAACCAAGAAAAAAAGAGACTGATTAATAGCCTAATTCACTCTACGTGACTTTTATTTCTTAAGCTCAGTAGTGCTCATTTCACAGTTTTTCTTCAATTTGTTTTGTTTTTTCAGTTGTGTGGATACTGCTTAGTAGATACAAATGTGTTTATAGTGAAATCATACTTATCCCCATCTTTTCCTCCATTCTCTAACAGCGAGTGATTGCTCAAATCTTTTCATGCTTTATATCCCACTTATAAGCTCCTAAAAATGTTTTCCTTTATTCATTCTGTCTGTAGTCTTGTTATATGTTATATTCTATTTCTATGCTACAGCAATGCCATTAAATCAATGGTTCATCTCTATTCTGAAGATTTCCTCTTTTCTATCACAAAAAATAAGCCACCATAACTGCTTGTCAACTACATATCTTAGAATAACATCAGTTCCTAGCAAATGAAAAAAATACGTTACTATATTGTTTTTCCTTTAATGTACTGTTTAAATTTGGAAAGCAAATTAGTGCAGTCCATTTTACAATACACTACAGTATATCACTGCTAGTTTATTATTATTATTTTTATTTTTATAAATATAATACTATATTTTCACCATCTTCAACCAAATTTAGCCTGGAAAAGACAGTGCATGAATAATTATATAGTACTCAACTGTCATCAAGCCCACTAACTAGTTCTTAATATTCTTTCATACATATAAGTATATAAGAAATTATCTGGATTTACAGTTACCTTGCTTCCACAAGATCACGTTAGTACCATCTTTTTAGTTTGGCCTTCTCAAAATCTTCTTATATTCTCTTGCAAAAAGGTACCTGAATCTCGAAACCAACACATTGAACACAATTCTCATTATTTGACTGTGGTTGGAGGTTTAGATGTTGAAGATGTAGTTTGCAGTGATGATGGGAACCAAACCCAATAATATATTGGAATTGAGTTTTATATAGTACAAGTCACACTTGCACCTGATACATCTACATATGACCAGGGAAGAGACGATCTAGCTGTGGTTCTGAGGCCATATAATGTGTCAGCACACTGAGCTCAATAATCTACTAGCAGGGCAACACATCTAAAGACAGCTGTCTCTTGTTTCACAGTGCAGGCAGAGGGGCACAGAAGAACCTGCACAAACCTGTAAAGATCTGGCCTAAATCTACAGTTCCCAATGGACAGATTGTGAGTAACTTATTGAAGTAGAAAAAAAGAAATTTTGAAATGTCCAAGTGCTTGGGAAAATAGGTATTTAATAGCATAGCTGATGACTCATCATCCCCCTCTATCAAAAACTCAAACAATACATAATAGCTGATGACTTCAGTGATAGGAACATGATGTAAATTTCAATAAATGTAATGTGGACTGAAACCTAACTATTGCCAAAGCCTAGAGATACTTTCTGGTTAAACCAACTAATAAAAGATTTGCTGAGATTGAAGAAATTCTATCAAATCATCTACTCTTAAAATCTCATGGGATTTCAGAATGTTTCTATAGACAAAAAAAAAGTTTCAAATCCTACATTTAATGAAACAAACAGAAGAAGTGTTACCAAAGTGAAGAGTTTGATGCACCAAGTGATTGCTTGTTGTGGAACATGTAAAATGAACTAATTCAAAAGTAGATAGTGGCTTAGGCTGTTTCTTAGATTGCTTTGAGTACACTGTGTATTGTCTTTTCTGTGGATGCTGCACTGCAACTAAAATTGCCAAAGAATCAAATGGCATGATGAAATCTTTTCAGTCAATTTCAAGTTCAGGAAGAAGTAGCAAGGTAGGGAGCACTTACAATGAGGCTTTTTACTGCAATGAAAAGCCCTCATAATTCCCTTTATTGGTTACCCAAGGACAAATTTTAGATGAAAGGAAACAGGTGTATTAGAAAAGATTTTAGCATTGTAATTACCATGCTAAAAAAGGAAATAATGCAAAACTTCTGACAGTTTGCATATAAAGCCTTAGAGTAAATAAATAATATTAGAAATAAACCTCTCCATATATTGTTCAACTTTGAAGAAGAAAAAAATAATTTATTATTTGAATTTTTCTTCAGATGCCAAAATGACTTCAAAAGGAATTTAATGTAAGGCCTTTTGCTTTTAGTAATTACATAGTAACATTATAATTTAAAAGGTTAAAGCTGTAGAAAAGCTCAGTGAAATACTGACTTCTCAGGGCTTATTTTCACAAACATAATACATAATGCAAACACAGAGCCAAAAAACCCCACTGTGTATCACATATCATTCACAATTATTAATAAACTGGTATTGCAACTGGAGCTGTATCTCTTGCCTAAAACGTAGGAAATATTTGCCTAATTAACATATTTCCACAGGCTTAATCTAAGTCTGGCCTTAGCCTACTTTAGTCAACCTGCTGTTTTTTAGAAGGCATTATATAGGCAACAAAGTTAATTCCTGATATACACTCTCAATTGAATAATCTAGCCATGAGAGCTGGCAATAAAGCAAGCCATGAGAACATCCCCAAAGTCCTTTCTACAGTACTCACGACTTCCCAGTAGAACACTTGCTTAGAACAAAAAAGAAATATTAGGTTTATATTTTGTGTTTGTGTGTATGTTCATCAAGGGTAAAGGAGGGTTGACTTATCTGTTTGTTTTCTATGATGAAATAATAAGACCTGTGGATGAGGGGAATGCAGTGGTTGTTGCCTGCCCTTACTTAACAAGGCTTTTGACGTGGTCTCCTACAGCATCCTTATTGTATGCATTATGGTCTAGACCGTGATCTACCAGATGGATGAGAAACAAGTTCGATGGCCAGTCTCAAACTATAATGTTTAGTGATTCTTGTTCTAGGTCAATTATTCAATGATTCTATATGAACAAAGACTATTGTGCTAAACACCCTCACACCCCTTAGTTCATTCTACCTGCACAGCAGGATGGAGAGAATAAGAGAGAGAAAATAAAAGGAAGGCATGAAAACTCATGGTCTGAGATAAAGATGGATTAATAGGTGAAGTAAAACTGTACATGCCAGCAGAGCAAAGAAGGAATTCATACCCTGCTTCCCATCAGCAGGCAGATGTTTAACCACTTCATGGAAATAGAGCCTCAGCATGGCCAGTGGGTACATGGGAAAACAAATGTCATGACTGCAAATGTACTCCCGTCCTCCTTTTCTGGAGTTTCATTGCTCAGCATGATCCTTTTCGTCAGTTTGGGCCATCTGTCCTGTCTGTGTTTCTTCCGAACTTCTTGCACGCCTCCAGCCTACTTGCTGGGAAGCAGAGTGGGAAAAACAGAAGGGCCTAGAGAATGTGCAATGACTGCTTTGCAACAGTCAAAACATCAGTGTGTTACCAACATGGGTTTAGTCACAAGTCTAAAGCACAGCATCATACAGGCTGCTGTGAAGAAAAAAGAAATAATCATTATCCCAGCCATACCAAGTAGAAATACCTGAAAAAAATCACAGCAAAATGCTGAGGCACCACATAATTTCAGTTTGTATCCTAATTACGAACACCCCTGGGAACTGTGAGTTATTAGTGTCTTGTCTAACATACCGCTATTATTTCCACTGAATAAAGTCTTATTCACTGTGTAGGTGTCCCAGGAGTTCACATGAAAACTTTTGTCCTTAAAGTCTGCAGGGTGTCTTCTGCCTATAAAGTAATCTATGGAAGTTAATCATATGGAGTAAGAGCTGTAATTTTACAGGTGAAGAATTACTGCCTTTGCTTTCTAGATTTCTTACTTCAGCAAAATGTCAGTATGCCTAAATTGATAGAAACCTCTGAGTTCTACCTCAGAATCATTAATATCTCAGTGGAAGGCAATTTACAACTATTGGCTTCAAATATTACCCTAAAGAAAGATGTAGTGGCATTGGCTGTCTGAGAGTGGATGATTTCCTTAGCTTCTTATCCATTATGTTGTCTGGTTAAAAAGAATCACCAGGTATGCAAATCAAGACTTCTCATGAAACCTGCCAATATAACCAACAAGTAAGTGTATTGAAGTAGAACTAATAAAGCTGAAAAAATTTGCACATAACAAGTTGATATACTCAAACATGTAAAAAAAAATATAAAATCTTGTAGTACCGAGTGAAATATATGTTACTACAAGGGGTGGACCAATTTCTTGCCTCAAAGCATTTTTGTTTTGCAAATAAAAAACGTAATAATAGATTAAGGATTTGCATTGTAGAGACAGTGCTTATTGGTCATTCCTATAAATGTGAAGGTCAATTACATCAAGACCTCAAGAAGTAGATGAAGATCATTTAAGTTTTGTAAAACTAAAAGTCATAATTAGAAATGTACTTTTGACTGAAATAGATCGATGGCCATTTAATACCTGAATAATAGCCTGTACAGAAAGATCTAATATACTTCCTTTATGGTTAACTGATATTATACCTTTAATTATTTCACCTTATCTTTCTGAAACATTTTTGATATCTATTTTGTCTACGGTTTTAGGTTCTCCCTTACAGAATCAAAACGTTAATAGTCAAGAGTAGTTCACGTACAAATAGGATGATAACAGACTGTGGTGTTTTCGTTTGGTTGGTTGGCTGGTTGGTTGGTTTTAATCCATTCTGTAACAAAAATTCCAGTTATAATGTAGAATCTGTTGCAATGGACAGAAAGCAAATACTTCATAACAAGCATAAAAATCCATGTATTATAATATGTTGAAGCAGCAAAGTTTACATTGGCAAAGGTATTTGAAATACAGTTCTGTATGATTGTTTTAATGATCACTTACATAACATAACAGTTTCCAATTATTTATAAAATTAAAAAAAATAAAATCATATGTTAAAGTTTTCATCTGAACATTTTTTTAACATAGAGGAAAACCAGTTTAGCTTTAAAGACAGAAGACACATACAGTCAGATAGAGTCTAGAAGGTGCAAATACAGATACAGTCTTCGAGTATGAAATCCAGATATGAGATCCTGCCTCTTGAAAATCAAGTGTCTCAAAGACATCCTCTGAAGAACTGAGAAGGAAACAGCAGAGTAATTGAGGGATTTAGGAGGTAATTTACTCTTACTATTTTTTTTAAAGTTTGTTTTATCTAATATTTTTTAAGGAAATTGTACCTCTTTTAAGACACTAGATTTTTCTGGTTTCTGTTTCCTGTGTACTTCAGCAAGAAAACTGTCAAACTGCACAGTGTGGTTTGCATGTTGTCAGATTCTTACCAATGAAAGATTACTGCAATGTGGACATGAACACGTAGGTGCAATATAGTGCTGTTCTCTCATTTGGAACTCAAATCTAAAACTCCTTTACATACTCTCACTCATATTGAGGTCAGGGGATCTCACCATAGAGATGCTAGCCTGGTCTTTCATATAAACAATAGGTTCTTGCTTCTGCAGTATTTCTGAAAGTTCAGAGATTTTCAAACTGTCTGCTCTACCTTCATTCACAATTCATAGAATTAGTCTGCTTTTAGATAAAAACCCTTAGCAGACACTAAGCTGACCATCTAACCACTGTTCCACTGTTTCTTAAAGCATAAAATAGGAATAGGTAGGAATCCCAAATTCATTTTATCTTGCAATGAGAAGTTGAAAGCTAGTTACGTTTCATTTCACCTTATGGGAACAGTTACTATTTGAGAATCTGGTTCTTAACTTCCTGAATAAAATTCCACCAAATTATGGACACATCCAGCAGTTTGTACATGATAACAATGCACAATAAGTATTGAAAAAGTGAGATGATATGACAGTTACATTGAAAGCTGGAAACCTGATATAGATGTTCATGTCACCTTTTATCTAACTCAAATGGCACAGTTAATCTCTGACCCTGCAAATTGGTCCATCTGGCTGGAAGGCACTGTGCCCTTGCAGAGCCCTTATGAAGTCAATGGGGTTCACATGCCAGGAGCAGCTTGGAGGACAGTGCTAATTCTAGAAATTAATAACTGGGTGCCATTACACAAGCATCTGTGCCAGGTTTCCCTTCAGTAGTCCAACCCAGTTCCATTATTGTTTTGTAATGAGATGATCTTTTTCCAGCTGTAACAATTTGCGCAGAACTCAGAGTCACACTTCCTGCACAGATCTGCAGAACACAACACTGAGAGCTTCTCCAAAATGCTTGCCATATGCATAAAGCATATGGCACAATTCAATAATTGTGTTATGTAGCAGGAACCTTGCAAATTTTCAAAGACCAAGAACTAAGGAGGGAATAACTTAAACATTGCATACTCTTTAATAGATAAGTGCTGTGCTTCCAGAAAACAAACAGTAACATTAATAGAAATGAATTTCAAAGTAATGTAACAGGGAAGATGAAGTAATTTTGGGTAATTAATTTCAAG
This sequence comes from Caloenas nicobarica, assembly GCF_036013445.1. Lineage (NCBI taxonomy): Eukaryota > Metazoa > Chordata > Aves > Columbiformes > Columbidae > Caloenas > Caloenas nicobarica. The sequence goes on from NC_088245.1 coordinate 129,603,689, forward strand.
ATTACTGTTTTTCCTAATTTAAAGAAATGCAATATGTAGCATTTTATTTGCATCTCCATTTCCTAGCATAGTGCCGTATGTTATGTTTTCTTACTGAAGAAAATTATAATCTACAGAAAATTTCTATATTTAAGTATACTATTAAGAATGAAAGTTATTTGTGTTACTGAAAATGCTTAACAGACTCAAGAGAATTTGGAATAACATTATTTGTTCGTATTTGGAAAGAATACGTGAGCTGGGGTGCAGGTGCACTAATGCTAGTAGTTGCATCTTGTGACCTGGGATTCTGACTGTGTTGCCACCCAAGAGCCTCAGGGCAGATCAGCCTGGATGGTTAAAGTCTAGATCTGTGGCCCTTCACCTCACGTGACTCTTTTCCTTCATATTCACGGGTATGTTCCTGAGGTATACATAATTCAGTCTCTTTTCACATTTTTTCCCCCATCTTTGGAGTACAGTAACTCCATCGCTATAACTGTAACTGGGGTTTTTTTTTGTTTGCTTGGTTGTTTTGGTGTTTTTTTGGTTTTGTTTCATTTTTTGTTTTGGTTTGGGTTTTTTGGTTTTGTTTTGTTGTTGTTGTCATTTTTTATAAAAAACAAGTAGGCACATGATTTTTACTGCAAAGAACCTCTGTGGCTGTGATATCAGAAGAAAGGAACAGCTTCATCAACAAATGCTGACAGGAGATGCACAACTTTGCATCTCATGGCAGTAAAGCTATGGTACTCAAAAAAAGCAATTAACTGGCATCTCTGTCCCATGCTAAGCACTGGAAGAATAATGCAGAGCTTCTCCATGTGCTCCATACGCGACATAAAGAGCTCCACACAGTTTGCTATCAGTGACAATAAGGAAGTGGAGAGGAAAGGAGAAAAAACAACCAGTGAATAGAGCTTTTATAGCCTCTTTTTACACTCAAGTATCAACTCTTGGTAAAAACACAGCATTTTCTGAGAGTGCTGTGGTATCAAGGTGTTAAGATGAAGACCTTATATGAAGGAGGAACTTTCAAGAAATAGTGATTAGTTGATAAAACAATTGGTAATATTTAATACAGAGAAATGTAATGCTGTGCACAGATTTGGAAAACAAAACAAAACAAGTCCTGATTTTAAAAATGTGTGTTATAATGGCTGCTACCATTAAGAAAATATATATTTCAATCACACAAGATAATTATACAAAAATCTTGTCTCTGCAGAAACTATAAAAGCAAATCAAATGGTAAAGCTTTTATTAGGTGACAGATAATGTCATTATGTCACTGAAGACATCTAGGATATACTTGAATGATCTTGGATTCCTATCAATATTTTTGCTCCTCATGTCTCCAAAAAGTATATGGTGACAGCCTGTGTATCAAACTATATTAAAGAGAGCCTAAAGCACCCTCCCTTGCAGCTGTAATTACTGCAGCAGGTCCTGCCTAAAGTGGAATGGACACCTTACGGGAGGCTACAGGAACATGCAGCATAGCCTTAATCTGCTTTACTCATTGGTAGAAAATCTTCATGACTATAATAAGGGACAAAGCACTTTACTCAGAGCTTTTATGGATATCTTAATCATTATGTTATATTGCCAACAAAACTGTCCAGGCCTCAAATGGAACATCATGAGTAAGAGAATCGATGAACACAGAATCTCATCTGCTTTCAGATTCCAGGACACAATCTTAATAACATATTATTTACAACAGCATTTGTGATTTCTGTTCATTAATATGCAAGCAGCAGTTGCTGTTTGAATCTAAAAGGCCTTTTAAGATGAGTGTTTTCTAGCACAATTTAAATTGACTGACCTCATGAAATGATCTTCATAAGGTTCTTTTTCGAGATTATCAGGACTGCTAGCACTGTTACACATTGCATTAAAAAAATTTGCTATTATTTAGGCACACGTTGCATTCTTCAGTCACCAAAATCTTACAGACAAGATATACGACTACATCAAAAAAAAGGACTGGAAAACTGCAACTTCTCAGCATATTTACTCTCACAGAATTTTTTTTTAGATGTAGGAGATAGTATTCAATAGTAGTAATCTTGACTCCATGTAATTGCAATCAGTAGAAGTGGATTTACCACAATTTGAAATATACTGTCTTAAATGTTTTTCTCAAAACTCCTGCCTTATGACCTCCTGCTCTTTACATTCCACAACTTTGTTCTGTTTCTTTTGCAAGCTGGTAATTGTAAGTTTTAGTAGTTTCTACAGAATCTCATTCTAATCCTATCTTGTCCTACTCAAGCACTCTTTTTGATTAAAAAGGTTTCAACGGATTTAAACTGTACTGCTGAAATTATTTTAACTTCCCAAAAGACTGGACTTGTGTCTTCACAGTTGTTCCCACTGAAAGAATTTCAAAACATGAAGTAGTTTCAAGTCAGCATGGTAGAAGAAAAGGTAATTGAAGGCTAGTGAAACTTTGAAAGAAAATTATGTATAACATTTAGTAGAAACAGAAATAGGGGTTTGCATGCCAAATCTTAGGAAAAAAACAATTTCATATAATATACTGAGTCCCTGAAGACAATCGAGGAAGTTGCAGTAAATGACACCGTAGGATCAATGACTTGCTTCTTCTTGAGTCAATATTGTCTGAGTGTGCTAGTACAGATTTAGGAGAATTGTGCTGCTGAGGTAGCACAGAAAATTAGAATGAAAGTAATTGATAATCTGAACAAAGTAAATTACAAAATGCAAACAACTTTAATAGAGGCAAGATTTCAGCCAAAACCTAAAGATTCAGTATGTCTTCTGTAATTAAATTCATTGCACATTTTGGCACCTTTCTGACATTCCAAAACCTAGTTTGCACATTTAGATTCTGCCTGCCTCTACCTAAAATTTCAGCAGTAATACTGGGACACATTCTAAAGCAAAACCACTAGGGTTTATATCACAGATATCATAGATAGCTGCATTAACTGTGAAGAAGTTACTGTACCTGTACCTCAGCTAAAGAAAGGAGGCATCTTTTCTTCTATAGTGTGTCATGCAATATATTTCCCTCTCTTTTTCCTATTTTGTGTAAAAGCACGTACAGACACACTTTACATGTTTGAGAGAAGATGTATGAATAACTGTAGAAAGTGTTTATCTATCAGTACAATTATATTAAATGGCATATAAAACCACCTGTGACTTCTTTTCATAAAAGTATGAATATTGTTAACAGGAAAACATGCATTGCTCTGAAGTACCTACTCCTTCCCATATTTGTCAAATGTGAATATCTATACCTGTTAAACAGAAAACAAAACTTGTAACAACATGTAAAAATGTGATTTATAACAATATTTTGATAAAATAAACAAATAGATATTTCATTTCTTCTCAAAATACAACATAAATTTAATTTACCTTCTTCCAGGTTAGCATGTATTTTCTGTGATGTAATTATGGCACAACTCCTGCCTACAAGGGACTGATATGGATTCAATATTCAATACTCTATTTGTGACAGACTCAGCTATTATATTATGAATCCATATACTAGGTTCTCAAAATCAGCAGTAATAATGAATGCTCCAAAAATGTCATTATATCCATTTGTAACAAACTTCCGCAGTTGACATGTGCCGTAATTAATAAAAACATTTGCAGTTCCAGTACATTTCTCAGTGTTTAATTCTGTATATGCTTTCTGGTTTTGACTAGGACAGAGTTAATTTGGTGCAGTGGGGGGAGTGAGCAAGTGGCTCCGTGATGCTTAGGTGTAGACTGAGGTTAAACCAGCACAATATGGAAAGCCATTGTTTACAATATAGGTGTTAGTACAGCATGCAAGAGGAGGGGAGTATTTATCTTTTGGAACAAGTAGAAAAGGAACAATTTATTAATTGACTAAAATGCCACAATGGGTATAATTAAGGTATAAACATATTGCTAGATCAATGTTGGATAACTACAAGTAAAATTCTTCTTATATTGCTAAAACTCTAGAGGCAAGTTTTTTAACATAGTCAGTCTAAAAAATAGTTTTTTCAACTCATTACCTTTCTTTTTGAGATTCTGTGTTTAGCAGACGAATCTTAATAAATTCTTTGAAAGTCATGAAAATGTTTCATCGGATCCTACATATTTTAGCATTACCACCACCATCATTTCAAGCAAAAAGTGGACTCTGAATAGTTATTAACATTTAAAAAGAAAAACAAAGGCCATACTTTCATATGAGCCTGAATGTTTTTTTAATATTCATTTCTGAGGGTTTTAGAACATTCTTGTGACATGTAAGTTATGTTCTGGCACACTTTTGCCAGGCAAAAATGTGTTTTACATTGGATGGTAGAATACTAGCAATGTTGCATGATATGCCTTTTTTGAGATATTGTCTTTTGTTTTCAAATTTGGAAGAATAAGGAATATTTCAAATAAAAGGAAAAGAGTTATGAAACAGCAATTTCACAGTTGTTTTTTTCATTTCCCACTGCTTTTTCACCCTTGCTTTTTCCTGCTTATTGTTTTTTCCACCTTTCTTTAAAACTCTTTTCCTGACCTTCTTTCCTACACCAGCTCAGTCCTTCTTCAAGACCTTCTCTATCGTTGTTTATCCTCTTTCATTTTAAAACCATTACCCATGCCCTGTACCTACAAGCCCTGCTAAAAAAGTCCACCTCCATCTTTCTTATAAGCCCCCTCTATATACTGAAAGGTGGCAATAATGTCTCCCCAGAGCCTTCTCTTCTCCAGGCTGATAAACCCCAGTTCTCTCAGCCTTTCTTCACAGGAGGGGTGTTTCAGCCCTCTGATCATTTCTGTGGCCCTCTGCTGGACTGCTCTAACAGGTCCATGTCTTTCTTGTGCTGGTGGCCCCAAATCCAGATGCACTACTCCAGGTGGAGTACTTCTTGTTCATTACAGCCTCAAGGTCCTTGTGAAGGCATTTTGAAGGCCTTATACCTTGATCGGCTTGAGGAAAAGCCATGCTACTGTCTGAAAGCAATATGGAGTTCTAAAATGCATGCCACTCCCGCAAGTATGTCCCTTTCCATACAGTGCCAAAGGAGATGAATTATTCATCCACAGTTCATAGGACTTTCAGCACCGGCTGAGTCACTGGCCCAAAAAGCCAGTTTGGAAGTGTTTTGCCTGGTATCACACACCATGAAATTTCAGAAGTGGCATTTCCCGTACTGGTGGTCACTTTATGTTGCTAGTTACATTTATTTAGGGTCCATATGATTAGGGCCTGACTCCGAAAATGTAAAGAAGTCTAAAAAAGCCCAAAACGTAGGTTTGCAGAAATCAAGAGCAAGCAGAGTTACAAGGCCTTCCTCCTGTGCCCAGTGTTCCACCTACACTTCTTCCTCCAGCAACACTTTTACTTTCCTCTGTGAGTGTCTGTGGATACCAAATAAAGACAGATATAATCAGCACACCATCTAATGAAATTATCAAAGAAAAATTAATACTATCTGGCACTGCTTTCATTTTGAGACTGCTTATTTCAAAATATTTTTTCAAAACTTATTAATTCTCAGACAATATGTTCAAAGAAAACAGACCAGCAAAAGTTAGACTGCCCATATCAAGACATACAATTAAAAAATCAATAAATACCTGTTAAAGATCCTTTGCATTAGGCATATAAAATAGTCTGTACTGCAACATATACAGCTGAACTTTTTTCTGTTTTAACATGCTGTCATATGATGTTTTGATAGCTACTAGTAGATGGGGGTAAGTTGCTGTTCCCACTTTAAATGTTTCCATTATAAATCCTATTTTACAAGTAAATTAACTATAGCAAGCCACTTTAATAAGCATCAGACTGAACCTATGGGCCGTACTCATTTCAGTTACACAGCATGTAACTCATGTTCCCATTTGATTTGAATAATAAAGCTACATAATCCAGCTATCCGTTAGAGTACACAAGCGTGGTAGTCTCCCATCCAGACGATTATATGCAACTCAAATTACATTCCATTAACATTTTGGCTAGCTGATCACAGACAATGGGGTGTATTCAGCCAGAAAGGCTAGGAGCAGTCCAAATGTACAACTTTAATATATTCAAAGTAGAGCCAAGGCTCTGAGATTGGTATTTTAAAGTGAATAACTTAGAGACCTAAGCCACAACTTTTCTCCTGAAGTACTTTTTTCACTTCCCTACTACTTTGAGGAGTGGATGTAAATGAAGTTCAAATAAATTACTCGTGACAAAATTCAGACATGTCAAAAGTTTACAGATATCACTAGTGGTAACAAAGCATAAGCCAGGAGATGGATGGGGGTTTTCAAAATAGTGCATCTTCACTAGGTCATGATTCTGAGGTGCAAAGTTATTATTTCTTCAAGCATTTGTCATAAAAGACAAGGAACTTGTGCAGTTTCCTCTCTGCATTAATATATCACTTCTGCATTACAAAAATCACTGATATAGATTAAAGTAATGAAAATTACTGTGGAGTGTTTATGCCTCCATTTAATTTCCACTAGGAGAGAAAAGAGAACTTGGGAAACTATCCTACAGGGCAATCTTTGGAACAGGAACATCTGAGACAAAGTTTAGATTAAATTTTGGTCTGCTGTTGTTCTTAACTACTAGTAAAGCCATATCCTGCAATGAAGAAATTGTACAGATGCTAACTCAGGCTTTCTTTTTCTTGGTGTGGACAGATATCTCTGTTCCTATGCAGTTAGACAAATTTATTATTATATTGCTATTATTCTTACTATTACTTCTTCTTGGAAGGTCTAGTTGGTTGTTCTATGTAATCATGTTCATCTTATTTTTTTTTGTTTCTGCTCAGTATGGTAACATTCTGTTAAATGATATGATATACTGTTTGTGAGTAGAGAAATGTAGTGCACTGAATGTGTAGCCCAATTTAATTTTCCTTGGTTTCTGTTTTTTGTTTGGTTGGTTTGGCTTGGCTTGTTTTTTTTTTTTCTACTTGACCTTGCAGTATTTACAAACCCCAAAACAAGGCACAAGCTCTACTGTTCCAAGGAAAGGTATGTGTAAAAATTGTCTATCCCAAGAAACTGGTTCCAGTGACATTTTGAGTTTTCTTCTTGTATGGTTTGTAAACTTACAAAAACTTGAATAAACATAATGCCCGTTATTGTAGTCGCAGAAATTCTTCCTAAAGTCACTCCATCTTGAGTTTCAAAAGTAAAATCAGGGACCCACAAAAATATTTTCAAATTCTTTTATTTCAACGTGACAATATATTTCTTTCAAAATTGTAATTAATTAAATTCTTCACTGCAGCTAATCCAACAATATCACTTTTGCTACAACAGTTTTACTGAAAATGAACTTTATTTGCAGAATACTTTTATCTCTGTCTGAAATACACATAAACTGTTAGCAAAGGAGATGTAGATTCTCATATTTAATTTCATCTTCTATACACCAATAACCATAAAGAGAACGATTGATGACTATTTCACAAAAATGAAATTTAATTAATTTCAACATGTAGCTGGTAATGAGAAAAATATAAGGTAAGAAGCAAAGAAAAGAACAAATACTTGGATGTAATACAAAAGCTTATTTTGGAGATTTTCTGTTACAAATATGTTCTGGATATTTCATAAACTCATTAGCAACATCTACCGAAACACAAGTACGGAACGTTTCCTGTTAGACATCCATAGTATTGATAAATGGGTATGGTCTGGCTGAAAATCTGTGCATATGACCCTTCAAAAACTCTGTATAAAGCTTCTTTGATATGAAGACTGTAGTCATAAGAAAGCTATGAAAATGTACGTGTATGAAGAACAAAAGAATAAAAAACAAACAAAAAGATCAGATAGAGATGAGACACATAAGAGGAACCAAGAAAACAAGCTAGATCATTATAAAATAGAATCATAGAATGTCCTGAGTTAGAAAGGACCCACAAGGATCATCAAGTCCAGCTGCTGTCCCTGCATATGACAACTCCACAGTTCACACCATGTGTCTGAGGATGTTGTCCAGTCTCTTCTTGAATACCGTCAGGCTTGGGGCTGTGTCTGCCTCCCTGGGGAGCCTATTGCAGTGCTCCACCACCCTCTGGGTGAAGAACCTTTTCCCAGTGTCCAACCTAAACCTCCTCTGGCACATCTTCCTGCCATTCCGTCAGGTTCTATTGTTGGTCACCAAAGGACAGAGTTTACCAATGAAAAAAGTTTCATTTGCATTTGTGGAGACCTCAGATACCAACAAAGAAGATACAAGAAAACTAACTCACAAGGAGCAAAGTGTGGAAGGATCCAGCCCCTTCTCTGAAGTTCTATGTGTATTCATGTAACTGCAGATATGAAGACATATATTTTAATGAGCTTGAGGACATGGACAAAACCATCTGAGATGAATAAATCCTCAGTTGTCATAGACATCACAATCAAGAAAAATGTCCTTGAAAAAACCTCACATGAAGAACTAAGTTTTGTGACTATTGGAAGATATAGTTCAAATTTTCATTAACCTATTTAGTGTTCTTATTTTGTAATAATGTTTCTGGTGTGATTATCATACACTTAACTGTATTGCTTTGCACGTATAAGGACTGTTGTTTTAACTTTGAACTTATGTGGAGGAGTAAAACTGATGGGTACTAACCTCTATTAGTGGCAGACCTATATAAACGAGTGTTGCAAGCTAGCAACCTAGATGGACACTTGCAGTGCAAGGCAAAAGAAATTAGGTGTTTCCCCTTACAGTGCAACATAATAGGGGCCAATACAACTTAGTACCAGGTAACGTGAAGAATTTCTTGTGGTGCAAGGAAATTTAGCGCCTCTGTAGCAAGAGGCAAGACTGGTGAGACAACCATGGGGTGAAAACCTCTTGAGAGGCTGATTACAGACAGAGAGAAGAATGACTTTTACAGTAAGGATGCTAAATATTACAGAAAAGCCATGAATAACAGGTTGAAATGTAAGAGATTGTGTATTCCTGGACAGAATTCTTGTATTTACTTTGTTCTCAAACTTGCAAGCACAAGATCTTAGATAAAGATGCCTAGTCTAATAAGGACTCAATGATAGTGGAATATTTTTACCTAATATTTTTAAAAATAAATTCCAGATTGGGTGGTGGTGGCGGGCAGAGGAAAGAATGGTACTCTTTAGTTAATGGTACATTCCATGCTTGTAAATTACAGAAAACTCAGACAAAATATATTAAATTTTAGAATTCCATTTAATACACAACCTACAGCTTCCTTACAAGGGGAGGAGGAGGAGAGGCAGGCACTAATCTCTTCTCTCTGGCAACCAATAATAGGACCTGAGAGAATGGCAGGAAGATGTGTCAGGAGAGGTTTGGGTTTGACATCAGGAAAAGGTTCTTCACCCAGAGGGTTGTGAAGCACTGAAACAGGCACCCCAGGGAGGTAGTAATGGCCTCAAGCCTGACAGCATTCAAGAAGCAATTGGACAACATCCTCAGACACATGGTGTGAATTTTACAGTTGGCCTATTCAGGGACAGGATTTGGACCTGATGATCCTTGTGAGTCCCTTCCAACTCAGGACATTCTATGATTCTACGGTAATAAACTCCATGCATTCCTCTTTGCAACCTTGTCAATAAAGAATAACTCTGATCGATTACATGAGTCAAAAATATATAGTGGTTTAAAGGTTTGAAAGCAAAATTCAGTGTGGAAGAAACAGAATTACCCTGACCTACAATAAGAAAAAAAAAAAAAACCTAGATATAATAGTAATAAAAACTGACAACTTGATTTCACATTTGACAGATGTCATACTGTTTCCGACCATGTCTAAGCAAGCAGACTTTCCTGTATAGCATAGATGGACTTACTTCAGAGACTTTAGATTGCTTTAATCTTTATAAAAAAAGTTTTGTTACAGTATTGAAGGTGGTAACATTTCTGCACAGCTTCCCAATCAAAGGTTTGGCACTTTATATTTTGTGGCAAAGATGTAAGGATACTACAGGATGTCAGATAAAAGAAGCTGTCTAGAAGTGTGAGGTTCTATCAAATAATGTTTCCCAAAGGCAGAAGTTTTGCTTCAGAGGCTTCAAGAGATGAGAATTATTTTGGATCAACCTGTAGGATTTCTAAAGATTGCATGTCTGATCTGTTCTGATTCAACCATTTTGCTGTCTGTAAGTCCAATATTAAATGCACTGCTCATATGAGAAGCTGAGGTAACCTGGGAGAACTCATTACTCTCTAGATATCTGGAAACTCTAAATCTTCCAATTTCAGTGATGAATTAGGTTGCAGAGGGACAAAAACATCCATTTATCAAAAATCATATTCATGTAGTAATCCCCAAACAGTTACAAGTCGATCTATATTCAGTAAAATACTACATTTTAAAGCAATGGTGGGACAGAGATCAAACACAATAAAAAATGCTTCTCTTTTGAAGGCTTGGTCCAGTTGTTTGTTTATACCTCAAAATTCTCTAGAGAAGGTTTTGTTTTAAAGTTTAAAAAGCTGAGTATAGTCAAGCATATCTCTATGCAGTTGCATGAGTATGCTACAGATGTCTTGTTGGAGATAAAAATAAAATAACACAAAGGCAAAATGATTTCACAGTATGTTCTTATTATTGACCAACAACACTAACCAACAAATTTAATCTGTTATGGTAAACTTGGACCTCTTGGAATTAGGTACACTGATTTAGCTATTCTATTCAAATAAGACTACAAATGGGACAATCTAGAGGAAACAAAAGTAAGTCAGTCTTTCATAATACAGCTATTCAAACCTGCAGAGACAACAATGCCTCCATCATCAGTGAGGATAAACCCTTGTTGTCTGGCTTCATTCAGGTTAGAATGGGATCAAAAAATTCTCATTTCTGGCTAGAAAAAAGGTTTGAAGAAGCAGGAAGAGCCTGCCCAGTTTATGTCTGTACAAAACTGTCGAACAGGCACATTTACACAGAGGGAGGAAGATAAAACAGAAGCAAGGGGCTCTGCATTTTTTTTCTTGGACTGATTTCTTTCTTTTCTCTGTCAGATAGATGAAGCCAGCATGAAGTATTTCCAGAAGTAAAGCCAAAACCCTACACCTAAAGTTTTCATGTTTTTAACTCAGATTCTGAAATACTTTGTGCCTTTGAGCACTGAATAATGCTTTATTTTGAAATATTGTTTTAATGTCAGGAAAAAAGCGCCATTTTTTACTCTCTTACATCAGAAGACATATGAGATATGAAGTAACTTTCATTCAGATGGAATTACCATATAAAAATACCTATGGAATCATTCCAGATTAGCTAAAACTAGATTTAGAGTAATAGCAGTGGGTTTTACATTAATTTTCTTGGTATGTTTTCTCTAAGGTAGTTGCAAAGGTATAATGAGCCTACTAGATGGGATTTCAGTTCATCAGAGCAATCAAAATGAACTTGTACTTGAGTTCCTTTAAAATTATTATACTTTGCTGAATCAAGATCTTTTTGCTTTGTTAGTGATTGGTATTAATCAGTGTTAATCCTCAAGCCCCTATCACAAACATTGGCTTCATTTTATACTTGAATTACCAAAAAAAACCCAACAAAACCCCCAAAACAACAACAACAACAAAACATACAGTCCCAGAACCAGTTTGATTTTGCTTCTGGTCTGCAAACTGGATCATAATGATTTGCCTTTCAGGCATTTCAGTGACCCTTGGACCATTCAGCCCTGGAGTTGCAGCCCCTTGCCTCCTTCATCCCACCTCACCTCCTCAGAGCACCAGGACCACTCGTCACATGGCCTCTTTTTCTCCTGGCTGTGTCGGACATGTTAGCTACAACTGAGTTTTCCAAGGAAGGCAAAAAGTTCAACTTCAGGACACAGAGGGACACTGAAAGAGCAGGCAGAATACCAGAGAAAAAGAGTAGATGTTAGTAGATTTAAATGCATGAAGATTTTAAAGGTATTGTTAATGAGCTTTTCTGCATTAATATTAAGTGTTATAAGTAAGTTGCATAATAGTGTCCCTATTAGGCTGTAACAACATTCCTTGTAATAAAACAAACTCATGACTTCACATATGCAGTTGTTTTCTTTTGGCCATAACCTTATTTTGAGTATTCAGAGCACAGCGTGGTCATCTGTTTTCTTGTACCAATTCTTCTGACACTAGTATTACAAATTCAATCTCGCAAATTCATTTGGGGAAAACCTCCACAATTTAATGTTTGAGTAAAAGTTAACTTTGGTTATTCTTTTAGTTTCTTTCTTTGTTATTATTAAATAAGAGGTTGAAGACCTGTGAGGGGGAGAGGCCAAGGTCCAGAGCAGGGCTGAGTGTGAAAGATTTGGCAATGCAAAACAATCAGGCAGGGATTTGGGATAACTGTCAGAAACTACAACTGCTGACTAACCAAAGTTCGGAGATGCCGCCAGCATATTCCAGTGACAAATGTGACCACCCTGGAAAGATCTGCTTATCCATCAGCTGCTAATAAAATGGGTTTGTTCTCTTCAGGAAAATTCAGCATTCCCAAAAGTGCTGATCTGTGCTGCTCTACTGAGATGTTCCCATCATAATTAACCTTTAAATGATAATAGTGTGTTGTGGGTTGACCCCAGCCAACATCTAAACACTCCCAGTTTGTCACTCATTCCCATCTTCTGCAAGACAGGGAAAAAATCGAAAGACAAGGAGACTTGTGGGTGAAGATAAAGTAAGTTTAACAAGTTGTCCTGGTTTTGACTGGGTTAGAATTAGTTTTCTTCCTAGCAGCTGTTATAGTACTACGTTTTGGATTTATTATGAGAATAATGTTGATAACACATGGATGTTTTAGTTGTTGCTGAGCAGTCAAGCACTTTTCAGCTTCTCACATCACACCAGGGGCACAAGAAGCTGGGATGGGGCACAGCAAGGACAGCTGACCCAAACTGGCTAAAGGGATATTCAATATCAGATAACGTCACAGCCAGTATATAAGCTGGAGGAAGAAGAAGGAAGGGGGGGACATTTGGAGTGATGGTGTTCATCTTCCCAAGTCACTCTTACGCATGATGAAGCCCTGATCTCCTGGAGACGGCTAAACCCCTGCCTGCCCATGGGAAATGGTGGATGAATTCCTTGTTTTGCTTTGCTTGCATGCATGGCTTTTGCTTTAGTTATTAAACTTTGTCTCAACCCAAGAGTTTTTGCACTTTTACCCTTCTGATTTTTTCCCCCATGCCACTGGGTGACTGCCTGGTGTTTAGTTGACAGCTGGGTTTAAACCACATATAAGTGAAGCAAAAGCTGTGCGTGCAGGCAAAGCAAAAAGAGGAATTCATTCACTGCTCCCCATCAGTTGGCAAGGTCCACCCACTTGCTGGAAATCATGGCCACAGCACACATTACAGACAAACACCATAAACAAGGTATCCCTCCCTTCCTTTTCTTTTCTCTAGCTGTGCACAATGTCAAATGGCGTGGGATATCCCTTTGGCCACTTTGGGTCAGCAATCCCCTCTGTATCCCCTCCAAACCTCTTGTTCATCCTCAGGCGACTGGCTGCAGGGACGGCATGGGAAAAAGAGAAAGCCTTGATGTTACGCAAACACTGCTCAGCAACAGCCAAAATGTGAGTGACTTAGCAAGACTGTTTTAGCTGAAAATACAAAACATAGCACCATACAGGATGCTATGAAGAAAGTTAACTTCATCCAGCCAGATCCAGTACACGTCAGGATTTAAAAGAAAATGGATGGTGCATTGCTTATGTCTGCCCATGACACTCCCAAATCTCCAAAAGCCTGAGAGCCAATGCATTTCCTGATTCAGATCACTGATCTTTTGCTCCAAGTAATCTCCTGGTACCATGTAAGTTCATGATAGTATCAAATTTTAACTTCATAATTTTCACTGCTTTTCTGTAATAAGACAAATGTTTAAGTTACTTGAACACACTGTAAGAATTGCGACTGGGAAATCTACTTGGAAAAGCTTGTATCCTCCTCAATTCTAATGCGGACACCAGCTTTATAGTGATCATGAATCTCATAATGCCATTCTTCCAGAAGCTTGGAAGTGTCTTGCTAGCTGAGCTTATTATCTTTTATATAAGTTTTATTTTGATGTTTAGTTTTATTGCAACTTCACCAATGGACTGTATAGCATTTAGGTATGCTGCAGGCCAGTGTTCTGTTCTTTACAACATCTAAGAAACTGATTTTATATCCCTGAAATACTCAAATAACAGATAAGAACTTAGAGAATGTGCACATCTAGAAATATGGATGGATTTTAGGAATGGCCTTCAAGCAAATCCAAGTCTGTCTGAAAGTTTCATAGTGCAATTACATTTATTCAGCTACAAACAGCTTAACAGAACTAGACTTTTTGTTGTTATTTTGTGGGGTTTTGTGTGTTGGTTTTTTATTGTTGTTGTAGTTATGTTTTCTCACACAACAATTTTCACTGAAGTGGAAAGCACGTGTAAGATGGACAGACTATGTATGCCTTCAAGCTGTGTAAACTAGTATAACACTAAACTCTGGAAGTAGTGTGTGTTTATCTGAAAAATTCACCATGTCTTATCCCCAGACACTTCATCAGCACTCCACTGAACATGCCCTATAGGCAGAGGAGAATAAACAAAATCCTTTTCTACTAACTTTTCTATCCAAAGGCCACAAATTTTATCACAATACAATTTTTAAAAGCTCCTAAAACCACCATACAATTCCAATTCTATAGACCTAATTGTTCGGACAAACTGATCATCTTGAATAAAGTTGAAATAGCTTTTCCTCAGTCACCAACCTCAGTTGCTTAAAGACTTAACACCAAAATACTTTCAATTATATCACAAACTAAATAACCATATAAGTACTGCCCTTAAGAATAGTTATGAGCATATGCATTTAAAAGATCTGAGAGGCATATTGGGCTATGTCTACTGCAGAATATCTTTAAATTAGAGCATAAAATCTTTAAGATAATACAGGATTTTATAGAGAGCAATGGTAAAGACTATAAAAAAAAGGAAGTGGTACTTCTGAACATTTAAGAATGTCTGAGAAGAGGTATATGTGTATAAATGATATTTTGAGGATGCTGTAATTGGAAAATCCCACAGGTGAAAACAAAACAAAACAAACAAAAACCAAACCAACAAACAAACAAAAAAACCCATCTCAACAATAGAAAGCTATATGTACTAACTGCAGCTATTCCGGTTATTTAATACCATTTATGGAAAAAAGGAAGAAATGCTTACCTTCATCAATCAAACACATAATCAGTGGACAAGAAAACTATTCAAACACACAAAAAGCTAAGGGAAGTTCCATGCCATGATAAAAGGAAGAGCACCCAGTCAGGGATTCTGCAGCTTAGAAGCCTCTATGTTTTATTTGTCATTTCTATGTTGGCAATAGTTGACTCTGTAGTTGAATACATACTTATAGAGAGAAATCAATTACCCTTTATGATCCATCTTCCTGCTCTCCCCATGAATTTTAAAGCCGAACACATTGATCCAGTTGGTGGAAAGGCTTCCAGCACAAACTCTTGCTGTCAGTTCGTGGCTGAACAAGCAGTGGTATGGCATTTATTTTGCACTGCCTCTGGAAAGTGAAGCTGAAGAACTCAAGGATGCCTATAACAAATGAACAAACCCATACAAATAGGAATTATACTTTACATATCAAATGCAAAATCAGGATTATCATCACTACTGCAGAATATGTAGATGGGAAGGCAGACATAGATGTTGAGTCGGATTTTGAAAAACTGGAAGCTGAGAGTCTTAAGAACTGCATTATATGTAGTATTCCTTGCTATTATTGTATCATGGGTAATGCAAATCATGATATCACTTTTTAAAAGTTTTTATATTTATGTTAACATATTTGTATATTGCAGCAACAGGACTTGTGACTAATAAAAAAATTATACCTGACAAGACAAAGCCAGAGCATTCAAAATATGCTACTCCATCAAGAGGCTAGTAGTGGTAACGAGTCAGGTTCAGGAGTGTATGGTTTGACTGACTGAACTCAGGTGACCGCAGCTTGAAGGCTGTTGAATGAGAATAGGCAATTTTATCTGGGACTTCCAAAGTACAGGCACAAGATGATAATTTGGGTCTTGAAAGTCTAAGTACAGAATGATACCAGTGTCCCCAAGGTGATAAACACAAATCACTATAAGTTTATTGATCATTAAAGCTTACTACTGATCACTATGGGAATGCAATCTTGACAGCTTGGTAGAACCAATTTAGGGTATTAATTTAATGTGCATAGAATTGCATATGATAGACAGCATGGGTAGAGGATGTCCCTATGTTATATACAAGATCACAATGAAAACAAGGAACTGCTCAGACAACATCAGATATGGGTATGCAGAATAGATCACTGTTCAGATCTGCAGATATCCTGAACTATTTACATGTGTATATGTATTTTATTGCCGTTAAAGGGAGATATCTCTCTGTGGTTTGTGTTTGACCCTGTAGCATACCACCTGTTGTGTATTGATAAGGATCATGGCCAAAACCATTGTGGCAAAACTAATTCCTCCAGCCCCAGGACTCAGGAGATGACACATTCAGTATAGGATGAACTGCGATTTACCTATCAACAACAAGCTAACGAGACTCAGCCCAGGCCGGCTGGCCAATACCGGAGGTGGGGGATGTGCTGGAGGGCACATAGCTCCATCTTCTGATATGCCCAGCTTGGCACAAAGGGGAAAAGCTGAGACCCTTCAACGTGGCCCGGGACTTGTCCAGACTTGTCAATCTTTCGCAATCACCCCTTCCCCCCAGATTTTCCTTTACTCAAGAGCTATAAAAAAAGCCCACCTAAGACAGCACTAGTAGGGAAGCCACCACCCTGAGGACCCTCCACCAGGGAACGCACCACCCTGAGGACCCTCCGCACACCAGCCTCGCTGTGGGAACTGGACCAGAAACCGGAGGACGCTGCGCTCCTGAACTACAAACCCCAGCATCCTTACTGTGGGACACCGGAGGCCACACATCATCACCCACGCTGCGGAGTCGTAAGAGTGGCTGGATCCCTCACCCTTTTCTTTCTTCTTTTCTCTCTGCTCTCTCCTTCTCTCCCTTTTTCTAGATCCCTATTTCTTTGTCTCTCCTTCCATAAGTGGTGATATATAACTCTCCCTATCTCTTATACCATAGTTTTCCTTCCCTCTCTACCACTCTCTTTCTCTCTTTTCCTTTTGAACACAGAAGAGTAACAATCTTAAACTCTGCTGTTGGATTCTTGTTCAAGTTTTTGTATTATAGCTACTAATGGTTGCCAATACATTGCTTGTAGAAGGACCTTTTGCTGTTAAGGTGTTGATAAGTTCTGTGATATCATAAAATACTTTTGCCAAGCCACTATTCACTGTAACTAGTATTCCAACATGTACTTTTAGTAAAATTCATAATTGAATTGGA
This sequence comes from Caloenas nicobarica, assembly GCF_036013445.1. Lineage (NCBI taxonomy): Eukaryota > Metazoa > Chordata > Aves > Columbiformes > Columbidae > Caloenas > Caloenas nicobarica. The sequence goes on from NC_088245.1 coordinate 129,621,046, forward strand.
CCCCTGGAGTGATTGTCTGTCATTCACTTCACATAACCGCGCAGAATTAACCCAGAATTAACTCATATCTGATCTCATCTGTTGAGTCAGGGCGTGTGTTGTGTTCAGAGTTAACTCATCCCTCATCCCATCTGTTGGGACGGGACACCACCCTTGAGGCTTGGTTATAATTTAGATTCATAACATATACATACACAGATGCATACACATATATGTGCATTTACACCTGAACCATTATTAGATATATAGAGATGTAAGAAATTATATATAATATTTTATATATATATATAAAAAACATGATTTTGCATTTATACACATATCCATGCATATAGAGATATAGCTTACATGCCACAGGTTTCCAGACTAGGGTAGAGGGGAAAGGAGGGAAGGAGAATTAGAGGACAGTAATTGGTGTCGTTGGCTATATCCCATTGGGCACACGAGTCTTCAATGAAATTCTTTATTGCCTCTCTCTCCATTCTTTCTCCTTTTCCTCAAATCTGTTTTTCCCTCTTTCTGGACTGAAATTTCTCTGAGTTCTTCCCAAGAGCTGTAAGAAGGATGTAGTGTCTGTTAAATCAGTGTGAATGGTCTGGACAAGGTTCAAGCTTAGGCTGCAGCACACTTTGTACTTGTAATTTTCCCCAGCTGACTAGGGAAAGTCTGAGTTTTCTTCCTTATCCCAAAAAGCATGTTCTGGCTGCATAATCCTCACAGGTGTGATTCATCACTTTTTTGCAGCAGAGTCCAGACTCGCCCCTCAGAGTAGGGCATCCATGGGGCCATTCAGAGAGGGGAATGTGCAGCACAGCCTGTGAAGGTTAAGTCAGGGACTGAGATTTCAAGGGTCTGGCTCTGGTGGCATTTGAAGTGCTGAGGTGTCAAAAGGATGTTGTCTCAAGATGAAACACATGTCAGTTAGGCAACAAGAAGCACTCTTTCAGGGGGAAAGGATTAGACAGAATAGCAAGATTGTTATTCAGAAATGTTGAGTGCATGGAGTCTTACAGGGGGATTAGGTGAAACAGTTATTACAGTCAGGAAAGCTGATAGCTGGGTCACGCATACACTACCAGCAGACATACTTAAGAAGACAGAGAAGGTGACTGTCTCAAAGAAGCACAGGAAGGGAGCAGTGGACAAGGAATATGAAACATCTGACACGCTACTATAAATGTAGCTTTGTCTTTGAGTTTTGTAATTGTGGAAGTATATTATTGCAAAAGCTGTGCCTAAAATAAAGTGTCAAGAAGGATAATGGCTGTGGAGATAAAATATTTATGACCCTGAAATGATTTTGGCCCTTTGTACGTTAGCAAGAAATTCTGGTGAAGAAATCAACAAAGAAATCCAGATACAATTGCCCTCTAGATCCTATGACCAGAAACGTATGCAAAGAAAAAAACCAAAACAAAACAGAACAAAAAAAAACCCCAAATGTCAACAATAGGATATGAGTCTTGCTCAGCAAGTTTCTAGAGCCAATTAGCAAGATTTCCATTATATTTGGATGTAGTTTAATTAGATTATGCAACAAGAACAACCAGCTCTCGCCAAGAATTAATAGATCATTTTTACTAATTCTTTCAAAGTGTATCCAGTGTTATCCTCAGATGCATATGTAGCTATTGCAGTGCAGTTTGAGTTACATAGCACTGCATGGATATTATCTTTTCACGCATAGCACATAAATCACATGAAATCACTGATAGCTCCACCTACAGTACTTAATGTTTTGCACTGGAAGTTAATTAAAGTAGTCCATTCAAAATGTTTAATTGTTTAAATATAAATTACATGTTGTACAGTATAACCATTTTATTCCATCTGTTCTTTCCTCTTAGTTTTTACATAATATTAGAAATATGCTGACACACTACTTTTCACGTAGCATTTGCCTTAACTGCACTAGTGAAGTGGTCCTCAAATATTCGCTAAGCTAACTGTAGCTTGACAAAAGCAGAGATACATCAGAACTGAAAGCTTTTACTGTATTTTATGCACTAGGATGAGACACAGAATATAACTTGTTAGTTTGACAAAGCCTCTTTTTTTTCTAACTTTTTTCAATCTTAATTTCTCAGAGCATACATTCTTCCCTTATAGAATAAAAAACCAATATTCCTTTTTCTTCCCTCATTGCTGTAATAAGTGTTAGTAGAAAGTCTATCTTTTCTCAAACAAATTCAACACATATTGACCTTTCTCAGACCTCTTAGTGTTACTGCATTCAGAAAACAGTGTGACCTACTATTTGAATGTCAAAGTTAATTTGGTTCAATATTTCTTTTTATGCAGCAAAATAGTGAATAAAATATTCTACAATCAAATTAGATTAAATAATTGGATAAAAAAATAGAAAACACTAGAGATTATTTTTAAAATTTCTAGTCATTTTGGCATTCCCAACTAAAACTGTATAGTGTGGAGAAATCTAATTTAAGTGGCATGGTTTATCACATTTGTGTTTGGAGAGGAAGGAGAAGAGGGAAAACATTGTCAAGTAAGGATGGGTGAGTTCGTTTGTATGTTTTGAAGAAAATATTTAAAGAAAACATAAACCAAAAAAAGATGGTATTTATTTTGTGGAGATTTTTTTTTAATACCTACGGATTTTTACCTTGCATTTTGAAATGACAGTTTTGTGTCAAAAATTAGTTCCAAAACTTCTCTAGTGAGTGATACCAGACATGAATTTAAAAAACAAAAAAACCCAAAAAACCAAACACAGCTATTTACAGAGATCCATCACTCACAAGCTAAAAAAAAAATCAAAAATAGTTTTTGAAAATTACTGCAGAATCCAGGACATTAATGGTAGCTCTCAATTGTTGATAATTACATGTACAAATTCTGATCTCTAGGACTGTAAAATGGCCACATGTTCCTTCAAAATTGAGGAGAGAGAGGGAAATACAGAATATTTTTTAAAATTTTCCACCTTCAGGGATTTGTACAACAAATCAACCTTTGAGTGATCTCAGGTTCAGAATAGCAGGCAAGATAAAAGATTCAGTTTGAGGATAATATCTTTTACACTACACTAACATTTATATTTTGGGCCTTTTTGCTATACTCATTGGTGCACAAGATGTGTTTTGTTGTGCTGTTTAGTTGGAATTTTCAAAAGTACTAAGCACTGGCTTTTATCACTCCTAAAAGGTCACTTCCATAAGTACATACAGTGTAATTTCAGTGTAACTCATGAGTTTTGCCATTCCCTGTTCACATCAATGCCATGGCCAATTTCCACCTCCTATTGGTAATTAGTTTATTAAAGGAAACAAACTAGGTAAAAAGGTTAAAAAGGTCTGACTTTGTTTGTTTGTTTCAATGCATGTTTGCTTATGCCAGTAAAGTTTCTTTAAAATATCAGACATTGATCAACATAAAGTATTCACCCAATGTAGATGTTTCTTTCCAGTTGTGCACCTCTTAAATATTCTAACTCAATAAATTTCTAAACCACATGACAGAGAACACCTTATCTAAGAATATCTATCAAACTCTCATGGACAGAGCAAAGCTAGACTGCACCACAGTTCTGTTTTGAATTTTTAAGTGTTTATCTAATTCTTCTGTATACAGTCTGGAAATGCTTTAAAGAACCTATTGGCATAAGGTGGTTAAAAAGCTGCTTTACTAGTCTTATTTGAAATATTCACATTTAGCTTGATTAAAATATATATACATGCATAAATTGAGAATATTAGTTTCAGATTTTTACAGAAAGATCATTCAAAGGAATAATAATAGAGTGTAGAAGCCCAGCCTCTCCATCTCTCATTCAGTTCTTGTTGAAGAGAGCAATTTACATTACAGTTACTCAGCTGTCTAATAGTAAACTAGGGGAGTAAAGCAAGATGTATCTGAAGATGTACGTAAAGGCTATGTATACATATATAAGGTAGGGACATTTAGAGTTGGAGAGAGATGGAGACAACAGATATCATCCTCTTTCCTAACCATACCAGAACATTTTAATGATTTTTATTGGAATTTCACAACATATCTTTAAAAGAAAAATGGTAAAAACAAAGTTTTATTTTCCAAAAATGCAACTCCACATAAGCACTGCTGTTCAGGCTGAGCCATGGGATGACCCACAGCAGCAGAGAGCTGCTCTGATTTCAGTGACTTGCCTTAGCTCTGGCAAGAGGGTGACTATTTTACAGTCCAGCTGCAAAGTGCACTAATGAAGCAAGAGGCAAGGACACTGTTCAGCCTTAAGCTCAGAATCACTAGTAGAAACTTTGTGCCAGTCTGCAGGGGTTATGAAGTGGATTTTTAGATATAGACAGTGCTTTATTATAGCTCTAACATTACAAGACAGAGTTATCTTGTTGCTCTTTCGAAACCGACCTTCCAGACATACAGAATGTGATTTCATCAATCTTTCTGGGCTCACCTTAACCTTTCTAACAAGCACTTTTTCTGCTGCCTGATAATATGAATTAGCAATATATACATCTGCACAAAGCTGGAGCATGGCCTGAAGACATTATAAATTTAATAATCAGCTTCTTTCAAATCACCCCATCACCTCTACCTGACTTGATCCCAAAAGACATCTCTCTTTCAATTCACCCATCTCCCTCCATAGGCACATTCATTCATGTCGATGTACAGAGATAAGTAGTAAGCAGAAACTTATACTAAATCTAGACTTAGACATTCACTCTGGCAGAGATGGATGATGAGAGTTGCCACCTGATATATTTTTTTTTTTTTGGCTGGCATTGGCCTGAGTAACCTCATTAAATGACTGCCATGGAGTAGCAATGGTCTCTGAGGTTTGATTAGACTTCAAGATAGGGTTAGGGTTTTTGGTTGGGTTTGTTTTGACTCTTTTTTTTTTTTTTTTTTTTTTTTTTTTGATCAGGAGATAATGTGCTAGGTTTAAATCTGATGCTTAGGAGTTCACAGGTTTTAACAGTTCAGCTTTTGAGCCTGGCCAGACTGTTGAGTAATTGGTATTGCATGATCGAGTCCAGCACTAGAAGTTAGAATTTATAGTGCTTCCAAGGTGAGCACTAATTGCAAATGCTCAGACAGCTTCTCAGGCTGTCTGTACAGGTTGATGCTTGGAAAATGCTACCACTCTTGGTATATGGTATATGTCAACAAAGGGTAAGGAGACAGGCAGCATACAGTAGTCTTAAAACAAGCAAGAAAATGTCAGTTCAGATACTTTGGACAGATATAACTACAGCTAATATTTTCAAGGGGAGACAAAGTTTGGTTAAAAGCTAAACCATACTGATGTAAATGATATTAAAGATCAGATTGCCAGCCATATCCTTATTATAAGTATCAGAATTATACCACAGTTCATTATTTTCTTGAGGCCATCTGCAATTTGTGTTTGAAATACTTTTGCACAATTCAGAACAACAACAACAACAAAAACCCACGAAAATTTATCTGTGGTTATACCCACACTTAGCCCTGCACAGTAATGCAGACTCAGGCACATTATTCCATATAAATAAAAATCTATAGAAAGCCTGAAGTCTTGCAGTCTTTTGAAGCGTTTGATATACCATTCCAGTCTGGCTAACTGATCAACAATGAAGATACAGGAAAATAAGTCACATGATGACAAGAAAGCACACCAGTAGTAAACAGAAAAGTGCTGTTCTGGAACCTGGTTAATGTGAATCTTCCCAGTATCTCCCTCTGTAATTCAGAGAGCAATGTTGCATTGTATCCTGAGTGCCCCTTTAGCAGCTCAGCATGAGAGCCTAATAGCAAAACATGAGTCAGTTCACAAAGGAGAAACTGGAGTACCAATCAGGCTTGGCAGAATTCCACCTGTACTTATAATTTCAAGACACAACAGGGTTATAGAGATCAAGCAATCTGTTCTCAAAAACCTGATGTTATGGAGACAAAGATGCCTTATTTACAACAGTAATTCCCAAAGTGCAATTTCTTAGTACCTCATCTCTTTAACAAATTGAAAGGCAGTGTGTACTTCCTGAATTAAGATATTATGGAGTTTTTAACAAGCAAAACATGAGTTATGAAACAACAGTAATCTAAACGACTGTTGCATATGTCTTAGAGCACAGAATAAGGATCATTAGGATGTACAGCTGATGATAAAAATATCTTGTCTTCTGGGTTACAGAGAGGTGGATATGTGTTTAAGAGATTTGTTTTTAAATCAGTAACTACCACAAGGAAGTCCTGGAAGAAGTTAGGCCAAGTTATGAGGAGGTAAATGTGAAACTAAGTGAATTTCAATAGTGTTTTTAAGTAGCACCGGACTTCTCAGTTCTTGCCTCTAAGTTGACTAAATGGTTATCAACTGATATATGGAAAAAAAAAAGCTTTGGATTAAAAGTATATTTGCTGCAGTAAGGTCATAAGCATTTTCACCATTTTAAATACTTTTATGCAGATAGTTCTAAGGAACTTATTTTTTGCCTGTTGTAATAAGGGAACATTTTTCTTATTTCCTTTTCTTCGGTAGTTGGAAATATTACACCACAATAGCTCTTTTATTTTAATAGGTTGTGCTAGCTAACTGTATAGTAGAAGGACTCATTCCATCAGAATATTTTTTGGACAAAACTAGTGAAAACAAATTAAATCTAATTAAAAGGAAACAGAAAGCCCAGTTTTTACTTTGAAAATGTTACTATTTGTAAGCACTATTCTGGACTTGCAAAAAATCATTGTGACAGGGAAAAAAAAAAAGCCTGGGAGATCCCATCAGAAATGTCTGCCTTCAAATCCAGTATTCCAGATGCTGAGACAATGGTTTGTGTTGGGGAAAGAGAAATTTTCTTCATGTGGATAAAGTTTTCATTATAGTTTTTAACATGATAAACAAGAATTTCTTGATAAAATATCATTCAAGAAGTTGTATTTACTCAGCTCATTGTCACTATAAATGAAAACAAATTACCTTTTAAATGAAATTCAGTAATATAATACGGACATCTAAGAAGCATAATGGTATAGACATGATATTTCATCTCTAGAATCAGTCTCTGTCTGTCACAAAAACTTACCCTGAAAGAAAATATACAACTTCAAAAACAGAGATGCCTTGCACAATATTTCTTGTGTGGTATGGAAATACCAGCCCACTGAACTCTGTGACAACAGAAAGGTCAGGTGAGTTCTCCATATGAAGCTTGAATTATGCAACAAAAATTCAGCACCTTAGAGAAAAAAAATGTATTTTATGTAAGGTAGAATAAAACTGTACTGGACAGATTTCAGAAAACTAATAGGCTAGACTATTAAGAGATTAGGCTGCTTAATAAGCGTTGTCTTTCTCAATCCTCTTCTGTTAGAAGCAGTCGTTGCCAAAATGGGATTCACTTTCAGATGTTTCTGGTTATGTTCAGCATTATGTTCCCTGTTAACTCACAGCGCTCTGATGTGAAATGATGCTCCCTGCAGGAGTTCTCAGTTTTTCCAAACCACAGCTCTGTGGTCTTTTTCTGCCTTTTTAATACTGTAATTTTGCTTTATTTAAAAATGAATGCTATGTGTACTGATCCTGAATGGTGTGTCAAGGACTGCTTTGTTCAAAAAAGCGTTCTTTTGCAATTTAAGATTTGGCCGTGTGCTCAGAATGTTTTGCTAAGTAGATATGGAATAAAATAGACAACAATAAAGTTTGATTTGCACTGCAAACAGTGCAATACGTTTTACTTTAAAGAGCTCCATTCCACTACATGATGGTGGGTGCTTTCTTACAGATGTACATACAGTGTATGTAAAGGATGTGGCCCAAGGAGCCTCTTTTCTACTCCTTTACCCATGAGGGGTGGAAATGGTGAAATAACAGCACATGTACTTTTCACGGTTTTAAAAGTGATGGAGTTCCATCTCTTCTATAGCTTCATCTTGACTGAGAAATCAAGCATTATCAGGCTCTGGCAGTAACATCAGGACTTGTGGCTTGAACAACGTTTCCTGTTCATCAGTGAAGAGGCTCTGGAATGAAGTGGAGTACTCTAGTGTATGAGCACTGTAGGACTGTGTCAGCTTACATGGAAAATAAGCAGCTAGTTTGGGTTTTCACGTTCATTAGTTTGGTTCAGGAGTTCGATTCCATTGGAAGCTCAGTGTTAGTTTGGCTTTTTGCTGTCCTGCCACTTTGCAGTTGGCCTTTGGGCCTGCCTTTTCTCTCTCTCACAGGGATCAGCTGTTAGAGAGCAGAGTGGTCTCTTCTCCTGGACTGGCTGTTTCAGTATTTTTTTTTTTTTTTTTTTTTTTTCTTTCTTATTAAACCATTTTTTTCTCAACTCATAAGTTTCTCCCTTCTCTTTCAGTTCTCTCCCCTATCCCACCTAGGGGTGGGTGGAGTGAGTGGGCAATTATCACGGTCTTAGTTGCTAGCTGGGATTAAACCACAACAGACACTTAGCCTTCCTAAAATCCCTGATATCATGGAAATACTTTTTTTTTTTTTTTTTTAATTTTGAGCATCTCTTAATGTGTTTTGTGTCAATGGAAGTGTCTATAGTGAAGGACAAAGGGATGCAACCCAGATTCTTTGTCTTGGAGCCTGTATTAACCACTACCCATCAACCACCACCCAGACATGCAGAGTACATCGATTTTATTGGGACCTTTGTACATTAAAGATCTGATTTGGGGAAATAACAAGCACTTACAACTCAATGTGAAGCCAATAAGGGTTGTGAATGCTCAGCTGACATTTCAGGCTATTCATCTGAGCTGCTCAGCATTGTAAGGTGAATACGTGACCCTGAAAGTCTGTGCACTAATGTAACTTCATTGATTTAAAAACAACTGCTCTGAGCAAGACAAATAGAATTTGTCTCTTAGTTCTTAGTTTCACACTGTCGATAGTACAATATTCTGCAAAACTAATCTTCGTAACACATCTGTCTTTCTGATCCTCTAATCTTGCCATTTCTGGTTTTCAGTCAACAAAAGAAACATCACAGTTACTCTTTTCTATGTCTTTTTGATACTTAGATTCTGCTTCATTTCCATCCAAGTACATGAAAAGACAGAATGCACATTAAAAATTTCCTTCAACTGGTGTTTGACCATCACAGTTTTCCTGAACTAACTGATTCCATTGACTGGTGAAAACAGTCTCCTAAAATGGTGAAATGCTGGCTCTGTAGATGGAAATCCCAAGAAATGTTATATTTTCCAATGGTAAAATGTAATTCAGGAGTAGCTTTAGTGACATAAAGCTCACTTTAGCAGGTGGGTTGGACTAAATAATCTCCAGAGGTTCCTTCCAGCCCTAACCATTCTGTGATTCTGTGAAATGCAGCACCAGTGAAGCACTCTAGAACCTAAATGTTTTGCAATATTGGAACTTTGATACCTTTGAGTATGTCTAGGATTTTTTTTTACATGGTGATTTTTGCCTAATAATAATATTTTTAAAAAATCTGCTGAAGAGTTAAATACATTTCATCAATTTTAAGTACAGATCTTATAGATTATATTTTTTCAATTCACCAGTGCAATTAAGTTGGCAGTAAATGTTTCCAAGAACTATTATGTAATGGCAGTTTCTCATATATACCCAGTGAATTTAATTGACATATATTTCCACTGAAATGGCTGACAATATCAGTTGCTATGCCTTATACATATGCCACAGTGATTAGAAAATTAACATCATTATGTTATTTCTAGTGACACTCTGACTACCTCAAAAAGGATATATATGGTTCTCTTTTGCTTTCTATGGGAGTGTTCTGAAGTTATACAAACGAATAGAAATAGCATGCATATTTGTCAAATCTTCTAGCATTTATGTTAGCCTTAGATGTGTCCAAGACAGACTGCAATTTAAAAGTAGATTTAAAAAGTATTTCTTTCCAAAGGGCAGTGCAATGAAAACAAACTAATATTATATCCAGTTAGTGCAACCTCACAATATCAAGATCCCTCACTGGTTGGAAATTGCCTGTTCTGAAAACAAAGAAAACAAAACAAAACACCAAAAAACCCCCCAAAAAAACCAACTTCCCACCCCCCCAAAAAACCCAAACAAACAAACAAAAAAATTCCACCAACCACAACAACAAAACAATGAGCTAAAATACATAACAATAATTAGGAAGGCTATCTATGGGCCAAGTCCAGCTTCCATTGCCTTTAACAAGTTTTGAAATAAAATCATCTGACAGGAAGGAGTCTTTAGCATTAAGGATTTGGAGAAAAATATCTTGAATAGCTGATGTATACTCTGTGAATTAAGAGTACACCTGTACAATCAAAATTTTGTGTGTACATTTTTAAGATTTAATAGATATCATATTATGTAATTGGGGTTTATCTTTACTTACAGTAACAGTAGGGAGAGTGCCAAATTGTGGTAGATTATGCATTTTACAGGTCTGTTGGATTATATATGTGAAGGTATGGAAGTGAAATGAATTTCTCTGATCTGGGGGCTGTGGTTACAACTTCTCAAAAATCCTCCCCTAAAACTTGCAAATGCCTCATGTTACTGGGAATAAACTGTAAAGCAGATTAACTTACTAACAGGCGCATATCCTGCTCTGTTATGCCACTGTGACATGGGCTTTCAAGACTCTTGGGGTACAGGTTACTTCTCTACTGCCTTGCCATGTGTCACGGAGCTTTCTATGCTTATGCTCACTTGACCTTTACAAAGATTTAGCAGGTATCGAAATGGCTCACAAGGATAGGTGTAAAAACATTTTTTCTTTAAACATCCAGGCAAATGCATCTTTATGGCTACATCTTTACGAACATATTAAAATTTTGTTCTTCAAAGCACTGAGTCATACAAAACAGAGTCCTGTCACTACATGATTAAGCTCCCCTCATTCCTGAAATAGGACATTCACATCAAAATGTCTACTGACAAAACATTCTTTGCTGATGCACTGACTCCTAGAAAGCACCTACAACTTGTTTCAGAGGCTTCTGCATGACATACACTAAAACCACACTGAGACACTTTCAACATGTTAACAGTACAAGGAATCAGATTCCAGCCCTGGGAATTTTCCCTAGCATTTTTAAATGTACAAGTCTGGGCCCTATTCCTAAGAACATGGAGTATCCTATATTTCAAGGTTTTACCAAAGTTAAAATAAAATAATTGAAAACAAAGACCACACTTGCAGCACAACAGACTATTTGCAAGATCAGCTTGGATTTTTTCCACCTGTGCAATTCAGCTGACAGACCAAGCCTTTGTTCAGGGTACTCCTAGCTGAAGACTCTGCTGTGGTTTTGAAATATTCTATTAACCTAGGGAAATCTTAGTCCCATTATAGTCCAAATCCATCCATGTAATCAATCAAATTCAATAACCTCTTTTCCACATTAATTATTATTTATTTATACAAACAACCTGGCTAGTCCTTCCTGATACTGCGCCTTTGCCCTATTCTGGTTTGGAGATGCTCATGTCTCTTTGAAAGGACTCCAATAGTTCAAATAATAATCTTCCTTCTTAGCAAAGCCATATCAGGTTATTTATTGTGAAGCAAAATATCCCACTGGAGCAGAAGATGCCCAAGTCTCACAGCAAATTTTTTTTTTTATGTCTGAAAACAAACGCATTTTCACTATCTTGCAAAAAAAAGCTGTAAAAACTGTAGCTGCAATTACAGCATGTAGTTAATTGCTGAATCATTTGAAGTCCAGCATAACCAATAATTCTGAAGTGGTACGTAGCTAAAGATCTGATGTACCACAACATGAGCTCATGAGAAGTTTGCACAGAATGACTTCCCTAGCACAAAAGAAGACATTTCTGCAAAGCCATTCTAGTAACTCATCAGCAAGAAAAAGTTGTAAGTAATCTCAATATTGTGGTCTACACCAGGGATTAAATGTCACATATTAAGATTTTATTGACTCATTTTCTGCCAACTCTGCTTAAAGGAATGACTTTCTAGGCAAGATTGAATGGAGAGTTACTAGCAGGTTTCTCAGTCTCTTAGGATTCTAACCATGGCATTTATCTTTCATAAAAAGTACTTACATAAAGTAATAGCCACAGGCAAGTTGTCTTTGTGCGCAAAATCTGACTTTTATTGTTACATTCTTGCTGGAAATGACCCTGTTCTTGGAAAGAATTATCAAATCTAGGGGTACGTTTTCTTTACTTTACAATACTTTTCAATTTTTTTCCTATAAAGCTGTTTATCCTTGTGTCTTTACACTGTTGAAGAAGAGTTATTGTTCAAGATTTACTTTAACTCTTACCAATGACAGCCTCAACCTTAAAACGTTTCTAGAAGCTTTGAACTCCTTTCAGTTGTAATGCTGTCTAAACGTGTCCAAGGTTGTCTAACCTTCAGCCTTCTGGTTACATGTTACCTGCTGAGCACCTGAGGTCTCTGACTTCTGAGATGTATTTATGGATCAACAGGCACTCAGATCCTGACCTCCAAAATACTGAGAGGTTAAATTCCACTAATAAATTTTAATGCTGAAGCACTTTCAGGGATAAGGACATAAGTACTAAGGATGGTTTCAGAAAAATCTCACTTACAGATTACTGAACTGGAATATACTTATTGTGAACTTTTTCAAGTTCACAATAAGCAGGCTTTGAATGCTCTTCTAGGAAGACTGTCACAGTGTAGGGATAACAAACTTCATTGTCTATAGCTGGTAATTAGCATGAGTAGTCTGTATTTGACATAGTTAAGCAGCACTTTCATAGTCTGTGGACAAAGGTTAGCTTCTCTAAGAGTTAATGCAAGGTACCTAAGCTAGGACTCTTGTTGAAAATCACTCCTTAAAGGAGACAATCTCTACTAGCTGTGGAGTGAATTGTGACAAAATGTCCTATTCACATTATGAATAGTTCCCTGAATCATTGTTATGCTTTTGCATTTTTTATGGTAATATTCAATTACTGAATATCTTTTGATGAATTTCAGAAAGGAAAAAAGTATTTAAAGACATAGATTAATTTCATGCTGAATAAAATACTGCACCTAACAATATGTTTGTAACTTCAATTTGTCACAATAATATGTCATCATGTAACTATCAGTCAAGTCTTAAGATCAGAACCATAAAAACAGGAATTGATGATATTGTCATTGTCTAGCATTGGATGAGGTAGTCTTGTTGTTGATGTACACAGATCTGTGAGCATAAAAGTAATTTGGATGCAATATTTAACTGTCTTAATTCCACTATAGTAGGCACTTTGCTATCCACAAAATACCTATTTGCCTTTGAATATCGTATAAAGTCCAGTCCTAAAGATCTCAAAGGCGATTATTAGCTTGGACTGGCACCTCATTGGATATGTTTAAAAGGCTTCAGTTTGTCTCAGAAACAGTGCAGACTTGCATTTCTTTAACATGAGGATGAAGCATATTAGGTTCTCCTTCGCAAATCCCTGTCTAGACAGAACCATAGAAGATCAGTGATTCCATGACACTTGTAAATTTTAAGGGCAACATTTACAATTACGTATGTGGGATAGATAAACACAGAGGAACACAGGTTTTGTAAGATGATCTTCTTGTACTCAAAACTTACTAAGGTAGCAATCTAATTTTACCCAAGCTGAAAGCGTTTGACAACCTGCATTTGGTAAAGCCCAGAACTAGTTTGCAGATGAAGGAATTAATTTCAGTTCACAACCACTTATTTAATTTTGTGAGCCCATGCTGTTTCACTGTCATCACTTCTGGCACAGCATGAGAAAGGTCTCAGCTAGATGCAGAAAAAGAAAATACAGAAATCCCTACTGTAAACTGAATTAGATATGTGACTATAATCATTAATTTCTGTCTTTTTTCTCAAGCACAAAGACTAACCCTGGCTGACTCTGTGGAAACCATGAATAACCACAGGAAAAGTTTAAAGTTTCCAATTCTAGTAATGTACTAAGTCTCTTTTTTCTTCATGAGGAAAAACACTGAATTGTAGTTCTCATAAAAAATAAATAAAGGAAATTTGACATCATATTTTGGGGTATTCTGGTGCAATGCAAAATGGTCAAACTCTCACTAGAAGGTCATTTCAATTTAAAATTTTAATATTTATTAATGGATATTCCATTTTTGAAGTATAGCAGATCAGCCACACAATGTCAGTATCATAACAGATCAATACATATCATTTGGAAAGTGGAATGTTTCATACATACGTGTATTCTCAGTAAAGTTGACTCAGTTGGAAGACAGTTACTTGATAACTTCAGCTTGTACCATCACATCTCAAATAATAACTATCTGAAGATGAAAGCTCTCAAAGATCAGACTGGAGACCAGTCTACTACCTAGAAACTACTACTACCTAGAAACCTAGAAATGTGAAACATTTTTCATAGAACAATAGAATACCCTAAGCTGGAAGGGACTCATGATGATCATCATGCCCAACTCCTGACGCCATACAGGGCAAACTAAAAGTTAAACCATATATAAAAGAGTGTTTTCCAAATGCTTCTTGAACACTACCAGGCATTGGGACATGACCACTTCCCTAGGGAGCCTATTCCAGTGCTTGACCATGCTCTCAGTGAAGAACTTACCCTGCTGCAGATATAAGTCATTCCGTCATGTCCTACCTCTGGACACAAGTGAGGGAAGAGATCGGCACCTCTCTCTCCACTCCACATCATGAAGAAGCGGTAGACAGCCACACGGTCACCCATCACCGTCCTCTTCCCTAAGCTGAACAAACCTAATATCCTCAGTTTTTTCTGCTAAGTCATGTCCTCTAGCCCTTTCACTATTGTTGTTTTTCTTCTTTGGACACATTATAATATTTTTATATCCTTCTTATATTGTGGAGCTCAAAATTTCACACAGTATTCAAGGTGAGGTTGACCAACAATGAATATAGTGGGACAATCACTTCTTTCAGCTGGTTAGCTATACTGTGCTTAATGCACCTGTCACGGAGGCATCCCAAATATAAGTTTAGGCGGACTAGCACTCCGGTAACATAAGATAAAGGTTCGGATATTAGGTTAGGAAATTATTTGGGGTGCAGCGAAATAACAATGAGGATCCACAGGGTGCATATACGCACTCATGAGAAAACAAACCAGAGCCCTCTCTGCCCCGTTTTGCCCATAATAGAGAAACACTGGCCTACTGCGGCCAGGACTTACACTCGTCTGCCCCAGACGAGGAAGGTACACTTGCCTACCAGGCAAGGACTTATTAAAGCATATATCCAGTAATTTATCACTCACCCACATGTGGAGGTGAGGCGCTCCCAATCCCAGGAGGTTACCTTAGACGGCTTCTCCGTCTAAGGAGAGGGACTCCAGCAGCATGGCAGACCCGCTGCTCTTGAGAAGGCCACACAAAGGGGATCTCCGGTGGCAACCCCATTTCTAGTCTGCTCAGATGTGGCTGTGGGCATTCCAGAAGCTTCTCAGCTTCTCTGCACCCCGCCCCCTCGAGTGTGGGCCTTCGAGAAGCTTCTCGGCTTCTCCGGGCTGTGGGCGCTCTTGGCCTCTCCTCTGCTGACGACCCTGCCCAGCGACTCTGGGTCTCCACAAAGAGCCGTTAACTGCCCCTTTGAAGGCCCCAGTTCTGAGAGGGGGATGGGCAGCTACCAGTGCAACTGCCGCACCCGTTCTCAGGGCGTGGGGGAGGCGAGGGGAAGCGCAACTGCCACAGCACCTCAGGATATGCCTGGCTCTTTTGGCCACTAGAGCACATTGTTGACTCATACTGAGCTTACAATCAACCAAAACCCCCATATCCCTTTTTGCAGGGCTGCACCCAGCCTCTTGTCCTCCAGTCTTGTAGTACATCCAGTATTACACCACCTCATATGCAGAATCTGGCATTTGTTCTTGTTAAATTTCATATGCTTGGTGATTGCCCTGAACTCTAATCTATCAATATCTCTCTGTAAGGACTGTCTACCCTTGAGGGATTGAACATGTTCGCTTAATTTAGTATCACTGGCAAATCTCCTTAGCGTGCACTCAAGCCTTGTGTCCAGGCATTAATAAAAACATTGAAGCAATTTTCTTCTGCCTTCATGAAGGGATACAGTAGTATTTTGTCTTCAATGTGTCCATTCCTTGTCCTTTTGTTTGCTTGACTCTAGTCTCCAAACCTCCTGCTCCAATAAAATGTGTCAAAAGTCTAGATTCAAATATGCCCTATCTTCAAGAAAGTTCAGATCCATATTTGAACTGTGAGTTTATGTCACAGTGTGTGCATCATCCCAGTTTGAAGGAAAAAAAAGAATGTGTTTTTAAAAACAAAACACATCATTACTGAGCTGCAAAGGGAGAGATGGCCAGAAGACATGGTAGAGGGAGACTTCGGCATGGGAATAAAGTAAAAGAGAAAAAAAGTAATTATATTTCTTTTCTATCTCTTTTTATTAGATCATGCCCGTTACACCTAGGATCCATGCCTACTTGTAATAACAGCATCATTAAGGCAGAAAGGGACCTCTGCAGATCATCTAGTCCAAAGCATCTCCTCAAGCACAGTCAGCCACAGCAGGTTGTCCAGGGCTGTGTTCAGTTGGGTAAATAAGATGAGATTTTAATTATAAATTGTTAACAGATCAACACCACCACATCTAGGGGTTATTTTTTCTGAACATCCTAAATGGATAATGATTACGAATGTATGATTATACATTTATCCTGAAGTCAATCTAAAACATATAGGCTGCAATTACTAGTTTACTTCATTTTACTTATAATGTAAATGAAGCAGCTTACTATACAGACACAATATGTGTCTCTATACTCTTTTTGGCTAAACCAGAGTTAATTTTTCTTCATAGTAGCTTGTATGGAGCTATGTTTTGGATTTGTGATGAAAACAGTGTTGATAACACACCAGGGTTACACATATTCTTGAGCAGTGCTTACATAGTGCCAAATTATTTTCTGTTTCTCAGATTGCCTCACCAACAAGTAGGCAGAGGGTGCACAAGAAGTTGGGAGGGACAGAGCCAGAGCAGTTGACCCCAACTTGCAAAAGAGATATTCCACACCATATGACATCATGCTCAGCAATAAAAATTAAGAGGAGAAAGGAGGGGACATACACAAACACGTTCAGAGTTATAGCAACTGTCTTCCTGAGTAACCATTACGCATGATGGAGCTGGCTTTCTTGGAAGTGGCTGAACACCTGCCTGCCCATGGGAAGAAGTGAATGAATTTCTTATTTTGTTTTGCTTGTGCATACAGCTTTTACTTTACCTATTAAACTGACTTTATTCCAATTCATGAGCTTTCTCAATTTTACCCTTCTGATTCTCTCCCCTATTCCACTGAAGGGGGAGTGAGCGAGCAGCTGGGTGAGGCTTAGCTGCCTACTAGGGTTAACACACAACAATACCGTGTATGATACATATGTAAGTATGTGCAGGTATTATCACGATTACAATTGCAATCAAACCTTATCTTCTTTCAGTCCTAAAAGGAGAGAAAATTATTCAGCAGGATCTAGCTTGGCCAAGTATGTGGCAAATTACATTCAATTACTTGCTTTATGACATCCTGTCTACATGATGCTGCACTAGTCTTCAAGAGCCACAGTGAAAATTTCTCTCGCAGGCTGTAATAAGGATAAAAAGCCACTATTACAAAGATGTTCCAAGAAAACAATGGTACCCAAACTCTCATTTTTGGGATCTAATTGGTCAGATGCAAGCAATAAAGTATGCGACTGCCACAGTACAACACTCTGCCTGAGTCAAAAATCCGTACTGAGAGGCAAAATGTAGTAACTAAAACAATATTTATGTACTTAAAGAGCTCCCAGGTGAGCTTCTAGGTAGATCTGCTGTGTCTCTACTTTTGTGTATATATGTACCCAAAGACTTTTCTTCTCAAGTACTTAACTTTAAAGAGCAATGGTAGCACATTTTTAGTGACTCTCACCCTGTTCCCCTTGCATTTGTTCTTTTCCGGTTTCTCCACAACTTTCTTTCTCATTTTCTTTTTAAAGTGATCATTTTCCGGTTCTCCCACAACTTTTTGTTGCCTTGCAGTTTCTCCTGTTTTCCCTCAATTGATTTGTCCCCCCCTTTTTGCCAGCCTCAAGACTTTGCAACTTATATATGGCTGTTCATTTTCTCCTTCACCAATTATACCCCAGCAGCTGTCTGTAAAAGAAAAATTACAAGTTAGTCACTTCCCTGTCTGTATTGAACCGTGGGCAAAAGACTGAGCTTGGTGCAGGGAGGAACTGACTAATCAGCCTTCCTTTACAGCCAGATTCATGTTTAAAAGAATTCTGAAAAATGAATCATTCCCAAAGCTGATAATACATTGCTTTGCACCTTAGGGAAGTCATTTCAGGCTCTGGCAGATGAGCTTTGGCATCAGCAATTTAAGACAAAATTGTGTCCAAACCTCTGCTCTGCAGTGTGCAGAGGTGGTGTGTCACCATGCTTTACGGCTCCCACTCATTAGCCAGCCACTCAGATTGAGACTCAAGGCTGGAGAACAGAACAACTAAAATGTGAATACACTGTTTTTTCCCCGTTGTAGATATAATTTTTGTGCCTACATTCCTTCTTTAAATCGTGATTGTAACCTGGAATGGCAGAAATTTTTGGTGAGAGTTGAGGCAGAAGCACATTTCTGTACACTTGGACACAATCAGGCTTTAAACCTTTACATCTTTTGGTTAATTAAGATCCGTTTAGATTCATACTAATGCCAAACACACACAGCAGAGGGGCAATTGATAATTTGGGAGGAAGGAATGGAGAACAACAACCTGAGAGGAAGAAGTGAATTGTCAAGTTGTGAAGGAAATAAAAAAATTTCAATAATCTCCCTTTTTTATTGGACATTTGTAGGTCTGCATATATATTACATGAGTTCTCTAACGTAATTACTAGTGAGATGAGGATCTCATTAGCCATCCAGTTTATCACTCCAGATGATCTGAAAACATCTAATTCATATAAGTACACTCTGTTCTGTTTTTTAACTACTGTGGGCTGAGGTTTTATCTTAAATCACTGTTTATAATTTTTTCAGCCATCTGGTCACAGTTGACAATTTTGGTGACAATTAATGCAAAAAAATACCTTGGCTTTCTTAATACATTTATCAGTAATCTTCCTTTTCTGTGAAGAAGAAACGTGATCATCTATTTATTTCTTCTCTCTCTACAATATACACTGACAATATTATATTACATATTCTTGACATCCTGTGCTTACATCATCTTAAACAGTGTGCCTTGACGTTGTTGATTTTCTCGATGTAAACTTATTGTGTATTTCTGTCCTCATCGTTCTTAGTCTCCACTCTTTTATATGAAGTAAATGAAGAAAATTTATGCATTGGATGAGTTGGTTTCTTGCTATTCCTTCTATCTTTCCTTCTTAATTGAATTGGTTGCATCTTAACCTCTGGAATTGGCATTTCCTTACAGAAACGTCATCATCATCATAATCATCATCATCATCATCTTCACTATTATTTTGTCTTGGAGCAGCTTCCCAGAAGACCTCATTATTTTTTTTTCCCAAGGCAAGTGAAGTAACTTTCCCTAAATCCATTATTTTACTTTTTTGTTCATTCTCCTTGGTGTCCTAAAAGTTTTGAAGTCTGTTACCTCCTGGCCATCCTTATCCAAGTTACCTTCTCTTCAGCATTATTAAAGATCCCTTCATGCTGGATGAAAAGCACTCTCATGTATCTTTTTCCACTTCTCCCATAATCAAACAGGAGTTCACAAGACATGTGGTTCATTTCAGATATGTCAAGGTTTTTGAGATATTTATATGAGGTTGGAGATATGACTTGAGACCAATCGACTGTTCTAATCTTTTGGAGGGTCAGCAAGAGATCCTTCTGTACAGCACCTAAAATGTTAAATTCAATCATGATCAGGCATTGAATTCCATCCTGAGTCCTACAGCACGTCCTTCCAAACAGATGTTTTGATTCACCTTTACACTGAATCCGGCACTCTGAATGTCTTTGCATTTCTGCATGAAAAGCCCCATCCGATACCTAAGGTTAGCATTGTAGAGTGTTATCAGATATTTTCAGTCTTCTTCTGTAATGGACCTAACAAGTGTATACATCTCTGATATCTGAAGTAGCAGCTATTTCTTTATGCCTCTCTCTCTTTCTTGAGCAAGATATTCCTCTTCAAAATAATATTCCATTTTTAATTATCCTATTCTGTCTCCATTATACCTTTTCATACTTCAGGTCATGAATTAAAATTTCAAGATACTCCTTCACTTTCCTATACTCATATGCTATCTAGGAGACACAAAAGGTTAACACAAACACATGCGTTTTGTTAAGACAGTATAACATTAAAACTGTTTTTCTTCATGTTTTTCCATGACCCTGTATTTTCTGAAGAGAAATACCTTTACTTTTGTGTATTGTCTGCTGTTGATTTATGTATAAAATAGGGCTATTCCAAATGGACTTTCTTCCTCATGAAAAAAACAAAACTTGTTTCCCTTGCTGGAAGTTTCTCTTCTTGAAATTTCTTTCAGATTCCTCTGCTTTAGATCAAAGATTCTTAAAGGCACAAACACATGAATATTTATGGAAATAAATATAAATAATAAACAGGTTGAACTGTAAGGAATTAGAAATTGTTAGTAAATATTTACTAACAATTTTAACATTTTCTGTCTCACTGCACCATTTAAATTACAAGAGTTCAAAAAATAATAAATCAGTTTGAAAGAGGGATATTTTTGAGAAAAAAAAAGTATTGTTTTTTTTTGTTTCTTACAAGTTTTGTTTTGTTTTATTTCTTTTTTTTTCTTACCAGTATCTCACATGGGAATGGAAATATTTACTTGCATAAACAGTAATGCTGGATACCTACCCTAACTGTTTATCAGAGAGAAGACTGTGCTCACTCATGTTGTGAGGCTTACAATAGATCACCATGCACTGTCATTAGAATCTGTGGTTCGCCTTTGTAGCAGAAGTAATTCTTCCACACGGAATTGGGACAAAACTCAGCTTATTAACATAGGAGTGGCAACAAATGACCTTGTGAGTCACTTTTGTTTATTACATTTCAGTATCACTGAGGAAAACAGCCGATGCATACTAAAAGAAAAATTGTTAAGAATCTACATAATGAATACAAATGGGAGTACACTGACAGGACTAAATTAAGGAGCCACTCTGCACAGGAAGAAAAAAAAAAGAAAAAAAAAAGACATGCCCTTGTAAACAATCTTTCAAGACAGTTCAGTTTCTTTAGAATCTATTACTTTTCATGCTATAGAAACCTGATTTTAACTTCTGAATCTGTTTTAAATTCTGAAATTTTTAATTGGCTCTGTGCTTGATACATTAAAGTTGTTACCCATAAAATCTGAGATTCCTGAAGAGTCAAAGAGTCACATCAGAATATTCTCCTTTCTTCTTTCAAGAATTATCAGAAGAGGTTTCCTATGCTACTCCCTGAACATTACATGAACATTACATACTTTCTCTTCCTCCTTATTTTCCTTATTTCTTTCCTGATTATTTTCCTTTTTTCTTTTTTCTCTTTTGTTTTTTCCTTATTGTGGAACAACTCCATGATCAAGACCAATATTTGTGTCTCTTTTACTTTTTTTTAGTAGGACTTCCAGGGACTAATGGAATAAGTAGAGGAGAAAATAACAAACAAAAGCCAGAGGAAATCCTCCCCATCTTGAATACCACAAAAAAAGAGAAACGTATCGTGGCCCAGAACTGCCTGAAATCGGATATTGAAGACTTACCGTAGAACTAAGATGAACTGAGATCATTCCCATTCCTTGCATTATGAGCGAGAATCCCTTGAAAAATTAATTTGATGGATTGCTTTCATTTAAAAGACTACCTTTCATACCTGTCACACAGTAATAGAATATCTTTACAGAATCACCACACTTTTTCTCCTCAGTGATATCCGAAGAGGTGTCAGTTTCTGCCTTCTCAGTTAAGCAGCTGTCACAGAAACAGATATTTCATGTTAAAATCCTTGTTTTCTAGAAAATTACACACCCTGTTAGCACATAAACAGATTGTAAGAAATTATGCTTCTAGGTCAGCTCCTCCTGAAGCCTCCAAAGTAACCATGTAATTTTCTTCTGTATTTGACCAGAAGGGATTCCTCTCTCAGCTTATTGAAGGCTCTTGTACTTTTCCAAGGCTTGCTCTCAGTAACTGTGCTTTTCCCTGGTCACTACAGCAAAACACTTTTTTTTCAGTCCCTAGTCTGAAATCTGGACTTTTGTGTCCTTCAGTGCCGTGACCACATCTGATTGTGCTGATGCCAGGCAACATTAAGACAGCACTTAGCTGATTGCATCCATTTCCAACCCTTCAGGTTGGAGCAGTGTTGGCAGTTTATGAACAATCACAGCCTCTCTCATCAGGTGAGAGTATTCGTATTTAGAAGATAGAGCTTGCTCAATCTCAAACTGTAGAAATGAATTTAAATTAAAGTCTGGAGGAATAAAAGCACAGGCAATCTGATCTGGATAGAATATGAACCTTACATAAATACCTCAAATTTCAAAATATTCAGTTCTGCTTAATCTTGAGTAAGATCCAAAGTCTATCAAGATAGCTCTTGCTAAATAGTCATCAGTATTCATTCTGATAAACTGAGAACCAATATTAACCTTTCCTCATAGGACACAAGATAAGACAACAAAACTTATTTGTGGGCTTTGCATATAGCAGGAGTTTAGCCACCTCTTCAGAAAGTGAATGAAAGCAGGGATCCAATCCATCAGTCACATGAATATTCCACAAGACTTTTGCATCATTTAACAGATGTGTCATTGAGAACTTATGCAAAATAATAGGGTATAGCTATAAAAAGAAACAGCAATACAAACCAGTATTGAATGTGGTGTTAAAATATTTTATATCCCAAAGGAAGAACAATCTTCGTGATGATAACCATCCAAGAAATTTGAACATATCTTGAAAATATTCTACTTCTACTTCTACAGATTCCTGGGAATCAGTTTGCTTAGCAGAGGTGAATCAAATAGTAGTCACAGTATATGTCTTTTACTGTGGATATGTAAATCATTCTAGTCTTAATGGAGATTCTGCAGACTCACCATCAAGAATACACAGTGTCTTATGCCAGAAACCTTGAAGCAAAATGTAAATGCATTAGTAAAATGTACAGATAATAAAATGAGCCAATTAATTACAAATTTCATCTTAGCTGGAATCAATTAATAACAATCATAACATAAAAACGGACAAAACTAAAGCCACCATTAAAGTCACACATTAAAGAAAAAACAATAATAAGGATGAATATAAACTTTGAAACAATAAAGGAAAAAATACTTGAACTCATGAGACAATAACTGTATTCACAAATTGTCATTGCTGGTCACAAAATAATACTAATTACCAAACTTACTGACTTCAGCACTTTCATGTAACTATGTTAGTTCTTGAGAAGTTCTGAGGGTTAAAGCTTGTGAATTGGTCTAGCTGTTGTTTAGTGGTGATTTAGGGAGAAGCCCTAAAATTCACAATGTCTTTTGCTATCTGGTTGAAAACATATCATTAACTCAGTCTTCTAGAAGTACCAAAAGTCTGTATTTCCTACTAAATTCAGAGGTATGTGAAGACATAGACAAGCTGTCTGGTAACACATCCATTTTTCCTTCTTAGTAGGTCACTTAGATCTTCTATAAGTAGGCCTCTAACGGTTGAAATGGACTCTAAATAACGTAAAGTTCTATATTCACTTAGTCTACTCAGATTTAAGTATTTGGATTTTTCCCAAGATTAGCGTATTATTCATTCCTTTCTTCTGGCATACTATAAACTTCTCCCAGCATTTAATGTCCATTAAAATATGTCCTAGAATTTCCTTAACTAAAGTAAGTGACTGGGGACATAGGTTTTTGTTTTCTTAGTGGGTGATGAGAAGCAAATATATAGTTTTTCTTATCTCAGAAAACATCGTCTCATTATTTCATTTCTTCTTAACCATCTCAAAGATCTCTGCATCAAAAACCAAAACAAAACAAAACACACCACAAAAATCTCCCTACCAAAACCCCACAAATCTCTGGAAAAATATACTAAAGCCTATGTTCAAAAAGAGGTAAACATTGTGATTCTATTTTTGGCACCCTTTCTTAAGCATTGTATCTTCTGCAATAATATTCCTCTTTATTCCAGCCTCAAGGGTTTATACAGCTCTATACTTCTTTCCATTAATAGCTGAATATTTTAATCTGTGCTAGAATGTGTTCTACCAGATCAGGCATGTAATGATGCTCTTCCATTTGCTACAGTGGAATACATTTTAAGACTTTTCTAATTTGACTGAATTTTTATGAATTTTTAAGAATTTATAATTCTCAAAGGGATGTGAAATCACTTTTAAAACCCTCTCTTCTTAAATCAGAAAATTGTACATGCACTGGTCCTTATGTCACCCGGTAAGACTTCAGTGTGAAGGTGGTGTACATGGAGGAAATAAAGTAGATATTTCTTTTCAAATGCCAGAGAACAGCAATTTTTTGTAAAATTTACAGGGGTTAAATGTATTCACACATTAAAAAAAAAAAAAAAAGAAAAGTCAGGCAAACCGGAGTCTACAACATTAAAAAAAATGAGGTATGAATTTGATAGCAGTTCACAAAATCAGAGAATCATGGAATCATTCCAGTTGGAAGAGACCGTCAAGATCATAGAGTCCAACAATAACCTAACTCTATCACTAGACCATGTCCCTAAGAGTCTCCTCTATACGTCTTTTACACATCTCCAGGGATGGTGACACAACCACTCCGCTGGGCAGCCTGTTCCAGTGATTCACAACCCTTTCCATGAAAAAATTTTTCCTAATATCCAATCTAAATCTCCCTTGGTGCAACTTGAGGCCATTTCCTCTTGTCCTGTCACTTCCTACTCAGGAGAACAGACCAACACCCTCCATGCTACAACTTCCTTTCAGGTAGTTGTAGACAGCAATAAGGTCTCCCCTCAGCCTCCTCTTCTCCAGGCTAAACAGCCCCGGGTCCCTCAGCTGCTCCTCATCAGACTTGTGCTCCAGATCCCTCACCAGCTTCGTCGCCCTCCTCTGAACTCTCTCCAGCACCTCAATGTCTTTCTTGTAGTGAGGGTCTCAAAACTGAACACAAGATTTGAGGTGGGGTGCCTCACCAGTGCCAAGTACAGTAGAACAATCACTTCCCTAAGTCCTACTGGTCACACTATTCCTGATACAAGCCAGGATGCTATTGGCCCTTTTGGCCACCTGGGCACACTGCTGGCTCATTTTCATCTGGCTGTTAACCAACATCCTCAGGTCCTTCTCTGCCAAGCAACTTCCCAGCCGCTCTTCCCTGAGCCTGTAGCACTGCCTGGGGTTCTTGTGACTCAAGTGCAGGACCTGGCACTTGGTCTTGTTGAACCTCATGCAATTGGCCTCAACCCAACTATCCAGCTGGTCCAAATCCCTCTGTATGGCCTCCCTACCCCGCAGCAGATCAACACTCCCACCCAATTTTGTGTCATCTGCAAACTTACTGAGAGTGCACTCCATGCTCTCATCCCAGTAATTGATAAAGATATGAAAAAGAGCTGGCCCCAGTACTGAGCCCTGGGGAGCACCGCTCATGACTGGTCACCAGCCAGATTTGAATCCATTCCACACAACTCTTTGAGCTTGGCCATCCAGCCAATTCTTTACCCCGCAAAGAGTATGCCTGTCCAGGCCATGAGCTGCCAGTTTCTCCAGGAGAAGTCTGCGGGAAACAGTGTCAAAGGCTTTACTGAAGTCTACGTACACAACATCCACAGCCTTTCCCTCATGCACTAATCGGGTCATCTTGTCATAGAAGCAAATCAGGTTGTTCAAGCAGGACCTGCCTTTCACAAACCCATGCTGACTGGGCCTGATCACTTGTTTGTCCTGTATGTGCTGCGTGATGGCACTTATGATGATCTGCTCCATGGCCTTCCCTGGTACCGAGGTCAGACTGAAAAGCCTGTAATTCCCTGGATCCTTCTTCCAGCCCTTCTTGTAGATGGGTGTCACGTTTGCCAACTTCCAGTCAACTGGGACCTCTGCGGTTAGCCAGTATTGGTCGTAGATAATGGAAACCAGCTTATTGATCACTCCTCCAGCTCCCTCAGCACCCTTGGAGATGTCCCATCTGGCCCCATAGACTTGTGAGTGCCTAAGTGTTGAAGTTCACCATATCTTTGTCCATTTACAATTTAGCAAACTACTATGTGCAAAGCTCTCACTGTTGCCTCTTAGGGATATATTGAAAAGTAGTGATTTCATCTTTACAGTTACATGCTTTCTAAATGACACTGACATCTTCCAGCTAAACACCAAATTAAGCAGGGGTGATGCTGGTGGAAGGGGACAAAAGCAAAACACCTCAAATTCTCAACCCATTATTGAAATCTAGATGCATCTGAGTCCAGCATTTGAAAAGAATCTTTGACTGCTCTAAGAGAAATGTTACTAACTGAAGGTTGCAAGTGGCTATTGTTTTTTTTATGTCATTGTAACCAGTATTACAAGAAAAAAGAACAAAAGGTAGATAGTAATATATATACAGAAATCACAACTTGGAAATAATCTTCTGCATCTAGTCAGATCATTTAGAAATTTCATCTGAACCCCAAATTCTCTTGTCTTTGTAGTAGAAATGAAATTTCTGCTATTTATTCTGTTCCTGAAAATTCTGTGAAAAAGTTGCGCATGATGACATTATTTGTAAGCTATGCCACAAAAAAATCACCTTATAAACCCCATTTCTGACAATATTTATATGTCTGGCAATATTTATCTGTCTGTCTGACAATGTATCCTTAACCTAACGTTTTATTTATATAGCACCAATAGCCTGCAGGACTTATTACAGGCATGCAGGAAGACATATGGGTAGATTCTTCTTTCATTTATACTAGCATAAATCAGAACTAGTACTACTGAAGTCATTGGAATTCCACTTGTTTAAAGGTAGACTAAAAATGCTCAGAATCAACCCCAAACATACCAGTAAGTTTTCTACCTTAAGGGGATTGTGGCAGGCAGGTTTTAATTCCATTGTCCAAACTCAACCCTTTCTCCAGCCTCAGTAGAGGGTTATTTAAACCTTTTAAACAGCAGCGAGGCTTTGTGCCATTGGCTTGCCATTTTTGATTCAGCCATTATCCAAATTTATCCCTTGAAGCCATACTTATGTCATTGGAGTCGTGCCAAACAGTATTCATTTTGTCATTTTTTAAAGTTAGTGACAATATTTTAAAGCCTTGAAATGTTTATGGCACTTCCACATTACTTAGTACATCAGTTTGGTTGTGGTTGCATCTGTTAGAACTTCAGATGCTCAAGGACATTTGGAAACTCAGAAGCTGCCATTGTGAATGCATTTGGTACCTTGTGGTAGGTCAATAATGTGGCACTATGCCATAGATGTTCACTAACACCCTTGATTCATAGCGATAAGGAACATGGACCATTCAAGAGCTTCAGTTCAGAAAAAGTTAACATGAATTAATCAGTATTTATGAAACTCTTCTAAAAACTAAAAAGAAACATAAGCTCAGCATAACAATCCTTTCTTTGAAATGATGATGCCTCTGTCCTGTAAAGCATTTTTTGTTTCTATGTGTTACTCAGGAATTATAGTTACTTGGTCAGCAGGTCAGCTGGAAGCATTGGCTTGTAGTAACCAGAAAGTGAACAGATGTTCTTCACATCTCCCCACTTAACTTTAATGGGTCAATTAATTCATGGTATACTTTACCCTGTTCTTTCACTTTTGTTTCCAAATGAATCAAACCACAAAACAGTTTTAGTGAAGGAAACCTAACACAAAGGCTCTACAATTTATTTCACTGGCTACTAATACTCCAAGACAAAGGATCTGGTCTCAAAGATTTGTAGCATTTTAAGACAACACGTTTTTTACAGTGACCAAAAAGTCCAAACTATTTTTTAATTTATTTTTTTGTTAAGGAAAAAAAAATAATAGTTTCTCCTTTCTAGATCATTACTGCATCAAAAAAAGAGGTAAAATCCAGACAAGTCCTGAGCTGTTTAGCTGCTGTTCTTGTGCTTTTCGAAAGGAGGAAAAGAAAGGATTATGTTAATAGCAGTAAGTATTTCAAGAAGACATCATTCAGGCTTTTTGTGTATGCATCTGTGAGTTAAGTATAATATATTGGATCTTATTATATTGATAAATGCATACAAATATAGATGGAATGGACTCTTCGTCTTAACGGCCAACTTGTCTCTTTGGATCTCCTGACTGAGCAGCAGTAATGAGTGCTGAATATATATATAAGTGGAGACTGAATAGAGTGGGCAGGAAAAGGCCCAGAGCTCCACTGACCCA
The DNA here is from genome assembly GCF_036013445.1 of Caloenas nicobarica. Taxonomy (NCBI): domain Eukaryota; kingdom Metazoa; phylum Chordata; class Aves; order Columbiformes; family Columbidae; genus Caloenas; species Caloenas nicobarica. The sequence goes on from NC_088245.1 coordinate 129,649,342, forward strand.
ATGGAGTTTTGATCCGCTTCTATAGTCAGTCCTGACAGAGGAAATAGCAAGTTCTTAGTTTTGGTGACAGTAAGAACAGAAATAAACAAAATTAATTTTATAATTACAAGACTGAAAATCCTATATATGCTTAAATAACTTACGGAACAGGACACAGAAACAAGAAACATATTTAAAACAAATTAAACTGTTTAGAGGTTGGTTGTCTTACATAACTACCACATTTTGCACACTTACATGTCTGACATTTATGCAAATTATTTCAGGAAACATTTTGCATAATTGAGTAATTCACATATGCTCACCTTAAGTGGAATGATAGTTTTCATGCTGGAGAGTGTGCTAGCCTATTTGACAGCTTGGGTGAATGAAACCTACAGGCTAGCAACATGGTAAGCTTATGTTCATTTTGCCTTTCACCATTTCTCATTATATTTGTAATGATGAAAACCCAGATAGCAAGGAGCTGTGAACTTGAAAACACAAGGAATCTGAAAATCTATTTTCATTTCTGTTCTCTCTCCATGTTAATTGTAGGTGTGGCTTTTCACACTCCCTTAATGTTCTCTCTTCCTCATACTTGTCCTTATCAACAGTTGCCACCCCGTTCTTCACAATGTGCTTATCACACATAGTACTAGTTAGTCAGCTGAGTCAGAATCATGCTAACAAACATGCTGGCATGGATTGCTAAATATTTAAAGTTTAGAATAAAACCTGAGATTGCTGCACCCTTGCAAGTATGGAGGGATGTAGGCTGCTCATGGAGTCTTTCCTTCATGGCATTTCTAAAATGACGTGGGGATGGGAAAAAAAATCCCAAGATTCCTTGGGAAATCCATGGCAGGACCTTGAATAAAAGTGTGTGTAGATGCAGTGGACAAAATCTATACTAACTTGCATTGGGATGTTTTTACTGGTATTGTCAATAAAATTCACTGAGCACGAAACATCAAAACATCAAAACCTCTAACATGACAGGAGGGTCAAACAAAAATTGTTAGATACATTTCACTGTTACTTGTGCAGCTGGATTAGTAGCATTTTGTAGCTGTTTGGATTTTGACTGGGAATTACTAAATTTCTGAACCTTAAAAAATTCATGAATAACAGAAAAGGAAGTTGCCAGACTTTATTATTCATTTTTGCAAGATTCAAGCTGTGCCATTAGTGAGAAGAATTATCACAAAACTAAGAACTGTGATGCATGCATTCCTACACTTAATCATTTAAATTCTGGTGATTCAGAATGGAAATCTAAACATCAGTATGTACCTTCAGATCGTTCAGCCTTATTGTTTCTTTTTGCAGTCATATATATCAAATCTAGGAAATCCCTGCTACCTTTTTAAAAAGCCTAACAGTGTCTCCAGAAATATTTATACTTTAGCTTTTCAGGACTCTTTCCTGGGAAATCAGCTTGAAGGTTGGCAAATATATATCTACATTAAAAAAAAAGAAAAATATTTTCTCTATTTCTGATGATTCTAAAGCATATGCCTAGAAAATGTGTTTTGCGAGTGTTCTGTATTTTTAATAGCATCTCTGAGATAACACATGAGAGGAACAACTTGCTGTCTAGAGAGTTCAGACTACTTTCATTTTTTATACTGTAAATATTTTTTTATATTCTGTAGAAATATGTTTATTTTCTATTGCAGTATCAAGTCCTTAAAAAAATAAGTAACAAAACAGAAAAAAATACAGTAAAAACCCACCATTTTTGTTCTATACTACTACAGAAACTTTCAGAGACAATGATAGTTTTGGACAGAAGTATGTGAATCACACAATTCTTTTGTTTTATCTAATTCCAACTAATACCATTTCAGACACTGGAGCATGTACTCAGCTTTAATCACATATCTCTGCCAACAATCAAAGACAGGATACTAGTTAAGTTGTATTCCCCATCTGTACGGAATCGATAAAACTATTCCTACACTGCAGGAAGGTCTACAACATGGTACTAATTGTCTCCAAGAACAAAGTTATCACATACGTGACAGATCTTGCCTAGATTAGAAAACTCTTCCCTGAGAAATGAATCATTAGCTGTTGTCAACAAATGGGAAGTTTCATCAACAGCAGCAAGGCCAGGGTGATGATGGACTGTGAGACGTCTGTCCCTAAAAATATTGACTTACGCTGCTGTGCAAAGTGAAGGGCAGAAGACAGGCCAGAATACACAATGCAAAAACACCACAGCGCATGCCTTCAGTCATTCTTAAGAACTTAAACCAGCCGTATAAAAGTAAATTACAAGCTCCTCCCCCAAAAAAGACCTTTACGATTTTTCCAAGATTTAATCTTGACAATTGTTGGTAATAAATAATAACATATAGAACATTTTTGCCTAAGAATGCTCAACTTTTTTCTGAGACTGGGCAAACAACTTCGAACAGCTTTCTTCCAGGGAAGTATGGCCTTTTTCTTAACTAGGATGAGTTTAAGGATAGAGTCCAAATTGAAACTACTAAGAACAACCAGTTATCTTGGAAGTTCAAGATGAATTTTGCTGAAGTAAAAAAGGAATGCTATCTGGGAGATAGCTAATTAAGATGTGGAATAAGTAATGAAATGTTTCTTCTGGTTTGACCCAGAATGTTTTCTACAGGAAAATCATAGTTAATTTAGGTGAAACAAAGGTCACCCATTCTAAATACTTAAATTAGTGAATTTTGAATGTATTCCTCTTTTATCTACGCTTTAAATTTCAAATATTAGAGCCAAATCAAGACATGCCTGTCTTGATACTTTTATATATGGAAGTGCTGCAGAAACCTAAAAGTCAAGTCCTAAAATAATTTGATGGGAGATAGACATCATGGAAGGACTCATATCAGTATCTGTTGAAAGATTCTTAAAACAAATAGTTACATATTAGCCTTGCAACCGGCTCTGTACAGCAGATTTGAAGGCACCCATCTAAGTAACTGAAATGGGAACAGACCTCAACACAGCCAGTCTTCTCAGCAGCTAGCTAAGAAAATGGGTCTGACTCAGGACTGCTTTTTTAAACTACCATGGGGCACCAGTATGCACTGACAGCGTGCCTTCTGGTGATCCCCTCAGCCTGGCAAGCTTTTTTGCCAGGAGGAAGCAAGCTTTCTACCATGGAGAATCAGGGGTACTGGAGAGGCTGAGGTGAACTGTCCTGGTGGAAGGCTTCTGGCTTCATGTGGGGAGGTAGCATCACACATGAAATGGTGAATCGTGCTACCAGTGAGCATGTAGAGCAAGCCAAGAGCTATGGAGCTTAAATGAGATATAAAGATGAGACTCGGGCTTCTTCTACTGTTATAATTGTGGTCTAGCTGGCCTTTATGTCCTGTGTGCTCCCCCTTTGCTTTTAAGCCATGGTTGACTCCCTGAGTGAACAAGCAACTCCCTGGCAAGTTGTCTGCACAGATGAAACAATGGTCTGGTTTGAGAGGACTGATTTGAAACTGCATGATCACTTGAGCTCCCAGCACCTTAAATATGCTGGTCAGAATCGTTGGTGAAGTGAACTGGAGAGTCCTAGACAGTTCTTGCTGTAGAAATGATCAAATTGTACGTAGATAAGGTGTTTATATTGGGTGCAGGTGCTCAGTTGCAGTGCTGGGGCTGCAGAAGCCTCTGTGAGGAGCAACCGGGGCTGCCCCATGCCAGACAGAGCTGGTTCCAGCAGCTCCAACCCACCCATTGCAGGGCACGGCTGATCCCCGCAGTGACCATGGCAGCACCTCGGGGAGAGTCTGTATAAGGAAGGACAAAACAATGCCCGGTGGTGAGGGGTGAGGGGAAAAGTGTGAGAAACAGCCCTGTGAGTCCCAAGGGGAGATAAGGAGGAGAGGTAGGAGGTCCTCCATGCACCCCACCAGCGATCTTCTGCAGCTTCTGGAAAGACCATGTTGGAACAGATACACACTGCAGCCTGTGGATGACCCCATGCTGGAGCACATGGGTGTGCCCTGAAGGAATTTTCAGCCTGTGGAGAGCCCATGCTTGAGAAGGTTTAACCTGAAGGAGTACAACCTGTAGGAACAACCCATGCTGGAGCAGGGGAAAAGTATGAGAAGGAAGGAGCAGCAGGGAGGAATTGTCACGGACTGACCACAATCCCCATTTCTCTTCCCCCTGTACCTCCCAGGGAGGGGAGAGCTGAGACAGAGAACTGAAGTTGAGCCTGGGACAAAGGAGGAAGGATGAAGTTGTTGTTTTAATTTTTGTCTTTGGTTCTTACCATCCAACACTATTCTAATTGGCAACAAATTAAATAATTTTTTTCAAGTCGTATTGGGCTTGTGTGGCAAGGTTTTGGTAGTGGGGTTGGATACAAGGGTGGCTTCTGTGAGAAGCTGCTAGAAGCTTCCCTATGTCCAATACATACAATGCTAGCTGCGTCCAAGATGAACCCACTACTGGCCAAGTCTGAGCCCATCAGCAGCAGTGGTAGCTCCTCTGGGATAACATACTTAGGAAAGCGAAAAATGCTGCACGACAGCAACTGAAGAGAGAGGAGTGAGAATATGTGAGAGAAAGAACTTTGCAGACACCAAGGTCAGAGAAGAAGCAGTCAGGAGTTGCTCCATTCACCAGAGCAGACATTCCCCTGCAGCCCGTGGTGCAGCCCATGATGAGGACAGCTGTCCCCCTGCAGCCCGTGGAGGTCCACAGTGGAGCAGGTCTCCACCTGCAGCCCATGAAGAACCTCACGCTGAAGCAGGTAGATGCACCTGAAGGAGGCTGTGACCCTGTGGGAAGCCCGTGCTGGAGCAGGCTCCTGGCAGGACCCATGGAGATAGAAGCCTGGACCAGGTTCCCTGTGCTGCTGGGGGAGGAGAAGGTAAAGAATTCAGCAGTGAAGTTGAGCCAGGGAAGAAGGGACTGGATGAGTGGAAGGTGTTTTAGGATTTAAGTTTTTATTTTCTCGTTATCCTAATCTGTTTTGATGGATAATACATTAAATAAGTTTTCTACAAGTTGATTCTGTTTTGCCCATGATGGTAATTGCTAAGTAGTCTCTCCCTGTCTTTATCTTGACCTACAAGCCTTTCGTTGTATTTTCTCTCCCCCTGTCAGCTGAGGAGGGGAGTGATAGAGCAGATGAGGAGGCATGAGACAGTCTGCCAAGGTTTACCACAATAAACAGTAGAAATGACTCAGGTAGATGCAGAAATGGTTACAGAAAACAGTCTTAGGTACACAGTTGAGATATTAAGAGATATTTTGTATAATATGTAAGATAATTAATAGAGATGAATGGTGCATGAGCTGGGGTGTCTTATAGGACCTCAGTCAGCTTCAGAATAAGAAACGAGGAATATAGCAGTTTAGGGAGTCTTACTTGATTGAGCTAAAGATGCAGCTATCAGCAATGGAGACACTCATTTCCACTGGACAGTGAGTGACCATCCTGTTCAGGAGATTGGACTCCCCATGTGAGCATTATCCTATGCCAAGATCCCAAATAATTGTTTTCTTTTTTTAACCAACACTCTGTTCCTGAGGGTCTGTGCAGTGAAAGTGTTATCTACAGCACCAAAGGAACCTACAGAAACCTATATGCTTTTCCTAACCATCTGAGTTTAAAATAGTCAGCTCTGTCAATGTTTAGAGAAGGAATGTACACAGATGAAAAAGCAGTTAGCATTAACCTTAAGCATACCCTGGCTGACCCTCTGCAGAGCACTGAGCTTCAGATTTATTACATAGGGTGGCTCTGTATTTTGGGGTTCATATTACTGATTTTCTTTCATCAATCCAACATGCATAAAATGAAGGAGTTCACTAATTTATTTTACGTTTTTTAAGTTATAATTACTCGCTGGTAATTTTTTGTTAAAAACAGAACAAAACGCCTTCCTACACCACTGCCAGCAAGTACTATTTTAGCATTGAGCAAGTATTTTTAATATGTTCTGGAAAGCCCACAGGGTGTTTCCTTGCTTGCTTTACCTATCTTTGCATCCTCAGATTTTATTTTTTTCCTTTGAGAAAACATAATTCAAGGTGTAGGGGAATAAACTAAACCCCTTCAGGTACCTGGGCAGAACCCTTGGTTATTACTAGGCACTGTGCACTTCATGATGTGGGGGAAGATAATTTCATTTCTCTTGGTCTCTTACTCCAATGCCCTGCTCTGCCCATAATCCGTCTCACCTGTTAAAACTATAGGCTAAGGAGGACTATGCCTCACTATGTGCATTTTAAATGCTTAGCAGAGGGAAGCTGTAATTTAAGACAGAACCTTAAAGCTCAACCAAAATGAATAATTATCTCGAATTGTCATGATTCATATCCTACACAATCCCTGCTGTATAATGTATTAATATCCTTTTTGGATATTGACAGCAAAATATTTTTGCATTTCTCTCAAGATTTACTTAAAAATAGATCAATACTTTCTTAGAATATTGTTTCTTAATGTTTTGAATTGAGAACAGAGCTATAAAATTCTGTCTTTGAAAGCAAATACTTTAATATTCATTATTTTGTATGAAATTCCAAAGAAAGAAGCTTCCTACTAATTCCATATTCTGAGGTATTCTTCTAGCATTAACAGCAGTTTAATAAAAAGCAAGATCCAATTTGAAGAAGCACAAAGGTTTTGAGTTTTTTTGATTAAAAACAGGGGTAGTAGAGGATATGGTGAAATAATTATATGGCGAGATAATATAAAGACTGCAGGTGTGTGTGTCTTCATGAGACATTACTGAGTATGAGACCTGATGTTTGTTAATTAAAGACTTTTCTATTTCCACTAGATGGCTGCTTCTGAAAGACTGGCTTCTTAGCATAAAATTAATTAACCTTCAGAAGACAATCTGAGGTACTTCAATGACCACACTGCTGCCAAAAAAAATAAATCACATTACAGGATCTTTCAGAAATCTTTCAAAGGCCTTCTAAGACATGTGTGGTGAAAGACTATGAAATATTAGAGACCCTTTTATTTTATATTATGGGCTAGAAGAACACAAAAGACAGTTTTTTCTGCACCATATATCAGAACAGTGTTTCTTCTCACACTTCAGAGGTGTGGGGACATTATGAGGAAACATGTAGAAGATATCATATCAGTTTCACTCTCCTTGCTCCTTATCCTATACATCTAATGTTCAACTGTCTGACTTCCTTCCCCTTCCCACCAAAAAAAAAGTACTATGCAGGTACTAAACATCAGAAGCTATTGAAGCAGGCCTGTTTTTAATTTACATCTGAAAAACATCATAACTTTGGTCCAGTTTTCAAGTCATTTCGAAATACCTTGTTTGTATCCTCCTTTTGCAAGCAAGGGAAGTGAAGGATTAATCCTAATCTGCTACCAAAGCTGAAAGAAGGGCAAAGATTTAATTTCTAAATCCTCCTGCCTTTTCATGAAGAACTTTGCAGATGGGTAAAGAAAAACACCTAACACTACCAATAACCCTACTGAAATGCCATTTTAGAAACCGTTTTGATTTAGACAGCATTAGTGAATACATTTAGGAATGAAGTGTCTTTTCAAACAATATAATTTATCAAGGCTAAACATACAAAGTTACTCAGCGGTCTGACTTGCATGCATCAGATTTTTATCATGTGCTTTGGAGTACTGTAGGAGCCTTAAGTGTGGATAAGAGTGCATTGCAACCACACAGGCAGGATATTGAACTGAGACTCGAAGTATGAGCTTCCATGCAGCCTCTGTGCTTCATTTGCTGTATGATTTAGGACAAGTTGTTCTGGCTCTGTGATTTCAGTTTCCCCATCTGTAAGCTGAGGATAACAATGTCTCTTCTCTTAAAATAAGTTTTAAGATCACAAGATTTAAATGTAGGCTTTATTATTGTACAAGATATGCTATATGCAGAAAATTGCACGCAGAAGTGAAGGAAAAGATGTTTCCATATGTATTGCACCTAACATTTTCATACTGCAGTTTTATATTGTTGCTGCCAGACATTTGCCAGCTTTCCAAGATGTTGTTACTTAAGCTCAGACATGAGAGAAATAGGAAGTGAAGAATTATGGGATTTGATCAAGTCTTGTGTGCCAAGGCTAGTCTTTTTTTGACTAGTGCCAAGTCTAATAAACCACTTAGTAGTAGCTGCCTCCTGTGATCTTCAAAAGCCATTGGACTATTTTAACATTTCTCATTATAAAAGACCCATTTGCTTGTTCTGTCTTTGCTACATTTTTTTCTAATGGATTTTTATATATATATATATAACCAATTTAACCATCATGAATTTTATGATCAGTATGTCTGTATAGCTCTTTCTTCCTAAATCACTCTGTAATTTCCTCTCACCTCAAACAGGTGATTCTGCATCTGTCTTTCAAGGATCCAAGGCTCAGCACTGATATGGTGGCTCAGAGATCAGAGGAATTTGCTGCATTTTAATAAAGAGCAGTGAGAAAGTCTGGGTAGCATGGCCAGGCAAGATAACAAACGTATACAGAAGTAGGACTTCTAGAGATAAAGATTATTAGTACCTCAAAAATTGAAGGTATAAAACCAATAAAAAGGATTGGTTTAAAACCCTAAAAGGGGAAATGCAGAAAAGTATCAGTGTCAGACGATTTGCAAGACAGTAAACTGCCAACACTGAGGACTCCTTCCTACCTGATCAATGCCTGCCTCATCAGCAAATGCTCTTCAGATGTCTTATCAGGATGTTGAGCCCACTGCTGCTTACCCTAGAAGCTTCTTGAATCCTAGTCATCTTGTGTGTATATTAAGCAACACATAATTGCCTTATACCTTTATTTATTTTTATGAGTGTGTGTGTGTGCATGTATATGCATATATATAAACATATATGTATGTATCTATCAATATTCTATTTACAAAGGTTCTTTCTGCTCATCTAAAAGACAACCAATTACAGTGACCTCAAAAGAGAGAGTAATACCAGCAAACATTTAAAATATCTTAAAAATAAAATGTAAATCTGAGGTCACATAGTGTCTTTTTTAATATTGCAAAGTAGGACGACTATACAGTATCACATCTATACAAAAAGGAAAATACTATGCTCTTCACCTCCCCTGGAGAGAGTTAGTGAAACTGTGGGACAGTTTAAAATAAACATAATTAATAGTTCTCCATCCATGCTCAGTCCTTCTGACACTCCAAACTTTCAATATGAAAGGCTGACTTTGCTGAAGGATAATACTGGGCATTCTAAGACACCAATTAGGATGCAAACTTGAATGCTACCTATTGCTAAAAAATACTCCATTTGCATACAAAAAAAAGCGAGTCAAACAAACAAGAATGCTGCTTCTGGAATCTAAAGTAGCTGAGACATAAACCTGGCTTTAAGCCAAGAAAATAACCTTTTTTGAAAAAAAAAGAGGACATGAGCAAACTCTCTGTTTTCAAAGGTTGCTTGTAGTGAAACAAATCTGAAGTCCTTCATAGTATCTGGTCAATGCATACATTTGTGCATCCCAAACTGAAAATAATTCATTTGATAGATCTTGTTTTATTATATGAGTCATAGATTTATTTGAAACAACAAATAAAGAAACCACAACGTAGTTGGAGACTTACAGAGTGGTTTAGTTCTATTTTGAGACTTTTATACCAAAACATCAGACAACAGCTGTCTACAGCCAGAAGAGTTCGCAGTGCTCAAACTATCTCAATTATTTTCTCTTAAAAGTTATTCAAGTCATAAATTTATGCTTCTGTGCCCATAGCAATAAGATATGCAGATAACAGAAGCCTAAATGCAGTCAGTATCTAAAAATCAATTTTTCTTTATGGTTCTCCTTAAGGTAAAAATTAATTACTGAATCTGTTTTCCACAAACAGCATCCTAGATTTTTCTGATATCATCACAGTTGAGCACTATAGTGACCACTTGCTTTGCTGTAAATCATACACAGGCAGAAGTAGTTCACTTGTAGGTATCAAATGTACTGAATTTCCTGTCATTGTTTTAAACATCTTCAGCTAAGCATAAACAATGTTTTCAGATGGAGCACCACGCTGTCTTTAAAGTAGTGGAAACCATGCCTCTCAGTTTTATTTTCTTCCTTCTGGAGTTTGAAAGTGAGAGGAAAATGCCATAGTGGCATTCCACATCTACACTATTTATATGAACAAAGCTACTAATCGAATATTAGAGCTGTAAAAGCAAGCACTCCAAAGTAGGAAATGTCAGAGCTAAGTTTATTTTCTATGATCTTAATTCATTCTTTTTCATGGCATGTTCATTATGATATAGCATCTAATTACATAATCATATAATACATTTAGGTTTTCTCATGAGTTACTTGAGAAACAATTTGCAATGATAATAAAACAGGAAAAAAAAAAAGCACTTGTCATTCAGAGGAATCACCTCCAAAACCAAAACTGCACTCCTAAATTAGCTGACTGAAGTGTGGTATGTATATTCATTTTGCTGGAATGATGTGACTCTGTTCTGTATAAATGACAATTTTTTTTGTTGCTAAAGTAAAAAATGAATTTATTTATTACTCAAGTATTTCCAGCCATATATCACGGTCAAAAATGCACTTACATATGTCTGTGCTAACCTTGAAAAAGATAGACTGGGATTCTGTGTGTGGTTCAAAATCCACTAAGGATATTTCCCACTCCCCTAAGCATTTAAAATCCTGCTGCTAGCAAGCTTCAGTTTATGTTAGCAAGTAACAGCCCTTAATTGCAAAATTCAGTATAAAGAGTGCAAAGGAAAACAAGCAACAAGCTTCCTTGCAACATGTGGCATAATGAAACCACATTTTTTTCCCTTAGCAGCTGTTTGACATACTGTATATATGTAATTCCTCAGTCAGAGATTCGATTCTGTTCCATGCCCTGTGTGATAGCTGTTACAGAAAAGAAGGTCTTTCCTGTCGCAGTCAGTATTTTTTTTAGCAATTTCCAAATGGTTCCACTTGACTCTTCTTCCCTTGCCAAGTCCCAGAATTAGTGACCTTGAATTCTGGAGTTTTCCATTTCTCCAGGCACAACACAAATGTCCTCCTGATTTTGTAAATGCTAACAACCCTAAGGATGATTATGTGCTATCTAGTGGACTTGTTGAGCTATTACTGAATTGATTGCTTACTGAAAAGTAAAACCACACAGATGATGAGTCGCTTTCTGTGTAAAATTTTTCTCTAAATTGTTCATTTTATATTAAGTATAGGGACAATCATAGGTAATGCAAGTAGATACACAGGATTGATATGTGCCACCTTGACAGAGATCTTGACTGGGTCTTGACTAAGACCCCCAGAAACCACAATGCAACTGAACCCTACATCTGTTTTTTTACTGCTCTACAGCCAGAAAAGAATTAAAAGAAGAGTTTTTATAGTAGATATAGCAGGAAAAGAAAATAATTTGTGGAAGAAGGAACTACGGAGATTGAGAAGAAAAGCTACCCTGCATAATCGTAAATTACATCCTGATTAGCTATTCTTTTCAAGACCTTGTTGTACCACTGGTTATTTCATCTGAGGAGACTCTGGAAACTCTATTCACTGTTGGCATTTAAGAATGTAGCCATTTGCTTTTGCAACACAATTGATTAGGTTAGGGATTTGTTAGTGTTTCACAATAAGTATTATTTTTTGAGAAATAATAATGGAAACTTCTCATCAAAAGTTAGGCAGAAGATGTCATTTCTAAATTGTTCTTGTAGTAAATTACTTTCTGACCTTGATTTTTATACTGACATTAAAGTTTATTGATTTTTTTAAATCTTTCTTCAATACTCTTGAAAACACAGCAAAATACGTGTCCTACATACATGTGGGCACATAGCGAACGAAATTAGTATGTTTAATGAAAAATTAGTATCCAAAGCTAGATAAAAAGTGTGTGAGCTGATCGAATTCTTTAGAATTTAAATAATCCCAAAGTTCTCCTGGGGTCAGAGTCTGCAAAGGAGTGGCATGTAGTTTACCAACATATAGATCAATACAGGATTTGCCTGAGACAACAAAGATCTTCTTCAAAGATCTTTTTTCAGATAATGAATAGGGAATGCCCTTTGCACTTTTCTAAAAGGGCCTGTAAAAGTAGCAAAATTGTTGTCATAATTGATTTGTACTTCAGTAATAGTTACTTTTAAGTAATGCATTCATGTAATAAACTTATTAAGCTTTTCCCTCTATTGATCATCAGAAATCTTAACTTTTGGCTGGTAAAACTTCATTTTCTTTTCTACCAATTTCTAACTCACATTTCCTATAATACCATTACATTTGGCACACTAAACTTCAGCAAGTCTCAGTAAAAGAAAGAGAGTTTCATAAGAAAATAAATACTGTGACACATATTTGATTGACATATGCATCAAAAAGATCAAAATTAATCCAACCTGTCAGCAGATTTTGTTTCATTTAGTCTTTTGCACCTACTTAGTTTGTCTAACACATTCTACTTTAAATCCAGATATCCTTGACATACATACAGATGAGGTAGTTATAATGCCAGATTGCTCTTTCCTGGGTATCTGAAAACTGTCTAAATGGCGCTGTTATCTCTGTGTCTTTTCTGTGCTAATTAAAACCTAGCTGAAATAGCACTGGACAGCTGTTTGGTCCCTTAACATTTTTATTATTGCTTGCATGTTTCCCAGTGACTCAGTTCTTTCCTTACATTCGATGTCCATAAATCTGGCTACTTTTTTAGTCCCAGGTCATGACTGTTTCAGTTGTTATTCAAAAGGCTGTCTTTTTTTTTTTTTGTGGAAAATATAATTAGAGACTCAGGATCTCTGTTTTCAACATTATCTATTGGAAATGTTGACTGCCACAATGAGATAAAAGCCCCATAATTCAATTTGATCAAAGTGTCTTAAACAACTACATACAGTGGTGAAACTCTATGAAATATTGATAATTTCTTTCAAGTAATTCTGAAATAACCCACTTAAAATCTTAAAGACATACGCAGGTTTCCTATTTTAATTATCTAGAACTACTAAAACTCCCTTTTTGTTAATAACTGAATGGATTCAATAATGTTTACAAATAAAATTATCTTTTGATGCTTAATTAATAGACTATTCTATTTATTTCCAAGACTATAAAGAGACTTGAAGAAGTTTTAGGTTAATTGGATAGCCATTGTTTGTTTTGAAAATGTATTTTCTTTCTTCTGAATATCATGAAGATTATAAAACTCCTGATCTGCCTTCATGTAAAAATACAGCTCTTTTTGTTACCGATTACCATAATAATACTACTTAACCTTTATATAACACATTTCATGTTCAAAACACATTGCAGAGGTTAAGTAATTAATCCTACCCAGCCTGCTTGTGAACGAAGTGTAAAAACATTGTCATCTGCATTTGTTTTTGATGACACATAGGCAAAGAAGTGAAATGTCTTGCCCAAGGCAATATAAAGGGGAAAGGATGGCACCAATATTATGAACTGAGGCCCTTCAATTGCAAGATTATACTTTCTTCCAATTATAAACTAATGTTTACATCTACTGAAGAAATGTCTCTTTTCCCTTTAGTTTTAATGGGTCATCCTTTAAAAACCATTTCTGTCTATAGCAGCACCATCCTGAAAACTGTGATGAGTTTGCTCAAGGTTACCTTTCGTTGTCATAAATCATACTATCTTCTTTTCATTTCTCCCCTCTAACATTTTCTGTATCTTTGCATGTGATTCCAGGTGTAAAGCCCAACATGCCACAGGAACAATAGAAACAATTTTGCCTACTGCCTTTAAGAATATTGTGTGCTTAGCTGTGTACCGTGTAGTTCTGTATTCACACACCCAAGCATGTTATTGACATTCACTGTCATTTGGGAGTATATTACACAATTTCAGGATTGTTTGTACAGTCCAGAACAGTTATATTGGATTTTAGGAGGCTGTATATTTTGTATGGTTTTTCCCCCTTACACCATCACAAAGACTGAGAAACAGCTCATCATTTACGTTCACTGGGCCACTTATATTATCCTTCCTCCTCAGCAGCCCTTAGTTCCCACCTAGAACTGGTAGCAGCCTATTTTATTCTTATTTTTATATCACATCTGTCACCTTAGCTTCTCACAGTCTAATATTCTTGGCATGCTGTAAACTGTACTCACTTACTTATGGGAATACTAAAAGGAGGAAAAAGCTGATGGGAGAAACACATCTGATTTGTTTATTTATTTTTTTTTAATCATCCTCATATGGCAAATACTGTCAAGCCCACTACTACATGGAAAGGACACTTATTTACTGACTAATACTAAAATAGATCAAATACCCCAGCCTTTCTACTGCATAGCTCCATAACTTTGGGATACTCATATAGTACGAATCAGTCACCATACAACTACATGATAGACATTCATTCTAGTTCAAGTGGAGATTTGATATAGGATGATATTGGGGAAAAAAAAAAATAAAAAAAGAAAAGAAAAGAGCTTTATACCAAGATTGTTACTTAGTTTGTAATTACTAGAAATTTCACATCATAGAAAAAGTTTGCACCAGTGTCTATGGGGTGTCAGAATAAGAGGCTGCCATACAGATCACAAGGAAGTTTGTTCTGTTAGCTTCTGTGTGCTATGTTTGAAAAGAAGGTAACATCAGCATATTATTTGTCAGTCAGATGTAAGTGTTGTATGTACCGACAATAAGAATATCAGGTTATAATATTTAATATTTTGAATTGCTTTACAAGGTTGATAAAAATTCATGGTTCTCTAAATATGCAGGATTAATGTGGGGCATTTATGTATGATAAATTATCTTGCAGCCACTTGCTGCATTATTCTTTCCTTTTATGTAAACTATTTGGTTACTATTGGTTACAGTTAGAGATAGGAGAGATGATTCAGAAGATAAACTTTTATTCAGTATAGCAAATACTATTTTTTATAATGACTAGCACAGTACTTTGAGTTTCTGAAATGACAGGTGTTAAATACAGGAACATTATTTTTTTGTTGGCAAAAATTTCCGTCACACACAACATTTAAAGTAAGTTTAATTTCACTGATTGCAGTGTAACTTTTCTTGAGAATTACGTGATTAAATATTTTAAGACTATTACTGTATTCTGATCATGTATCTTCTATGGTACCATAGCCTTCATGCCATATCTGCATCAATCAGGAGGGAAATTATCCTTTCACTTACATCCATGCAATCCTGCTATCTAGTAAGTTAAAGGAAAGCACTGAACAATATACACCTAAAGTTTTGAGACAGAATGATAACTTTGGTACAGTAACTATTATTACAAAGTGAAGCCAAAAGCTGACTGTAGTGAAGCTGAAAGGGAATCTGCAAAAGGTCCTCTCACATCAACACTGTCAAGGCTCTTTCACTTGTATAGAAAATAAATAGAAGCAGATTTATTGTACAAGTTTCCATTGTACTTCTTTGCTGTTTGGCTATTGGCATCTGTAGTTCTAGGTCTAGGCATTATTGCCATGTAGAAAGCTAAATGGGAAAGTTACGGATGCTTTTGAGACTCTTGGTCTTACTTGGCAGGGAGTAATACATCTTATTTTTTCATTGGAAACAACAAAAATTTACTTGGTTTTGGTTTAAGATAAACAGTCAGAACTTCTGTATATGGAAGACTTCATAGTATTAGTGCATTTTCTCTGATTTCTTTGGAGACAGAATGACCTCTGTTATGGAGTGTAATTGTGGTCTAATAGTTTAATTGGAGTTTATGTGAAATTTAAGACCAGCAAGGTGGACCTTCTATGTGAATGAGATGGACTTCGTTCAGTTACCAATTAAGTGATCCACTGTAAACTAAGATCTGGTTGATAGCATACCAAGTGCAACATCACATGTCACTTCAGAAAACAATTTTGAGATCCTCTACTAAAAGACTACTAGAACACTTAATTCTAACTTTCATGACAGGAAATAAAGCATTAGGTTTTGAACGCCTGAAACAGTTTTGGTCTACTCATTTCGTGTTACAGGTGAAATCCTTGCTTGTTTTCCCTGAAGCATTCATTATCAGGGGCTGTCTGCCCCAAATGCCTATGATAGCTGAGACATTCATTTCCCACTGAACTTCAAACAGAATAAGTATTTAGAATATGGGTGACATCATACAGGAGATTATACAGACCATGTAAGATACACAAAAGCTGCAGTTTTCTCTTACATTATTAGAAGTTATCTGTAGCAAAATATTTGATACATTTTTTTTTGGAAAATCAGACCGTTAGCAATAGGTGATATTATAAGCTATAGTTTGTCTGACGCTACTGTGGATGCTCCTGAACGAGTATACAACAGTATAAAGTTATTTTCTGCCAATTAAAGATCCTTTGCAAAGGACAAATATTTTGGCAGTCCTTAAACAGCTGCTTCATGAGAGAACAGGAAACATGTTTCCTCCTAGAAATCCCAGGGGCACTAATCACTTCAAAAAGGATAGAGAACACATGGGACACTGACTTGCTCATGCACAAACATAAGTCTGTAAATAAAGACTTTGAATAATATGAAAGTTGATGCAGCTTGCAAATTTTCACTGCTCCTCTGGGAAAATGGGTAGTTTTGTCTCCATCTGGAAGCACACTTTCACCTACTGTGCCCTAAGGGCTTCAAAGAGACCTGGAGTTAGCCAGAGCTTTGAGGTGGATCTGCCTACCCTATCTCCTGTTCTAAATTCCCCAAATAAGAATGGAGGTGACTTTTAAAGTTACCTCCCCTTCTCCTACCATCAAAACACACAACCCAATTCAATCCAATTTAACCCCAAATCCCACACAATGAAAATGACAGGTTCTATCAGATTAAATACTAAAGAAACTTGACTTCTTTTTTTTTTAAAATTTTATTATTAAACCCAACTAAAAGTGACTAGATAAGACACAGTGGAAACAATACAAACTTTTTTACACGCAATTTCCTCTACTTGCTCCCAATGTCTTTGAAAATGGCCCTTTGTCCGCCTTTGGTCTGAATTAACCCATGACTGCAAATTGTAACAAACTCCCCATAATCTCAAAGAAGTTTCTCACTACTGTATCTGATGTCTGGCAGGCTGCTCTCTCCTTTTCCCTGATGACTATCTTGATCCTTCAAACTTCCCCAGCATTTTATTGGCTCTTCTTCCTGATACATCTTGCATTCGGTGGAATCTTTTCTCCCCTGAGTATTGTGAGCAGCTCCCTGAGGAAAGCAAATTCTCACCCATGCGAGAAAAATGACTTCCAGCATGTTATGAAAAGAGCAACATTGTGTTTTTATGAGATCATCCATACACCATGATATCGCATCATATCTGTAGAAAAAATATTGAATAATTTAGTGAATTCATACTTAGCTGACAGTGTACTTAATGACATATTTTCAACAGATTATGGTTTTGATTTCATAGCACATAGAGGTTACACACTGCTACACATGCTTAATGGAACATAACATATACAGAGAGCAAATGAAATACATGGTGTCTCTCTGGTGCAACGTAGCATTCCAGAAACATATCTAAGTGTTTATGTCTATCCAGCTTTCTACAATACAACATCATAAAAACAGTATGTATGATCGTGTTATGGAGAAAAGGTCCATCCAAACCTATTAATTCAAGAGTTAGACTTGAGTAAAATATATTTAAACGTGTATATATCTGAGTGAGATTCCTTTTATTGACTATAAGGAAAGATCTTCCCCTGTAATAGAGCTCTTAAGGCTGAGGGACAAACATTTATATATAACAAGACCAGAATACTATTATGTATTTTTTGATAGACTGGGGCAGGTTTTCAGATGTGTATCAATTACGCTTTTAGGCAAATAACCAGGGATAGGAATAGGGTCAGGTAGTTTACTAGAGATGAGGCAGTACTCTCAAAAGCAACGTAAATACAGAGGTTCTTCCCAAGCAGAAACTGCTGACCTGTGTCCAGTACTGAGCTCATAATCGTCAATAGTGCAGCAAGAACATTAACGGTGCATGGGATGGAATATCCAGAAAATGTTTGCCACTGTCACACTCAGTTGTAAACCCTGGTGTGGTGACTACATGCAATTTTTACCTGAACTGGGCATTATGACATAACTGAGCAAATATCTGACCTGTATAGAATGTCTTTGCTTGAACTACTTTTGTCAAACTACTGCAGTTACCTTCAATGTATTTCACAGAACTTTGGGGATGAAAAATCTGTGAGGATATGCACACTCAGTATGCTGAATTTCTGACTCACTGTATTTGATAATTTTAAAACCTCCTTCAACTCTGTGATTGCAAAGGGAGAATAGTACTTCATGTACCTTGACTTCCTGCTTCACTGCTTTTTTTGCCAGCTCCGTCTACTAGCAGAAGTTATAGACTTCTGTGGCATCATCCGATTAATGCAGAGGGATTTCTCTAACGGGAGGTGCAATTATTTCCTCTACATGCTCATTTTGAGTCATTTTATCAGACATTATCTAAACTCAAAGACAGTTTGTACTGACAATGCAGAAACATATTGACCCATACAATTTGCCTGCACTGGAGAAATTCTTAGCAGCCCATTACTTATGCTACTTTAATACTAATGGATTTGACACTCACACATGGAAGAAATGTAAGAGATATGTTGGTTTTCTTCTTTCAAAGACAAGCCTACTCCTCTCTTCAGACAACTATTTGCCACTAATTGCAGGTGCCTTTTACCAGCTCTTCAGTTCAGACATTATAGCCTTGCCACAACTTTCAAACATGGAGTAGCATGATTCAAGGGCTCTGTCATCTTCCTGCTTGTTAATTCACTGTCTAAGGGAAGGGGGTGAACCATTGCCTAAGGTGGTTTATCCTGCAATAGAAGAGCAACTGTAAAACAGTAGCTACCGCTACTATAGGTCTGCTAGAGACCGGTATCACTTAGCACTTCATTCTAGCTTTTACATAAAATTTCTATTAGATTTTAGCTAAATTTGCACTGTACTCAAAGTTACTGCTTATGGTCTCAACATAGTTATACAAACTAGCTTAAGAATTGTGAATATTTTAATGCAAAATTTTCTGGCTTTGGCAAACTAGCCTTTTCAGCCTGTACTGTAATGCATTTCGTTTGACTATTAAAATATTAAAGTAGCAAGCCTGCATGTTTAATCCTTGCAACTTTGACTGTTTCAGGTTCATATCTCCACACAGACTTAGGTTCTATTTCTGCAAATACCAAGGTCAGTGAGAAAGCTAATGAGCTAAAATTACTTGGCAGTTTGGCAATGCTGTCCAAATCAGACTGTACTGTGTAATGAAAGAAACCACCACTGCAAGTTATTGTAGTAAACCCATCTATGACAAAGCAGGCCCTGATTTATCAGCCTCTCTCTAGTCAAAAATTCTACTTTCTTTAAAATCAAATTTAACACTGTAAAGCAACTAGCATTCTTAAATGTAGGCAGACGTATCAGCTGAAGCATAGTTATCCCTTTTGAGGAAAAATTCCCCCTGAATTCAGTTGCATACATGTTTCTTCTTCAGAATTCATGATTAAATATTAATAACTGAAGCTTTACCCAAGAATTTCACTAGAGGAGAAGAAATTGAAGATGTATTCAAACTGAATTAGATGTCTAACTTCTATTAAAATTTTTTGAATGTGAATATATGAAATAACAAATTAGCTGTGAAAAAAAAAGATTTTTTTTCTTTTTATTTTTTTGTGCCCTCAATATATGAAGTGATAAGGTTAGATATTAGGATCCAAAATTTAGTCAATTTAAAATCTTTGTAAAATAGAACAAAGTTAAACAAAACCTAGCAATGCAGTACTATTACTTTGCACGGGGTCCCACTCAATTTAAAAAAAAAAAAAATTCAAGTGTTCTTTGTGCATGCATGTGCGTACGTGTACATACAGTGAGCAATGCAAAAGCTGAAGAAGAATCAATATATAATATATTGTATTACAGTAATTCCCAGAGTTGCAGCATTCTATTTTCTCTGCAAATACTGGTCAACATTAAACATCTTTTTAGCCCTTTCTGTGTTATGGAATATTTTTTCAGTTATTTTTGTGCTGGCATGAGTTCTAGACAGTATTATTTGATTTAGCCTCCCACCTAAAGAAGCTGGTAAGAAGCTCCTTGTTGAGCTGCTGAAGGAAAGCAATTCCACACTACTAGCCCTAATCCATTGCCCACAGTCAGCTCCTGAACATACCTGGTGAGACCGAGTGCACTTAATGAAGAGACATTTACTGATTTAACTTCATCTTCTGTTTCAGAAATCTGCATGACAATAGCCAAGGAAGATGAATATTGTGTCCTATTCTTCTCCCTCCAGCCTTCTTTCTTACATTTACATCAATATAGTAAGTAAACTTATATTAGACTGGCTTGCCGACACGTGGCCCTCCTCTGAAATGTACAAATATCTTCAGAATGGTTTCACAAAGATTTCCTCAAATAATAAAAGATATTCACTTCAATGTGCATTCTCTGATTTATTGTATCCCCTTTCATTCACATTCTGTGAAATATTTGGATTCATATTAATATTCTTAATAAATACACCATATAATGAATATATGATTATAGTACTCTCAATGAATACCAATGGAAAATGTAACTGCAAGAGTATTGCTGAATGGCAATTTTTATTTTATAAATATATATATTTGTACTTTTAACCAGACACATAAAGATGGTTTCAGTAAAACTTCTGAGTGTTGTTCATCAAACTAGAATCAAAGTTGAGTGACTTACAGCTTGCAACTTACCAGATGTTTCAAAGTAATTTATGTAATAATTTTGAAATCTTATGATACAGACAATATAACAAAGACCACACACACAAAAATACTAACCATATAAATTATTTAGAGGAAATTTATGTACCTTGTAGACAGACAACTCAAGAAGACAGAAAGGGTCTAAATCATCTAAAAGTTTAAGGAAATAGTGAGTTATGTTTGGGAAGCTTGTTTTCATTCTTCTTTCCGATTCTTGTCACTTAGCCAAGTTGTTTCTCAGTATTCTCTGTTTAAGAATAAATAATTAACATATTTGCATATTGTTCATTTGTCTTGTAAACAACCTTAGGAGTAACTTCCACTTACTGTGTGTATATGCAATACTTTAAACAGTGATGATCTGGAACCTCGAGGTACTAGTACAGTACATTACTAGTTATTACTATTAACATTAATATTTCTTTCAATTAACATTTGAAAAATTTCAGCCAACAAATTGAAAAATCAGAAATCAGGCTGGCTTCTAAATAAAAAAGTTGCTTCAAATATCTCTTTCCAAAGGATTGTTCATAGAGTTTAAAAATTAAAGAAATTTTCCTAGCTTTCTAGAATAAAATAAAATAAATGCTTGATGAAACAGTGGAAGAGAAGAAAAAAAAGGGGTAGATAAATTTCACATGTTCAAATAGGTTGAACACATTCCCACTGTCTTTCAACAGTTGTGGTGTATAAGCAGAAGGAAGATAAATGTCTAAATGTTACTATTTCTATTTAATATTTCAGTGTGGATTAACTTGTCATGATTAGTATTGAAGGCGCAAAAACTTGGCCACCACATTGACAGCCTGTTTAAATATATTGTTTGATACAAAGTCAAACTGAAATGCCGAGTGTTCCCCTTGAAATATAAACCACTATGCTATGGAGGTTCATGAGAGATATAGCGAGTGATGGTCCCCTTACCCAAATATCGTAGCATGAAGGAACAACAAATAATAGTTCGGATAATCCTTGCAGTTTTAGTCCTCTTTAACTTCTCTTTAACAAAAAGCATCAAACACATTTGAATGTTGCCTCATTGAAGATCCCTAAATTCAGTTTCTACTTCATATTAATATGAAAGGTGTGTATTGTTTGCATGGCTCTCCTAAATTTCAGTTATCTCTTGTAGAGAAGAAATTTGCCTCTTAAAAGCAGAATATGAATAAAAGATGTTTTTCAGGGACTAACACAATGATAAGTTTTTTTATCTGAAACACTACATATGGCTTAAGTCACAACATTAGCGAAAGAGCATTCAAAAGAGATATTCAAAAATGTGCAGCAGAAGACGACAAAAAATACTTGGGAGTTTTGGGGCTGAAGCTATGATGAAAGACGAGTCAGGCATGGTCAACATACTTCGATGCAGAAAACTTCAGAAGAAGCTTATTAAAGTACATATCGTATGCTGATTTTAACTTCAAGGCTACATGGCTTTTAAGATGCTTGAATTAAAGCAAAGGAATAGTGCATATATTAGCTATATAAATTCTGTTTTTAAGGAATGTAGTTTAGCTGAATGTTTAGCTTGAATACTCATATTTAGTCATAAATGTGCAAATGAAACTGGGAATATAGACTGCTTATTTGCTACTTAACCTTTTTAACAACTGACATGCTCGGGCATGCATTGTATCTACTCAGGAGCATTTTTTTTGGCATTGCTATCTGAAGTTGTATAAGAAAAATAGAAACTCTCCTGAAAACTCCTTTCCACAATAAAAGTAATTTAAAATGTAACTTCTCTGAGGATTTTCTAAGCACTTCCTGTATTTCACTTTCTACATACATATTTTGATTCATTTTCTCACTTATTTTCTGTCATTGATGAAAAGTTGATTAAGTCTAACAAAACACTTGTCTTCATTAAAACCCATTGAAACTTTGTCATTGTACTAGAATCTGAATTTTGCCATGCACAATCTGAACTAGACACTATCAAGAAGCTCCTAAAATATCAGCTGATTATTCTAAAAATCTTGTGAAAAACACAGTCTAGAGATTCTAGGTACTTCTGAGTTCCTAGATGAGATGAAAACAGAGCTTAACTGGTAGATGTAAAATATCACAAACCAGAGATGGACATCTTTCTCTGAGGCCTGTCTCGCCTCAGTCCCAGGGAGGATCATGGAGCAGATCATCTGGAGTGCCATCACACTGAACATACAAGACCACCAAGCAATCAGGCCCAGTCAGCACGGGTTTATGAAAGGCAGGTCCTGCTTGACCAACCTGATCTCCTTCTATGACAAGGTGACCCGTTTAGTGCATGAGAGAAAGGCTGTGGATGATGTGTGCTTAGACTTCAGTAAAGCCTTTGACACTGTTTCCCACAGCATTCTCCTCGAGAAGCTGGCAGCTAATGGACTGAATGAGTGTACTCATCACTGGGTAAAGAACTGGCTGGATGGCCGAGCCCAAAGAGTTGTGGGAATGGAGTTAAACCAGTTGGTCGCCAGTCACAAGTGGTATTCCCCAGGGCTCAGTATTGGGGCCAGTTCTGTTTAATATCTTTATCAAGGGGAATTGCGTGCACTCTCAGTAATTTTTCAGATGACACCAAGTTTGGTGGGAGTGTTGATCTGCTGGAGGTTAAGAAGGCTCAACAGAGGGATCTGGGCAGACTAAATCATTGGGTTAAGGCCAGTTGTATGAGGTTCAACAAGGCCAAGCACTGGGTCCTGCATTTAGGTCACAACAACCCAAGGCAACGTTCCAGGCTTGGGGAAGAGTGGCTGGAAAGCTGCCTGGTGGAAAAGGACCTGGAGGTGTTGATCAACAGCCAGCTGAACATGAGCCAGCAGTGCGCTTGGGTGGCCAAAAGGGCCAACAGCATCCTGGCATGCATCAAGAGTAGTGTGGCCAGCAGGACTAGAGAAGTTATTGTTCCACTGTACTCAAGGCTGGTGAGGCCTCACCTTGAATCCTGCATTCAGTTTTGGGCCTCTCACTACAAGAGAGACACTGAGGTGCTGGAGAGTGCAGAGGATGACAAGGAAGCTGGTGAGGGGCCTTGAGCACAAGTCTTATGAGGAGCAGATGAGGGATCTGGAGCTGTTTAGACTGGAGAATTGGAGGCTGAGGGGAGACCTTCTCGCTCTCTACAACTACCTGAAAGGAGATTGTAGCATGGAGGGTGTCGTTCTCTTCTCCCGAGTACCAAGTGGTAGGATGAGAGGAAATGGCCTCAAGTTGCACCAGGGGAGGTTTAGGTTGGATATTAGGAAAAATTTCTTCATGGAAAGGGTTATCAGGCATTGGACCAGGCTGCCCAGGGAAGTGATTGTGTCACCATCCATGGAGGTGTTTAAAAGATGCATAGATGAGGTTCTTAGGAACATTTAGTGACACTGTTAAGTTAATGGTTGGGACCAATGATCTTGAGGGTCTCTTCCAAACAAAATGATTCCATGATTCTATATTTCATTCATTTTGATCTGAGAATCTGCACTCGGTTACTATGGATCAACAGATGAGTAGTCACCTGTCTGCTTCTTTGCAAGCGTAGTTTTAGGTGGCTAAAACCACAGTTTAAAAAATCAGAACAGTTTTACAAATATTAGTAGTTTATTTCAACTTTGATTTAATTTTAAAATTAATATCCCTTTGTTAAAGGCTGTTCTTACTTAACTGTGCATTTCTCAGCCTCTGATTTCATTAGTGCAAAGTTAGCTAGAAAACCAGCGTTTTCATAATGAGAGATGCGTAACATTGTCTTCATTAAAACCTGATTATTTGTTAAAGTCTGAAAATTGTTAACAAAAAGGGTGAAACAGATAGACAGTCAAGAATACTTTTAAAGAGGTGTCTGAGCATAAAAGGATATGCAGCTTTAACTATTTTGTTCTGTATTGCTTCCACTTTGCTAATGCTGAGAAAAATTGGGTCACACAGTACTTGACAATGTTCTTGTTGCTCTAAAGTACAAAGCTAACACCTTCTCCCAGAGACAAAGTAACAGAACATCAGCAGAATTTAGTTGCAAATCCTCTTTATTGAAGCTGATTTTTATCCTGCTCAAGCAAAGTTTTTGTTGACTCTTGCTAACATAAAAAAAAGGAAGAACTCCCTTTTTATCTCTATCTTACTCTGTGTCAATGAGGGTTTAGGGCAAACGTAAGAGCTGTACAACTAAGCAATATTGTAAAGTATTGTTTACATGTTGTATTTTCTCTCTTCAATCAGCACCAATGCTTTGTTAAATAGAAGATGGGAAGAAGGGGAAATAAAAGGGGTGTTTTTATCTGTCTAAAATGCTGAGTACTGACAGAATTCTCACACTGGTGAAGACTTCTCGTGCCTCAAAGGAGAAATGGAAAAACCGAGCATGAGCCAGGTACTTTGGTCGGTGTTAAGTGCTGTTTTTCCAACTCATTCTTCCTTCACTGTGGTCAGCAAAGCAAGATCCGCTTTATTCTTCTTTGACATCACTTTCTCATCCTTGGTAATAAAGGCTTAACTGGTCCTACAATTAGTACAATGTCAGCAGATCCATGAAGCATGCTTACAAGTAGCAGTACTGAATCTTATTTAGACTTAAAAGGACACAATATGAAAAGAAGCTATTTAGTTTACAAGCCCTACTCCACAATTGGGACTTAACATAAGGATTTAATATTCCAATTTGCCTCTATGAGCTGACATTAGATATAGTATCTGACACGCTTCCTTGCATTTTCTATGATTTCTGTTTCTTAGTTTAGACAATTATGATCCACTTCCTTTATTTAGACTTTTGTATGAGCATTTGTGCACACTAGAAGAATGAATGACATTTCTAAAGATAAGCATACTCAAGTCACAAAGACATAATCTAGCCAAATCCTAGTTTAGAACTGAAAAACTGAAATCTTTCAATCAAAGAATCCAAAACAGAAAAAAGCGTCTCTTTTACTTTGATTGAAACCACTTGTCAATTTGAAAATGTTTTCAATACCTTGAATTTTCTGTAAATAAAATGATCAGTTCTAAATTGTACAGCTGAATTTATACTTTTCAAAAAAGCATTCTCCCTGTGCCTGACTAAGGAATACCTGAGAATGTACATTGTGCAAATTACTATCTGATGTTTTAAAGAAAAAGTTACACTGTACTGGAAAGCAAATACTCAGTCTTTTCCTTGTTCATTCAAGAACTCTCCATATTTCCCTAATTAGGAATACGCAGATCACTCATGACAGTGGGAAGTATTTTGGCTAAGAAAGTTTCTAACAGACTAACAGAAATCAGACATCCTGCTGTAGGAAGCAGCTGTTAGCAAATAATAACATTATTAAGCATTTGCAGTATTCTTGAGAAAGATTAAAAAAATCAGACAAAATGAATAGGAAATAACTGAACAAAACGCTTGTGACATGTGGTTCAATTTTCTAGCCCTGGAAGTCTTCAATTAAAGATGAATATTTGGGTGTATAATTTTTTCACTCCCACAGAATTTCATCTTTTTTTGTTTGTTTGCTTTAAAGTTAACTTGTCTGTGATTTCATCCTAAGCATTGGTGGTTGAAGCTTCCTCTTTATTTGTTCTTTCAAGCAAATTATTAGTTCCTGCACAAAGAGGATAGATGAGATATGATTACTGATAGGAAGTAGCAATCATAATCTGATGTTACCTAATGTTTTCAGAGGATGGTAGGACCTGTGGCAAGGAAATATAAGCAACGATCAAAATAAGGAACCATTTCTTTAGTCACCTTTTAAAGACTTCTTAATAATAACTGTAGACCTCTAGGACCATGGACTGAAAACTACCAATTTAGATGTTGTCTAGAGTTTCAGAAGGAACAATCTTTGCTTGGAGGAGCTGGGAACCAAAGGAACTTGTCTTCACCTGCAGGGACTTACTCTGTTCCCAATCAGTAAACAATTGATCCAGTGCTGAGTGCCTTTCCTGGCCTCACAGCCACTGATTAATTACGTGAGGGTCACAAATCCAGTCTATCTCAAATTTTTAACACCTATGAGCAACAAATCTAGAGTGACTTTCTTTTATTAACATTGTATTACTATCTTCACATAGAATATTTATCTTAATTTTTTTCACAGATAGAAAGTTATGCTTTATATAGTTTCTATGGACAATGAAAATCTCAAAGCTTTTCTAGGAGAATAGAGTTTGACAGACTATTTACTGGCTGCTTTCCTTCATTTCTGCAAACATTTATACAAGCAAATTTTTGTTTGCAAAAATGTTTGCAGAAGAAACAGTTTTGACTAAATATTTGCACAAATGTTCACTTGAGTATTTACCTTGGTGACCTTCATGGATTTCGGCCTCCCACACCATCAGAGAAATTGAAGATTTTGCAGTTTAACTCCTAATTGTTTTCTGTATTTCATGAATTTGGAAACTGGTCGGAAATCTCTAATGTATCTAACTCAATTTAACTTCATTGTCAAGACAGCTATATTACAAAATTCTATTACTAAAAACATAAAAATCTGGATTTTTTTTCAGGAAAACCTTACCTCAAGAAAAGAAGGTAGAGATTTCAGACGCATCTTAAAACATTATTTATAGGATTAAACCTCCCTTACGCTAAATAAAAAAAGGATTCATTACATATTGTTTCTACTGCCTCGAGGTACTTCACCCAACAGCTCAGAGACTGAGTCCAAAAATAGGAATAAAGTCTTCCTCACTATCCTTCACTTTCACGCATCCCTCAGTTCCTCTCTTAAATATATATATATTTATCCACACACATATATGAATATACGTATACACACAAAATCGGTCTCAAAATGCTTTTGTTTCTTATTAAGTTTTAATCTAGGGGGTTTTTTGTTTTGGTTTTGGGGTTTTTTTGTGGGTTTTTTTGTTTGTTTTGTTTTGGTTTGGTTTTTTGGTTTGGTTTTGTTTTGTTTTGTGTTGTTTTTTCCAGAGAAAGTTTCATTGGGAGAAAAAGAAACACACCTGTCAATATTGGACTATGAAGCCCATAAAAGCTACATCAGACAATGAATTTCTTTCATTATGAATGTCCAAAGATTATTCCAGCTAATTTTTGAGATACACCAGTTAAATGAGAAAAAGACCTCTTATTGTTTTGGAGGGAAGCGGTAGGGAGTTAGGTGCATTCTGAGATATTACTACCTTACTAACTAAAAGTATAAAAATATTTGTCATATAGCCTCAAAGCTGGGCCAGGGACTACAGTAATGTAAAAACACAGAAGACAGTCAAGAATATGGAGATTTAAGGATATAAGTGTCCGTATAATTCTGATGTGGCAAATATTACTTCTTTTGGAAGATTATTGAAAAAAAAAAGACCTAATTTTGCCCTATCTGTTCTTTATATTTGTGTAGGTCATATTTTACTTATTTTTACTGAAATAGTATAGAAAAAATGTGAATTAGAACAGGAAGGTAGGCAGAATAAGTCTTGCTCTAAATAACAGACTAACATCTGCAAAAAAATATATACATATACGCGTCTTTAAACACTTTTTTTTTCTGTGATTTCAAAAGAATTGCTTATTGAGTGAAGAGTCAGTGATAGTCAGGGTTTCAATTTTACCAATAACTCTTTGGATTACAAAGTTCCATAAAATAATTTGGTTTTTTTTGGAGTTGTTGAGGGGTTTTTTTTGGTAGGTACTAGTGGAAGTCAGTCAGGGCAACTTCCTAGGAAAAGGTGGGTTATGACTGAGTCTGGGTAAGTAGCAACAGGAATATTCAGGTAATTCTGCTGATACTAAAATGTATTTAAAAAGGAGTTCTCATAATACAAACATTAGAAAGCCCTAATTAGGAACTGGAACTTTTAAGTGAGAATATTTATTCTATTCACAATCAGCAAAATGAAGAACGTAGCTCTTTTGAACAATTATCAATAACTGAGTTAGATATCTAGAGGTACCTTTGGGAGGGCTGCTTTGGTTGAAACCATAGTTTTTACTTTTGTTCAACTGTATGCTGTAGACTATACTGAATGAATAGTGCTGCTCCAATATTCCTGGGTTTATACTGAGTCCAGGAGGTAAAAAGAAGCATTTATGCAGACCTACACAGAAGTTAAATGAGCCCACTGAAAAACAGGGTACATTAACTTGCTTTTGGAATGGATTAACGTGGCCTCATCATTCCTGAACATGCTGGAGTGTAGGCAAAGCAAATGTGAAAATGCACACAGAAGTTCACATAGTTTTACTGAATCTAGGTGACAAGCTAGCTCATCCATGGTCAAGTACAAAATGGTTCCAGGCACTGCAGTACTGTTTAGGCAAAGCGCAACTCACAATAACTATGTCCTATATTATATGGCACATAGAGGACAGGGAGGTGATTCGAGACAGCCGACATGGCTTCAGCAAGGGCAAGTCCTGCCTGACCAACCTAGTGACCTTCTATGATGGAGTAACTACCTCAGTGGACAAAAGAAAGGCTATGGATGTTGTCTATCTGGACTTCTGTAAAGACTTTGACATGGTACCCCACAACATCCTTCTCTCTAAGTTGGAGAGATATGGATTTGATGGGTTGACTGTTTGGTGGATGAGGAACTAGTTGGATGGTTGCACCCAGAGACTAGTGGTCAATGGCACAATGTCTGGATGGACACCAGTAACAAATTATGTCCCTCAGGGATCTGTATTGGGACCAGTTCTGTTCAATATCTTCATCAATGACATAGACAGTGGGTTTGAGTGCACCCTCAGTAAGTTTGCAGATGACATGAAGCCATCCAGAGGGATCTGGACAAGCTCGAGAATTGGGCCCGTGCAAACCTCACGAGGTTCAAGGCCAAGTGCAAGGTCCTGCACCTGAGTCGAGGCAACCTCCAGTATTAATACAGGCTGGGGGATGAAGGAATTGAGAGCAGCCCTGCAGAGAAGGACTATGGGGTACTGGCAGATGAAAGATTGGACATGAGCTGGCAATGTGCGCTTGCAGCCTAGAAGGCAAATTGTATCTTGGGCTGCAGCAAAAGGAACATGGCCAGCAGGTTGAGGGAGGTGATTTTGCTCCTCTACTCTGCTCTGGTGATACTCCACCTGGAGTACTGTGTCCAGCTCTGGAGCTGTCAGCACAGGAAAGACATGGACCTCTTGGAGATGGTCCAGAGGAGGCCACCAAGATGATCAGTGGTCTAGAACACCTCTCCTGTGAGGACAGGCTGAGATAGTTTGGGTTGTTCAGCCTGGAGAAGAGAAGGCTCCAAGAAGACCTTATTGTGGTCTTTCAGTACAGTATAGGCCTCTTTTAAGAGGACCATAAGAAAGATGGGACAGACTTTTTAGCAGGCTCTGTTATGATAGGATAAGGCGTAATGGTTTTAAACTTAAGGAGGAGAGATTTAGGCTAGACATGAGGAAGAAATGTTTTACAATGAGGGTGGTGAAACACTGGACCAGGCTGCCCAGAGATGTGGTAGATGCCCCATCCCTGGAGACTTTCAAGGTTGGGCTAGATGGGGTTCTGAGCAACCTGATCTAGTTGAAGATGTCTTTGCTTGTTGCAGTGGTGTTGGACTAGATGACCTTTGAAGGTCCCTTCCAACTTAAACTATTCTATAATTCTGTGATTCTATATCAGTGTCTCCTGGCAGAGTAAGGGTCCCTAAAATTCCAGCAGACAGCTCAGCATTTGAACTGCCCTTTCTCTGTTTTAGTCAGTATTTGTTTAGGAAAAGAAATAGTTTTTAGCAATGGAGAAGGGGAACAAAAATATTGTTCTTATTTTTGGTAGCCTGAACCCCAATTGTCTTTAAAGAATCGAATAAACAAACCCTTCATGGCAAAATTTTCTTTCCCAAATAGATTTTCACTGTTTTCTGAAACGTGATGCCATTTGAACTACTCCCTCTTTCTTTTTATTCTGTTCTATTTTGAAATGTCTTTATACACACTTGGGTGAAATAAGTTTTCTGACAGAGAAGATCCGCTGCTAAAAGCATGTGCCATGGTAAGACATATGCAAATGGTGGGGGTTTTTGTTTGTTTGTTTGCTTGTTTTCTGTTACTATAACATTAACACAGGGATTTTAGGTTAGAAAGCCAACAAGAGAGGATATCTAAAAACCTGAAATCCAATACTTTTATAAAACAGAAGAATTTTATACATTTTTCCTGTGTTAGGTCATTTCCAAATAAAGCACAAAAAACAACACACGTAATCAACGGAGACAGATGGAAATGCTGAAATGCTGCAGAAAAGGAGATATCTTCAGTAGAAATTTTCAGGCTTAAGTGAAGGATATAGGCTTACAAAAATAAGATATGTAATCTAAGAATAGCTGAAATTATCCTGCTTAAGAGTCTTAAATTGTACAAGAATTAACTGTGGCTGCTGTGACTTCAGAAGCTCCAGAGGAAGGACAACAGCTGTTTCTAGCACAGAAGCAGCGGCTGGATGTGGGAAAGCAGCACTCCCTTCTCCAGACAACTGCCAGAGAAACAGAGATGCTGGCAGGTCTTGTGGGCTGAGGAAGGGACCAACAGTCACCTTCCTCCCAGGGACTCAGCTGTCTGTATCCCCAGGCTGAGTTTGGTGCATTAAAGCCCTGTGATGTCGGCTCAGTGTTACTGGGAAACTGGTTTTAGGGCATGAGGAAGCATGTGAGCTAAAGCCATACAAGATAAAAAAAGTAAAAACCCAGAAGTCTCATTGCTGAAACATTATGAGCAGCTCAGACTTGCAAAAGGGAAAATACTGACATGAAATTTATAAAACCCTTGGGGTGGCATTTGAATCAAAAGGTAGTAATTGAGCAACATCAAGTATCTTCAAGTAGCAACAGAGGCTGATGGTTGATCGATGCCTGACTGGTTAACAAACACTTATCAATTGTTCTCTCAGGGCTAGTGAGCTGACTAATGCTTAGCCTAGTAGCTTTTTAGTCCAAGTTATCTACTCTGTATGTATTAGCCAATGAATAGTTATGCTGCACTCTCACACTGTATGCATACTTTCAAATTGCCTGACATAAGTGACACAAAGCAAAAGCAGGAAGGAGAGCTGCTGAATATGAGAATAGAGGGGGACTTCAGGTAGTGCTGGCTGCAGGCAGCAGAAAATTGTGTCCATTCCCCTAATGCAACTGAGACTGAAGAAGCAGCTTTAAAAGGGAAATTAGCATTTCATCTAAGCCATGCTTTCATGCTCCAACTTATTTTCTTTAATGCAAAAGTATTATATAAAAGACATTCATTACTGGAAATTTGTAAGTACAGAAATCTCAAGACTGTTAATAATTTTATCTTCCTTCCAAAGAAACTTTATAAAAATAAATGTAATGAGAATATAAACAAGTAGATGAGTAATTAAAAAAGGAAAAGGAAAAAATGTATGAAATGGAAAACAGAAAAGAAGCAGTAGCAGAAAATAAATAGGCATTAGGAAAAAAGGATTTATTACAAGAAAAAATAATAAAGTTGAAAATGAATTTTTATACATTTTTGGTGTTGGCTGCCATGCTGCTATGTCATTCTTGCATTCACTGTATGTTACTAAAATCATGGTTTCTGAATATTTTGCAGTACAGAAGGTTTTTAATGCATAAAAAACTCATTGCAGCTTTCTGCAATTGACTGAGCCTTACGAATTCTGTCAAATGACTCTTGATAGTAATCAGACAAATAAGTGAGTGCTCTAAAAAGATTAATCCTCAGGAATTCCATGAGAGTATATTTCAGACAGATGTGAAAGCACATCCTATTGTGCTTATGGAACCCATTTCTGAAACTACTTTCAGAATAGCCTTGTTCTTCTCTTATTTGTCATTCTGTTGTCTCTGATCTATAATTCAAAATGAAAAATCATTTGATTATTATATGCAATATATTTCCAAATCAGTGCTGACAATTTCAGCTATAGGTGTCCATTATTGTTATCAGACACAAAAATGTGAAGGTAGAGAATACTGATCAGGTCATTCTGTTTGGATTCCTGTCAGTAAAGGACATCCTCTGCCTATTTTTACTGCTGTTGTTATCATGAAATAACAAGAATTGCAGTAATTGCTGTACTTTCACACTATACAGCTGTAACTACTGAAATGAAAAAGTCTTACTCTCTTTTTGTAAACTAGTCTTGTCCTGTCTGAAACATGAATTATGCCACATTTCGCTCTAGGGTCACTCTGCAATCAGGTATTTCTTTCATTCTTCTCAGTGATTACATCCATCCATTAAATTACAAAAATTCCGTAAAAATGAAGATAAGTATTCGTAAGTGTGCTACTGATGAGTTGAGTTCTAACATTATAATAGATATCATTATATTAGATTATGATATATTGTCTCATGTTTCTCATTAAGATTTCATTGCAAGTTTCTAATTATAATGGCACTCCTTAATGCTAGTAAGGCAAAGCATGTGCTATACTTAAAAAGCTAAGTTTCTATAAGGGAGAAATTTGCAAAGGCACAGATGTGCCTAACTTGCATTGAAATTCAGTAAGAGTTAGCCACCTAACTGTTATTTATCCCTTAGGAGAATAACTGAAGCATAAATATTCTTTGTGGTTGCACAGCTTGAGGGGGTGGAAGAAATGGTTTGCTTTTCCCTAAAAAAAAAATCTACAGAAAAAAAACCCCAAACCTGACATTTATATGACAGTAGGCAATGATATATTAGTACCCATTTTCTAATTACAGAGTACATATCTTTTTATGTCTTTCGTTGCAATTCTAACTTCATATATGTATATAAACTGTATGTGTTTGGGAATATATATTTGTCTATATAGAGGCAATTGTATATACATATACATATATATATATAAATACATAGACACATGGAACTATGAAATAGGTCTATTATGGAATGTGCATGACTCTCAAATTTCAATATGATAGCTGAAGCCCACTTCCTCTACACAACAATCTAGAAAATAAAGACTTATGTCTCTTCAACCATGTTGCTCTTAACTCTCATTTCTCTTAAAATGCGGAGGGTGAAAAAATCTACTATGGAGGAATGAGGGATATTGAAAAAAATGGTAATACATGACAGATTGATAGGAGGGTTCTCCTGAGGACTGTACTTTCCCACTAAGGTTAGGAAAAAAAACCCAACAAAAACCCAAACCAAACCAAGAAACAAAACAAACAAACAAACAAAACAAACAAAAAAGACAAAAAAACCAAACCAAACCAAAAACAAAAAACCCCCAAACCAACCAAACAACCAAACAACAACAACAACACCAAAACCACAAAAATCTAAGATGACGTAGGCATCATCCTGTCAGAAAACAAGGCAAGTGGGAAGTGATAAGGAGAACGAACAAAAGTACAAGGAAGCTTAAAATCAAGGACAAATGTGAACCGTGGCCTCATTTAGCAAGAGAGTCACATGAGGCAGATGGAGACTACAGCTGTATAACAGCAGCACGATAGCAATGGTGGTTGTGTGCCACAGTAGAAGGCTGTGACACAAATGCTCTAACCTGGATACCCTAAGAAATATTGCTGTTGTCCTTTCTCCTGCAATATTAGTCTAGATAGGATGAAAATAGTCTAAGTCTTCTTGTACAAAGGGCATAACATAGATAGACTTACATTTGTCTTTCTTTTTTGTCCACAGACACTGTCTTATTTCTGTTTTATACATGCAACATGATTTCTATCAAGTTAGAAAATCTGGATAATTTTAGAGGAGAAAATCTGTCAGAGAGTAATGCACGCTGCTGCTAGCTTCTATCCTACAGGCTTTTGGGCAGCATGATAAAAATGTAAGCCTTTTAACAAACAACTGGGAAAAATATTATTAATTTAATCTTCTGTATTTTTAGAGAGAGATGTGATGTGTTCAATACATCTTTTATTATGCTTTAATATTAAACTTTTTGCAATTACCTAAGGCTGCTTTTCAATTTTTCTTCTAGATGAAGTGAAACAATTCCTTTTCACTTTGCATGATCCACCTTTCTTCGGCTAGAGAACAACAGCATACAGATAGATTCATCAGTTTTGCACAGCATGTACACTTTTTTCCTTTCTACTACTACTGCACTAAATAACTGAAATGAAAGTGATGATAAATTAGAAATCTTATGCCTATAAATGCATTTCTTTCTAAAGTCCGGCAGTCAGAGTACTTGTTAAAAATACTAATGAATGATCACATGGCTGTTGTCCAGAAAAATGGTTTTAAGCATAGGCATATATACTATTAACACATAGTATAACATATAGTATACATCTAGCATAATTGATGTTCCAACAGAATCTGGTTCACTCAGAAAATAGTTTTAGCATTTAAAAAATTTAGTATATCTTTTCTCTTCTAAGTATGTAATCATATATTAAAATTATGGGCATTCTTAAATTTGGAAAAAAAAAAAAGCAGGATATTTTACATGTATATGAAACTTTGCATATGAATCTACATGTATATGAAACGTGTGTATCCTGGTAATAAATGAAATCGAATTTAAAAGAAAATAGCTTGGATTTTTTTTTTTCTTTTTTTTTAAGTACATGTAATGCCACGGTCTTTATTTTGTTTCAGCGGGGCATAATGGTTTATTAAACAAATGACTGAGTAATGACTCAGGAGATCTGGAATCTAGTCCTCATATTACTCCTGGATGACCTTAGACTGTCAGTGCACCTCTCCATACCTTAATTACTGACAAAACACAGTAGAACTGTCAAACACTATTGAATTGGTATCCTAGCAAAAATCTCTTGGCTTAGCTTAGCTGCACTTTTTCTGGATGATGTTCGCACTATGTAAAGATCCCTTTCTTGTTATAGCAACTCTTCCTGAAGGCAACATGCTTGGCAGAGGCAATAGGGCTGTGCTGTAGCTCGCTCAGCACACCTAGTCGTTTGGGGATTAGCCTGCAAAGAAGGAAAAAGCACAGAGGTGTCCGAGCCAGAATAGCTCCACGTGAAGCGAGCAGCCACAGCAAAAGCCCTAAGAGGTGTAAGAAAGAGGTGGCAACGGCAATCCCAGACAAGTAAATACAAAAAGCAGGTGAAAGTAGTGATGCACGTGAGTGAATGTGTTCAGCTGTTTTTTGGTATACAGTCTTCTCATGCTTTTGAGGGGACAGATAGACGTTCACCTTTGTGACACTCTAGGTACTGTAGTCTGAGATCTTTTGTGCTTCATAAATACTTTTAAAATTATTTAGATGGCTAGACCATGCTAAAAATCTGTCTTAAGATAAAATTGGTGTGATGTTGAGGATAGCTTGAGCAGGAATTCATCTCACAGAAGGTCAAACATCTGCAGCTAACTACATCTCAGCCTATAGTTCCCTTTATATTCTGATATATCTTAGGCTTCTCGTTTAAATCGTTATTGTGTTTTTCTCACCATAGACTTCAAAAGGAGATGGACGTGGCTAGCTGAATAGTAGATTCCTGTAACTCCTGATATGAATTATATGCACCTAGGAAACATTTTTAATGCTGGTCCCTGAACATGAGTGCTCTGCTCTAACCCATCACTGTGAATGCTCTCTCAGTTTATGTCATAGTTCACAGAAAATATTTTTATTTAAGGTACACATAACTGAAGTCCAAAATATAATTTAGGTTTTTGACTCCTAAAACAGCATAGATGACAACTGGAGAGCATCAGACCCTTTAATCCAGCACTTTCATAAACCCATTCATTCCACTTAGAGATAAGGACTCTCTATTCAAAAAGATAAAAGTATAAATTTAGAGTAAGAAAGAGGATGCCCAGTTTCCAGATACAGCAGCTAAGGCAAAGGACTGAGTAAGGTATACATGAAACAGTAAAATGTGTGAGATTGTCTGCACTGTAAAAACAAAATGAACAAACAGAAAAACACAAATCAAAGTGATGTCTTTACCACAACATTTATACTAACATTTTCCTCAAAGCTTTTCCTCACATGAAAAAGCTGTTTTTGTTAAAGATCACAGTAATTAAGAAGATAGCCAACATGAGTATAAAAAAGAAACAATCTTTGTGAAATAAATTTTTGGAAGAAATTAAAATAGGTTTGCCAATTACGTTTAGCTACAGTCATCCCTGTTTGTGTGTTCTCCTCATGAGTCCAAACTTGCTGGATATTTTCAAATCCAAGGTAAGAATCAGAAGGTTTTATATTGTTCTTTCTTCAGCTAATATAATAAAAACTTGTAAATCCAAACCAACATTAAGAAGACAGATTGATAATATGATTAATTATACACAAAGCCACCATTAAGTTAGACTAATTGTGTTCAGATGCAAATTCTGTCATAAGGATGCCCAGGGGAGCTGTTCTAACACATAAAGCAGGAGAATTTTGTTCTTTGGTATAGAACTATTTTATCTCTCTGTTTATGTGGATTTAAACATATTTTATGTGAAGTGCACTATTTCTACAATCTCAGGTGGTATTCTTTGAGATAAATGATTACTGTCCAAGTTATTTCCCACTCCCTCATTATTTAGACTATTGACTGATATATAGGAGAACCTTAAGGCCTAGGCATCTATAAAATTATAATTAAGAAAAGAGATAGAGATAGATGAGTTATTAAAAAAATGCTTGAGTTCTTCAAGACAATAGGATTAATTTTTTTGTTAAGTTAAACCATTACTTACCTGTAGAGAAATAGAAAATATGCACGGAAAAGCATTACAAATATTGAAGTAGATACGCAGCAATGAAAGCATTATAATGGCTACAAGTGCAATATCAAATATTCAGGAATAGTGTGCATGCAATACATAAAAGTCTGTTTCACAAGTGATTGTTTTTCTAAAATACGATAGATGCAAAAAGCAGGATTAAGATTATTTCTCAGAAGAAAGATTGGTACATTCAACTGGAGCATATAGTGGAACAAGAAGCACACATTTACAGAGACATCTTTATAAATCAAATAAGAATGTCTAAATTGGAATGGAAAAAATGGAACATGAAAAGTGGAGATACAGACACACTTCACTACAAGTGAAAGATAAATTTTACCAGAGATCAGAAAGAAAGAAATAAAAGGACTGAGGGACCAGTTTATGTTCTAAAACCAGAAAAACAAAACCAAACAAACTTTTGTAGGCAAAATGCACTAAAGTAAATGGACTTAGAAGATTCTTTTTTTCCTTTCAAGAATGCTATAATTCTGGAAAAAAAAATAAAGAAATTAAAAATATTGGAAGGCATTTACTCTATTATATACAATTGACTAAATCTTAGATTAATGTAAAGAATGTATTTTGTGGAAAAAATCACAAACTCTGAATTTTAAATAGGAGCTATAAAAAAGAGTATTTAT
Source organism: Caloenas nicobarica (assembly GCF_036013445.1). Lineage (NCBI taxonomy): Eukaryota > Metazoa > Chordata > Aves > Columbiformes > Columbidae > Caloenas > Caloenas nicobarica. The sequence continues at coordinate 129,687,211 of NC_088245.1, forward strand.
GCTTCTAAAAGAACTTTTGGAATGAAAAAAATCTATAAAAAATTAAAATGTTCTAAAAAACTTTGAAAATTCATCAAAATCCATGCTGAAATATGTTTTCATAAATCAACATTCTCAAAATAAATTTTGTCACTTCCACAGTTTTCTACTGTAAGGTCTCTAGTGCAAGAGTTTCAGGAATTGTGATTTTACAGAAGGGACAAACATGAACTTCAGCCACCTATCACTAAGCTTCTAGACACTAAAGGAGTATCCAGAATTATTTTGGCATGCTACTTGTTAGAATTATTTAAAGCAAGAAATTTAAAGAAAATATTTCATATATACAGGACACGGTTCAAGTACTGGTTTTAGTTACACATGTATGAGATGGAAGCAATTTCTTTAGTTGATTGTCTCAAGATAGCTTTTGTTCATATTCCAGATTTGTTAAGAAAAGCTGCCCAGTGTACTGGCTGTAATGTGTATTAACCGGACTTGAAAATAAAACAAGTAGCAAATTTCTAACTTCAGAAAGACACAAGCACGGTTAATCTCCTCTCTCATTAGATGGGATAAGTTAAACAAAAGCTTAGAGGAGAGAGATTGGAGAAGAAAAAATGCAGAATATTTTTTATTGTGTTCAAAAGCAGAATGCAGAGGTTTCCAAATTAGTAAATTGCATCTCATACTTAAATGCTCTGCCAAAAGACCCTGCAAAAGACCCTGCTTTCTCCTACCAAAGCATAATCACAAGCAGTTGTTTCAGATTTGTTTCAGTCTGACAAAGATTGCTGTCCTAACACTGCAGAAATTTTCAAGAACCTTGAAAAATAATCAAGATACAAGGTACAACAAGCATCACAATAACTGACAAAAGGAAACAAGGCGCTGCATGAGATGACCTAAATATGTAACCAAAGTATTCCATGACAGTTTTTCAAGAGGAGACAATCTTATACACAATTCACACTCTACAGATATTCATAAACCACTGAGAAGTAGTGCAGCCAGCATTACATTGCCAACAACCTTCTTCAGAAATCAAGCTGTGGCACTTGGGATCCACATTTAGCTTTACTGAACTTACTTTTATCACATGAATAGACCCACCAGCTCATTTGGAAGAAAAGCTAGAAATCTTTTGCAAAAAATACTTATTACTGCTATAATCTCTAATTACTGGTTATAAAGTATACGATTTCTGATTTCTTTCTATGGCATTGAACATGACTTGTCCAGCAGTTTGAACAGTTAATTTTTACAGCTTGTCTTAGCTTGAAGGAAAATTTCCAAAGCGGGGAGAGCTGATATATGTTCACAAAAATCCATGTGACTTTTACACAATTCAAAAATTTGCACAAGATTTTAAAACCAAATATTTCTAGAGTGTAGGAAGGTAGTGCTCATAGACAGAATTCTACTTAGGGCACAGCATTCAGCACTTCATTGAGAAAAGACAGAGACTAATACTGCTGTTTTGCTGTTTGTCTGACTGCTTATATATTCCAACTATTCAACAAGATGACTGTCATGTGCAGGTTCCCCTTTTTTTTGACAGATGGAAGTGTTAATACTTTGCAGGTTACATAGTTACTAATGAAAAATGGAAAAAAACCTGGCAGATAAAAAAAACCTTATTGTTAAGCAGTTTATCTGAAAAGTTGCCACCAGTCCAGCAGGAGGCTTGAATACGTTCTGCCAAATTGGAGCTGCTTAAACTCTGTGACTATGTTTCCTTAATTAGTGGTAGAAAAAATAAAATAAAAATTAAAAAAAAAAAAGAAAGAAATAGCTAATAATATATCAATTGAAAATTTGGGGTTTGATCTGACATGATGACAGGACAGGAAACAATTGTGCTATACAGGAGTATAAAAAACCTTTGTCAAGTATCAAAAGGAACATTTTAAGAATAAACTTTTTTTTAAAAAACAGACAAAGAGGAAAACTCAGTGTTGATGTCTTCAGAAGTAAGGCTTGCTGAGATTAGGGATGATAACCTTGTAGTTAAAATAAACCTATATATAGACTTACTTGTTTAAAAATCTTTATCTTTTAATTTTTTTCATATAACATTAAACTATTCTTTGATGGAGATCTACAAATAGGTCATTGACTTCTGCAGGGTAAAATCTGGAACAGGCTCACTTTAACTTACTGCATAAGATTCATTGATGTATTTCAGTGAGGTAAAGACATAAAGCCTGACTTTTAAGATAATTTTATGAAGATGGAAAGAGGAGTTCTAAAATGTTTTTTTTAACCTACACCATGTTTTGAAGAATAGAAATTAATGCCTAGGAAATTATTTCTATGAAATATTAATATTTTCTTATGAAATGAAATTCTTAAACTGACACAGAAAAACATAAATTGAAATAAAAAATGCTCAATATACATGATCTTCTTAACATAAGAGAAGAAAAAGCATGATATTCCTACAAAGTATGAATCACTATGTTTTGTCTTTCAATGTTTTAACTATGCAGATTTTTATTTATCCTTATGGCACCCCCCATGTCTGTTATGTTTATGCATTTCAGGAATTTCAAGCTGCTAATAGTTTCAAATGTGAAGGTTTCACTTAGTATCATTACATAGGAAAACAGTATCAGGTACATGCTTACTGAAACGAGTGGGATGTAAGGACAATATAGTCTTGATACGTGGCTATAAAGGTTAGTTATACATCTTTTGTAAGCTCTAGACTGTCTTTGAAAGTTCTGGCCATTACCTATCAGTAGTACTTATGAAATTTTAATAAAAATCTTGTATATATATAAAAGGTACAATGACCTGATTTAATAAACTCTAATATATATCTTAATGGATCTAAAAAAGGCATTATATTCATGTTAATGACTCACAAGTCTAAGGTTTTGACAGGACTATCAATGTATACTCTATCAACAAATTCACATACATAGAAGCTTTTAACACAGAAATAAAACTGTCCTCATCTAAATTCTATTGTTAACAATAAAATAGAAAAATACATTTCCAACCACTATGAAAATAGAAATACTTCTGACATAATCATATATGCAGTTTGTCACTAGCTGAGAAAAAAATATTGAACTAGGTTTGTGTTTCTAAAGCGCAGTAATTGTGTTTTCCTTACAATAAAACTATGCTTTCAATGAACTGAGAAAGATGCAAAAAGAGTTCATGTATGCATTTTGGGTTATACAATTTAACAGATTCTTATAGGAGATTTAAGATATCTTTGATATACTGTAACATCTTTATCAAAGCAAGGAAATATGAAATTGCCATAAGAGTGAAACTTTGAAATTATTGTGACTTGTCCTTCTGTAATGATAGGTAACATTATTAAATGGAGCTCTAAATCAGAATAAATCAGATTAAACTGTAATTAAACAGGACTCAAATAATAAATAAGTAACTTTTAAGATTCAACTCTGCTTTTTATCTTGAAGAAAATCAAAATGTAAAGTTTTTTTTTTTTTGATCAAGGAATTACTTGAATACAACGAAACTTTATGAGGAATTGTTACCCTTTATGTATGCACATTCTACAAGTTCTGACAGAAGAAGGTGAGCAACAGATGCTGATTTTGGGAAAGCCTCCATGAAATAATTGCTTCAAAAATTGCTTCATTTAAAAAATCATTTGTATAATCCAAGTCATCTAATTCATACGTTAACCAATGTTAAACATGCATCCCGTTACGTATATGTATCATATTCCTTTGGATACTTAATTTCTGCAATAATAACATATTTATGTCACATCAAAATCTTTGTGGTTAAAATAGTGCCTTCTCATAGCTGTCTTTTCAAGATGTCCTTATTACACAAAGCCAAAATATACTTACTATCATGTGTCTAACTACATTCCAGTCCCTCAAATACACACATTTCAAGGTTTATTGCCTGCTGTAAAAACAATAATAATAAAAACAATCACTCTTTTGCCTCAAAGACAGCTCATTCCTTATTCACATATCTGTTGGTCCAACCAAAAATACGCTCATTATCCCCCTCCAGGAACCAGTTCCTTTCTCTGCCCACCACTGCAACTTTCTGCAATCAAAAATGCTATAGATTTTATTATAGAATAAGCTGAATTCCTTCAAACTGCTCCTAGTAAAAATGTATCTCATGCTTCAGAGTCCACAATTTTATTATCATTGTTATTATTCATCAGTTTAACAATAACAGCTTTGGCAGTAGTAGCATGCAGTGAAAATACCATGGTCACCAATTGCAGACTCTAGTTCTGTGCCAGGCTAAATATCATTCAAAAGAGTTTTGTGTACCACATGCATTGGCTGGCAAGGGGGATGGGAATGCTCACAGGAGCCAAATGCATTGGCACTTGTGGATTTACTGCTAGCATGAATTTGGCTTTGTTTGCTCACTATATGGTTAATTATACACAGCAGTAGTAGCACTCTCTATCATCTCTCTAAAGTATACACTGCAGTGATGTATACCTTGACTGATATATCATTTTCTTTCTGTGTCAAACATCTTAATGATAAGGGAATATAGCCTTGGAAGTATAGACTGAAATATATTGCACATGTAATACATAATTCACAATGTAAATTTTAATGAATCAAGTGTTTGTTGCATATTTCAGAGGAAAACGGTCATCTTCATTTAACAGGAAAACATCTTACCTGTGTCTTAAATCTAGGTACAATTATAATTATACTTTAATTCTGAAAATGTTTAACTTGATTTTTGTTGTTGTAAATTTTATCCAGAAATGTGTTTCAAAAGGGAAAGAAAAACCCTACAATATATTGGTTAGAAAATTTTTCTTGTCAGAAAGGAATATCACTTCATCTCATACAATGTGTTGACTGCAGTTGCTGAAATTAGAAATGACTCTTTGAAGATTTGGATCAACCCAAACAGAATACACATAAAACTTGGAAAATTTTACGTAAAATACCCTGCGCCTCTGTCTCATGCTAAATCATTTCTATCTAGCACATAAAGAAAAATTTGCAGATGAAAGTATTCCTTGTATACAAACATTTTGGGGTTTGTTGCTTTTTTTCTCTTCAAAGAGTTGCTTCTTTACAGCCCTCATTTTCAGCTTTTTTCTTCAGATCACTTTTTAAACCACCCATGTGCTTCCCTGCTTGGCAGATGACCTGCTGCTGTGCCTGGCGTGCACATCATTGCAGTTCTTCCCTTAGGCTACTTACTGCAGCTGCTTATCATGATTGACCCCTGACTGTCCACTCCTCCTGACTCAAGCTCTTTCATCCATGGCTTGTCTTGTTCCCCAAGTGCTGAGCCAAAACCACTTTCTAAATGGGTGTAACTCCAATGTGTTTACATGTTCTCTGCCTAAAACTGTCTCTGATTTTTGTCTAACTTCATTATACCCTCTGAAGTGAATTATAAACTAACCATAAATCTAAGGAATTATAATTCAACTATAAATCCAGGGGAGCTTAACTTCAGACACTTTGCTTTCATTGAAAAAAAAAAAAGCCCATAAAAATAGTGTTAGCTCTTGAAAATTATTAGATATGAAAATAACTATAGAAATAAATTGATTCAGGGACCCAAATGCTGTGTAGATGGCTTTCTGTTTGTTTGTTTTTAAAGTGTGGGGGGTTTATTTCTTTTGTTTTCAGATGATGACAATAATCTATAAACAAATGTAAAACACATGTTTTGTCAATCACACGCAAGAAAGGATCATTGGAAATCAATTTAAGATGCCTAGTCATTTGCAAAACTACTTCTGCTGCCTGATATACTTCTAAGTGAATTCTAGTAACTTGGAATCTCTAAAAGTTGTCATATTAACTTCGCTTCATCATTTCTCAATCTGTCCCAATATTCGTAAACTTCTTTTTATCAAAGAGAATATTTAAAGGTTTCTGTGCCTTGTGTGGTTTCTTTCTCTTATATATTGTCAGAATCAAGAGGAAATATGTGATGAGAAGAGAAAAACTTATTATTCAGGTCTTATAACAAGAATTGTAAGAAAAACTTATAAAGAAAAACATTTCTGTCATTTCATTTATTTAATAAATAAAATATTAAGAACAAAAAACACTCCATGTCTGAAATGAGAATGGAATCTGATTGAAAAGCAATCTATTTTTAATGTAAACAGAAGGTAGAAATGAGATGATCTAATTTTAGCTGTTTAAGAGCTAGACTTGTGGTCAAAGATTATTAGGTTAAAAGGTGACTAATCCAAAGCATCCTCTGTGGTCAATAGAGAGAGGTATACTTTTTAGTTTAGCAACCTACTGTAGGTGGAACAAATAATCCTTTACAGATACCCTTCTAAGTACAAAAGCCCAGATGATTTGGCTAGATCAGGAGTGTCAAACTTATTTTCACCAGGGGCCACATCAGCCTTGTGGTTGCCTTCAAAGGGCTGAATGTAATTTTAGGATTCGGTCCACAGGCCTTGTGTTTGCCACTCGGTTATGTGCATTGTACTCCTTTATCGCCGATACTGTCTCATAACACAAAAGGTGCACTGGTTGTTCTCCTTGAAACACAAACATGGATTCGTTTTCCCATCTATCATTAAATTGCCTTCCTTCTGCATCAATCTTTCTCTTACTGTACATTTTGGGATTCAAACTGATCCACCAAAGATGGTATGGTGTGCCACCTAAGTAAAAGACCAGGTCGTCCTTTAGGACCAGGTTAAGTAATAGTCAGGCCCTCTCACACAGGCTCACCTTTCCTTCCCACCCCCTTCCCCACACCACAGAGCTGGCTGTATCCATGGAAAACAATGTGGCATTAGTGAGTGGCACCCTGGCTGCTGGTTACAAAATATCTTTTTACAGGTACTTTTTAAAAATAACATGTAATTGCTACGGTCGCAGCTCACACCATTCTGCTCCTACATGCAACGTGTATCACACATGCTGCACGCGTGACTCGTGTGACTAAGGCACTGGCAGGATCCTGGGGACAAGGAGCTCGGCGCTGCCGCTGGGTGGAAACAAAGTGCTGGGCCGGATAAAACAAGGTGGAGGGCTGGGTCTGGCCCACAGGCCAGGTGTTTGACACCTGTGGGCTAGATACAAACTTCTATTGTGATATGAGATTAAGTGAAATTATCACATCAAAGTCTATAAAGCAATTCATTCATACAGTAGAACTTCAAGACATCTCTCCTGTGGGTTGGGTCACCTTGTTACTCTTTGAAGTTTACACTTATGAAAATGTGAAATATCTGCTGCCACAATATTGTACTTGGAAAAAAAAAAAAAAAAGACATTTTAGAAAAATGTGTCAATGGTCATTGCTCTCTGTTGCATTTTTGAATAAACATAGCAGCTAAGTACAAGTTAAATCAAGCTTACCAACACTGATATGGCTGGTTTTCAAGTGTACCTCTCTGTCATTGTAGAATGAAGGTCCTCAGATGCTTGTAGAAAAGATATTTGAAGGAATACGTACCTAGTTGTCAGGTATCAGTACCTTACATTATGCCTGGCTACTTAAAGAAGGCTGTTTTCTACTGTGTCAGTTAATGTCAGGCTGACTCCACAACCACACAGACAAGGTAGTGTATCATTTACTGTACTCATGTATGGTAATGAAATTCAGCTCTATCTTTGTGTTTGACAAAATAAAATATTGAACCTTTAAAATAGTTCATTAAGGTTTTCTTAAGACAGGAGCAGGAGAAACTGTTGTTCAGTGCTTCATTTCTGAAATTAATATTAATTTAAAAAGAGACTAGATTTAGTTGAGGTAACTTAATTGAAGACATAGTTGAAAACTTAAAAGCAATTAATTTTTCTAACAAATACATCAGCATAACTGTTACCATTAAGTTCTGGGATAGATAATTGAGTATAAAGTTTTATGAAAGGGCTAAAGTTAAATGTAAATGCATAATTTCTAATTTCCTTCTATCATATCAATTGAAGCCCTTCTGCACACACCTGCAAAAAAAAGTAGTCTCAGGGATTATTCCCTGTTGCAATCAAAAACACAATTGTAAATACTTCTAGGAGAGCCTTCTTGACTGGCTACCAAGAAACAACCAAACATCTTTTACAACCTTTGATTAGAATAGGCAATTTTAAGAAAAGGAATGTCAAATTACTATTAAAAAATATCAACTCCTCCTTCATTTCCATTTATGTAGAATACGATATTTTAATACCAATTGCAACAGGAAACCCAGTTCACTGCCATCTACAAGGATGGGAAGGGCAAATCTGCAGCCAGGCACCCAAGAGCAGCTGTACCATTCTGATGCCTCTGTTTAGGAGTACAAAATAAACAGAAATTATAATGATATACAAGTTCAACAATAACATCAAGAAAAAAAAGGAAATGTAAAACTGACCTTAAAAGAACTGTAAAAACACGACAACAGAAAAGTCATGCTTATTCCTCTGTACTTTTCACTCTGGCTGGAGGTCCGATTCTTCTTTATCCTGATAGATATTAGCAAGCTGACAGTGCTGCTAGACAGTACTTCTAGAAGTCAGAAGTTCTTTCTGACTATCTTTACTTATTTTTTCTTTTCCTGGTCCATAAAAGCATTTGAGTATATGTGTAAAAGATTAATAATAACATACATATATATCTGTTAATGTAAGTAAGTGCTGTGCTGGATCAGAGCCAGTGTGCACATTCATTCGCTAGGTTTAAACACAGCCTTGCTTTTAATAGCACCAAAGATGACAATTCCATAAGCTTTTTCATAAAAAATAAGTGTACAGTCTTGGGAGAAGAATTTATTTCCTTAAGGGATGTATAAATAAAAAGCAAATTAATATTTTCTTCTCTTTGCTCCTGGTTAAGTATTGCCATGAAAATATGCAAAACACGTGTTTTCATTTCCAAATTGAGAAGTTCAATGAACTTGTAGAGCACTTTGAAATTGCCCAGTTTACTTACAAAACAACTGCAATGCATCCTTAATACATTCAACATTATTGATTCTGTGGACAAAATATTCTTTGTCAGAAAGACTGAGTTATAGTTGAACACTGACAGTAGAATTCTCCAGCGTTATGGAGATAAATTGTGCACTGGAAATAGTAGAATAAATATTTGTGTCTTTTTGTTGATAACTCCAAGAAAACCAGAATGTTCAGGTAGTCAAGCCAACATTTATTTTAGACCGATTCAACTTCTGGATAAATTGAATCTGCCTTCTGTTCTCTGTCCTTTTTGTTTTATAATTATTATTATAAATAACAACAACGTAGTTACAAGTTTCAGATAATCCAACCTGGTTTATATCCAAATTTATGTTTTAATAGCTTTTTTTTTGTTGAAAATTAACATTGAAATTTTTTTTTCTTTAGGTTTAGCAATTCCAAATAGTGATATGTATTATAGCAGAAGTACAATTGTTATAATGCCTCTACAACTCCGAACCAGTGAACTAGGTATTGAACTGCTAGGGACCATGTTGCTCAATATAAATATATTTAAATCTTGACTATAAAAGGATGCAGGACCAGTTTTTACAATGGTTGAACTTGGTTGAGGTTCAGCATAGTTTTATGATTTATGCTTCATTCTGTGGTATAAAAAAGTATAGCCTAAATCATGGTTACTGGTTACGAAAGAAGTCTAACCCAGTGGGTCAGCTTGAAACAGCTTTAGAGATTAGAAAGAGAACAGGAAACTCATGCACAACATAGAATTAGAAACCTATAAAAGTGTAAGTCACAAATTTAAGGAAATTAGACGTATAAGAGAACCATGAAATGTGTAAGAAATCATAAAAATAAACCCAAGTTGTCCTCAGACAATTAGCATCATATATGTGGCAAAATACTCAGGTGCTTAATGACTCATTGTAAACTCATTTCAACTCTCGTTCTCTAATTTATTGGGGAAAACTACCTATGTTAATCTTGGGGCTTGGAGGAACATCAGAAGGATGAACATAACACTCAAAGACACTATGAAGTTAATATATAACCACATTAAGAGTGTTATGGGAATTTTAAGTATGTAATGGGGATTTGCTCTAATAATTACATGATTTGGGCTTTGACCATGTAATGTTTGCATTCTTTTAACTAGACTAAGAATAGTAACTTTTTTTGTATTTTGATTATCCTGCTAAAACATTAGTCACACTAAAAATCAATTCCTGACAACATACAGAATGTATCTTTTTGCTTATAAGAATTTTAGTGTAATATTTGTCATACCAATATTTTCCAGTTTTGTATTTATATATATTTTTGTGTGTGTGTGTGTAACTTTTCCTAAAGATCTTCCATCGTAGAACTGGAAAGTTGATACTGACTTATCTAATGTTAATAGATTGGGGTTTTTTGGTAAGAAATTAAACTTGATGTGTTAAAAGTAAAACATATATAATGGGTAAGGACCTTCCCCTCATTCGTTTCACTTTCCATGCATCTGTTCTGCAAAATATGCCTGCATCGGTGATGTCACTTCTAGGATATAGGCAATAAGAATTTTGAGTGAGTTTTTTTAATCCATCCACACATTCTCTCTTGTGCCATATACAAGTGGGAATGCTACTAACTCTGACTTTTCATAGACTAAGCCAGTCTGAATGCAAGAAATTATTTGATCTTCTAATGTTTTGGGCTTAAGACACACAGTTCCCTATAAAAATTGTTATCCTGAAAATGGCGAAGGATTCCTTCAGTGTGTATGCATATGTATTCGCATACAGACATGCTCACATATTTTTATGCATTTTCTAACTGCAAAAAAATATTCTGCTGTGCTTTCAGTTGCCTGTGGAACTGTCATACTACATCAACAAGCTTAATATTGAGCTATTTGCTTGACTTATTGACTTGTTCCTGCAGCAGTTCTTTTTCTAACAAGATCTAGTTCCTTTCAGATTCTTTTACATTACATTTCAAAAATAGCCTGATGTAGAGAAACAAGTCAGCTGAAACCATTGTTGGAGTTGGAACTGAACATATGCAGTATGTACTACTATTATATATAGACATACATATATATATAAGAATTTTCATATAATTCTTACATAGTTTTACTGGAAAGAAATCACTGCTTATGGCAGATTTGATAGGTCATGTGAAGGATGAATAGAGTTATTTGATCTGACATCTACAGCATTACAATTAAAAAGTCAATGGCTTCCTTTTAAATTCATTTTGAATACTATTAATTATATAAATAAATTATATTCTTACAAATGTGAATTTCAGTTGTGTAGCTCTAACTTATCTGCAAGCCTTACTGCTTTCAGCAAATTTTCTCATATACCTGAATCACAAATCAGGAAAATGTAGGCTCAAGTTTCAATGTCTGTCTTTTTTGTTTATTTGTTTTTTGTTTGTTGGTTTTGTTTTGGTTTGGTTTGTTTTCTTTCTGAAAGCACTTTTCAAGATTTCTGTAATGACTAATATTCTTACTAGCACTGTAATTGATTTCCTGCTAATTTTTGGGTTTGTGTATTTCAGACATACCACATTAGCTTGGTCTTTGGAAGCCTGAGAAACCTTTCCTAATGCCAAACTGTTAGTTCTTTTAAGTCTTATTTTCATACAAAAATAATACCAATATAATTACATGTCTATAGTTAACACACTACAGCTCCTTCAAATTGGCACAGCTGTTCTGCTATATGTATAAGCAAGCAGAGATGTTTCTCAAGGCACTGCTATGTGACAAATTCTGTAAATTATTCTTATTACTGGTTTTACAGGAAAATGAACAGTTTCTGTAGAAAATTGTACCCTTAACCAAAGTAAGTACACCAGGATGAAATTTAAGAATAGTCAGCTATATTCCTTGCATCCAATCATGCAATAAACAAAGAATCAAGCTCTACGTTTGATTACGTAAAGGACTATATCCATAAAAATGAAATTATTAACATCATCGGCAAATTTATTCTTGTCAAAGGGAGTGAATGGCCCCAACCTTCTGCTGTTATGAAATGTAGCCTTTACATAACAGTGTATAGAGAGGTTTAATTTTATACCTCTGCAGTACTAAATGACAGTGTTTAGCATCTTACTACAGTGAAGATTAACATGATTAATACTTCTTCACAGAGAAAAGACCATGCTAGAGTCACACTTCGCACTCAGTAATGAGTTCCACTTTGACTATGAGGCAGAATTTCCTCATGTGTTATATGGGACACTTGGAGGCTTAAACCATGATTCCACTGAGATCAGTCAGGGAAGCCTCTTCATCTCGAATGGGGACAAGATTCTGCCCAGTGTTTCTGTTCAATAACACTGCAGAAGGACTTCAGAACCATCTGGCACTTGTTTTTAGATATTTATCTGTACAATGAAGATACATTTTTGCTGTACAATGTTTTAACATGGGACCATGTTTTCTTTTAAAAATGTTTAATTCCTCTAATATTAAGAAATCAGTACAGATTTAGATTCAGTTTAGTTTTCACATTTTTAGGAGATTATTTTAGAATGTTAATTAATTGTGTCTTTCATTTCAGAAAAATAAATAGTTTATAACACAGAATCTCTAAAGCAACTAGACTACTTGAAAGAATTGCTCTTTGGATATATTTACATAAAATAAGTACTAACAATTGCTTTGTATTCTATTAAGGATCCTAGTTACATTATTTTTTGTGAGGCATTTAAAAATGGATGAATATAAAAAATATCAGAAATTAAGGTTCAAAAAATATTACTTGACATACTGAAGTATATTAAAGCATTAAATTATATCCTACTGCTATGCTTTACTAAAGAGAGCAGATAAATACTAGAAAAAATATCCATATAGCACAGTTGTTAGCAGGAACTTAGTAGTAAAGAAATCTTTGTCTTATGCAATGGGTTTGATCACAAGTCATGAAGATAGTTCATGAGTGGTAAAGAACAATGAAAGGCTTTTATTTTTTTACAACTTTCTAAGACTTTATTTTGCAACTTCTATTTATTCTTAAGTACCATTAAGAACAGAGTAAACTGAAGTAATCCTCAATATATTAGAATTGGAATTGGTTTAAAAGTTAAATTAAAAGCCTAAACAGTGAAATAACAGCCCAGTTATACTGAGTTCACAAATCCTAGAGACAAAGAATAGAGGAATTTTGGCCCTGTGTCTTCTAGAAGAAACCATCTTCTGTGAAGCTGTGATTTCCTTATAGAAGGCCTGCTTCTACAGCAGATCAGCAGGGATTCTTGATAGGAGTTGGATTAGACTAACTAAGGAATTGTAAAAGTGTTCCCTGAGCAATCTGAAGGTAGAGTTTTCATCTTCTTAATTTAGAAAAGAAAATTAACTACCCATCCAATTTTACGGTGTTTGTATTTTAGATTGTTTTACTCCCCTAAAGCATGGAATTAAAAAGAAACAAATAAAACTCCAGCTTCTCTCTTACATATGTGAATCTGTGTTCCTGTATTTTCATGGCAGCATAAAGAGCAGCACTCAACTTCTTTTGTCCTGTCATCAGCAAGTGGTGCAATGATTTCAAGAAGAGTGCTAAGAGAGGTACTTAATGCAAGTGTGAATCAAGTCACTGCATCTGTTGCACCGCAGACATGCTATTATGGCTCTGCACCTTATAATAAGGAAAGCATTCACTTGAAATAACAAATTTATCTGCAAAATTTTATATCTTATTGGAGGTGGTTCAGTTCCTTAACACAGTAGCAATAGTTTTGAATTGAGATACGTATAATTAGTTTTGCCATTCTGCCTTGCAGTGACACATGTAAATACCGCACAGCATTGTATATTCGAAAAGAAAAATAGGCTAAGGGTTGGTGTAACCTTCTATTTTTAGCCTGTTGATAAAAGATACTTTCTTCAGATTCAACCATTATTGTGGACTGTTTATTGCTCACACATGTAAAAATCTTCAAGGCCAATTGAAATGCAAACTAGTCAGTAAGGGCTCATCATTCATATTACATATTGGTATTTTAAAACTTTGTATAGTTTGCAGTAAAATCCAAGAACCAAGGGTTCATCTATCACCTATTTAATTGTCTGTAACAAACATCCAGGCAGAAAGAGGAGGAAAGTGTAGGGAGGGAGTGTATTATCTGCATAAATTGCAATCAGACTATTTATCTGTTATCTTTATCTGATACAATGCCATTCGTTCCTGTCCACAGGTCCATTTAAGGAATAGAATGGGAAAAGAGAAATCTTTAAATGTTGGAAATATTATTTTGCCCACATGCACACTCATGAAGTTTGTATATTTGGTACTTTCTAACAAGTATAGATTTTATGAGTGTTCTGTTTCACTTGCAGTATTTCTTTTCCATTAGGAATATGTAAAAGGAGGCTGCTTTAACTAAAATAATAGCAAGTGCAAGTACATTGCTGTTATAAACAAAGTTGTCAATGGTTACTACAGTAATTGCTGTGGAACATTTAAGATGATGCAAATGAATATAAGTTCATAATAAGTACAGATTGGCCATGCTTAAAAAGTTGACTGCTTGCTAGGAACAATAGTTTGCAATACTTGTGTGTTTTAGTTTTCCCAGAAGGACTAACAGAAATAAATTTCTGCAAGGAGCCTCAAGCACTCAGAGACACATAAGGAACTCCAGAGAATTTTCAATTAGTTCTCATCATAGCTGTATCTCTGAGGCATTATGTGCAAACATAAAGCACTGGAAATAAGCCATATCACTTTGCATTACTCTGTTCTTTTGTGATAAGAATGCGATGTGTTTGGCAGCATAGGAAGCTTGGAGGTCAGTAAAAACAAATAACAAAAAAAGCCACCCAAAACTCTCAATTTATTTAAAAAGTAGAAAACAACTCTAAACACATTACTTCTAAAATTATTCTTAATTTCAAGAAACATTTGTCTAATCAGCATTATATGCATGTATACTTAAAATGAAATAGAAAATGGTGGAATTGAAAATTGACATATATCAGTCTTGTTGAAAGACTAGAACTTTCACCTTTGAACTTTGACACTCTTTAGGTTTTCTGAGAGGAAGAGCAGTCCTCAAGACAGCAATCATAAGTAATGCTGCAGTAATTAAACTGGCACTGAAGGTTTTCTGTTATGTTGATATCCTCAAATCATATAATGGAATTTTAGATAGTAATTGCCATTATTTAAACGTGAATTAATCATCCACACTTTCAACTGTTGGAAATTTCAGCTTAAAATATAGCTTATAACTTTTATGTGTGATATAAACCAGAACTCTACAAAACCAGAAGTGATATAAAATAAAAATACTATTTAGAAAGATTGTCTATCCATCAGCAGAACTGATTTCTAGATATTCTAGCAGGTGATTTCCCACTACTGGAGAAAAAGAAAATCCTTAGGGCCAACTCTTTTTCATAATTTGTTTTCACTGCCTAAAAATATCTGTTAGCTAATCCACTTTTCTTTAGACTGGTGGTAACATATGACACTTTCCAACAAAACTTCTCATTAAAAATGCATGCTGATAGCAAATAGGATTGAAACTAGCTGCATATGGTAAGATGTTTGTTATGTTTGTTGAAGTTTATTACTGAGAATGTCAATAAAGATTGCAATCTTCCATATTTTTGGGCATACCTAAGACAACAGAATCAAGTGAACATTTGTTCTTCTCTTCCCTGACTCCTCTTTGGAAGTACAGATGTGAAATTTCATTTTTTCATCCTTTGGAGAAAACAAATTGCATAGCTACTTTCTTTTGTCTCTTTGCCATTTGGTCTTGCAAAAAAAAAAAAAAAAAAAGAAATACACCCGAAGACAAGTCATTTACCGGGATTATTTATTCTTAACCAGATCTACCAGGGAAGTGTTCTGTTCTTGAGAAATGAAATAATTGGCCATGAAGAGGTCTTTTAACACGAAAAAAAAACCTTATCAAGATGAAATAGAGTTGGCTCAGATTCCTGTTTTTTTAATTTAATTTTGCAGAACATTTCTCTTTGTTACATTTATTCTGTGTGTATTTCTGGAAAACATTAATTCTATATAGCTGATATATTCTCAAGGTTAATAATCTACACAACTTCCAAGATGCCCAGGATACCTTTTGCTGTGGATGCTCAGAGCAAAGGGTTGCCAGGATCTAAGGCAGCTCTCTTTCACTGTCTTTGTCTTTCACTTTCTGGTATCTGACACCCAGAGGTCGCCCTGTAGTCAGCCTACAAGTCTACAGTCACCTTGTAGACCTTGTGGCTACAGTGCACATCCCTTCCCTGGACTCTATCAGGCAGTCATGCTTCAGTATGGCTAATAAAATATTACAAATCTTTAGCAGAAAAACTATCTGACATTTGACATTTTGACATTCTAAGCTAAAATCAACATCTAAAAGAGTTAGGTGACCTCTACGTATCTCAAATTTCTGCTCTTTTTCTGCAGAAATGTTGTATTAGCAAAGTTACTTTGGATCTGAAGTACTGGATTATTCAGGAACAATAATTTTCATAACAGTGATACTTGAACAATGACATACTTCAAAACTGTACCTCTGAAGGGAGATGGTAAATATTGTGGATGACATTGTGGTTCCATAGAAATTTCTATTTAATTGCTTTTGTCATTGACTTCTAACAGGTTTTTTTCATAGGTTGCCCTTGGCCAGCTGCCAGACATCCACCCAGCCACTCCTCAACAAGACAGGCTGAGAAATTAAGACAGAAAAGCTCATGGGTTGAGCTTGAGACATGGAGGTCATTTACCAGTTACCATTGTGGGCAAAGCAGACTCGACTTAGGGAAAATTAATTTAATTTATTGCCAATTGAAACCAATTTGCATGGTAAGAGACAAAGACAAAAGCTAAAACACCTTCCCTTCAGCCCCGCATCTTTTCCCAGGCTCAACTTCACTCCTTCATTCCTGATTCCTCTGCCTCTTCTCCCCTCCCTGAGCAGCACAGAGAGATGGAGAGTGGGAGGTTGTGGTCAGCCCATTACAACCTCTTCTCTGCCACTCCTTCCTCCACACTTCCTCTCGTCCAGCATGGCTGCAGTCCTTTGAGATAAACCTGCTTTGGCATGGAGTCCTCCAGGGGCTGTAGTGTGGATATCTGCTCTGGCTTGGTCTTTCCCTGGGCTGCAGGGGAATCTCTGCTCCAATACCTGGACGTCCTCCTCCATCTCCTCTTCCGCTCCCCTCAGGGCTCAGACGACTGCTTCTCATACTTTTCCTCTCACCCCTCACCATCGGGGAGCATTCTTCTCTTCCTTACACAGACTCTCCCCGAGGTGCTGCCATGGTGGCTGTGGGGCTCAGCCGTGCCCTGCGGTGGGTGGGTTGGAGCTGCTGGAACTGGCTGTGTCTGGCATGGGGCAGCCCTGGTCACTCCTCACAGAGGCCCCTGCAGCCTCTGACAGCCCCTGGGCACCTGCACCCCACACACATGTGCTCCCCAGAAGTTAGTGTCCATAGAATGGTAATGAGTAGTTTGCTATTATTTATATTCATCAGACTTCACCAAATAATTCAACATATTATATGTGACTGTACAATCGTAAGATGTGGATAATCTTAAATCTTGCTTACCATGTAAACCCAATAATACAATTCTGCAATATTTACCTTTAAAATATCACAGTTTACATAACACTCCTTTCTTCCTTTTTTTCTTATGCTTAATTACACAGGCACACAAATATAAAGAGTAGTGTCTCAATAATACTGGTTTAGTATGAGGTGAACCTCCAAGTACTAGTCCTCATTTAATATCAAAACTGCAGGCCACATTTATATTCCAGTAAGTAAGCAGCAGCATACCTTTTCACTAGTATAGTGTCTTTTTAGCATCACAAGAAAGTATGCATGTGCATGTGTGCATTTTAGCCAGCTTGTATATATGACATATGTAATATAGATGTGTGCAAACACCAGATCAAGAAAAATACATGGCACTACTAGAAAATAATAAATTATCCTCTCCCACACATTCTTCAGGTAGAAAATAGACACCTACAGCTGTTCAAAATGGATTATAGTTTTTCCTATTTTTTTAACCTCATTTTTAAAGACTTTTTTCTTCCTTTTCACTTTCCCTTTAAATTTGTACAAAAGTGTTCAAGTCTGCAGCATCACCTTTAGGAAGCTTTAACACACATTTTTCCTGCACAAGTTATCACAAGTTTGTATTTACTTGCTCTTTCTACTCTCTGACATGTAATATATGCCATAATCCAGAGAGAGGAATCCTGCCTGTGAAAGACTATTCTGTTTTTGTTCATACTGTAGTTCTGAAGGATCCCAGCAGTTACAGAGAGTTTTCCTTGAATTACTCAATTGGGTAGCACTTGTATTTAATAAAATATGGTCAATTTTTCTTAATGAGAGAGAGGAATGAGGAATTTTGGACTAGCCTGGCTGAACAGGAAAACATGCATTCAACATTTCTATAATAGAGCAAAGTTTGTTTGGCAGTGATTCATGGGGTCGTGTTACATTCACGATATCTCAACAATTTAATATCTAAGTACTTACATGCCTTCCCTTGAGTATATGAATAGAGCTCTAAAAATAGAAGTACCAATAACAGTTAGTCAGTGACACCATAAGTGCATATGCAATTAAAACAGTTTTCCTAAACATATTCACCCTGTTCTCATTTTTTCTTTCACAGTTCTGCACCTGCTCATCTTGGAACTGCAAAACACTCCCTGTGACTGCTGCCTGCTAGTCTGCTGTCTAACATCTAAGCTTCAGTATTTGCCTATCATTATCTTTTCTTAATTTCCCAATTAGTCATATTCTCTTGACAGCTTATGCCTTGTTTTACATAAATCCTCAAAAAATGTTGTATGAGTCTGGTATTCCAGAGTATGTAATGCTGGGATTTGCTCAAGAAAGTATTTTCAGCCTCTGTAGGTATGAATGTAAAATGTGGAATCAGGATATATGAAAACCCATACTCTCCTTCCAAACCTGAAAAACTACCTCCCTACCTCTTCAGCTGATATGGTTAGCAATAGTCACATTCACTAGGATTGAAAGGTGTCACATCTGATTTATTCATTACCTGAAGTTCCCCAAGTGTTATCTTCATGTAGCTAAATTATTATGTTAATTTCTTTGGAATTGTACAGGCTCTCATTGAATATTGTCTACAATCCACCTTGTAAGCCATCTGAGGCAGAGCTGTTCTTTTTTCTTTTCTGTTTCTACAGTCCTTGGTATTATGTGCCTCTAAACCTGGTTTGCAGTTCCTCTGTGTCATCACAGTAAAATTAATAAACTCCTTTCTATATCTCTTGAACAGCAAATAGCATTTCTCACCAGTCAGCAGTTTTCTGATATTGACCTTGAAAGTAGGACAAATTCTAGGAATTTAATATTTTCACTGCCTTGCTGAAACACCAAAGTGTCTTTTCATGGTTGCTTCATATTACTTATATCCCTTAAATTTCCTCACCAAGGCACAGCTTAAAGTGTTTGGACACCTACACCTCTTCTTTGGGCTCCTAAATTCTCATTGATTTTCACAAGCCTAACACTCCATTCACAGTCAACATTGCTCATAGTTAAATATCCTCTTCTTCTGCCAGTGTGCCATTAAATGGAATTAGGCCTTTTGTATCAGGTGGCTAATTCAACATGAAGATTTGTTTGTGACAAACGGTTGCCCTCTGATCCAGGAGCCTGTTGTGGTATAGCCAGTGCTGAGTTCTTATTTAGATCAACTGTATTCCCCCATGTGCCTTTTCAAGCAGCTTGCTGGTGCAAGAAAAGAAGTTGTGAAGCCCAGAATGTCAAAGAGTTTGGATAATATCCTTTTAATAAACTGGAAAGATTCAGATCATGTAGGTCCAGTTTCAACAAAATACAGCTCTTAGCTTTCCATTGAAACAAATAGGGAATGGATGTTGAAACAGGGTTAAAAATAGGGTTGAAATAGCTGTTGAAGATAGGTGTATGCAAGCAGTACTTTTCCTGCTTGCTCTGATCCAACATTCAATATGAATCATGGATGTAATAAAAAGAGCAATATCTCCATTGTCGTAGATTAGTTGTTAACAACTAATCAATCCCAGTGACTTTTTTAAAAAGTATTTTACTGCTAGAATTCTTTTTTAAACAACAATTTTTTAAAAAATTGCAATTCCTTTGACCTAGTTTTTTTGATGCTTTTTTGTTTGGCTGGTTGGTTTTTGTTTTGGTTTGTGTTTGTTGTTTTTGTTTTGTTTTGTTGTTTTGGTTTTGTTTTGTTGTTTTGGTTTGGTTTGGTTTGGGGTTTTTTTGTAATCACAACATGGCATCTGTCCTTCTTTGGAACTTTTCCTTTTTGTGTCATTTCACCTACCTATCTAGAAATTGCTATTTCAAAATTATATTTGAAATTAGTCTGAAGAAATAATGATTTAAAAATATTAGCAACAGGTTTTTCTGTGAAAAGCTAATAAAGTCATCTACCAATTCATTTTCACCAGCTACATTCTCAAGATTAAGAAAGCTTATGTTCATGCATTTTATCATCATCTTCATTGGCTTACGTGAGTTTACATAATGATGACTGGTAAAATGAAGGCACCTACTTCTGTGAGCCCTTTTCAAAATGCTTAATGTTACAAATGGTGCTCTTCCAGAAGCAAAAATATTACTCTTAGTAAGGAACTAAATTTAGATGTAATTTACTTTATATGGAAGGAAGAAAATATTTGGTGGTTTTTAATTTAGTGTTACAGTGCATTTATAAACTGGAGTCACACACTGAAAAGTTAAAGCTTTCAAAATGTTCAACATTCAGTACCACCCATCTAAACTGTATGCTGATGAATTTTATGGAATATATACAAATAGAATGTATTTGCTAGGAAATGCACTCCAAGTGAAGTTGAGCATGGCTTCAAAACTTCAAAACTCAAGGTGAGGAAATTTTATTTAATTTTAAAAAGTGACTAGCAAAATGTGTTGGTGCTATAAATACAAGATTTTAACACACTACCTCATCTAAGTACCACATTCTTCTCACTTTTTTCAACCTTTTAGCTTCCCTCAGCTGCAATCAATGTGGTATATAGCTTAGAGTAGAACCAGCTAGTCACCTGGTGTTCTAAAATCAGTCATTCATATTAAGTTAGGCTAGGTTTCCTCCTGTGAGCATATCTCAAACATATCCGTTCATATTGTCTTAATAGTGCTCTGTGATTATACTTCTATGTTTTTCATTCTTCAGCTGCATCTGAACTAAATTCTTTGGTTATAGCTCCCTAAGTTATCAAGTTATATTTTTTCTATGTATACTTCTCATTTTTTAAACCCTTTTGCCTGTTAGATATCCCCCCTGGTGTCCCTGATCAGTGCAATTAAGCCGATAACCTTCTGGTTTGAAACTCATCTGTATCATATCATTAATATCTTTCTTATTTTTTCATGCTTCATGAAATGGGCTAGAAATCAGCATTAAAAAACACAAAAGCAAAACTAAAACAACAAACTAGGTTATCTATGTGAGACTTCTAAGGAAACACTTGTATATCTGTGAGAATCTGGGGCTCTTTTTGAAATTCGAGCTGGACCACTGACATTGTCATACAGAAGGGGCAGTAAAATGACGGTGTTAGTGGTGTCTTTCTGAAAGCTTTTGGGACATAGAATTTCTCCTTTACCTTATCAAACATTGCTATATATTTGTTACTTATCATTGTTCAAAAAATAATAATGTTTTGCTGTTAGATGCACTTCTTTTATTTCATACAGGAGAGCCTGTCCCAGCGGGACTTTAACAGAAAACAAAATATTTAATAGAGGATTTCTTTATTTAGTAAGCCAGAGTAAAACATTTCAGACTAAAACCTACTTAGCCTGGGTAGCAAATTAAAATTAGCTTGATCATTATTAAACACTGAACACCCTTTTCTACTTCTCCTTTCTTCCTTCAAAAGTGCACTTCAAACTGCTGCTTATACAGCTTGAGAGAACATTGAAGTAAACATGAATTGAATAACATTTCATGTTATTAAAGCCTATCTGGTATTCAGGGCAAAGTCTTTTGTATGAAGACTGGCATTTGCTAGTATTTTTCAAACTTAATTAATAGAATGTAATTGATGGGAAAAAAAAATCTTAAAATTGAAGACCTTACAAAGCTGAGCAAACAATAACAAAATGACTGAGTCACGTCTGCTTAATATTCAGCACTGAAAGCAATCATAAACATAATTTCCACATGCTGATTGTTCACCTTTAAATGAATAGTTGCAGGCAAATCTATCTTTAAAAAAGATGTATCCTGGTTAGTGAGCACCTATCTTTTTCTGCCATGAAACACATTTCTATACATTGCACTGTTGAAGTCAAGAAAGAGGATAATCATTTTTACCACCTGCAGATTAGAAATACCCTTATATTAGGAAAAAAACATCTTTTTCTGTATTTTTAAGTAAGCAGGGAAATTAAACTGTACAAATATGTAGGCAAATGAAGAACTATCAGGGAGCAATATTCCTAAATAAGGTCTAAAATATTTAACTGTCAGAGGGAATAGTTTATAAAGTAGGACTGTAGACATTTTCCTGATATATCTGAGGGGCATGTTAATGGAGCACAAAGAAGACAGATAGCTCCGTTCTAATACCATCGAGGAGGCAGCCGCCTCACGAAATGCATCTCTGTCAGTGCCCATCAATCTCGTCATGATGGCTGCTTAGATTAGACACAGAAAAAGTACTCCTGTGAATCTTTAGGAGGCTATTTCTGTCTTTTGTGAAGTTGTTTAACTTTGTTTTCATTTTATGGATTTGTCTGGGATTTAATGCACACAGGAGCTTGCAGACCTACCCTTATAAAATCTTGTGAAAACAGTTGTCGTCAGATAAAAATAAAATGTGTTTTTACTGGTTTAACCACTTGGGCTTGTCCTGCTTCACACTATATAGCATTTTTTAAAATCAGATGTGTAAATCTATTAATAGAGAGGGATAATTTAACAATCTGATAAATTTTAGATATAAATACACAAAGTTAAACTTTACGTACCGCAATTGAAGTGTTAAAACTTTTGGGAATCTAATATTTGTGTGTTCATGAGCAAACACAAAACCACTTTGTTCACCCAGGTGTTACAGACTTCCCTAAAGATGGAAGAATTGGTGCTAGAAGAGCCAATAGTGTGACAGTTTAATTTATATGCTGAAAGCAAAAACTATAAAAGTATTGCTGTCATTCTCTGTTCATTACAATGCTCAGTGGCAACATAATACAAAATACGGCTGCCTGCACTCTCTTACAGTGATTCGTTTTCAGTCTCACTAAACCTATAGTTGCATAAAGAGAAAATAAGCAATATCAAAATCCAAGCCATACCCTTAGGTTTGTAAGTAGGAACAAATACCATCTATTATTAAAGACATAATCATCAGGATACAGGATGGTGGAGAGGCGATGAGGTATCAAATAATGCTTTAAGGTTTGGAAATAAATATTGTCAAGGTAAATTAAATTTAAGATGGCCCTGCTGCTCTATTGCTGGAAAGGGTATATCGTTTAGAAAGTTTAAAACTCAATGTTTTTATTAAAAAACCCCTATGCTTTGTCAGTCGTTTTTAAATTACTTTCTTTTTCAGTGATTTTTCCTCTTTTTTGTTGGTTGTTGTTGTTGTTGCTTTTTTTGTTTTTTAGCAGTGGAAGTTCCTTGAGTTGTTCGTAAAGAGTTAAATCCAGTCATCTTACTTGCAATGTGTAACAGGAAACAATGTTAAACTCAGCACTGTGGTATCAATTGCCATTAAATATGATATGTTCTAATTCAGAAACATAACTTGTTTCATGACAGTCATACAAGAGAGGAGCCTCAGACTCTGGGAGTTATAAATCAGGTTCATGGATTTTAACAGAATTTGGCCAAAATGCTGCTTTGGTCTTATCTTTAAATGTATTTATCTTTAAATCTGTAGGTGTGTTTCTTCTAGTGTCTTTCAGCTACATGGCTTCCAACTTCAGGCACATCTGCAGAAACAAGTGAAGCTTTCCCTGGACACATCTGTCCATGTTCTAGCCAAGGAGACGTACCAGAAAATTAGTGTGCCAGGGCTAACCTATGTTTTCATCAACTGGGAAGAACATTGCTCACTGATAGAAAAGGTACTGTGAACATTAGAAGTAGGTTTTTTTCCCTACTCACAAAGGAATTTCTACTGAATAAAGTCCCAGAAAAGAGAGCATGACTTGCTTCTGGCCAGGTGATCAAATAACCTATATCTACAAAATCAGTTTACACTCTCAAACTCCCATAAATTACTGTTACTTTGCTTGTATGATAAAGCGCTCTAATTTTCTTAAATCAGGAGATCAGCATCCTAGCTTAGACTCTCCAAAAATGCTGGACACAATCATTGGGGTCAAAATTTCAGTACCACAAACTTTAGAATTTAAGAGAAAATGAACATGTCTTGAGCTGGACTACATCATATTGAACTTATGTGGTCATCTGAAAGTCAGCAAAATATTAATAGCTAGTGCTTTTTAAACTTACACAGTGAGTTTAAGTCCTTATAGAAAACTCCTTTGCTAAAAGCACTGAGAATAAGTTTATCCATTCTTCAGAGAGAGGCTACAAAACCACGTGCAGTGCAAAAAGTTTTGATGTTCAGTTGCATGGTCTGCAACAAAGCTGCATGCAGTGCTTGATTTCTTTTGCTTTAAAAGACCATCAGGAAGACGTATCAGCAATTGATTATGGAGATAGGAAGAAAGGAAATATTACCTGTCATATGGACAGAGTTAACATATGAGATAGACCTGATTTTGTGATGACAGATTCTGTGCCAAGTTCAGAGTTTGAATTTTAAAAGTACCATAAAATAATATTTGACTTAGTGGCTATTTTGAAACTGTCTTAAAACCCACTTTCATTCAGCCCCAGAAATTCCTTCCTATTTTTCTGAAGACCTTTCTTTCCTTTATCTGTATTTTTGTTCTGATCTGATACCAAACATTACAGAGTTCTGGGCATGTATATTTGTAATGTCATTTGAGTTAATGTAATGAGCCAATTTTCCACTTCAGTGTGTGAGATGTAGTGTATGATGACTTCCTCATCCTCCTCTATTTTGCTGTATCTTAAGTATAACCGGTGGTGACTGTCATTTCAATCTGAAAGCCCAGCATATCCCTAGAGAAATGTGGTGAGATATGTGGTGGTGTGATTGTCATAAGAAGAAGAGGTAATACAGACATGATGAGTCATGGAGAAAAAATTAAAAAATATTAATGACATAACTTGCCAGCCAAAACAAGGTCTCCTCAGGGGAAATTGAAGAAAGAAAGAGGGGGAAAAAAAGTAGTACTGTAGGAATCTGAAAACATCACCAGTGTCATGATTATATCATGGGCATCAAAAGAAACACTTTCTGTAGACAGAAGTCTGTTCAGCTTTGCTGTGTGGTAGCCTACCTGTAGTATTATTCAGTATGTCTCTTGTTCAAGGTAATACTGAAACCAGAACGGTTGAACTGCTCTCATATTTTACTTAAACGTTTTAACAACTATTGTATGAAAAGACAGAATTCTAAAAATGGTAACAATTTTAAGGTAACTGAGTTTATGCAGCCTATGCTGACAGACGTCATTTTCACCCTCTGTATTGCAAAAGTACTGCTGGGTAAGGTGATATACCCTATAGCACAGAAGCATAAAAAATAGGTTTTTTTTTAAATTTTCCCCTATTAGCATAACTTTTAATCACATGTTTAACATCTAAGTAAGTGAGCAGAACCAGCAATCAAATGGATGCTGGAATATTTTTTTTCTAGGGAAGGATAACTCACATTCAGATGTGGAAACAAAGGGAAAATTAATTAACACAATAGATCTGCAGGATTTATACTTCAGAAGATTAATATTAGATGATTTCATTTTTCTTCGTAGAAACAGTCCTTCAGGTAGTGTAGCAATTTTACTTTATGTGAGCTTCTCAGTTTTCAGCATGTTTCCTGAATATCCATCTCGGCATGTTAATCACTATGCTAAGATTTTTAAAGGCTATGTATCTGCTTTGACAGGATTATTTAAGTCTCTCAGGTACTTACTGAGCTAGATTTTAATCTGAAATTGATATTTTAAAACATTCTTGGGAAACTGCTTGTCAAGATTTTTTTCATGCTAGTGTCTAGCAAACATTGTTACCTACTTCATGGAGAATGAATCCAAAATCTTAGAAGTTACTGCAGAAAAGAGTAATGGTCTTCTGGTCACCTTTCATCTTCTCTGTACTTATGTACATATGTGAATAAATAGTAAAAAAATATTTCCAGTAAGTGAAATTTAATGTGTTTGTTTTCCAAATGAATGATTCCTTCCCCTTTATGAATACAGGAACATTCTGATTTAAAGGACAGAACTAAGAAATTTCCCCAATCCTTCATGCTTGTGGCAGTAATACATATTGGAGGGGGGTGTGATATGGAAAGCTTCAGTATGAGCTAACAGAGGTGTTTTGAAATATAAAATCCTCAAGTTTTAAAATCCTTTTTTTTTTTTTTTTTGAAATTGAGGGTGCTCTTTTCCAACTAGAATAAATAAGGACTTGCCCTGAAGAAGTCTTTGTAGGGCAGGTAGAGTGATTTACTACAGAACAGGGACAGAATGAACCAACTGTATCATCAATTTCCATTGGCTGAACAATGTCTAACATGCAATTTGTTCTCTGGGTTGAGACTTTTCTTTTCTAGTTGTGACACTAGTCATTATGTCAGTAAAATCAGCACTTGACCTGTACAACAGAGCACTTTTCTATTGATGATATTCAAGCATTTTACAGATATATTTTAACTGTGAACAACTGTGTAAAATCTCTGGGGAAGGTGCATCCCGCAATTCTAATCTCCTCTTTAAACAATGGAGAGTATTATTGAAGTATGCTGATGGTTAGAGAGGAAATAGCTGTATGAACAAAGAGAAACATGCCCTACTATTATCCCCAGAAAAAAAGGTGTAACTATAAATATATTCTAGATCTATGTCTTACAAATACAGAATTAGTGGCAACAGAGTAAACATCCACTGCCATCATCTCCCATTCCTTCTCTTCAGTCCCTATGACAAAGTTGATCAATATAGGTATGATTCTCCAGAAGTTGTGCTTCCAATGAGGAAACAATCTCTGCTCCTAATCATATACCAACATCCAGAAGCTTTTGAACTCTGAGTTGCAAAATATCCAGGAAGGCTTAAAACATGCATATGCAGCAAAACGCACGCATCCACTGGGAGCCAATTCAGAGCTGCAGCATAGGCTACGTGACTGAGAGGAGGCAAGTTATGTCAATATAGTTGGGGAATATTATAACTGTGTGTTTCAATATGTGGATAAACAGTAAATGTTCGACTAGCAGCAACTAGATGAAGAAAGGGTATCTCCATTTTATTTGTGTATTGACTAAAGCTGGGCTAAATACTAATTCATTTTATTTGGAGAAAAAGCATTATTTTGAGAATATAATTCATAGTGTAAAAGACAAAATTGTATCTGAAAATTAAAGTTTAGCATACAGGGAAAAAAAAAAGCCACAACACAGGTATTTTTAAAACAGAAGAAATAGGAATACTATGACAAGGTTCCATCTGTCTCCACATCTAAGCATCTGTTTCACAAGTTAGTTTTCCTGTGTTAGTCAATCACAAATGTAATTGCAATTGTTGTCAGGAAACTGGTAGGTGGGATCCCACAGGAAGCAGCTCTAAAGTGCAATAGAGTTTGGGATAACTGGAAGCTCTTTAAAGACTGCATGCTCCAGTCAGGATAGCAACCCATCCCAATAGCCAGGAAAATAAGTAGATGTATCAGGAGGCTGGCTTGGCAAAACAAGAAACTCCAGGCAGAGCTCCAATGCAAAAAAGCAGCATACAGAAGGTAGAGCCAAAATAAGTAAAAAGGAGGAATTTAGACATAACGTTTGGGCACAAAGGGGTGGTGCTAGAATAGCCAAAGCTGAGTAGCATATGAGACCTGCAAGGTAGGTTAGGGTGAACAAGACTTGCTACTGCTGCATTAGTAGTGAGAAACTGAACAAGGAAAGTGTGGGTCAGTTTTTGAATGGGGTTGGTGATTTAGTAACAGCAGACACATATAAGGCTGCCTTTGCCTCGGTCTTCTTCAAAAAAGTCTTCTGGGCCTCTGTGCCTAGAGGCAAGGTTGAAGAACAGCCTGCAATCAATGAGGAGCAAGTCAAGGACTACTTTTGAGAACTCAATCTGAAAAAGTCTGTAGGACCATACAGGCTCCACCACAGGGTGTGCAGGCAGCCAATGTCTTTGCCACTCTTATCACCTTTGAAAGGTCAGGGAAACTGGAGTTGGCCAGAGATGGTTTAATGACTGGAGAAAGGCAGATCTTTACACATTTCCAAAAAAGTCCAAAACGGTGATCCAGTCAAGTGCAAGCTCCACATCAGTCCTGGGGAAGATTACTGAGTGAGTCCCCTTGAAGAACATTTCTTATACATGTGGGATAAGGCAGCAACTGGCAACAGTCAGCAGGGATTGACCCAGGCTAAATCATTCCTGAGCAACCTGATTGCTTTCTAGGATAGAATGACTGGATTTGTCGATGAGGGAAGAGGCGATGCATGTCATTTACCATAATTGTTACAAGGTTTCTGACCCTGTCTCCTGAGATGTTCTTGTATCAAGTTAAGACATTACAATCTTCATGCACAGACAAACTAGCTGTTGGATAGCTAGTGAGTAGTGGGTCATACTCTACTGGAAGCCAGTAACAACTGCAATATTGAAGGAGTCTAATTTGACACCTGTCTTGTTTATGATCATTATCTTGAGGAGGTGACAGATTGCATTCTTGCCAAATTTGTGTAAGTTGAAACAAGAGGGCTTTAGGCTGGACATAAGTAAAATATTTTTTTCCCTATGAGGACAGGAAAGCAGTAGAGTAGGTTGCCGAGTGAGGTTGTGCAATGTCTGTCTTTGAAGGTTTTCGAGATGCAACAGGGTAAATCCCTAAGCAACCTGGTCTGATCCTAGAGCTGATCCTGCTTTGAGCAGGAGCTTGGACTGGAGACTTCTCAAGGTCCCAATCCAACCTGAATTATTCTATGATCCTGTGATCATTTATAAACATTAGGTGGTATCTGGAAAAGACACCACCACATACTTGATTCTACATCTGTCAACATCAGTAAGACACTTCACTTCGATTTTGTGGAGTTTAAAATAGTATTCTAAGCTGATAGCTCCAGTATATGGTTTGTTACTGAACCGGTTCAGTAAAAGTAAATGGAGAAATCAGTGGATAAAGCACTAATTTGATTAGAAAATGCTCCAAGTCTGCTTCCTGAGGCAGATATAACTAATGAATAAAACCCGGCATAACATATATGTAAACTGATAAGGAAGATCTAAGCAGCACTAAATAATCCATGGCTTTCTTACTCAGCTAAGTTACCAGCATCATGCATTTTGAAAGTATGCTAGCCAGGCCGCTGGAAACATGCTTCATATCAGCAATATTTCCCCCTGCCTCAAAAGATTTTTATTTTTTGTATTTTGCTGTTTTCTTTAGAGCAAAGAGGTCTTAGCTGAGCAAACTGATGATACCGTGAAGAGTTGGTACAAAGGCACTCAGTTGTTTTCTTTAAGAAGCTTATCCAGCTTTCAATAACTCACTCAGGATAAACACACTTCTTAAAAAAATGAGTTTTACCCATATTATCTGAAAGACTCTGTTGAGTTTCCTCACACAGATAATACCAATAATGTCTTTTACTGACTTACTTGCTACTTTTGCTGAGCGTATACTTTGAGAAAATTGTGCTTATTCTTGAAGACTGATGGGTTGACATTGCATACGGCTTGACTGAAATCTTTGGCACTCTTCAGTCAGTGAATGAAAGTTGGACTTATTGTTTGCTGAAAGGAATTTCATTTAATGACCAGACAAATATGTGCTTTTCAGAGCATATACCTTAAATTCAGACCTAGTTCTATTTTATTATGTATTAATTGTATAAAAGCAGGCTTTTCCAAGGTGTTCTTTAAAATATTTTGAATGCTTTGTATGATGTATTGTTTCTCACTGTATCACTCCATGGTTACAGTGTTTGAAACAATCATATTTTATTTTAATAACATTAAACTGAATACTTCCACACTTTTATTAACTAATAAAGCCACTACTTTATGCTTTGCTGAATGCTCTATTCTCAAAATGTAGTAATAAGATACATTTAATCTCTTTCTGATGTTTATCACGCAAAATTAACTTAAGGGCTATTATTCAGTTAAATGTTACTTTGCACAATATAACTAACTCAGTGCTATGGATAATTTCTCTAAATAAAACACTCAATTAGCTTTTTTTAAAAAAAAAAATTCCTATCCCCTGTTCTCCTTAATATATATATAAAAAATAAAGCCCCGGTTACTAAACATTCTTAAACAATAAATTACATAACACTTACCTGCAAAACTTCTTTCTTACTTTTAAACCATAAACACCTAGGAAGTCTGCACAAAAATAGCATAAATTATAGATGAAGAACACATTTTCTGCTGGATAGGAGTGTACTATCTAACACCCTGCGAAACTTTGGCAGGCTACAATAGTGATCACTTGATATATACTTGAAAAACCATATAATACTTGTAATTTAAGAACCTAAGAGTGTTAAAGTAAACTGAAAGTGTTGCTGACTCACAGGGGTTGCTGTACAAAACTTCTTTAAGCTTTCTGTGGTCATTTTAAGTTTTTGCCTGTGTCCAAGTGTCTCCATTGATTCTGTCCCACCTTTTGGCTTCTGAACTATATGAATTCCACATCAAACTTGACAAGTGAAGCACAGCCACTTGCAAAAACAGCAGGGAAAGGGCCAAGGAGGCTACTGTTCTCAAGCAATAGCATGCATATTTTTGAAGAAAACTTCCTCTGTAGCACAAAAAAGACTAAGAAAGAAATCTGTAATGCACAATAGACATTTTTTAGTACCTAGCTGTGTTTTTCATGCTGTGCAGTGCTTTAAATTGTTTCCATGGGCACAGCAAGTTACAGACTTTTTGAAGACAAAAAATCTTCTTTTTGCCCTTTTTCTTGTGCTTCTAGCTCCTGAGACTGAGAGATTTATTCTTCTGTTGTTGTTGACAAATTAGGAGTTTAATATCCTTACATTATATATATGTACGTCTGTACATAAAATCTGCATTTTGATTTAAGACATGTAACTGGGTTTGATCCTAGATACACTGATTTTGTTATCCTTTAGTGACTTTGAACCTCGCAGGAGCTATACTTTGCCTTTTGGCTACATCTGATGCAGTTAAAGAACAAGCAAAACCGTTCTCTGCTCAGCATGGAAGCCATGCTGGATGGTGGCTGTTGAGACTGACTCATCTGTAGAGAACTACCAGACTTCACAGTATACCAGGAAACTAAGGTTAGACTCAAAGTTAATGCCTAGAAAACATAATGAACATGGAAGAAAACAATGTCAACCAAAAAAAAAAAAAAGAGGGTGATTGGCGATTTTATCATGTAAAGCAGACCTTCCTCCACTAGATCTGGCTCTGAAGACTTTTGTTGGAAAAGAAAATTCTTAAAACACTTGAAAGCTGCTACAGTGACAAGTCCAAACCTTTGGCAATGCCCAAGCATGAAGCATTGCTGGAACTTGAACTGAAACGTAGTTAAAATGTCCTTACATTCAACTGTTGTCTCATGAACAGTTATTTGAAAGTTTCTCAGTGGAATAACTTGGGAAAGATTTATTCAAATAAACTAAGGCTAATAGCATAACAATTTCATTTATATAGTAGCTTCCAAGACTGGGATATTAGCAGCCACATGTTATGGTCTGAAATTTTCCAAAGTAGGTGAATGGGTTATAGTAACTATTCCAGAAAGAAAGAATGCATATGCCTTTCTTCCTTCCTCTCTTCTAGCAAAGAACAGACAGAGAAAAAGGAATTTCTAATGGTTCCATAGGACTCAAGATTTCAAAATTAACAGCAAATCAGACAGCAAAGTTTCAAAATTGGCAGGGTTTTTAAATTAAAAAAAAAAACACTTTTCGTAAAAACAAGCACTCAAAAACTCTTTGCAACATCAGATTGTGCAGTCAAAAAGGAAGAGGTCAGGGGAATGTTCAACCATATTGAAAGGCTTACAATAATAGCACAAGTTCCTTAGTATCAGAGTTAATTGCAGATGTCCAGACTTTGAGGATTCAGTTATATTAATGGGAACTGTCTCTTAATAAAAGTAAGATAGATTAACTGGGTTTAACAGCTGTGTGAGGTATCCTAGCACCATATTGCAAGTAGCAGCTCTAAAATTATCTTTGTAAAGCAGTCAATAAAATAGTGCTTTTTAATGTACAGTTCTTTTTCCATATTGTATTTATAAATGACAAGAAAGCTAATACTTCCATGCACATAACTGAATGACAGATTTTAATGAGACTTTCACAAGACCATGAGTGTGTGATAGAAGAGTACAGTTTTCTGATGCTCCAAGTGAAGTTCTATGAAAGCAGAGCATTACCTTCCCCCACTGAAATCTTTAACAAGTGAAATATGAAACTGCGGTGGCATGACAGAAATCAAACATCAACAAATTATGAGAATATGTGATTGCTTTCATTCCAAACATCTAAAATAAACTTACTGGCTTTCCTACATCCAGAAGAAACATATTTATTCAATATTTTTTGTCATACATATAAAATACCAAGCCTGATTCAACAATCTATTTAGAATATTTTCTGACTTTTCAGAAGTACAATGTAACACGCCAAAAAAGAGGATACATATCATATGTTATCAGCTGCAGTGACAAATGAAGTATAAGATCAAGAACTAACTGAAGTTCCTGCAAGATGTGTATACATGTATGCTGCATGACTGGACAGAAGGTGCTGTTTCTACTTACTATCTTCTACTAAAGAAAACACTTCTAATGCTAATGTGACTCTTCATATGGAAAATATATCTGACAAAGGAGGTACAACTTTTTTTCTTTTCAAATCTTGCAGGAAAGAACAAGTCGCTGAGGACAAGATGAAAGACAAAATCACAGAAGCTCGCTGATGTAAAATTGTGTATCTGATAAACACTGCACTCTAGTCAAAAGTAAAGGCATAGGTGTTTTGCTGCAAAATAATTATGGGAAGGGGTAATGACTAAATAATTTATTTTGGAGGACTACTACAGCTGCCTGTCATTCTAAAAGGAATTATTAACTTTTTAAAAGGAAAGCAAATAAAAAAAGTTGCAAAGTAAATAATTTATTTTCTAAGTAATGGAACTAAGGAAGGCTAATCTTAAAACTATAAAGTGGAAAAGGAAAATAAAGTGACACTGACAGAAACAAAGGTATGCCAACAACAACTTCATGCAACTACAACACCCCCTACTCCATATACCTGTGAATCCTACTACACAGAGATCTGAAGTTCTCTTACCTTCCTTTCCATTTATGGCCTCCTCAAGTTCTGTCCCAAAATACTCAAACTCTCTCACATAATCCTTCATACATGTGAATACAAAGTGAACATGAATTTAGATGATCTGAAAAATAAGTCTTTTGGGTTTCCATCCCACTTTAAAATGTTGCTAGAACTGGTCTCAGTTTAGGGTTTAAGTAGTTTCAGTATACAAAGAAGTGAGTGACTTAACATAAAGTCTGGTCAGTGTTGGCAAAGCATTAAAGTACAACAGTAAAGAATTTCAGGCTATTTCTACTCAAGTTTAGTCCCAATACATCTTTTAAGCATTTATTTTGCAAATAGCCCTGATTTTAGAACAATGCTTTATTAAACAAACTTGGCAAATTCCATACTGTTTTAGAATTCAGTTCAAATATTCATTTTTTTTGAACATACACAGCTAATGTAAATGAGGTAATAGTGATCGGAAAAAATTTGGGGAGTTGTTTTTTTCTGTGAAGTATCCTTTAAATAATGTAGGTCTCAATTGGGAGACAAATGCTAAAAACCAAACAGAGCTCCCTGGCAGTTTAGGAAAAGATCCCTAAATACGGATTTGCAAAGTCAAGGTCTGGCTTAGATAGCAGTGAAGGCAGATTTTAATGTAAAATTACAACAAAATTAAGAATAATTTAGGGCACTTAAAAACATATCTGAAATTCAGATACATAACTGGTTTCAGAGAAGTGAAAACAATAGAATAATTATTGCTCGTTTGGCCATATGAAAGAATCCAACATTTTTTTATATTAATGAGCAGTCATTATTCCCCAAAATATAAGATGTAATATATTCCCCAGAATATAAAATATTAACATGAGGAAATACCATTTGCTGTTCATAGATTCCTATCATCAATTTTCTTCCAGTCCCTTTTAAACGTCAGTAATTCACTTTAGAACAGTTCCATAACAATCACGCGATTCAGGTGGTCATATGGGTTCCAGAAATAACATTCTAAGCAGCTGGAACAAAATTACTTTTAAAGAAGGTGTTCTTATGTTTGCTCTAATACTAGCAAAATGTATGAAAAAGAAAAACCTTTGAAAATATCTAGCATGAGTTCAGCTAAGGCATTACTCAGATAAAAGTAGGATATAATCATAAAACACATTGCAATTAATAATTGAATCTCTGCAATAATTCTTAGTTTTTCAAGAGTTTTACAATTGTCATTTTACACTGACTTATATAACCAAATATTGCAATATAAAAAACCAAGACATAAAGAATTTTGCTGACAGTCAGACAAGGGACTCGGAAAGTTGTGAAAAGAGATAAAATTTCAAATGTGGTAGCTTTAATATCAGACCCCCAACATCATTTAAATAGGGACTGAAAAGCACGGGTAGCTAGCTATTCAGTGGGGATAATAATGTGTCCAGAGTATTATTTTGGTTATGGCTACTTTCAGGGCTCAATGGAACAAAAAGACAAGTGTATTGGCAAACATTCCTACCAATTACTGAATCATCTCACATTTGTAAATTTACACATGCACAGATATCTTTGCACAACTTAGTGTAATAATTTTTGCTTTTTAAAATTCATGTGAAATTAATATTTTCAGGTAAACACATTGTCTTAGTGCTACAATAGAAGCATCTTTTAAGAATAAAGTGTTTTATTTCTAGACGAACAACAACAAAAAAGGCCTCCCTGAAAGTAAAACTGGTTTTCATTTTAATTTTTAAATTATTATACCCAGAAGATTAGAAACATGTTAACATTCTCAAGCCATGACATTTTAAAAAAATACAAAACACTTTACAATAAATTACTGATTACCACAGTAATTTATTCATTTATGTTTAAATTAATCAGTTTACCTTGTGTAAGCTCATTAGTTTTCAGTTCTACACTAAGGATGACTAGCATTTCGTATTTTTGTTTTGATTGCATAGATAACATTTTAAAATCATAACTACGACAATAATTAATTAACACTTATAAATTTTTAGATGTGTAAGTGAATTTGAGCAGTGACAGCTTCCTGTTATGTTCATGTTTGGTTTTAAGAGTGACTGATTTTGGAGTATTATTTGAGCTACACCTTTGTCTTTCATTTTAATTTGGTGTTTCTAAATTGAATTCCATACAAGCAGGCCTTGTAATGAGGATGGAAACAGGTGAATCAGAAAATATTTAGTCTAGTGAGCAGTTTGAAAGTAGAAAATAGAAATTGTGTGAGGACTACAATGAGTTCCATCTTGAAGCTTCCCATTAAGAACAACTCTTAAGCAACATTTCTGTTTCAGAAAATAATGTCTAGAAACATGTCTCCAGTATTTGTTAAAAAAAGATGTGCAAGGAAAGAAAAGGACAGAGAGATTTAAGAAGAAAAGGTTAGGGATTTTTGTCTAATGAATGTTCAGAAAGAGGAGGATGGCACCAAATATAAGGTTTGGGATACAAAGCACAGCCTCATATTTTACAACTTAAGAAATATTAGCTTTTTTGCTCAGCTAATAAACTATTGCTGTTTGATCTTTTGTTATATCTGGGGGGAACAACAGCTACATTATTATAATTGTAAAGCAAATATGCTATAATTTTTGGAATTATTAGATTAGTCTGTCATTACTAGATAGAACTAGAACGCTGCAGTATTACAAACAAAGCCAGAAATTTACAGATAATTGCTGTAAAGTATAAATTCTATCAAATGAGTTCTATGGGGTTAAGATTTAAAGAAAATAATATTTCTCCTGCTAATCTTCTTTCCTGCATAGTCTCTGTTCAGCAGCTTTAACACATTTACTTCTCAGAGTGATAAAAAGTTCTCAAAAAGCAGGTGACTGGAGGAAAACCATAAAATTGCCCTTTTTTTGGGATGTGATCAGCACAAACAGAATATAGATGAAAAATGAAAGGACATGTAAATAAGAAAAAAAATGAACCGCACGATCCAATGAAATGCTGAAGAACTGCTTAATGATGTAAAATTCCTGTACCAATGCAATTGATGTGAGTTAGGGTCCACTTAATCCTGCTGGAGATCATATACAGTGTGAACTACAATCTTGCTTGAACATCTCAAAGGATAGGTCCTTAATAATGAAGCACTTGGATTTTTGCAGTATCATGAGTGTGCTTTGATGGAGAAATGGAGGGAAAGATTTGCATGGTTTGATTTCCTAACACCAGAAAGGAGTTTATGATTGTAAATTGTGAGGCAAGGTAGGCAGTACATTCTAGCCAAAGGAAGAAACCTGCCTATCCTGGAGTCTAAGCTTGGCCACTTCCCTCATAATTTCCTATTTACCAGCTAAGTATATATTTGACAGCTTTGTGAAACAGCATACCAAACCATCAAAGATGGGACTTATCCTCCCAGCAATATTTATGTTTACCTACAGGCAAAAAAATGATGCCTGTAAGAAAAGAAGAAATGACTATAGATGTCAAAGTATTCAAATAATAAATTTCTGTTTGCTAATTTCTCATTCTAGTCCCCATGACATGAAATATCACACTATACAGTGTGAATTTGACTTTTAAATCTTGATCCAAAACAGGCCTAAAATAACTTCCTTGGTATTTTATCTTTTCCCTGCCATGAAAACTGTCTAGAGTTATCTCCATATTATTAAGGAAATGACGAGAAGAAGAAGAAATTTGTTTTGAATAATCAATCACAGTGTAACAAATTATATTAATATCGGCCTCCTTGAATAGGAAATTGAATGGGATAGAAGTCCTCTCATTAAGGTTTTGGCAGCAGACTGGAAATGCTCTGAAGATTGCATTTTCCTTCCAAAATTTCTCAGTTCTGGTTGTGCCGAAAAACAAAATTTGACAAGTATTGCATCAGCCTTATGTGATATGGATTCATTTCAAGACTGCAGTAATTCTTGTTTGAGCCTGTTTCATTATCACTTAAATATATGACTAGCAACAATAGAAAAAATCTATTTCATTTATAAGTTTGTATTATCAATTGTTATGGAGATAAATTGGGATTAAACAATATTACAATCTATTGTGTTTTGGTTTGGGTTTGGGTTTTGTTGCTTTTTTTAATGAAAAATGTTAAAAGCCCCAGTCATATATGGAGAGCCATGGTAAAGAACAGTGCTTGTAAAGTAGCTTGACAAGAATGAGCAATTTTGGAAGAGAAAGAAGAGTAAGCAAATTCAGTGACAACAAAATTAACTCTGCTGCTTTATTGATAGGTGTTTTTTACTTGCATTATCTTTAGCAGCAACTTCAGTTTTACATTTAAAAATGCTAAAACCGTAATT
The DNA here is from genome assembly GCF_036013445.1 of Caloenas nicobarica. NCBI lineage: Eukaryota > Metazoa > Chordata > Aves > Columbiformes > Columbidae > Caloenas > Caloenas nicobarica. Next base: position 129,724,766 of record NC_088245.1, read on the forward strand.
AAAGAACAACATACGCATGCCAAATTGTAATTAATTAGAAGTGAACACTAATGTATGTTCCCTAATAATCTCTAAAGGTGAAAATGGATGTAATTTGAAAAAGTAAGCAGTGACTTTATGCTCGTAAGTCATATATCTTCCAAGGTCCTAGAGTAATAGCACAATGTCTCTTGTTAAAAAAAAAAAAAAAAAGTTAAAGATAAATCTATTCTAAGCCTGTTACTATTTAGATTTATTGTGGATTAACCCCAGTAAGCAGCTGAGTCCCACCCAGTTCCTCACTCATGTGATAGCGGAGAGAATCAAAGCATAAAAGTGAGAAAATTCATGGGTTGAGATAAAGGCAGTTTAATAGGTAAAGCAAATGCTGTGCACACAAGCAAAGCAAAGCAAAGCAAGGAATTAGCTCACCACTTCCCATGGGCAGGCAGGTGTTCAGCCATCGCCAGGACAGCAGGGTCCCACCACACATAACAGTTATTTGGGAATATAAATGCCATCACTCCCAGAGTCCCGCCTCCTTCCTACTTCTCCCCCGACTTGATATTGCTGAGCATGACATCATATGGTGTGGAATATCGCTTTAGTCAATTGGGGTCAGCTGTCCTAGCTGTGTCCCCTTCCAGCTTCTTGTGCAACCCCAGCCTACTTGCTGGTGGGGTTCTGTGAGAAACACAGAGGATCCTGACTCTATGTGAACGCTGCTCAGTGATAGCTAAAATATCCCTGTGTTATCAAATACATAGGCCCATACAAGCTACTATGAAGAAAACTAACTCTATCCCAGCCAAAACCAGTGCAAGAAACCACAGTAAAAACATTAAAGTGCTATTTATTTATTTATTTATTTATTTCTATCCATGATTATAACTTTGATGCTATCATTAGAAACATGCATAACCACACATATAATGAGTACACCTTGTCCTAAGCTACTTAGAATCATAATTGTTTGCACACTGAGCCATACACAAACAACAAAATATTCCAAAAATAATCCTGTAACACTCTCATACTATAAAAGTGTCGCCAGATTCAATACGTAATATAATCCAGCACAATGTTCTAGTGACCCAATACATTAGTTTTTATCACAAATCTTTCTTTCCTTCATTTCCTCTTCTATCTCTTTTATAAGTAACATTAACATGGTAGAGATAAGTGGCATAAACCTTTTTGTACACTTCACCAAATTCTTGTGAGTCACTTGGCAGGTCTCTAGGTAAGGTCAGGGTTATTTAAGGTTGCTTAAAGGGCATTTGTCTTGTCTTTTTCTTCCATTCACTTGCATGTTTGATACTGTTTTCTGCTGTCCTTTGCATTTCTTATTCGGCTTTTCATTCATTAAAAAAAAAATGCTTAGCTCCTCAACAAATCCATTTACTGCCAGATGGAGCTTTCTCTAGACATTGAAAAAAAGTTAAGGAACTTCGATGAGCTCTTATTTTTTTTTTCTTAGATTTCTAGGTGTAGGAGAAAGAAACATAATAATAAAAACCTCCCAATTTCTCTTCCTAGTTTGAGACAAAAGAGCAAAGCCTCTATTCCATATGGTTAGTTGTATTAGGATTTCAAGTGGGATTTCCAAGAAGGCATCATGTTTCCTTCTTCCTGTTCCTAACAGCAAATGGCTAAGCTATGTACTGTGGAGTGTTTAGTCAGGAGAAAAACCTTGCGCTGAGCTGCACAAGCACAGACACAATGATTGGTATTCCTAATGTCACTAAGACCGTGAGAAGCAAAGTGTGCCAACTGAAGTCATTTTACTAGATAACTTTCACAATGATTTTTTTTGTTGTCTTGGTGAAATACCACTCTGGGATCCCAGCTACAGAAAGTCAAGATCATACTTATTCCATACCCACCTGCAGCCTTGCTGAAGTCACAGAAATAAATGGCAGTGCCCGGCGCACCTTTTGCCATCCCTTGAGAACATCCAGTAGTGTACAGATGCCTTCTGCATGGCCTCACGAGAACAGGAGTCATTGTATCCTTCCTAATATAGTTCTTCCAAAAATAATTTGGCTGTTAACAGTGTAGGCCACAAGAGAAGAGTGAATTTATTTATATGCACAAACAGCAAGCAAGAAAGAATAATGAGAACCACAGGAACTCTTAACATAATTACATAACGTCCAGCAGAGCCAGCAAAACATGAAAACTAATTTCAGGAACAAAAGCTATAAACCTTAATATGATCTTTAAAAGCCTAGGAAATAAAGTAATTCCTCACTTCCATGATTTTCAATAGGGAAATAGTACTTCAGAGTAATTAAGTTCTCAGATCTTTATCTAGATCTTATTACTTAAAGTGTTGCAGTCCAGACACTGAAAATAAAGCTTCTAAAGGCAAGCTAAGTCATAGAGTGTTATCTGGTTTTTTTGCCAGCTGAAGGAATATACTTTCTCATTGACCATTGCCTCTTCTGCCTGGAGCCCCTTCTGCCTGGGTGAAGGGGACAGGGAGGAAAAGAAATCCCATAGTTTAGGCTACAGGTAAATTGTTCCTGTTTTCTCTTCTGCTCAGCAACATCACGGTGCCTGCGTCTCACCTTATGCAACATACAGTCTGGTAAGAGGAGGAAATAATGCAGGTGTAAAAAAATGATACTCAAAGGAAGACAAATTTGGTGGTCTTAGATTCCCAAGCGATTCCTCCCATCCTAGTCCAATAAATGCAGATTTTTTTTCCATTTGCAAGGAACGCACACACACAATGCACACACAGCCAGCCACAAATATCAACACATATAGAGTGAATTGCCTTTATTGACATCCAGATAAACACAAGCCTCACTCACATAACCATGAAATAAGAGAAATGTCCCATCCGTGTACCTCTTTTCCAACTGATCAGACTGGTAGTTTACTGATGACATCTGCATATATCTTCACTTTCTTGATTAACAAAAAAATGCACATCAACTCATTCCTTAAATATAAGCATTGGCTTTATGTGTACCTAATAATCATGCCCAGATTGCAGGACTGTTACCTAGGCACCAGCTCAGACCTCTACTGTTTTGGGATGCAGGTGTCTTCCTATTCATCAGCTAGTTTACTTCAAAGCCCATTGGTTAATACATAATTCTCCCCCACCTCCTGAATATAAGAGCGAGATCACACTAAAACATTTGGTAAGAGAGTTTAATAAGAAGATGGGATAAACAGTGATCAGGCATAGTGCTCAGACAGAGAAGCATACCAGCCAGAAGCTTGTTTACTTGTAACGTCCCTGTTTATCCACCATTCTCTTCATTATTGTGTCCTTGTTCTTCACCTATTGAGCTTGATCCCTCGTTTTCCCAGACCTTGCCTCACTCCAAATAAACAACTCAGCCCACTCGACCCCGCTTTGCTCCAACCATATCCCACTTTGGTACTTCTGATACGACCACCTGGGTAATCATGGCTTTATATGATACAACTGATAAAGTTACTGGGGCACTGCTGCCCTTGTATGGTGGTACTCTCCAGAAGATTTCCAAGATTCCCCTGCAATTACCCCTGAAGTTCAGCTTGTTGTTACAGAGCTATAGCTTAAACCCCTCTGACGCCCAGCCACTCATGTCACTGCTGTAACATGTCAGCCTCCCACTCTCTGCAACACAGTGTGTTATAGGAGCTGAGACCTTGGGCCAGGGCTTGGTCATCCACCTGCGCACCTTCACACCCAGGAACAATATGTGAGGTGAGTAACAATGACCCACAAAGGAAGAGGGAGGAGAAGAAAGAGGAGTACTGATGTACTGGGACAGTACAGTGCTGATGGAAACCCAGTGAGTCTCCTTTCCTTGTTTGGAGCTTGAGGGCATGTCGTCATAAGCATTTTGAGCACGGCGGGATGGAGGCTGCCTTGAGGATGGGAAGAGGACCAGGATCCAGGGTGACCTGAGCACAGGCGGGGCCCTGCATTCTTGCTCCAGCCTCTGGATGTGGTGAGCAGAGCTGAGGGCAGCAGCAGGCCTCTCAGTGGCCCCAGAAGCCACAAGAGGATAGACCAGGGCTGGGGCCAGGGCCAGAGGTGAATCACTGGTGTAGGTCCATGGCTGACCAAGGTCAGATGTGGGCACAGGCTGATGATGAGTACAGAGCTGAGGTGGAGTGCCTGGGCCCTAGGCAGGGAGAGCCAGCGGGGACACAGGGCAGGGCAGGGGTGACCACATCCCCGGGCAGGGCCCAAGCTGTCTTAACGTGGGTCTTCTTTGGGGGTGCAACACCAGGTAGGCAGAACAGCTACTGAATCAAAACCTTCATTTTCCAAGGTTTCATATATTTCTAATTTATTTTTATACTGAAACACAATGAAATGTGGTAAATTTTAAAATTACCTGCAAACCATTACATTTGAGCAATAAAACTACCACTTTCATTGTCAGTTGGACTCATAGCACAAAAAACCCCAAACCAAACCAAAACAAATAACAACAGGCTGAAAATTCACATCATAAGGAAAAACAAAATAAATCTTATTTTCATAACAGAAGAATATATATTATAGTATGTCCTCATAAAGTTGTCCCCATAGTCCTTATGTTTGCATAAGACTATAAAGAAATAATTTAAATAGCAGCATGATATTCACACATCTTAAAAAATATTGAAATACTAATATGATTCAGAAATACAACTACAAGAGAAGTCCGAGGTCTGGAAAATCTACCTGCTGTGAAAAATTAAACTACGTCAGTCTATTTTATTTTTTGAAGAATAGTTTATGAAGCAACTATTATGGTACTACATTGAGAGCTATACAGATTTCTGTGGCCAAAGAAAGATATTTAGAAGTGTATCAAAACAAAATAAATAAAACCAGAAACAATTACTTTACTTGAAAAATAATAACATGAAAATATATATTAAAATATTAATATAAATTACAAAAGACCATTTGAAAAATCTTTCAAGTTACCAGTATTAAGTGGTATTATCCTATTAGGTAACAATGCTTGAGTGCAAACCTTATTTCACATGGGGTTTTTTTGTCCAACAAACACAGTCCAAAAGAAGAAAGTAACCTAAAAAAGGAAATTACTTTTAAAAAAGTAATAAAAGGCACTTCAACAAAATAGGAGGGGGGGGGAAATAGAAAAAAAGAGGGACAAAAAGGCAGGCAGGCAGGAAAAGAAAGCTCTAATAGCTGGATCCTGATTACTTTCATGGTAATCAATCTGAAATCTTTACCTCAGGGTTGCATAGGTTCCCTGTCCTCATATCCCTTAAATAATAGAGAGTTTTACATTGTGAAATTCACATTCAAAATCATGAACCGTTGTGGTCAGTAATATGTAGAATGTCAACTGGCACAACCACCAGTAATTATTTCTTAATTTATAGATCTATCATCTAAAAAAGATAGTGTGTTCTGCCCTCCTAACATCCTAGCCCTCAGTCATCCACATTTTCTAGTCATCTTGTCTGTTTATACTCAGAATAGTCCTTGACTACTCATAACACTAAACCCAAGCAAAAAAAACCCAAAGCAGCTCACATTCGATTCTTGTCCTCCAACATATTTTTGGTCATCCACTAAAATGGGATGGTCTGTAAACAGAAAATGACCCACTAGCATTTTGGTGGTATGTGTACCAAGTTGGAAAGGTGAACAATATTGATACTCTCCAGCTATGGGCTTATGAAACAAAAATCAATAGCAGTGTCAAGTGTCACTGAATGACTGACTATAATGAGCACAATTGTCCACATGATTTCTATTGGAATGTATGGGTAATATTGATATACGATTTTGGAGTAGCTTTTTATTGTGCTGCTTTTGTTGGGCTACAAAAAAATGAAGAATATTCTACCACTTATAGCACACTGGAGTGTTCAGTGGGAGCCTCAAGCAACTGAAGTCCTATCATCTAGAGAACTGTGTTCCAACAGTAATCCTCTTTGTGTTGTATTTTGCTGTAACCTAAAATTTATCAATATTACAGGCAGCACTTTAGCTCACAGCTGTTGAGCTTTGCAAGACTGAAAGCAAACGAAAATGCTATCAAAACTTTCACCCCTTTTTTTTTTTACTCCGTCCCCAGTATTGTGCTGATGTTAAGTTTCAGATGAATACAAAAGTAGGAGAGATAAGTGAGTTGAGATCTTTATATTATGTGTGTTTGTGTATGTAGTTTTGTGTTCATATTTGGGCAGGAAACATTTGTTATAAATATTTTTGGTTTAGGGTGAATTACAGAAATATACTGTAAACTTTGAGAAAAGGTAAGAAATAAAATTTTATATTACAGTTAAAGCTTTTGAAAACTTTAGTATATAAGTCCGAAATTGCCAGGAAAAAACAAACAAACAAACAAACATACAAAAAACCACCAAAACTGTCACAATTTAAAATAAATACATTCAACAAAAGTCAAATTTATTATTGCAACTCCAAAACTCTTCATGAAATCAGATGTCTCTGCTTTAATATCTCATTATGCAATATTGAGAGTAATATTAAAAAAAAAAAAAATCTACTTCGATAAATACAGATTGAAGGAAGACTAGCTTCTACTTCCTTTGGCCCAAAAATCTTTGAGGCTTTGCTATCATTTCAGGTTCTTGAGGAGGCATAGTACCTATAAGGTTATTAAATGCATTGAACAACTGTGTTTCAAAGAAGCCAAAGTGACAATAGTGCAAAGGACTGGCAGCATTACCCTTGCTGAAGATCTTTGCACATAAGTCATTTAGAAACTCTGTTGTTGCATTTTAGGAGCAGGTAAACCCTACTTCACTAAATCAGAATATGAGAAAGGATTTTACTTCTCCACTGGGGCAAGACAGGAAAATCAGGGGAGTCAGAAAATGGATGACACAGAGCACCATGAAGCAATTTTCTAAAAGCAGATCTGAAAGAACTAGCACTAACCTACGGCCAGTATTTTCTTGTCCAGCTGCCTGTATTTAGCTTCTTAAACTCATTGTAGAACATCACAAAGAAAACATTAGAAAAAATCAGATTTTTAGGTTGTGCCATTGTCTTCAACATGCTTAATTTGGAATTAAGATAGAACATTGAAGTCAAAATGCAACTCACAGCATATGAACCAGGAAGAACTAAACTAGAGAAATATCATTTAACAGAATTTATGTCACTGAATACATACAAGAGTCATAAAATTGTTATATTCAGATAGCATTACAAAAAACATTAGGATCATTTCAGAACTCAGCAAGTGGAACAAATTTTTCATATGTAACTCTGTTCCATTCTAGAAAACAAAATAAGGTACTTTCATAGAAAGACATAGTAATAACTAAAAAGGTTGGAATTTATTTTTCCAGAGAATACAAATTGACTGATCTGCATTTGAGGTGCTAGTTGTGATATTTTTTCTCCTCAGTGGTCATTCACAAAGAAAACTGTCAGATCTAACAAAAAACCAAACAAGTTTACTTACATAATATCTTATATTGCAAAGTTAGTGTAGAATCATAGAATTTTTCAAATGGCAAAATATTTCAGGGTCTATAATCTAACTTCTTTCTCTGAAAACTTTCACAAGATTCACAAGATACTCATACTGAGTAGTATGAGTTCAAAAGCAAAAAAGTTGTATTATATTTTCAATTAATAAAATCACATAAAGCATGAGGTGTTACTCTTTAGAGTACTTTATTTTGGAAGTTTAGAATCCTTATTTATTCTACATTTTCTGTTGATACGTCTATAATGATAAATTTCACTGAACTAACAAATAAATACTGTTCTTCCCCCACGTCCCCCCACAACCGTGATTATCTTGTTGAGATTATGCTGGTTATCTGGGCAAAATAAACCATAAAGGTAAAATCATTGTCTACATCCCCTACAGGGTAATTATGTCTATTTTAGGGCTTTTTTTTCCAGGACAGAAGCAATACAAAAATAGATAAAACAATCCCTAAATATTATACAGACAAAAAGTACTAATCTAAAGTTGCCCAGATTGCATTTCTACGACTTCATTATATCTACTTTAAAACGAAAGATGCAGTGGGACACTACTTCCCCTTCAACTATATGTTGCATTCAAAATCAATAAAAGATTAAGTTTCCTGGTAGAAAAAAGAGAATTTACAGTTGACTTTGTGTTTATACCCAAAAAGCATCTGAAGAACAGTTTCCTCCACACAGTAACTGTTTACTCAAGCTTTTAATAATGAACATTTCAAATTTTTCTCTGTCAGTCTCACCAAGTTATTAATCATTTTTTGTTGTTCTTTTCTAAATTCACTCTAAATTGTCTGTGTTTTTCTGGTGTGATGAACATCAGAAACTAGGAAGTTATTACTGGCAATAGTCATTGAATCTTCATGGAGCACAATAAAAGCATGTGTGACACTGTAATTAAATCTTTCCAAACAGATTTTTTTTTTTATCCACCTAAAATCTTTGGTAAACAGAGAAGCCTTGATAATTATCTACTGAAAATTTACTGGTTTAGACAGATACATCTACCAATAGTATAATGCAATGAACCTATGATATTTGATTCAAAATCAACAAATGAAACTACAGACAGTACCTTGTGAATATACTTTCTTCATCCTCTTCCCACCTAACATTTTCAGTGTCTCTGAAGAAGTTTTTCTCTTAGGAAAACTACAATTTAAAAAAAAAATCATGAAGTAAGTGAAGAGTGATGTGACATAGAAAGGAAAACAGTTTGTTAACTTATTCTAAAGAGTGCCTTTTTTGTCAGTGTAACTTAATAAATTCAGCATTAGTCAGTCTTTTGGAAGAATCAAGCATCTGATAGTATAGACAAATACTCCTAACTCCAAGAAGCCAAAAATGTGAGAAGAATTGCTCTGAAACTGAGGGTTTCTTTTGAAATGGAACCACTGGAGTCAGCGTGGAGAACATTTGACCTATGTTGAGACTTGTGTATTTTATCAAGATGCTTTTTCTTCTTTATTTCATGAGACTACTGATAATACAATTGATGAACCCCATGTAGAGGCAAGAGTACTACACAGCTGACAAGACTGATACTTTCATAAATCCATAAATAAACACACTATTCATTTTTTCCTGAATTCATTTCACTTACAATTGTATTTACCTACAACTCCTTAGTCTAGAGTGGGGACTGTATAAATGTACAGTCCTAAAACTACATTTGGCCCTTTGAAGACAACCATGAGGCTGATGTGGCCCTGGTGAAAATGAGTTTGACACTCCTGGTCTAGAGGTTACCTTAAAATTAACGACCTTAACAATGCCTGTATTTGTTTGACCCAAACAAGAACAAGTAGACAGGGTTTTTCAGTGTGTAACCAGTGATAGTAATATTCCCCTGGAAATTTTAGACTGGTATGTTTATTACTGTGATAGACAGAACTATGGACCTCAGGTTGCAGCTCCAAGCAATAATAACTGAAAGCAAAATTCATTTCTGCAGTTACTTTGTCATCAGTGTTTTCCTTAGACTAAAAAATGCGCCATAAAAATGTCAGTTTGCCTATTCTGAATACTGGGAAAGAAAATATATTGCTAGTTCTATTTTAATAAAAGTGGAGGGCTTATGAGGTACTACACTAGTGGGAGTAATTTCAGTATTTAGCTAAACAGAATGGAGAATATTATCTATTAACCACTAGTTAGTATTCACCTCTCCCTGCTTAAAAAATAAAAATAAAAATCTGTATTTGGAACATTTTTTTCCATGTGGTAAATTGTCAAATGCTTAGATGTAAAATTTGTAGTGAGAATTTCAGAGTTTCATGAACTTCATAATTTGAAAAACAGGTATACATATCTCTAGGTTAAAAAAAAGCCCTTTAAAGTGAAGTATTTGCTGTTTAAAAGGAAGAAAAATCTTTTCCTCTGTACTGCTTTGGTTAAGCACATTAACACCTGCATTTCTTGTCAAATTCAGTAATTGCGTGGATTTTCTTTACTGGGACTTTTTTTTTTTTTTCCAGAGGCTGTATACTCACATAAAACTTAAAGACAATTACGTAAAAAAGGTTGAGGAATCTTATCCTGTGTCACAAGTGTTTGTTGGGGATGTCCAAAGTAAAGTATTTAGGTTCCACATTGCATAGATTTCAACTGAGTTTTAAGCCTGTCCGTAGGAGTTAGACACTAGTTATTTTTGGTCTACTAATATGACTAATTACCAACTAAAGTAAAATTACACTGAAAACCGATATCCCCCAGAAGTACAAATAATAATACTATGAATATCCTGAAGAATATAATCTTCTGAGTCTTGCTGTAGCAGTGCAATAATATACAAACAACAAAGATTTTAAAAAGCATTAAACCATGATTTGAAGAATTTAAATTTGAAGCAACACTCTCATCAGTTTAATATTTTGGATAAAGTTCTGGTTATAATGACAAGGTTTCATGAAAATCCTGGATACAAAATTCAAATGTTAAATTCTACCCTTGCCCTACAGAACTCATATTGGTTTCAAATGAAGTTACCATTTTACTGCAAACACATAATATTTTGCTACTTGTACTGTGAACTCCACAAGGATCTTTGCCAAGTCTTGGGAAACGGGAGAGGTGCCTGAGGACTGGAGGAAAGCAAATGTCACTCCAGTCTTCAAAAAGGGCAAGAAGGAGGACCCGGGCAACTACAGACCGGTCAGCCTCACCTCCATCCCTGGGAAAGTGATGGAACACCTTATCCTTGGTGCCATCTTAAGACATATCAAGGATAAGAGGGTCATCAGGGACAGTCAACATGGCTTCACCAAGGGGAAGTCGTGTTTGACCAACCTCATAGCCTTTTATGAAGACGTAACAAGGTGGACTGACGATGGCAGAGCAGTGGATGTGGTCTACCTTGACTTCAGCAAAGCATTTGACACCGTCTCCCACAGCATCCTCACGGCAAAACTGAGGAAGTGTGGACTGGATGATCGGGTAGTGAGGTGGACTGCAAACTGGCTGAAGGAGAGAAGCCAGAGAGTCGTGGTCAATGGGGCAGAGTCTGGTTGGAGGCCTGTATCTAGTGGAGTGCCTCAAGGGTCAGTTCTGGGACCAATACTGTTCAATATATTCATCAATGACTTGGATGAGGGAATAGAGTGTACTATCAGCAAGTTTGCTGATGACACCAAGCTGGGAGGAGTGGCTGACACGCCAGAGGGTTGTGCTGCCATCCAGCGAGATCTGGACAGGCTAGAGAGTTGGGCGGGGAAAAATTTGATGAAATATAACAAGGGCAAGTGTAGAGTCTTGCATCTGGGCAGGAACAACCCCAGGTTCCAGTACAGGTTGGGGAATGACCTATTAGAGAGCAGTGTAGGGGAAAGGGACCTGGGGGTCCTGGTGGACAGCAGGATGACCATGAGCCAGCACTGTGCCCTTGTGGCCAAGAAGGCCAATGGCATCCTGGGGTGTATTAGAAGGGGGGTGGTTATTCGGTTGAGAGAGGTTCTCCTTCCCCTCTACTCTGCCCTGGTGAGACCACATCTGGAATATTGTGTCCAGTTCTGGGCCCCTCAGTTCAAGAAGGACAGGGAACTGCTGGAGAGAGTCCAGCGCAGAGCCACAAAGATGATTAAGGGAGTGGAGCATCTCCCTTACAAGGAAAGGCTGAGGGAGCTGGGTCTCTTTAGCTTGGAGAAGAGGAGACTGAGGGGTGACCTCATCAATGTTTATAAATATATAAAGGGTGGGTGTCACGAGGATGGAGCCAGGCTCTTCTCGGTGATAACCAACAGTAAGACAAGGGGTAATGGGTTCAAGCTGGAACACAAGAGGTTTCACTTAAATTTGAGAGGAAACTTGTTCTCAGTGAGGGTGACGGAACACTGGAACAGGCTGCCCAGGGAGGTTGTGGATTCTCCTTCTCTGGAGACATTCAAAACCCGCCTGGACACCTTCCTGTGTAACCTCACCTAGGTGTTCCTGCTCTGGCAGGGGGATTGGACTAGATGATCTTTCGAGGTCCCTTCCAATCCCTAACATTCTGTGATTCTGTGATTCTGTGAAAGAAAAAAGAAACACCTTCATCTGTGCACACCCTAGGTATAGCGTGCCTTACCTATGACTTGGACAGTTAAATGCTACTGCAATAAAAACTATGTTATGTCTCAGTGAAAACCTGTAACTGAAGGCTTAGAAGAGTTCTGACAGAAGTGACTGATGGCAAAATATGACTCAAAATTGTTTTGATACAGTGAAGATGCTTGTGTGCTCTCCTTTTGTGTAAGCAAGAAAGACTGTTAGAAATTAGTGAGATAAACAACCAACTAACCAACTCGTCAACAACAGATATTGTGGTTTTCAACGCAAAAAGAATCAATTGCTTTTATGGATCTCTACAGCATATGGCTTCACATGTGCTGATACAACATCATTACCTCCACTTGATTCATTGATAGAAAGAGTGATCAAATTGGCACTATATAAGTTAAACACATTTTAATTTTGAAAAATGTCTAAATGAAGTCTAGCTTGATCAACCTTTGTGTTTCAGTTTCCCTTCCTTCTTGCCCTTATTTTTTAACTTGCCCTTGGTTATGACAATTGATTTGAAATAACGCCACTAACCAATAGATTAAGAAAATGTAATCCATCTAGCTTTAGATTTAGAGAAACTGTACTTCTATCAGTATCACATTTATAGATTATAAAGATTATGTAGACTACTTCCAATTTTCTATACTATAGTAATTATTCATATTTTAGATCAATGTAAAGGTTAAATTTTAGCTCTGCTTATGACTTCCTGCAGCACCTTCTGTACATATGGTTGTATTCTATCTTGCACAATATGCCTATATACTGTGCTTAAAGGACATTTAAATTATTTATCAACATTTTATAAAGTATATAGAAAAGATTTATTTCTACTTATATAGGCTATTTATACACAAATGTTGCTGCTAATGTTTTACACATATGATTTATGGGTTCATCTTACAATATAAAGAAAGACTGCATATTTTAAGAAAATAAAAGAAAAACCACACATAATAAATTTAAAATATGGATCCCTAGGAAATTTTGGGGTCTTTTTTCCATAATGCACCTGAGGAAACCCTAACTTTTTTAGCAGCTTGATCCAATCTCTAATTAAAGATAGATTTTATTAGAAAGTTTTTACTTTGGCTTTTCACTTTAAGCTATAATAATGCTACAGAATAAAGAACAGTCAAAAAATAAAGCCTGGATACAGTGACTATACATTGCTGCAGGTCACATTATCTTCTGGAAATCACTCCTTAAGATTGTGGTGTCATTCCCTGGCAGCATGACATATGTAGATCCTAGATTACAAATAGTATCATTTTCATAGGTTTTGCTAAAGACTCAGCATCCATTCCATGACATTGAATATGCCTTTAAAATAGCCTGAGCATTTTTATGCAGGCAAATTTGGTGGCATTTCTGCTTCCAAGAAAGGGAGTTTGAGTGTCATCATCTTTTTCTTTTCCATCCTAGAAGGGAATCTAAAATAACTTGACTCCATTCAGAAAGAGATTTCATTTTAAAGGAGAGTAATGAAATTAGAAAATCAAGGAGTGCATCTAAACAATTTCCAGCTAAGCAGTCCAGCTATTAGTTGGGTTAGTAAACTAATCCAGAACTACTTTACAGTGTTCAGAGCTCTTGTATTCATTCAGTCAGTATCATAAGACTCAGTTTATATCAGCAAGAATAAGAGGACCTACAGGAAGTAAACCTTTGGAATTCTGTTTTAACTCTGCACTACAAAAAATTCAAACTCTTCTCACCTCTGTGGTTATTGATCATTAAAAGTTAATGTCCCAGTGTTGTCTTCACTGTAGTGCTTTTCAGAAAGACAGGTCTGTCTTCAAAGACATTTCATGGCAATCTGTCTATATGCTATTTAATTTACCACAGCTCGCTTGCTTTTGCTCAGAGCTGGGAGTAGCACTTCCATTTACAGGGCGTTAGCAGTAAGAAAGCCTCAATAAACATATCACTCATAAAAATACCACTGCAGAGAATGTTGATATCTTCAGCAAGCAGCTTACTTGTTAACATCTGATAGGATGAAAACACATGCAGCACATATTAACCCACAGTATAGGGAAGAATGCTGGCAGTCTTTCTGTTTTGTAAATTTTAGTGGGAGAGGACTGTGGAGTTTTTGATTGGGTTTTAATACTTGCCTTGCAAACTCGATTACACAGAGCAAGTCTGAAGAGAGAAGTCCTGCAGAATATGTTCTAAAATTTTTCAGTTCCTCTTCAGATTCATTTCTGGTTGTGAAAAGGACTTTGGCCTCTGGAAAGTTTATTTTTACCATTAAAATTGAGAGCTCCTTGGGAACATATTTGTGAAAAATCTCCATTTTCTAAATATGCTTGGTCTAGGTTACAGGTGCTTTTATGAGTGTTACAAACAGATTTGTAGCCACCTACTCTGGAACTTTAAGATTTCCACCCCCCACCCCCCCCCCCCAATTATTACTCCATGAAGGTCTTCCAGAACTTACATTATCTGCTTCCTTCATGGACAGGTTCTCACTCTTAAATCTCTACTGACTGATCATAAATCATCCCTGCGCTCACGCTCTGCACCTCTCCTTTCACTCTTGGTGGCCAGACCATGCTCTCCACTGGTGTTGTAGTTCTCCACTACCAAAGGAAACAATGAGCAATAGATAAAACAGTGCCAGATCTTCCTTCCCACCTATCAGAACTTGATAGACCCAAGTCTAAATAGACACTAATCCAGTGCAATAGTGGTCAAGCCAATGTAAGAACCCAAGATATGAGTAATTTATTTTGAAAGGATGTGCATTTCCTACTCCCTGAGAGCCAGATGTTAATTACTAAATGTTAATAGCTTATTACACATGGATTTTCAATTTAAATATCAGCTTAAAAATCAGTTGTTCTGTGAGCTTCTTCCTTAAAACTTTTTAATGTTTCAAAATCATTTTTAGAGGAGACTGAACGTCATTTTGTTGATTTAAATGTGATTCTTCATTTCCAGATGAAAACTGCAATATATCTCTTGTCACAGGTGGTAGGAAATGGCCAATTAGCTATATTACAAAGTACTAACCAAAGTATACATACTGACAGTATGAAAAAACAGTTCACATAGGTCAGGTATTTGCAAGGAAATTGCTTATGGACTACCCTAATTTATTCTTAGTTTAATAAACATATCCTTGGATAGATTCCACTTACATGAGTTTTGAAGTCCCCTCCCAACCACTTGTCCATATTTCTAATAACACTAGTTCAAATACTTTTAAAATGATTGACTGAAATTATACTATTTCACTGGGCAAATAAAGCTCAGATAATTATGTAATTATATATTATAACAATTATAGCCCCTTGCAAACATAAGGAATAAAGAGGATCCATATTACATTCTATTATAGTATTTGGGGAAGATAAAAACAGAATTCTTCTATTGCTTGTTCAGAACATAGTAAAACACAGTTTCCATCCTTTCCAACTGGTTTCCATTTCAGTGATTGACTTATCTCTTCTGTTCCACGATAATGCACTAGCAGCCTGTTTATATACTGTCAAAAACACACAGGTTTTGCACTGAAATTTCTAGAATAAATTGCCATTGACTAGAACTGAAAACTATTATTTTCTCATGTACATGATTGTCAGTAACAAATAATTACACAAACAGTTGTGCTTTCTACAATGTCTAATTTTGTTCGGAATTTTTTTGAACACAGTATGTCACTTTTTAGACTAGGTCCTTTCGACTTCATTGCAAGTGCTAGTTATTTTTGCCATTAAAAAAAAAAAAAAAGTTACAACTCTTAAAACAATTTGGGTGGTAGTTGCCTTAGAAATTTAACCAGCAATATCCCCTTATTCTATTACTACAACTTGATAGAAGCGATACTAGAAGCCTTTAATTTAAGGAAACTTAAAGTACTTTTTTTTCAATGCATTTAACACATGACTCCTCCCAGATACTGTGAATGATAGTTCTATGATAGTGAGTTGCAGAGTGAAAAATCAAGAGAGCAGGAGATAGAGGAAAACAAATACCCATAGGTATCACATTTTATTCTGAGTCATACAAAGAATTAATAGATTTTTAACCTGTTTGGGGAAAAACAAAACAAAACACATACACCACACAGGAAAAAACAGAGACCTTTCCTTCATGTCCATATTTATGCCTATTTCCAACACACACTCTTTGCATGCTTCAGGACACTGATTATCTTAGTTGTTATTGACATTCCCAACATTCTCTCTTTCACAGATGGAGACAGATTCCATTGTATTTGATTAAGACATTAAGATTCTTCCAGATCATCACTTCTTAAAAAGAACATCCATTTAGTGGGCATTTGGTTAGCTCACATCTATACCACAGAACTGAAAAAAAAAAAAAGTTTTAAATTTTGCTCTATGTAATTCTATCCATCTAAATATTGTTTTTTCCAGTAGTAAAGGTTGCTTGTTAGTGTGGAAAAAAGCAACTTTATTGTCACTGGGACAAATCCAAATCTTGTCTAAGTCAGCAAACCAAACGTTTCCAAGTCTAGCAGAATTGTTCTCTGTTCTGTTTGATGTTTATCTTCACGCTTGACCTTCAATGTTTTGAAACATCTTTACGTGGCAGGTAGAGCAGAGCAGGCTACAGGCATAAACCAGTTTCATGTCAACTAGTTAAACTGGAATAAGTATTATGACTGATAGCCATGTACTTATTTAAAAAACTCATTTCACTTTTAGTCTGAATTAATATCACCTCTGTTAGCAATGTTCTCAAATATTAGAAGAAAAAATACATTTAAAAGTAAAGATTTAGCAGTCACATCAACCTTTTGTTTGTGCTGGGCTCCCACCCACTTTGTGCTAATTGAGCCAGTGGTTATAAGGACAAAACAATTTCATTGGCAAGAGCCAATGAAAGTGAACAATAGGTCATAGCACTTACCAAAATTAAAGAAGAGGGATAAATTATAAGTTATGGAAAACAGACAAGTTGAACATGAATGGTACTTGACAGGCGAGTTATAATCATTGTGTGCATGACTTCAGTGCAATTGTGCAAGTGATAAGAGGAATTAGTTCTGGCATGGTTGAAATCACAAGAACATCTGCCACAAAGAAACTAACAAACAAAAAACCCAGCAAGACCTTCAAAGATGTCTTTTTTTAGCAAACTGTTGTTACGCTACTGAATAGGACTTAATCGGTACATAGTGCTACTCACTGCAGAAGTGAGCTTCATTCATAATTAAGCCATTCATACACTTAGATTTATATATAACTAGTTTAGTCATTCCTTCTAATTTGCAGTTGGAATTTGAATTCAGGTGGCAAATGGCACATCATGCCAGCTTTGGTGTTCTGTAGCTACATTATCTTTCAGTGTGACAGATTTGCTTGTTGCATGTATTAACACCAAACAGCTTCTTAAAACTTAAGATCATTTGGTGATTCTATATTGGGTAAATATCTTCAGATGAACCACAAGCAGAATGGCTTATGCACAGTGTGCTAGATGTCCAGCTTTGCAAAACATCACATAGTATATGTAGTACAGAAAGCTACTTTGGAAAGAAAATATGTTTAAATATTAATTCTTGTTACTTAGAAAACCATAGCCATTTTGCATTGCTGCATCCTTTAATAAAATATCTGAAATAGTAGTGACTGCTTTTCCTATTCCAGGCCTCTGACTAGTTTACAAATCTTTTTTAGAAACAGAAACAAACATTCCAGGTGAACCTGCTTTAGCAGCTGGGTTGAGACAGATGACTGCCAGAGGTCCCTTCCATCCCCAACCATTCTGTGATTTGGGGGCTGGGGGGACAGGGGGCGGTAACAGGGAATCAACTACCACCAGAAAACTAGAAAGCTATGTCATATAATGCAAAAACATTGTAAAGAAAACCTCACAAATTCTTTTTTTTTAAAAAAAAAAACATGTACAGGGGTTTTTTTTGTTTGTTTGGGTTTTTTTTAAAGGAAAGGAGTATAGAGCTGAAGATGGAGAAGATATTAAAGTCACATTAACCTTAGACATGTGTGAGATTTTTGAACAACTTCGGATAGAAAAAAAAAGACAGAAAAACGTAGGAAAGTATGAAAAAGTGCAATGAAGATTTACAAAAAATAAACAAAAGTTAGTGTGCCAGACCATTATGAAACTTTTTTAATAACTGTTTTTTCTAAAAAATAGAAAATTCTGATTATGTAATCAATCTAAATGTCAATTATTCATATTTACGTGGCATAGTATATTATTAGACAAACTGGAGAAAACAGAAATTGACAGAAACTTGGAGAAGTTTAGCACAAAGTGCCAGCAAGCTGAAAGCAAAACTGTCACAGAAGATGGTGATTACTTGTACAACTTCCCAAGAAGCTGCCCTGAGTTATTTGGTATCTTCATTACTGTCCTTGACATAAAAAAATAAATATATGAGAGGTGTGTGTTGTATGCCTACTTACTCTCTCCCATCCCCACCCCCTCCCCCTGCACACAGAGCAGTAAAATGTGACAAAAGGAAGCATCACCAATACGCAGTAGGATCAAAGTACAAGAAGGTAGGAACGAATTTGAATCCTGAAGTAACAGCAATCGAACAAAGTATAAAGTACAAGAGCATGCATTTATGCACTGGAGCTAATAATAAAAATTTCTGATTTATGATGAGTACTCATCATGTAGAAGTGACAGATGAAGATCCCTAAATTACTATTAACGTATTACACCAAGACATAGGCAGATTTAATCTTATAATTATCAGAAGGTAATTTCCCTGTGTTCTGTTTAAATCCTGGGTTTGCAAATTAGACAGTTTTGTTTAAATATATGGACTTCCAAGTCTATGTTACAGTATGTAAACACAGGCAGCTTTTGTTAAAAAAAAGGAAAATACTGCTTTTTAACTAAAAAAAATGGGGTTGAGTTACAAAATTTTCAACAGCTAGTACACCTCTTGCTGCCCATTGCAAATACTAATTCTGAATGTATTCAAAGTATTCACACTATGTCTCCCATTCATCTGGGAAATTTGATACTGTTATATACTCCCATTAAGACGGTGTCCTGGGTCACTGGGGGAAGCAACGAGAGGAAGTGATCTGAGTCAGGTGACCACGAATTGACCAATTGGAGTATTCCATCCCATTCACGACATCCTGGATATAAAAGGTGGAGACCAGAAGGACTCACTCTCTCTTCTGCTGGGTTTTCTGCTGCTTTGCTTCTTCTTTGTCTCTGCTTCTTTTCTGCCATCCCTGCAAGCTGAGGCCTCGTGACAGACTGAATCTAGTTCTGGTTGGCCGCAGGGTCCTGCCGGAGTAGCTGCTGGGAGTTGCAAGACTGGTTCTATAATATTTGTTCTGTGTTATTCTTCTCTTATGTTTATTTAGTAGAATTAGTAAAACGTTTTCAAATTTTCCAACTCTCTTCTTTCTGTCCTTCTTTTCCTTTCCTCTCAAAATCACCTGTCCTTAGTGAAAAAGGGGAGGAGAGGTGGTGGGGAAAAGGGGAAAGGGGGAAGAGGGTTAAGAAAAATACATCTGCTGTGGTTTTTTATTGTCTCCCCACGATCAAACCATGACAGATGGCTTCTAAAATAGAATCTGGACCGTAAGTGTGGAGACAGTTAAATAGAAGGGGATAAAACCAAAGTTGCTTTCTTCCCATAAAGTCGACTAATCAACGGAGATCCAGATCATCTACTTCATTTTGTTGTAGGCCCCTCCTAAAAATAAATGCATGTAGCCTTTCTCTCAAAACCTGAAAAGAGACTTTTTTTCTTTAAAGATGTAGTTGGAAGAGGAACTGGACAGCTTCCGTTTCAATGGTGAGATCTTAAAGGACTGACTATAGCACATTCATCTGGTGAGACAGCTGTATTATTTATTTTCTGCCTCTAGGACTTCAGCTTGTTCTCCTCCCTGAAGCCATGTGGTGGGTTGACCTTGCCTGCCTGCCAGCTGCCCACTCAGCTGTTCTTTCTCCCCTAAAACAGGACACAAGGAGAAAATAGGATGAAGAAGCTCAAGGTTCAGGATAAGGACAAGGAGATCACTCGCCATCAGGGGCAAAACAGACTCTACTTGGGAAACATTAACTTAATCTACTGCCGATTATACTAGATTTGAATGTTGAGAAACAAAGATAAAAGCTAACACACCTTTGTCCTACCCTCAGTTCAGTACCCACAGGCTACACTTCACTCCTTAAGTCCAGCTCTGTACCCACCCCCAGCTTAAGAAGCACAGGATGAGGGGGGAATGGTGGTCAGTCTGTAACAGCTGCTCTCTGCTGCTCCTTCCTCCTCACACATTTCCGTGCTCCGGCATAGGATCTCCACAGGCTGCAATCCTTTAAGATGAACCTGCTCCAGGGTAGGTCCTGCCACAGGCTGCAGTTCCATCAAGGCATACCCTGCTCTGGCATGGGATCCTCCACGTGCGCAGTGTAGATATTTGCTCCACTGTGGTCTCTCCACGGGCTGCAGGGTAATACCTTCTCCACTGTGGTCTCTACAGAAGCTGTGAAGAAATCTACTCTGGCACCTGGAGCACTTCCTCCTCTTCTTCCTCCTCTCACCTGACTGCTCACAAGGCTGTTTCTAACATTTTTTCCCTCACTCCTCAGAAGCTTTTCACCCTTTCTTACACACATTTTCCCCAAGGTGCCACCATCTTGGCTGAGAGGCTCAGCTCTGTCTTACAGTGTGTCTCCTGGACCAGGTTATGACTGGCTGTTTCAAACACAGAATCATTTAGGTTGGAAAAGACCTTCAAGATCAGAGTCCAACCATAAACCTAACACTGTCAAGTGCACCACTAAACTATGTCCTTAACTGCCACATCTACAGGTCTTTTAAATACCTCCAAGGGATGGCGAACCAATCACTTCCCTGGGCAGCCTGTTCCAGTGCTTGATAACCCTTTCTGTGAAGAAATGTTTCCTAATATCCCATCTAAATCTCCCCTGGTGGAACTTCAGGCCATTTCCTCTCATCCTATCACTTGTTACCTGGGAAAAGACCAACCTTGCTATAACCTCCTTTCAGATAGTGGTAGAGAGCAACAAGATCTCCCCTCAGCCTCCTTTTCTCCAGGCTAAACAAAACAAGTTTCCTCAGCTGCTACTTATAAGACTTGCACTCTAGAGTCTTCACCAGTGTCCTGGGTCATTGAGGGGGGACAACAAGAGGAGGTGGTCTGAGTCAGGTGACCATGAATTGACCAATGGGAGTATTCCATCCCATTCACGACTTCCTGGATTTAAAAGGTGAACCCGAAGGCCTCGCTCTCTCTCTTCTGCTGGGTCTCCTGCTGGTTTGCTTCGTCTCTGCATTTTTCTGCTGTCCCTGCAAGCTGAGGCCTTGTGGCTGTTCCTGCAAGCTGAGTCCTCGTGACAAACTGAATCTAGTTCTGGTTGGCTGAAGGATCCTGCCGGAGCAGCTGCTGGGAATTGCAAGACTGGTTCTATAATATTTGTTCTGCTTTAATTTTCTCTATGTTTATTTAGTAGTGTTAGTAAAACGTGTTCAAATTTTCCAGCTTTCTTCTCTCTGTTCTTCTTTTCCTTTCCTCTCAAAATCGCCTGTCCTTAGTGAAAAAGGGGGAGGAGAGGGGGGGCGGAAAACCGGATGGGGCAAGAGGGTTAAGGAAAATACATCTGCCGCGGTTTTTTATTGTCTCCCCATGATCAAACCATGACAACCAGCTTCATTGCTCTTCTTTGGACAGAGGCCAGTATCTCTATACCTTTCTTGTAGTGAAGGGCCCAAAACTGAACACAGGGTTTGAGGTGCAGCCTCACCAGTGCCAAATACAGAGGGACAGTTGCTTCCCTAGTTCTGCTGGTCACACCATTCCTGATACAAGCCAGGATGCTATTGGCCTTCTTGGCCACCTGGGTACATGGTCAGGTCATATTCAGTCATCTTTTGACCAACACCCCAGATCCCTTCTGCCAGGCAGCTTTCCAGCCACTCTTCCCCAAGCCTGTAGTGCTGCATGGAGTTGTTTGACCTAAGTGCAGGACCTGTCCCTTAGCTTTGTTAAATCTCATACAACCAGCCTTGGCTTATCCATCCAGCCTGTCCAGATCCCTTCCTTTAGTAAGTGGGTCACCTTGCCATTGAAAGAGATCATGTTAGTCAAGCAGGACGCACCTTTTAATAAACCCATGCTCACTGGGCCTGTATGTGCCATGTGATGGCACTCAAGATGATCTGCTCCACAACCTTCCTTGGCACTGAGGTCAGATTAATAGTACTGCAGTTCCACAGATCCTTTTCCAGCCCTTCTTGTAGATGGCTGTCACATTTGCTAACCTCCAGTCGACTAGGACCTCCCCGGTTAGCCAGGACTGCTGATAAATGGTTGAAAGTGGCCTGGTGAGCACCTCCACCACCACCCTCAGAACCGCTGAGTGGATCCCATCCAGCCTCATAAACTTGTGTGAGTCTAAGTGGTGGAGCAGGTTGCAAACCATTTCCCCTTGGATTACTGGGGCTTAATTTTTTCTCCCTGTCCCCGTCTTCCAGCTCAAGGGGCTGGGTGCCCCAAGAACAACTGGTCTTGACTGAGGCAAAAAGGCATTAAGTACCTCATCCTTCTCTTCAGCCTTCATCACTATGTTTCCTTCTGTATCCACAAATGGATCAGGATTCTACTTAGCTCTCATTTTGTTGCTCATATATTTACAGAAACATTTTTTACCATATTTTATGGCAGTAGCCAGATTCAGCTCTAGTTGGGCTTTAGCCCTTCTGATTTTCTCCCTGCATAACCTCATGACATCTTTGCAGTCCTCCTGAGTTGCCTGCCCCTTCTTCTAAAGCTCATGACTTCTCCTTTTGTCCTTGAGTCCCAGATAAAGCTCTCTGGTCTTCCTACCCGCTGGTTGGTCTTTTGGCACATGGGGACAGCCTTCTCCTGAGCCTTTAATATTTCCTTCCTGAATGTCCAGCCTTCCTGGACTCCTTTGCCCTTCAGGACTGCCTTCTGAGGGACTCCAGGCCAAAGTCTGCCCTCTGCAAGTCCAAGGTATCAATTCTGCTAACTCTCCCCTTACTTCTCTGAGAATCAAAACTCTGTAATTTCATGATTTTTATGCCCAAGACAGCCTCCAACCATCACATCACTCACAAGTCCTTCTCTGTTTGCAAACAACAGGTCCAGTGGAACACCCTCCCCAGTTGGCTCATGGACCAGCTGTGTCAGGAAGTTTCTTCTCTGCTATATTGTATTTCCAGCAGATATCTGGTAAGTTGAAGTCCCTCAGGAGAACAAGGGCTAGAGACCATGAGACTTATCTGAGCTGCTTATGGAATATTTCATCTGCCTCTTCATCCTGATTGGGTGATCTGTAACAGAATCCCACTATATCTGCCCTGCTGGCTTTCCCCGATTCTTACCCATAAACAGTCAACCATTTTGTCACCATCATGAAGCTCTAGACAGTAAAAAACACTCTCTAACATCCAGGGCCACCCCACTGCCTCTCCTTCCTTGCCTATCCCTTCTGAAGAGTTTATAGCCATCCATTGCAGTGCTTGTGTGAGTCATCCCACCACATTTCCATGATTGCAACTGTATCATAGTTCCCACTGCACAATGGCTTCTACCTCCTCCTGTTTGTTGAATGCTGCTTGCATTCGTGTAGATGCACTTCAGTTGGGCTATTGATCCCACCACCTTTTTTGGGGGAGAAACTCTGATTCCAACATGACCATTTTCAGGCTCTTCTATGGTTTCTAACACATCAACAACCCTTATGTCTTTGCTGCTGCATGATTCTCCATCCTCTACTTCCACTGAGACCTTGTTAGCACATGACCCCTCAAACATTGACATTGGGCAGCCCTAGCATCAAGTCACAGAGGTGGCCCTGCAGCCATGCAACAGCAAACACTTGGGTATGGATACTCAGAAGCCACTACCCACAGACAGCCAGAACCTGTTTCCATGGCTGGACAGACAAGAAGCTCATACCCCTGGCTGGCCAGCCACACCCCATTTCACCAACCAGCCAGAGCACCATTCCTGCAGCTGGCCAGCCAGAGCATATATCTCCAGCCAGCCAACCAGAACCCAGTACCTAAGCCTCTACCCCAGCTGACAAGCTGAGTCTCCTTCCCTCAGCTGATGAGCCAGAGCCACTCTGCCTGGCTGCTGAGACAGACCTTCTCTCCTCAGTTGGTTCAGCCACAGCCTCTAACCCTGCTGGCAAGCCAGAGACCAATTCCCCAGCTAGCCAACTAGAGCCCTCTCTCCCTTGGCCAACCAGCCAGGGCCCCTTTTCCCAGCTGGACAGCCAGCCAGAGCCCTCTCTATGCTGGCCAGCAGCCAGATCCCTCTTCCCCTTTCAGCCAGGCAGAGCCCTCTCTCTTATGGGGGAGAGCCAGAGCCCATTTCCCCAACTAGCCAAGCAGTGCCTTCTCCCTGACCAGCTACTACCCATTTCCACAGCCAACCAGCAAGAGCCCTCTCTCCCTGGCCAACCAGGGGAAGAAAAGCTCTGCTGTTGTCTACCCCACGTCCCTCAGGGTCTTGAGCTGCCACTATGTTATGATCTATACAGGCATGATTTCTATTAAGATCCCTCACTGCTGCTTCTGTAATTTTATCACCCCATTTAGTGCCTCTAGTATTTGTGCTGCACAGGTATTTGAGTAGCTTAGAGCTGCAAATAGCAAGCACTTAGCATTGTTATAACCTCTCTCTGAAGCTGCTGAGGCAGTATTTTGCAAGGCTTCTGCAATATTTCTCCTTCAGTTTTTTCATGCCATTATTTTCATACTGTGGTTCTCATGGCCTTGCACCTATAAACCCCAACAGTCCTGTTATGAGTTCTCATGGGAAGCAACAACTGTTTGCAGGTGGAACAATGGGATTAAAACCTTCTTTCCTCTTCTTCGTTACCTTTTTTGTACATCTGAGTTTCTGTTGGCAAAAAGCAACCATATTGTACAACAGAGTAGTTATTCAATCATTTTTAATCATCATTTTATCATCATATTATGATTTTTTAATTTGTTGGGTTATGATTATTTAATTCATTGTTTTTCATTAAATGAATTATAATTAAATTAATTATAAAATCTTATAAATTTATTCTTATAATAGTTATCATTAGTCATCATTTTTCAATAGTGTACACTATTAGAGCTTAACAACCAATATATAGTTATTGCATCTGATCGCAATACTCCAGTCAGCACAAACAGTGTCACAACCAACCAAAAGGGAGATTAAATAGATCCTTATAAAAAGTATAACATACAGAAAGGATACAGTACAGCTGCATTATCCTGCCAGACCCCTTTTGGATGTGATCTGCAACTCCCTGAGGACTGAGCCTTGCAGCAGGTTACCATGGTGTCACACTGTCTCAGTAGTCCTGCACAGACAGAGGCAAAGTTCTGAGGCTCCTTCACAGCCCCCAGAACCACAACTCGCTCCTCATCATCATCATCCCCAGGCCACACTCACACTGGAGGCCCTTACACAAAGGTTGGCAACCACACCAACATTCCAGAACCAGACAGTCATAAGGCAGCTAACAATCATCAGCCAGCCAGTTCAGAGGCAGCTAACAAATGCCCTGGAAGCTTTTGGAACTGGCTGTGCAGGTAAACAGTTAAGTGGGGTTTAACAGGTATATAAATGCTGCCAGAAACAGCTGCCTGTGGTAGCTCCCCACTGCCAGTGCTGGGTCGGAGAGCCCCGGTGGCCCTTCACCCCAGCCAGCGGCACAATGCGGGGCAACAGCAGGCAGCTCTGGCAGCCTTCAAGAGTAACCTGCCAAACCAGGCATGGCTCTGCTGTCCCTCACTGCGTAGACTTGGGTGCAGCTCTGGTCACAGGGTTGGTGTTTGGGAAAGGCTTCTTCTTCATGCTGGGGAGAAGAACCCTGAAACCCTGAGGCTGCTTGCACATTTCTTGCTGAATTAATTGGAAATTACTCTTGACTTACGGTGTAAATAAATTCTTTGCAAACCCAGAATATAGAAAATCTTGCTGTAAGACTTGTATTTTAAAAAGTAATGACACATGTGGAAAGTTGAAGAATTTTGACCATTAAAACATATAGCCACTTCTTTGTTCAGACATGTGATATACCTGCTGTACTTATACCCCCTTAACTGAACAGCAGATACCTTAGGATTTCCTTTCCAATGAAAAGTCACCTAACTAGCGTAACAGATGTGAAGTTTCCACAGTTAAACATTCTGCAAATTGAAACTACTCGGAAGAAGCAGTCAGGTAATTTACAATGTTTCCTTAGTTTTCCTCCCTTTCAACCAGCAAAAAAATCTAAGCTCACAGTCCATTTTAAAAAATAATTTTCCACGACATCTTTGAATTTGCAACTCTTAGTAGCAATTCTCAAATTCATCTAAGCTTCCTCACTCTGTTTTCAGACACATTGTACTCATCAGCATAATTTTTCAAACAACTACAAGATTGGATGTCTTTCGTTGTAATCAGATCATGATGTTTCTCAGCTGTGGTGGGCTGACCTTAGCTGGCTGCCAGATGCCTACCCAGACACTCTCTCAGCTCCTTCCTCAGCAGGACATGGGGAGAAAATAAGATGGAAAAGCTCATGGGTTGAGATAAATACAGGAGATTACTTACCAATTGCTGTCACAAGCAAAACAGACTCCAGTTGGGGAAATCAATTTATTTTATTGCCAATTAATAACAGAGTAGGATATTGAGAAATAAAAGCAAAACCACCTTCACCCCACCCCTCCTTCTTCCCAGGCTCAGCTGCACTCATAACTCTTCTTCCTGTGAACAGTGCAGGGGGATGGGGAATGGAGGTTGCCATCAGTTCATTAAACATTGTCTCTGCCACTCCTTCCTCCTTATGCTCTTCCTCTGCCCTAGTGTGGGGTCCCTCACCCAGGATACAGTCCTCCACAAACTTTTCAAATGTGAGCTCTTCTCACAGGCTGCATTTCTTCACAAACTGTTCCAGCATGGGACCTTCCACCAGATGCAGTCCTTCACTTCAGGAACTAACTGCTCCAGTATGGGTCTCCCATGGGGTCACAGGTCCTGCTAGAAACCCTGCTCCTGCCTAGGCTCAAATCCACGGGCTGAAGTTCCTGCCAGTAGCCTGCTTCTATATGGTGTTTCTCCACAGCTTGCAACCTCCTTCAGAGCAATCTACCTGCTCCCATGTGAAGTCCTCCACAGGCTGCAGTATGGATATCTGCTCCATTGTGGTCCCCCATGGGCTGCAGGGGAAAATACGTGCTCCACTGTGTTCTTCTCTGCATGCTGCATGGGAATCCCTGCTGAGGTGCCTGGAGCACCTCCTCTCCCTCCTCCTGCTCCTGTTTCTCCTATTCCTCCTGCTCTTCCTCCTCCTCCTCTTTCTCATCCTCTCCCCTCAGGGCTTTCAAGGCTGTTTCTCACAGTTTTCCCTCACCCCTGACCACTGGGCAGTATTTTGCCTCCCTGAGGCACTGTTGTCATGGCTGCGGGGCTCAGCCGTGCCCTGCAATGGCTGGAGGGTGATGGAGGGTGATGGGCTCAGCCGTGCCCTGCAATGGCTGGAGCCGCTGGAACTGGCTGTGCCTGGCACGGGGCAGCCCCGGCCACTCCTCAAAAAGGCCCCTCTGCAGCCTATTGCTGTTGACACTTCGAAACATTAAACCAAATACACAACAGCCTCAAAGCCATGCGCCCCTGTGGAAGGGAGATGATGGGCCATTTCCCTCCTCATGTGGCTGAGGACATTCCAAGCTCCAGGCACAACTCGATGCAACAAGAAGAAATAATCTGAACAAACATACTTTGAGTGATAACTGAATGCTGTGATTTGCATGTGTACTTTCTGTCTGTGGCCATATGACACCTAATTCTGCTATCTGTACTCTTGCAAAACCATGAAATAGGTGGTGAGAGCTCTATTCTGAAAGGAGGACCAATGGTCTTCCATGGGCAGAGGGAGGATTAAACCTAAGTGCTTTTAATCTTTAGAAAGATACCTGCCAAGATGTTGCATGTTGGGGTAAGAGAGAAAGGTGAAAATCAGCAAATGATTTCTATTTCTGAAAAAAAAAATACAGCAGCTGTAACTTCTATTTCTGTTCAGTTCTGCATTTTTGATTGTCAGATTTAGAAAGCAAATTCTTTGCATGCTCAATCCAAGCAAGAGTCTGTTGTTTTGATGTGTTTCTAGAGATAAAAGTTTAAGCTATAGATAAAATTATTTATCAGAAAAGTAAAGCCTCTTCCAATAACAACTGGGAAGAATTTTTCTAGATCACAGTAGTAAACATGGACACTCATATTTTAAATGTCTTTTGAAATTCTGGATGCAGAAAAGTATACAATTAATGGAGAAGATAAGTGATTTTTTTTTTTCCTACACTGATCTTGTAGAACCTTTTGTCTGTAGTGCTGGTGTTTTAATTTTTAAATTCATTACTGATGTCTCCTAAGACTTGAATGCCACCAAATGATGCTGTAACTTCTCTTTAACAGTGAAAATGTTAAAGAAAATTGTAAAACTCAGCAGCATTTTGATTGTGGTGGCATCATAGTACTTCCCTTAACAATCTTACTCTTTTTAGCTGGAATCCATTCTTACGGGCCTAGCTGAAATCTGTCATTTTGGCAAGCCCAATTTTAACAATGGAAGAGCAGGCTCAATATAACAGAGAAACAAGGCAGTAAGCAAATTCTCTATAAAAAGTCTAGGAGATGAAAAACGTTCTCTTTCTAAATGAATGTTTTCTCAGTATCTCTTGTTTAATTCAAAATATTCCGTACCCAATGTAGGGAAAACATAAAGAAAAGGAAGTGCTTTCTAAAATATTATGTATAGCTGACTTTTCAAATAATTTTCAAAAAATGACCTACATTTTTTGTCTCTGTGACTGTCTGATTCCCTAAATACTAAATGAGTTTTTCACTTTCTGTTACAAAAACAAGTAATAAATGGTAAACTTTGTACTTAATTATTTTGTAAGAGAAAATAAATACAAATAAATAAATATGTACATATAAATAAATACTTGATAAACGCAGTTCTTTAAAACTATTTTTCTAATACTAGCCTGTACTTTTGCTGTGTTTTTCTAACAGGTGGAATCCAAGAATTTAAGAATACAGACCCTCAAGGTAGCAATCGAGAAAATAAGCATTGAATAAAAATTATCTTACAGGTTCTGCATCTTTTAATTACTAGGGCAGGTTTAAGCAGGCCCTGTGCTCAGAAATCCACTGCTAGAGTTGTCATCTTTCATGATGCCATTCTTCAACATTTAACAATTTCAGTCCTGTGGTAGAGCTTCTTACTTTCTGTGGCTCATTGCAAGAGCAATCCTCTAATTTTTCCACATGACCTGATATTCCACACACCTTTCACAGCAATAGCAGAAACACTGTTCCTTGCTGTGATCTGTCAGGTGTAGTTACTGATATTAGTCCCATATCTCAAGCCAAAGTACCACTGATCTTGGGAAAGAGACAGAGAATAAGTCAGTGACTCACTACTGGTAACATACGGGCAGTTCCCCTGAGATCAGTTGCATTGATGACATGAACCAGTGTTTTCATAATCAGGACCTTCTTTAGCATAGGAAATAAAGAACATACTATTCCAAATGAAACACCAGAGGAGATCCAAGTAGGCAGAATGTAACTGCTTCCATTGGTATCTAAACGGCACACTGGAGTGCTAACGTTGCTATACCTTTGAATAGTTCAATAGAGTTTTTAATGACATGATCACTGAAAAGTTGCTTATTTGTGGTCATAATTGAAAAGAAAAGTAAAAAGCCAGAGATTATTTTCTTTATACTTTCTAAGGTGCAAAAAATGAAGAAGAAGGAATAGGGTTAGATAAAAGAGAACATAAAACAAGAAAACCAAGAAGTTTGTTATTTTTAACAAGAAAAAAAAGAGCCATAACCTCTATGATTCTATTATGTTTTACACATATGATAACCCACATTAGTAATTTTTTATATTTTGTGTTAGGTAGGTGAAAACATACATATAATGGTCACCAGCAATTCTTGTTTGAAATAGTTATTTAGAAAGAATTTAGAATAGACTAAACCAATATGTTGTCCCCAACTGAGTTGCTGCAACAGATAATTACTTGTCTAGCTGCAAATGTGGGGTTTGAATTCATATTGTCCCATTTTCTACTCATTTGAACCTCATCCAATGAAATTTCTGTAATAGAACATAGTGCTTTCAACTATAATTTATATGAGTGGGAACCTGGAGAAAATAGTTAATCTTAATGTCCTCTTAGTCAAAGTAAATATGGTGGGATGCTTAAATCAGGTTGCCTAATACATTGTAATAAAGCAGGCAATCATATTTTTATATGGAAATGAAGTAAAGCTATAAATTTTATCAGTGAAGGAATTGCTATTTTTTTTTCTTTCTGTGATTAGTTGACCACCTCTGAACATAGTACTTTGGTTTTGTCATCTAACTTCTAACAACATCATGCAACATGAAGTAAATTGTCTTTCAGAAGTCCTAAGTTTACTAGGTTTCCATGGTAACCAAGTTATAATCTCCTAAAACAATGTATCAGTTTTGTCTTTAAAAATCTAATTTCCATAAAGCTATTTCCATTACCATTAATTAAGTTACAATTTTTTTAATACTTTACCAATTGTGTCCCTTATCAGCTTTGTCCAGGATTTGTGTCATGCTAATTAAACTAACTCAAATGTTGCCTAAGTCATCTCACGTTTATTTTGAAATATATGAAGATTATATTTTTCTGTACCGTTGGAGTCTTTCCAATGGCTTTTAACTAAATCTAGTGATGCAATCTGTGTCACAGAGTGACCAGCTTCAAAAATCATTTCAGGCCAAGATGTGGGGACTTCTTAAATTTGGTGATTAAGTTACTGTTGGATATGTTTATTGCTATGTACAAATTAAATTGTTTTCACAATAGAACACTAAAAGCTGTCATTAAACATGCCTTTGTGTAAGGCTAATTGGAGGGAAGGAGTGTTTAGTTGCATTATATTTTGCAATAGTTAGAAACAGTGTAATAGCAGACTGTAAAGTCATAGGTCAAGAGAAGAGCGATAATGTTAAAGCTGATCATTAAATAAATAACCTGAAAAGTTTCCTTTCTAACTGAATACAAGCACAATGTCAGTTGTGTCGTTCTTCTGCAGCTGTGTGTCTCTATGAGAGAAAGACAGGGATTTTGAAAAATGTAGAGGAAGTCACTGCAAATCGAATGAAATTTCTGAGCAGACTACTACCATTTGTTTCTACTGCATCTGGAGAAATATTCTGTGTAATGACAAAGAATTGTACTGACTATGTGTAAAATCTCAATCTTATATTCTTAGGTCAAGCAGAGAAAAAAAAAGAAAAATAAATAAAACAGTCAAACTTTTCTCCACTAAAAAGAACATATATATTTATTTGATTGCTTCCAATTTGCTGTATTGTTATTTACATTTTATGTGCCCTCACTAAAACTAGCCATAAATCATAGCTATATTTTAAAAAATATTTTGAATATTTTTTATTGTGCTGATATTTTTATATTCCAGACTCCTAGGCTACTCATGAATCTCACAGAATATTTGCCATTAGAAATTTCAGAACAGATTTTATGCTTTAGCAACATTGTTATTTGGTTATTTTTTTGTCAACCAGAAGTAACCATCAAATATATATTTTTAAAAGGTTAATTTTGTCCAAGCAAGCAGAAATTAGTTAGCATCATATGTAATTGCTTTCTCCTGAGAGTATTGTAATTGGGAAGGAGGAAATATCACAAATTCAGTGATAGCACTTTGTGCCACACACAGCAAATGTAGGCTGTTGGTTTTAATACTTGGCCATATTTTCTTCCTGAACAAACTCAAAACTTAAACTGTTTATAGCAGTAGGGAAAAGAATGTTAGATTATGTGAAAAAAAGGCTTAAAAATATGAAGGCTACCTGTTACATTATTATAACTGCTTGTTCCTATAGCCAGTCTATACCAGCAGTCTGGTATGAAGACATTAACATTACCTAAATATATATCGACTTGTTTATTTCATGTTTGTTTTGCTTTTATGACACTTTTAATACCTCCCAGATTTGAGACCTCTTTGATATGTCACTGAATATATACATTGTACCAGCTATGGCATTTTATGGCTTGTATAACTCACCATAATAAATTTAGTGTTTTATTATATCTAATTTTATATTATTAGAACACTTTACATAAAACACATAACAAAAACATATGCTTGTAAATGAAACAGAGAGAAGGGGAAGGGGAAGGGGAAGGGGAAGGGGAAGAGGAAAAGGGGCCATCTATATTTTAGCATTCTGTATTCAAATGAATGGATATGATTTCCATCACTGAATACTTTCCAGCTTGTGAACAATATGTTAAAAATAAAATTTATATCACTTTCAAGTTCCAGTGGGAAAACCGTCATTCATAATGCTAATAAGGACTGCATATTGCTGGTTTTTATAGCTTGGTCACATTAGCAATACTTTTGTGAACATTTATCTTGCTGACAGTGACTTTGACAGTACAAGAACCACTGTACAGAAATGTTGCAATTCCATTAGAAAAATCAAACTGTTTTCTTTACCTGTGGTCTATAGAAGTAGTGCATGTCTGCCTTATAAATTAAGACTCTGGAGAGGAAGTAACCTTGAGACTGCTTTGCCTTGCAAGCCCTCCATTGCTGTGTAGCGACAGGGAGAGTAACTTTTAGTGAAAAGGAGTAACATCTGCTTTTACTCTTGGACTTTGGAATCCCTTTTTCAGATCAAGTGAAATGTTAGGAGGAGAGGGGTTCCTACCAAGAGCGTCAATATAGCATCTCATTATGTTGTAATGATGGTCCTTTCACAACTATACAAATAGTTGTACCCACTCTTCTAAGTTAAATGTTTAGGAGAAGACTCTGGACTATGATAACAATCTAAAAAAGCCTTATTTTCTATGTTTCACCCTCTTGTTGCAAATAGTCGAAAATATTGCCATGAAGTTTCAATCACATATTTACTTTTTGTTTTATTTTTTCTCATGCAGACTGCCCCAGCAAAAATCTGTGACTTACTCATTTTCACTTGCCAAAATTAGGAAAACATGCTGAAAATCTATAATTGCCAGAACCGGAGTCTCCTTTTCCTCTTAATGTAATTAGTAAAAAATAAATCTTTACATGCTTCAAAACAAAATTTCTAGCATCACATATATTTTCTTCAAAATATAGCTAAAGGATTATTCTTTTCAGAAATACATTTTGCAGGGAACAGGTTGTGAATGCTTCTGTAATTTATTAGATTATTGTAATCAGGATTTATTAAAAAAATATTTTGCGAAATTACTGGATTCTAGTTGATGCTATCAAAAAAAAAAAAAGAACTGTACTTTTTTTTTTCCTAAATGTTACAATTCATACTACTATATTGGTTCATCGTTACAGAAAATTATCCTAATCTGTGTAAGTGAGCAGGAAAACTTTACGTTTTTCACTGGACTTTGCAGCTATTCTTCCATTAGGATATTAGTATGTGAAAGCATTAGTCAGTTGTGCATTTCCTGATTTCTTTGGGTAAATCATATGCATTCAGAATATAAGACTGGTCTGAATCATTCTCATTTTCTTTTGTTACATAAGTGATGAACATCAGTGTCATCAATTAAAATCTTTTCCTTTGTACTGGCTGCTACAATCGGATGTTGGCCGAAAACCTAAAAAAATATTTTTAAAAGAAAAAAAAATGTTGAGAAAGCAAGGAATAGAAGGAAAAAAATACATTAAAAGCATCCATAAAGTTTTGCCCAGCTGTCATCAGCAACATAGAGTACATTTACTCCGGGACAGACATGACATGAAATTCAAACTCTGAATTTGATAGAGAACACTCTCCAACTAAAGAAGATAATAAGAAAAATCTTTTTGAGAAAGAAGAAATAGAGAATAAAGTATAACAGATGTGTATGAATCGAGGGGTTATTAGCCAAAGAGAGGAATTAAAATGATTAGTCTGTTGTCACTAGCAGGATACAATTTGATACAATGTACTGCAGTCCATAGAAAGAGGGTAGATGATTGAACAAAAGACAGAAGGGAAAAAAGAGAATAAGTCATAATTAGTAGTTCATTGTTCTGCTCAATTGTAACATCTTTCAAATTAAGTCAGTATTTGAAATATGCAAACTACTAAATTCAAAGATGTTTACTTGGCCTAAAGTAGGGTTTAGAACTGAAGAAAGTATATTACAGTCTTGTAATTTATCTTCTAACCTATTATGTTGCAGAAACCAAAGTGTAACGGTATTTAAAAATTATATAAAACCACTCTGTTAGAGGTTTAATAGTTCGGTATAGTTAATTTATTTTTTTCCTTCTTTCTTTCATAATTATTGTGGAGGTCAGTGAAAGCACATAGCAACTTACTCCTTTTGCTCGTTCTCTAAATTAAATCTTTTTCAGGAAATTTCACAGAAGCATTACATGCATTTGTCATGGGACCTTAAAAAATAGTTAAGTAAAACCAAGACTAAGATTTTCTTTGCTATTATGTTTGAAGAATTTTGAAGTTTTCTTATGATTCCAATTACCAAGAAGATTATAGAAATATTTTTAATTATAACTTAAGAAATCAAGCAGCTTTTCAAAACATGGACTTAGCTGCAGTTTGACCTACAATGGATTAGAAAAAGCAGGAGAAAATGTCCAGAGAGGAGTGAACAGTTTTTCTCCAGGTCTCAAGTTCGACTTCTATTTCCAAAAATATCCCACTCACACATAATTTCTCTGGTTCATGGCAATTCTAGAAGCCTTGAAGTTATTTAGGGAAGTGAAGCTATCTGTGAAATATTATGGGCATTCCACTTTACTTAGATATTTCTCTGTAGATTAAATGAACTTTTCCTTTGGAGTACTCTAAAGATTCCTGTCTTTGCAGTGTCCATGTGTTTTATCTTCATGTAATGTCTACATAGAATCACAAAATCTTTGTGGGTGAAAGGGACCTTCAAAGGTCACCTAGTCCAATTCTCCTGCAATGAGCAGGGACATCTTCAACTAGATCAGGTTGCTCAGAGCCCTGTCCAGCCTGGCCTTCAATGTTTCCAGGGATGGGGCATCTACCACGTCTCTGGGTAACCTGTGCCAATGTTTCACCACCCTCATTGTAAAACATTTATTCCTCATGTCTAGCCTGAATCTCCTCACCTTTAGTTTAAAACCATTACCCCTTGCCCTATCATAACATGCCCTTCTAAAAAGTCTGTCCCCATCTTTCTTATAGGCCCCTTTTAAGTACTGAAAGTCTGCAATAAGGTCTCCCCAGAGCCTTCTCTTCTCCAGACTGAACAACCCTGGCTCTCTCAGCTTGTCCTTATAGGAGAGGTGTTCCAGCCCTTTGATCATCTTGGTGGCCTTCCTTTGGCCCCTCTCCAACAGGCCTATGTTTTTCCTGTACTGAGGGCTCCAGAGCCAGATGCGGGACTCCAGGTGGGGTCTCAGCAGAGTAGAGGGGCAGAATCACCTCCCTTGCCCTGCTGGCCACACTCCTTTTGATGCAGACCAAGATACGATTCGCCTTCTGGGCTGCAATGGCACATTGCTGTCTCATGTCCAACCTTTCATCCACCAGTACTTCCCAGTCCTTCTTTGCAGGGCTGCTCTCAATCCCTTCATCCCTCAGCTTGTATTGATATCAGGGGTTGCCTTGACCCAGGTGTAGGACCTTGCACTTGGCCTTCTTGAACTTCATGACGTTCACATTGGCCCACTTCTTGAGCTTGTCCAGGTCCTTGTGGATGGCATCCCGTGCCTCAAGCATGTCAGCTGCACCACTCAGCTTGGTGACAGCCGTAAACTTGCTGAGGGTGCACTTGGTCTCAATGTCCATGTCATTGATGAAGACATTAAACAGTACTGGTCCCAGTAATTTGCAATCTTTGCTTTTAACTTTAAAGGACTTTTTAATCCGTCATCTCGACTTTGTCTCATTTACAAAATCATCAACATTTTTGATGAGTATCAAAAGATGAGATCTGAGTATCAAAAGATGAAGTCAACCTAGAAAATTGCATGGAGAGGAACAGGAAACCTTTTTTTTTTTCCGAAACACATGCTATTAGAATAAGGGGTATTTGGCAATGAAATATTTTAAAACTTTCAAAAACAGATTCCAGAAATATTTAACATTTTTATAATAATTTTAATACAATTTAAAAGCTAATAACTGGGGACCATATAGTCTATATTACTAAAGCCTATGGCAAAATTCCTGTCTACTGCATCAAGTACAAAATGGAGCTCTGATTTTCTTTATAAAGGACTTTTGATACTAAACTGCAAAATGATTTTCACCCTTGCTCAAACCATCTTCCATGGTATAAAGATAAAATAACCGTCTTGTTACAGTTAAATCTTGCTCATCATTGAGGATCAAACTATTATCTTAAATTTTTTATGTATGGTATTTACAATTAGTATATTCAACATGAAAAAGCAAACTGATGGTGACAGCTAACAACTATTTAGAAATACTCTAGTCAGTAATGGTCAAACTGTCATGAACTAACTAGAGCAAAGAGATGGAGGAATACTGAGACATGGGACAGTCATTTTCTAGGGAAGTCACTTTGTCATACAAATTTTTCTTCATTCTAAAGAGTTCATCCCATACATTTCCTGGGAGAGCAGGTCATGTCTTATTTTCTTAATGGTTGTGTTCTATACTCCTTTAAATATATATTTTCCCAGACTCTTAACAGAGAAGGAAAATAATTAATCTTTTTCTAACTATGAGAGCAGATATCCTGTTTCCTTAAAGTATTCTAGTAGAATTAACTTTTACTCTAAGATGTTTTACAAACTTGGAGAAGACAGAAAAGTTCTGCAATGCTGAGCACAATGCGCATGGAAAAGTAACAAACTGCAGTTAATTACTCTCTGGATATGTGTTATAAAAGCATATGCATCTGTACTTAATGAGAAAATAAGATCGAAGGCATAAAGCAGTTTGTAGATAGCCGTAAATATTCATTATATTGTAAGTACTTTTTAATAGGTCACAGAATTTTTAATAATAAAAAAGATATCTGCATTGATGAAGAAAGATGAGGGTAGCTGAAGAAAAAACTGATCTGTTTTGTGCAAATTTAATGAGGGGCTGAGCAAACAGGTTTAAAGACTACAATCCAGAGGTTTTTTTGTCTGCAGTTTCCTGATACACTTAGTCTACTTAATCATAATTTTAGATATCAGATAGTGTCTGAAATGTTTCCATCACAATATAATGCTTCTAGTTTGTGTAAGCTGGTACCATTATGAGAATATTTTTGTAAGTAATCTCCTAATATTTTATACTACTGTTGTAATAACGACTGGCATCTTATTGTAATAACTGGTGAGAAATTAAAGTGCTTTTTTGACAGTGATTTGGGAAACCAAGGCTAAAGAGCTCCAGCTCTCCCAACCGCTTCTCATCACACTTGTGTTCCAGACCCCTCAGCAGCCTCGTTGCCCTCCTCTGCATTCTCTCTAGTACCTCAATGTCCTTCTTTGATGAGGGGCCCAAAACTGAACACAGGATTCAAGGTGGGACCTCACCAGTGCCAAGGACAGTGGCACAATCACTTTTCTAGTCCTGCTGGCCACACTATTCCTGATAAAAACCAGGATCCTGTTGGCCTTTTTGACCACCTGGGCACACTGCTGGCTCATATTCAGCTGGCTGTCAATAAACCCCCCCAGATCCCCCTCTGCCAGGCAGCTTTCCAGCCACTCTTCCCCGAGCCTGTAGCGCTGCCTGGGGTTGTTGTGACCCAAGTGCAGGACTTGGCACTTGGCCTTGTTAAACCTCATACAATTAGCCTCAGCCCAATGATCCAGCCAGCCCAAATCCCTCTGTACGGCCTTCCTACCCTTCAGCAGATCAATGCTTCCAGCCAATTTGGTGTCATCTGAAAAATTACTAAGGATGCACTCAATCCCTTCATCCAGATCATTAATAAAGAGATTAAACAGTACTGGCCCCAATACTGAGCCCTGGAGAACACCACTCATGCCCGGCCGCCAACTGGATTTGGCTCCATTCACCACAACTCTTTGGGCTCAGCCCTCCAGCCAGTTCTTTATCCATCACAGAGTACACCCATCCAGGCCACAAGCTGCCAGCTTCTCCGGTAGAATGCCATGGGATACAGTGTCAAAGGCCCTACTGAAGTCTAAGTACATGACATCCACAGCCTTTCCCTCAATATGATGGACAGGGGAATATAGGGTAGGAAGCATCCAAAGGGTTTGTTCAGATGTTTTCTTCATCTCAACAAATACCTTGATGCTCCCTCAATGTAGAAAGACAGGCACAGCTGAGGTATTTGGCAGATATTATATGCCAAATGATAAGAAATTTCCAGTCCTCTCTATCTCTCTATACTGACCACCAATGAAGCTCAGGGGAGCTAGATCAGATGCAGATGTTTGACATTAGATTATGTGACTCCAACCAATAGCATCAAACAGATGCCAAATACTTCTTGTCAAAATCTGTCAATGACTCAGAGGATACAGAATCACAGAATCACAGAATGTTAGGGATTGGAAGGGAACTCAAAAGATCATCTAGTCCAATTCCCTTGCCGGAGCAGGAACACCTACATGAGGTTACACAGGAAGGCGTCCAGGCGGGTTTTGAATGTCTCCAGAGAAGGAGACTCCACAACCTCCCTGGGCAGCCTGTTCCAGCGTTGTGTCATCCTCACTGGGAAGAAGTTTCTTCTCAAATTTAAGTGGAACCTCTTGTGTTCCAGCTTGAACCCATTACCCCTTGTCTTACTGTTGGTTGTCACCGAGAAGAGCCTGGCTCCATCCTCGTGACACCCACACTTTATATATTTATAAACATTGATGAGGTCACCCCTCAGTCTCCTCTTCTCCAAGCTAAAGAGATCCAGCTCCCTTAGCCTTTCCTCATAAGGGAGATGCTCTACTCCCTTCATCATCTTCGTGGCCCTGCGCTGGACTCTCTCCAGCAGTTCCCTGTCCTTCTTGAACTGAGGGGCCCAGAACTGGACACATTATTCCAGATGAGGTCTCACCAGGGCAGAGTAGAGGGGAAGGAGAACCTCTCTCAACCGAATAACCACCCCCCTTCTAATACACCCCAGGATGCCATTGGCCTTCTTGGCCACAAGGGCACAGTGCTGGCTCATGGTCATCCTGCTGTCCACCAGAACCCCCAGGTCCCTTTCCCCTACACTGCTCTCTAACAGGTCGTTCCCCAACTTATACTGGAACCTGGGGTTGTTCCTGCCCAGATGTAGGACTCTACATTTTCTCTTGTTATATTTAATTAAATATTTCCCCGCCCAACTCTCCAGCCTGTCCAGATCTCGCTGGATGGCAGCACAGCCTTCTGACGTGTCAGCCACTCCTCCCAGCTTGCTGTCATCAGCAAACTTGCTGATAGTACACTCAATTCCCTCATCCAAGTCGTTGATGAATATATTGAATAGTACTGGTCCCAGTATGGACCCTTGAGGCACTCCACTAGATACAGGCCACCAACCAGACTCCACCCCATTGACCACAACTCTCTGGCTTCTTTCCTTCAGCCAGTTTGCAGTCCACCTCACTACCCAATTGTCCAGTCCACACTTCCTCAGTTTAGCCGTGAGGATGCTGTGGGAGACGGTGTCAAACGCTTTACTGAAGTCAAGGTAGACCACATCCACTGCTCTGCCATCATCAATCCACCTTGTTATGTCTTCATAAAAGGCTATGAGGTTGGTCAAGCACGACTTCCCCTTGGTGAAGCTGTGTTGACTGCCCCTGATGACCCTCTTATCCTTGATATGTCTTAAGATGGCACCAAGGATAAGGTGTTCCATCACTTTCCCAGGGATGGAGGTGAGGCTGACCGGTCTATAGTTGCCTGGGTCCTCATTCTTGCCCTTTTTGAAGACCAGAGTGACATTTGCTTTCCTCCAGTCCTCAGGCACCTCTCCCGTTTCCCAAGACTTGGCAAAGATGATGGAGAGCGGTCCAGCAATGACTTCAGCCAGCTCCCTCAGCACCCACGGGTGCATCCCATCTGGACCCATGGATTTATGGATGTCCAGATTGCTTACATTCAAATCCAGTATGTACTACTTGTAAACATAAACTGTTGCGTTTCAGGAAGCTGGTAAGCAAAAACTTAGATAGTCTTTCCAATGATATAAAATCTCATTACTCCTCAGAGAACTAGAGATGTTCAATGACACTTGTCTGGCATGTCCTTTAAACAGTAATTAAGTGAAAAATTAAAATTATATCCTTAGTAAGATGGATCACTGGGGAAGCTGAACTGTTGTGTTTTCCTGGAACCCACACTCATCACAATTGCAGTCCAAAACTTGCTTGGGATTTTAAACCATTAGTATTTAAAGATAATTATGTTAATTTATGTATGCAAATCAGTGTAATTACTGTTGCTTCCCATAGGTTTCCACATAATCAATGTGAGTTGCGTCTTCCTGCTGAGGTCAAGACTAGAATTTCCATTTTAAGGGAGAGTTTTGTGTCTGTTATTGTGATTAAAGTATCTTTCATTTGAAAAGCTGCTGCTATTTTCATATGGCTCACATATTGCAACTGTTAAAGTGCATGTGACTTTGTCCAATTATTGGAGTAAATTTATATATAATTAACATTAGCACTCCTTCAAAGACAAATTGATTATTGATTTATCTACTTCCACTAAAATGTTGT
The DNA here is from genome assembly GCF_036013445.1 of Caloenas nicobarica. Classification (NCBI taxonomy): domain Eukaryota; kingdom Metazoa; phylum Chordata; class Aves; order Columbiformes; family Columbidae; genus Caloenas; species Caloenas nicobarica. Next base: position 129,765,427 of record NC_088245.1, read on the forward strand.
GTAAGTTAAGATTTACCTTGGTTATAAAAACTAATAAATGGAAGTATCATTATGTACTGTGACTCACATTGTAGTGCCATACAGCACATTTTTTTTGTGTTCGTCTACGCTGTGTTCATTCAACACAACGACTTTTGGTAATGCTTGATATACTTTAACACATTTCCCATTCTGTAGGTTCTGAAAGGAAGCCTCACTAAACTGTTGACCTATGCTAGCAACACTTCATATAGCTGACACTTCATATAGCTTCACAGTTTTGAGAGCCATTGAAAGTGTATTCATCACTTTAAGCAGGCTATATGTGATATTACCATTATAAATGTTGTTGCTGGTAACCAGGTTTGTACTTCAGATTGCCTGAAAATTCCTGTTACTTGATAAGCTTGTGTTCTACACTAAGAAACACCAAAACATTTAGCAGATTACACCTGCTCAGATATATTTTTCAGTTTGGGTGCCTGGCCCAAAGGTAATTTAACAAAATTTCTGGAACAAGACCATAGAATCATTTTGCTTGGAAGAGACCCTCAGGATCATTGAGTCTAACCATTACCTATCTCAAGCACTAAACTCTGTCCCTAAGAACCTCATCTAAATGCCTTTTAAACACCTCCAGGTGTGGTGACTCCACCACACTCCTGGGCAGCCTGTTCCAATGCCTGACAACCCTTTCTGTGAAGAATTTTTTCCTAATATCCAATCTAAACCTCCCCTGGCACAACTTGAGGCCATTTCCTCTTGTCCTATACCTTGCTACTTGGGAGAAGAGACCAACACCCTCCATTCTACAACCTCCTTTCCGGTAGTTGTAGACAGCAATAAGGTCTCCCCTCAGCCTCCTCTTCTCCAGGCTAAACAGCCCCAGCTCCCTCAACCACTCCTCATCAGACTTGTGCACAAAGCCCCTCACCACCTTCGTCACCTTCCTCTGCACTCTCTCCAGTACCTCAATGTCTTTCTTATGATGAAGGGCCCAAAACTGAAGACAGGTGGGGAGATGAGGAGGGAAAAATTCTTTAGAAGTATTTAAAAAATTTGGAGTGTGGGAAGAAACCTGCATTACTCTCTGAACAAATGCTGACTTGCATTCTTTAGGTGGTGAAGGGAATTTGGAAAAGTGCTCAGACCTGGGATCAAGGATGTAATTTTCTTCATATCGGTGAAGCTGTATGTTAGTGCTACCCAACTATAAATGTCAAGAGAATCCCCAAAGAAGCAAAGAGAACTTCATATATGTCCATTGTCTTTTCAAGTTTTGCAGCTAAATCATCTAGAGAACTCTTCTGCACTAGGCTTTTCAGAGCTGAAGGATGTGGATGAGATTTTTTCTTCATACTGGTTATGGTACTTGGCACATGAAAAAGCAGAAAGTCATTCTCTCTTGTGTTCTCAGCAGTGGCTCTTTACCCATGTGTGGTGACTACTTGCAGGGGAATTAGGGAAAAAAAAAAGGAGTTAACAGAAACTTTGCAATACAGAAAGATGAAAGTTGAACAGTGGGAATGTGAAGAGGCCTATGACACAAGCCAGGTAGTGCAAGGAAACAGGAGAGAGAGGAGCAGGAAAAGGCAATGGGCAGGAGGAGAATGCAGAAGTATACTGGGGAATCAACAGGAAGCACTGATGGGTGGATGGAAATAGAGAGGGAGCAGAACCTGAAATGGGCATTTGACACATTCAGAGTAGAGAAGGGACAAAAATCAAAGCGGGAGGAGATATGGCTCAAGATGATCAGGGACCAGGATAAAGATTGTTTAGAAGAAGAGACAGTGGCCATGAAATAGGGTAACAGAGGTAAAAAAAAATCAAGGAAATGTACTTACTATACTTCCTATTTTTGAATAAAACCCTGAAGGCCATAAGGCTGGGGAGACCACTGAATTTATCAAGCACTGTCTCTATAAAAGAAAACTATGAAGTGTGACACTTTTGATTCCCGTATTGAGCACAATTTTACACTGATTTGCTTTTGCACCTAAAATGTCTGTCAATCCCAGAACAATTTCCCTTTTTTCTGTATTCAGTTCTTCTCCCATGTATTCGTAGAGCAAAACTATATCCTTCAATAGATTGCAGTGTGCTAGCCTAAACAAGTCAAGCATTTTTAATCTTTTCTCATAAAAAAAGATTCTACATTCCCCTAATCATTCTCTGTTTCTCTTCTGTCTCAAATGTATGTCTTCAAAATAGGTGGACTAAACTCAAACCAATATGCTACATGAAGACTCAGTAGTTCTCTGAAAGGTATGTTTTTGTACATATGAAGAACTAATACCTATTTACTCTGGTATTGCATCTGCCTTTTTCAGAGATGCGATATGTCCCTGCCTGTGTGCACTATGATACAGTTTTACTACAGTGATCCCTGTCTACTGCACTGAGTATGATAAGAAATGTTTGTGGGGAAAGGAGGTATGTGGTGATGTAATTGACAAACATGACACTGCTTGAGTGACAGTCACATTTCCTTCATTTTAATTCTCGTTGCTTACTTGTTGAGAACTTTTTAATTTCAAAGGAGACAGGGTTTTTTTTAGAAATGTATATTTTGCATTATTATACTCTATATAAAGCCAGCCCTATTATTTTTATGTCGTCTCCTAGACCTCTAATAATAACATTGGAATAAAAATATAAAACTAAGGCATGTAGGCTTATGATGTGGATGCAAAAATAAACTCCCCAAAATTATGAGGAATGAAAATAAACCAAATACTTTATGTGAGTATAAGAATACATGGAGAAACTAAGCTCTCTTTAGTGTATTTTAAATCTTTTTTCATTCCTGTGTTCAATACCACATTAATGATTTTGCATTCAGATATAATATTAGTGGAAACGAACCTATAATCTTGAGAAAAAACATTACATTGCTATTACAGTTAGATAACATAGTCTGTTCACAAAATATTCAATACGCATTCAATTTTACACAGTAAATACTCTTTCAAATGTAGTTTTTTTAATATTTCCTGGCTCACAAGCAAAACTTAGAATATTAAGTCTGTAATCAAAAACACGAGGTGTAACACAGAGTCATCAGAGAAAAACACCTGCAACGATTTCTAGTTTCTGGGAATTCTATATAAACACCTTGTAAAAAATGATGTCGTTTATGCTTACATTCATAAACTCAGTCACTGTACCCTCTTCACAGAGTGTTTGTGACACATTTCCTAATAAGTTCCTTTCACATTTAAAACCTGTAGGCCTTTATAATGAAACCACTTTATGAATAGTGCTATTAAAATTGTGATTGAAAGTGTCATCTTCCCTCTCCAGAATCATGTATATATGAGATTCAGAGTAATTTAATTCTGATATCCTTTATATAAAATCTAATTTTAACAGACTGGCATTAAAGAGAACTTGCAATTGTGTGATTTTAAGTCTTCACACTACTACAGATGTATAATTGTTTTTATTTAGACCTTGAATAAGACAGCTCATTCTCTGAAGAGTTTCAAGTCCAATAGATATTGTAGAACTACCACAGATTAAAGACAGCAATCAGAAAGTTTACTGTATTCTTAATATTGGGAAAAGATTCACTCTTTGAAATAAGGTTCACTCTTGCTTTTCTTACAAGCTCTATTAACTTAATCAAATAATTGTAAGTTATTCCTGAAGAATTATAATTTAATAAATGCCTATCATTTATCTCCTTGCATAACTCCTTCATTTTAGCATATTTTAGTTCTTTGATTCTTTTAATACTTTTAAAAGAATAAACAAACCAAGGAGAGGAGTTTACCTCTATATGCAAAGGTGGTAAGGCTAAAACTGGTTACTGAATGCAGCTCTAGTTTTCCTATTGAAAAGAAGAAAGTTTTAAAAATTGGAGATACTATAAAACAAACCCTCATACTTGTTTGTAAAGATGTTTTAAAGCAACAGATTTAAATATATTAACTATGTTAAGTATAATCAGTGCAGTCATCAAAAATAACATTGACTATTGACTTGATTACAGGGTTAAGCATTTTGATGTAGAATAAACTGAGAATGGTAAAGTTCGTTTTCTTTTTTTAATCTTGAGGAGAAAGATATTATAACAACCAGTGGCTATTCACAGTCAAAATTGGATAGTTGCTCCTTAACAATATTTGCCAGCAATGAAGGGCCAGCGAAGGTATATGCTACATAACATAAAAATCACTGCTGGTCTATTTTTTTTACAGACAAATTTCTAGGTGTTGTGAGTCAAAATATAGAAAATTAAAATGTTTTAAAGTAATTTAAAAAACACAATCAGATTATATATTAGTGTGTAAGGACTTTGAATTGTCTTTATGGCAGAAAAATTACAACATACAATTGACTGTTATTCATTGTCGTTGGTTACTGTGTTATATTGAAAATAATTTTGATGCATTGTATTAACTACACTTTCTTTTCTTCTTTAAATATTATGATTCAGAAGCAGAGACAGTCTCAGAGGAAAACAAGTTTGCAGTAGGTTTTCACATTTCAGAAAAAGATATTTTAAGAAAATATGTATTTTTCATTCTGATACCTCAAAATGGATAAACAAAAATGGGCTCATAGCAGAATAATAGCAATAGGTTAATAGTGAAAATGGTGCTTCTTCAACATTAATTTGATATCTAGCAGATACAGTGGTATCTTCTTAGGAATATAAATTAGAAAAATATGTATTAAAGTTTAAACTTAGAAATAAAAAGACACTATACATGACAATATATTTTTCTTCTTGTGGAGGATCAGATGAAATTATTTTATGTTAAGGATGTCAAAATTAAATGAACTCTGGCAGTCATAATGAAATTCATTTTCTGTAAGCAGTAGTTAACAGGAGTCAGATCCAGCTATTCCAAACACACGCTGTACTTTTGCACACTTGTATGTCTCTACAGTAGAAAAGAAATAAGTATTTTTGCAAATTTCTATGGTAAAAAAGGATATTATGCAAATATACCAGAACAGCTGCAGCTAATTGTAGTAAGGCAGAGTAGAGATTATCTTTCTCCTGTTTCTTTTTTCTGGGTTCTGTGTTAAATCTTGAACTTAGACAAGGAAGGAAGGATGCAGCAAGTTAGAAAATAGAAAATACAATGCTAAAAGACTTATATTCCACAGAGGAATACCTGGAAAACAGAGCACTGTAGAGCATGAGCTCTGCACTGCCACCTGATTTCAGGCTGAAAACTATTAGCAAAGCTGGACTGAACTGAACTGCAAAGTCTGTGGTTTGCACTGTGGGTAAATGATTATATATGTTTGTGAGAGGAAAAGACTCATAAAGTTATTTCATTTAGAAAATTATTGCAAATAAACCTGACATGTTTTTCAGTAAACATTTCACAAAAATTCCAAACCCTTCGCCATTGTGTGTATTCTCTGAAGACGCATAACCAAGAGCTTTAAGAGGGTCTTGATACTCAGCAGTGGTATAGATTGCAATAGGTTCACAGGAGCTCTTACTGTCTGGTGGGTCAAAGCATACCTTAATATTGATTTATAAAACTGTAAAAGCTCTGAAGGAGCAAATAAGGTGAGTTTAAAGAAGTTCCACGTGGATTAACCTAATGAATCTGAAGTAGTAAATATGGGAATTTAAAAAAAAATATATATATCTTTTAGGGAGAAAAGTCCTGGGTGGTTTTAAATTACTGATTTATATTTTCACAGGTATTTAAAAGATTTGTCCCAGCAGTGTAAAATCTCATACAGCACACCACAGGGGCCTGATATTTGGGTATTCATGCAGGTAAAACTCCTAGAATCTTCAGTGAGCTTGGTCTGTTTAAAAACATAAGCTTGGTGTAAGGAGAGCTAAAATAACTAGACACACTAAAGCAGATAAGGGGAATTTTTCACCTTGCACTCTCTCATTTTAAGCACGTGAATTACAACCAATTTCCCTTAGACTTCCATCGTTTGTAACTCTACTGAAATGTCATGGAACTTAGAGCAGAATTCATCCCTCCTTTGTTTTAGAAATGTTTGGTGTTTGAATGAAAATTATAACGATGTCTTACTAGTTGTCACTGAAGCAACCCAAAAAAATCAATTTAGGCAGGTGATAAACTCAAAAAGACTTTATTCTAACCAAAATTGTTTAGCAGAGAACCAACTAGAAACGGGGCTTATCCAAAATCATTCAGCAGCCTGACAACATAAAACACAGGTTCAGATACTGGTTGGGAGTTCAGATACTACACAACCAATTCAGACTCAGGGGATCCCTGCAACTTTAGAATAAAGATTCAAAATGCACAACTGCCCACTCACAAAACGTGAGGACTCCCAAGGGTAACCTAAAAGATATAATCACTCACCAAAAAGAGGAGGTGTCTCAATACTTGAGGAAGTTTCCTTAGATGGCATCCCAGTCTAAAGAGGAGAGTCTTAAACTGCAGACCTGCTGTTCCAAAGAAGACCAACACAAAAGGAGTCTCTGGCAGGCTCCATTTATAGCATAGTTAAATCTGAGTCTAAATCTTGTGGTCATATATGCTGGTGGTCTAGAAACTTCTCTCAACTGAGGCATTTCATTGGTCAAGGGCCCTGTCTGTTGACCAAAGGCACACATATGTACACATAACCACAGGGGTCCATTTGTCTAGAAGTTTCTGGTGCTTTCTAGGAGGAAGATGGAAGAGGAAATGCACCTACAATACTAATGTTCAGCAAAGCTAAGTGAAACACAGTGAGAGGAGACTACATTTTTAAGATAAACCTTTCCTATTTTCCACTCTAGTAGAAGTAACAAAAGGTAGATCCGGTTCACAATTTTAATTGTGAGAATTAAAATGTATCTGGTCTTGTATATTGTATGTATGACATTTCTAATTAAAGTTAGCCATGGCTGAACTATAATGTAAAATGAAATGACCAGAATTACTCCACGTGTTTTTTTCATAAGCAACCAGAAAATGTGCCTTGAATAAATTGACTTATAGCTATTAAACTATTATAGATTACTTTAAGTAATGTTAAGAATCTGACTTAATTCAATGAAGGCATGGCAATTAAATTAAGTTGACACTGTATGCCTATCCTGCCTGTTGTCTCTTCACATTCAAGAAATATAATGCTTCCCTAGGAATCTGAAAAAAAGTTGTGCTTTATCATGTACTATTAACGGCAGAGATCTGGGTCAAAGCCAGAAACCATAAAATAATTTTGATCTGTGCTTTCAGAATGAGTGGTTTCTTGTGATATAGTCATAGACAAGCAATGATTCAGAATAATGAATCCTAACGTGCCTTGCTATTGTACATCTTGTGTAGTGTTTTCAGCTGAAGTATTGTTGATGAATTTCCATGATAACTGCTAAGGTTTCCCTGTGGTCTCTGATCTGGAAAGGCACTTAGCCATGTTACTAAATTCTGCTCACTTTGGGGGTTTGTTTTGACATAAATGTGTCATGGTTCAGGTTTTACCAATGTTACTTGTTACTAATAACTACAAAGGAGGGAAAAACACAGGAATGTTATTTGGTAGTTTTGTACTGCTGTCACATGACTTAAAAGAAATGTTAAAATAAAAGCAACAGCAAAACAATGAAAAATTCAGTTGCCGAATGGACACAAAATTCCATAGGAAAAAAGCCCTATATAACATAGCTATTCTCCCAGACTCACTCCTGGACACAAGGCAGATATCACAAGGCAGAGATCCATACATCTTTTATATCTAGGGTTAACTCCTGGGTCTGTTAGTCAATTACAAAGCTGACATGGATTTTAACAGGGCCTAGAATTTCACATTTTGTCTTTAATTTTTAATAGAGCCATTCATATTAATACATTTCAGTCATGTACTGACTTTCCAATATGTGAAACTTAGAACCAGGGGTCACAGGTGAGGCAAAATCAAGATTTTAATGGAATGTTAAGAGTTAAAAATGTGAACTATAACCTATATCCTCATTAAATGTTTTCTAACAGCAAACACAGCTATAGCCTGTCAATCAAGTCTGACAAGGCATCACAGTATAGAAAATATATTATGACCGTCCATTTGTTCCTATATTCTGAAATTGTGAACAGTGTGCATTTTTTAACAGAAGTTATAGATCTTAATAGCAAAAAACATCTCTATTGACTTTCTCTGTATGATCAAGGAGAAGCATGATTGAAATAATTTACTTGTAGTGTAATGTTAGTTTTTACCATCCATTCTGTCTATGAGGAAGGAAAAGGGAAGGAAAACCCCTACGAATCTCAGAAGGAAAGGCAACAAAACGCTATTATAAATCAATGTAATAAGCTATCCACATGACCACATGATTAATAATAAAGACTAATTAGACTATTTTTCCCTTGCAGAAAATGTTCATTCAGTAATATAATCATTCACATCTTACAAGGCTAGAAACAAATGGGATTCTGAAAGGTTTTCTGAAACTATCACAAGTCTGCAATGCTTATAATCTGAACACAGTTAATGGTTATAGATGATGTCTAGCTGTTGTGATTCTGAAATATTGAAAGGCATAACTGAACCCCACCTAAGCATATATTCAAATAATACTGAAAATAAGGACATATAAAATAAAAAAGCTTAAATAAAATATGATTTATGTATGTTATAGATATGTCCATGGGCACACATCATAGTAATGATAGGAAAGTTTAAAAGAAGACACATCTTTGAGTAAACTGAGGCAATAAAGGCTGCTTGGACCATTTTGGTTTATAATTTTAATTTTTTGGTGGGCTGAGAAGCAATAGTTATGACAAAGCTAAGGCTGGAAAATTTGCTTGGGAAATTTATATGTCCATACAAGAATAAGCAAGGCCTACATATAGGCTACTTAATTAGAATATATGCCAGAGTAACAGAATAATGGAATATTTAGAAAGGGAGAAATTTCAGTGCATCCTCTTTTAAAGTCTTTTTGGCAAATGTAGAAAAGAGAACAAACTCATCTGTGAGCATACATTAAAATATTGAGTTTGGATTTAACTTCTGTATTTGCTTTCATTTACTACAATCAAAATGGGTTGCTTTTCTTTTCTTGTAGCTGAACTGTGTTCTTCTTCTTCTGACAGCATGGAACAGCTTCATCTGTCTGTCCCTGTAGTCTGTTTATCTAAAAAGGACAGTGTCCTAACAGAATCCCTCATTGTTTCTTTGTTTGAATTGGAAAGAAAGAAAAACTGGAAGATGGCAATCTATATGATTTCTCTCTCTCTCTTCAGTAAGCGTCCTGTTCTTTGCTATGCACCTTTTTTCTATATTCTAGGAATTCGATATGCCTTAAAGTAAAATATCTTCTCATGCATTGTTATTGTGTTTCAGTTTAATCAAACTATTCTATCAGAAATCCACTCTAGCAGCAATAGGAAGCCACTTTAGCTCACTGACTGTATGTAAGTTTCCATCTCATCCCTGATTCCTGTATTTTCCTCAGCAGCATATCTATCATTTCATGAAACAAATAAATGTTTTGGAAGGAATAGGAAAAAAAAGCCAGATTAGGTTTCAGAAGGCGGAAGTAAACATCAAATCAAAGACTGATTTCAGTTAAATTAATCTAGTGGCAGCCTTTATTGCACCCCTTTGGTGATTCAGCTGGGCCTGAAGGTCAAGAATACTAGAATAGTGTCTACCTGAAGGTCTGCTCTATAGAAGATTCAGATCTCAATGGTCTTGATCTAAATTATAAGTGAAGTCTAGTTAACATATATGTGTGTCGTGAATAACATCAACGGATCTTCACCCTTTATTCCAAACCCAGTTCCAGCTGAACCTCTTGGCTCACAAAGACTAGGGGCAATAGGATGTCTTATTGCCATCTTGAGGCAGAACATTATGTCCTTGTGCAACATCACTGTCAGTCTTTATCTGAATTCTGTAGAAACACCACCTATAGCTTCAGAAAATGCATTTCCTGCATGAAGTATGGGGTAAATACCCTTCTGTCTTTGGATGCTATTTAAATCTAATAGTTTTCTAGAACATTTCTTCTAACACTGTACTAGTCTCATGAGCTCAGCATAAATTGCAAAGATACCTTTAAATTATAGTTTTTTTAAAAGGTTGACAATCTCGTCCTCATCTATCATGTGAAATTTATCTGTCAGCAGCTTAACATTTTCTGGAGGAATGCTATGGATTTCCTTCTAAGGCCCTGAAGTGAGAATAGACTGTAATTACTAAATGCAGATATTCGTGCTCACTCCACTTTACTGGTGAAACTGCATTGCTGCCAAAAATTAATGGTAGTCAACTCATGTAACCATTTGCTGCCAAAAGTTCTGCTCTTAGTTTCCCACTTTAAAGTAGTTGCTGACTCAAATAGCACTGAATGTCTGCTGACTTCTGTCATCTAATTTATTTCCTCTTTTACTTGCTTTTGTGAACCTCAGTTTGAGAAATGCTACATTAAAACTTTAACAAGTACTATAGCTACAGCATGTGTCTCAACACTTGGCTGTCCTCTTGAGATTAAAGTGAAAATGAAAATCGCAAAAAAAAGATGAAGTATAAAAGAAAAAAGAAAAAGCACGTAAATGCGAATAGAATACACAAATGCCAAAGGGAAGAGAAAGAGCATCACTCCTAGGAAATCTACTACAATTTACAGAAAGAGAGATAAGGAAATAACAATAATATTAAGCTGTCCTGTTGAGATATTTATTCGGATGAAAAGAATGATATCTACATAATTCAGGAATCAAGTGCCAAGAGACAAAAATGATGAATTAGGAAGACAGAAGGTAACTTTGAAAATGATTGTTAAAAGATTATGGGCTTGTAAAAACCTGGCAATTCAATAAAACTAGATTCTGTGTGGTCTTTTGGAAGAATTAAAGAACAGCTGTGCAAAGGAGAAATATTCTTAGTATACAATTTAATGAATTACTTGTACTATGTAATGAAAGTAACCTAGGGCCGCAAAGTCGTTTCTTAGCTTTGTCTTATCCATGAGAAAGACCAGATAGAATGACACAGAGCAGCTAGTTCTACTCATTGTTTACAGGAGAAACAGAAGTCTAAAATTACTGAAGGCAATATTTCCATATACAGAGTTTGAAATGCGACAAAACTTTGAAACCATAATTAGAACAAAAGGATTTAAAAGGGGAAAAAGAAAAAAGAAAAAAAAAGGCAAAAAAAAAAAAGGCAAGGGGAAATTGGCTAACAGCCAGATAACAAAGAATCTTTCAAAGTGGGCCAAAAAGGAATCTGCTGACAACCGATGTGGAAACCAAACAATGGCAGTGACCTGAGCTGAAGAATCTTGCTCCAAAATGTGTATGCAGAAATTCAGAATAAAAAAGGTTATCACTAGCTGTGGTTATGATGATACTTGAAATGATAGTTATTTTTAAATATAAAATCCCCTGGTCCTTTTATAAGTTTTTTTATTAAAGTTATATGTTCACTTGCTGTCACAGTTACAGAAGTAAGAACTACCTTCTTTGACATTATTCATTTTACTAGTCTGTGAACACAAAAGCTTACAGATTTGGTTGTATGAGAGTTTTTGCTTTGTTTGCTTGTTTTATTTTCAATTAACATTCGGTATAGTATTTGTTCCTGTTGTCCCCAACATTAGTTTTATCACACTGACATTGTTATTGCAGGGACGGTACACTTACGGATACAGTTTGCGGTTAGAGGTTATAAATAATTAGATTAAACATTTTACTTTTCCCAACATACTAATTGTTCCACTAATTATATTTAAATACCTTTACAATCTTTGTCTTTCAAGATGTGGACATTTATGAAGTGCTTAGGTAACAACATTTAGAAAAAGCATGATAATCACTATTTAAGATTACAAGCTAACAGGACAATAGAAGTTAACACTACTTACCAGAACTACATGTCAAAATTTATATTTACATTTGTTCTAAAAGTTCTTGATGCAGCTCAAAAAAATATATATATTTAAATCTTAATAAAACTGACCGGTTAGTCAAGGTGCCAAAAGTAGAGTTAAGTAGGCATTGCATACCTAAGACTATAAATATTGTTCTATTTTGGTTTTTAATATCAAATTACAACCCTCCAACATGGCATATTAGTGATTATCAACCAGTTTTTAACATATATTGGTACAAGGTAATTTATAAAATTCCAGTTCCTGTATAATGCATTCAAAAATTTCTGCCTCTTATAGCTCATCATCAGTGTTCCTCTACATTGAGCAAATCAGAAAAACAAGAGGAAGAGGAAGGCTGTGTGGATTGGTCAGTGCCAAAGTGTGAAGAAAAACTGATTCCTCTCTCAAAAATTCAAGTATCCCCTTTTTCATGTAGTCAGGTCTTGGTTTCTATAGAAATTGCTTTTAAAAGCAGAAGGATTTCTTTTGGGGAAGGAGTCATCTGGATGGATGCAACAATCGGTTAGGAACCAAATGTCAATTTTGAGCAGTAGATCACTTTTTGCACAACACATCTTCAGAATAATTTTAAAGAGGAGCATATTCTGGAAATGAGAAGCCTAGCTGATAAAGTAATAATTATTTTTATTTCTGGTGAGACCATTATGCCTCATTAATTTAATGAGTATAATTTAATTGGAGTGCTTTGAGGATATTTTTACACTAGTCACTAAACAATGTATTACATAGCATGTACTGAACATAGATTTTTCTGACAGAATTTGATAGAGTTTCATGATTAAATCTAATGTATAAACTGGAAAGCATCCAGGTTTCGTGTAACACAGACAGTACTTGATAACCCAACTAGTGTCTCCAGCCTTATTGCTTATGTTAAATAGACACAAGATATAACAAAGAACAGAGCTTTTATTTTAAGAAGCCAAAATAACTGAGTTCATTTAGTCCCTTTTGGTGGAAAATACAGTTTTATTGAGGTTGATGACAGGAAAACCTGATATAAAAAAACCCAAAACACACAACAACAAAACTCCAAACAACAGTGTAAGGTATCAATAACTATAGGGTAAAAAAGTGTAGGCAATTGAAATGATTTGTGTATCTTGTATGGGTACCCAAGTGGTCATGACAGCTCTGTTTTGACATAACAGAAATGTGTTTCTATTGAACAATGGCATTAAGAGTGAAAGCCTTCACAAGACTCTGTAAAACATTTGGTCTGAAACATCAAATTTTCATCTAATTTTTTTGTGTTCTCTCTCTCCCGCTCTCTCTCCCTCTCTGTACCTTTATTTCACTTCTCAGTAACATGAGTGCTAATATCAGAACACAAAGAGATTTCCTGGGAATGTTGGTTTCCTTGAAAAATAAGGATATCAATATTTTCAAATTCTGAAAAAGTATCTTTTTTTTAAAAATCAAAATGACAACTAACTGATAAGTTTTAAAAAAGAGATGTAGGAATGATAATGCAGTGTATTAGGCAACTCATGGCCAAGTGCCCATTGCCCACCCTCTCTGAGCTCCAGCTCTGTGAGTGCTGCTGGGCGGAAGCGACTGACTACCCCAGGCTGTCCCTGCTGGGCAAATGGCCCCTGGGGTCCATGGTATATCTTTGACCTCTTCCCTGGGAAGAGGGGGAAAGGAGCAGGCAGGAATGAGAAAAATTTAAGAAAAGAAAGCCAGGGAAACCCCAGGACTGAGAAGGGAGGGACCCCAACACCAGCATCACGTTCCTCCCAGAGAGATCTCAGAACTCTGGTGGCTCGCTGCAACATCTGTAGACTGTTTGCTTGGGAAGGGCTGAAAATGTCCACCATCAGACCCAGAGGGGCTTCAGAAGGGTAACATCAGAAAAAAAAGAGGTCAGATATTCATAAGTTTTCTTGTAAAAAAAAAAAATTAAGCATATTATCATTGACATCTATCTGTATAGATCTGGAATTTAAGTCTTGGTATTATTTTGACTGGATGTAAAACTCCTTATTTGATTAGACTGTTACAATATTACAATAACAAAGTCTTGACTGAATATATGTTTATACATACATATATATATGCATACATGTACATACTTTGTATTTAACATTTACATTTAGCAGACTCAACTTTAAATAAATATCTGTAAAAGATATGAGCATGTCTCTAAACAACTATGAGTATTTTTCTGTGCTACCCAAGCTGGGTAAGAAAACATTTATTATTTAGATTTGTAAATGATAATATTTGATCATTTGGAATGAAATTTGAATTTGAATGAAATTGGAAATTCAAATGAAATTTGAATGAAATTTGAAATGAAATTTCAAACAAAATTAAATTTCAAATGAAAACAGTACAGCTTTCCCACATTTGCATTAGAAGTATATGTTAGAGAAAACACTACCAAAACCATCAAGAATACTTTTTGTCCAACATGATATAAAAATTTTGAGGAATGTGTTGCTAAGTTGAAATATCCGTACATAGATTAATTGGGCAGAGTTCTTTGGGAAGAAGAAAGAAGATAGATATTTTGGTGGGGAAAAGGAAATCTGCTGGTTTCCTGGGTAATTACAATATGAACATGACAGTCTTCACTTAGAGACATTTTTCACCAAGGCACTCAGGTTTTAGATGGAAAGAATGAAACAGTCAGCTGGTCCTGGTCAATATTTAGTCTGCTTAGGAAAAAGGGTGCCTAGGATTACTTCTGGTAGAGTGTTTGGTAACTCAGACATGTCATGCTTTCCCCTATGGTGCCACATTTGAATCTCTAAGAGGCATTCTTCTTGGGATGGAAGCTTAGATATTTCTTCATCAGCACAATTTTGGGGCGTTTCAGATCCTTTGCAGTTCAGCAAAACACTGCTAAATAAAATACAGCCGTTTCTAAAAGGACATTATAGCAGAGATACTATTATAAATAAATGAAATCACTACCGCTTTGAAATTGGGTCCATGTTTTTGAAACACCTTGTGATATTAACAGAGCATAATACTTATGAAATTAACAGATTTAATAACATAGTTAACCGGTGTCTGTTTTCATAAATTACAATAATAATGAATGACAAAAATATTCTAGCAGAAAACCTCTCTCAAACCAATTATATATATTTAAATGTGTCCAAACATAATCAAGGAATGGAAGGAGCAAGGGGACTATATAGGGTGAGATGGTAGGATAAAATGGAAATTGTTGTGAAAGCTGGTAGAAGAGCTTTAGCTTCCTTCAGTTTCCTTCAACTCCCCTTTCTGTTTCCCAACCTCTGTTTGTGAATAGGATTCAAATGGATGCAAGCATGTCCCTTACCAGAAATTATTCTGTAGTGCTTAAGGGGTTTTTTCATGCTGTGATAGGTAAGCTGTACACTTCACTGTGTCCTCCAAACAAATAAAAGCCAGTTCTGTTTCCTCATAGATAAAATCTGAAAGAGGATTTGGAATGAGAATTATGGACCTGTTGTATACCATGATTCCCCAGAAAATAAATCAAATTATTCAGGGCAATAGAAATACTAATAACGTTATTTATACAATCATCTATAAATACCCAATGAGCCCACAGCACTTGTGGCATAATGGGTAAAACCTATAAAATCTCCTTCCTTCCAAATGAGATATCCATTGCAAATTTATGACACGCAAACTGACACTCAAAGATTTGGTTTGCAGGTCCTCATCCAGATTTTCCAAAACTCAACTATGCCATTCTTAAAAAGATACATATATATTTCTTCTCGCATAATTTATTTTTATTTCATCAACACCTATTCAGCAAAATCTGTCTTGATCAATACCTGTAAATTCTACAATAACAATAGTAATTAACCATAACAAGTAATTGTGGTAAAATATGATGGTACATAATTAATGGTCTATTATAGCTCATTCTTCTCTTTGAATTTTCAGAGGGCACACAATAATAATTCTGATATCATAATTACTTGTATTATCATATTACTTGTATATTGTGTCATATTTCATAGGTATGTAGTAAAAACCCATCCTGAAAAATTGACAAAATGACATGGTTCTGTAGTATAAAAGGCAATAAATTCTTTTTTGTGTTCTTAATAACAAGTTATGTTCCATAAAACATACATTCCTTATATTTCCATTCATGACAAATTTCTACTAATTCACAGACCCTTTTCCTCATAGTTCATTTATTAGCTTATGTAAGGATTCTGCAAAAAAAATACTACAACATTTCTTTATTCACATGCTGCTGCAGTATTATTATAAATGTAGAACGTGTATGTGTTATTAATAAAAAATTTTTAAAAACCCCCAAGTTTTTCAATTTTCTTCAGGGTCGTCGATTCTGTAGAAGACAGCTGACATAGTACAGGATTGATGCAGAACCAGCAAACTCTGCATGTATGCATTATGTATCTGTGTGCATGTATGTCCTTTAAATCTTATTTTGTTTGTTTTATGAAACAAAAGTAATTTATATGCTAGAGCTGAGCACTGTTGGCTGATTGTTTTGCAATTGTGTGGTGGTTTGCTACAAGATGCTTCTATGCCTGACTTATCATGTGTGTCTAAAAAAAGCTTGGAGCTCAGCAAAGCGGGTGGACTTGTATTTTGTTGATAACAGAACATACAACTGTAAATGCACTGCTACAGATGTAATTAATATATTAACAAAATGGGCTGAAGATGTCCAAGTAGACTATCTCACAAATACAGATGGTAATACTTGGATTTCCAGTAAAAAATTGTCCCCCTAAGGAGCAATTAACAAATGCAGAAAATACAAGAATCTGAATATGCACCAAAACTATTTATTATTAGGGAACTTTGTTCTTATTCAAAAACATCACCAGCCCTGTCAAATGCCCATTATTCAGGTTAAATCTCATTCCAAATGAATATGTTATTTTTTTCATATAAATATGTTAGTACTGCCAGAATTACTTTGCTGTGTATGTGTATTGTTATGATCTTCCAAAAACCTGGTTAAAGGGAAACCCTTAGTGAGATTATTAGCAGAAAAACTAAGCACTAAGAAAAAGATTTTAAAATTGTTTAAGGATGCAGTCTTCAAACTAAAGTGATCAAAATGTGCTTCATGAAAAGTAAAAACAAATCAAAAAAATCATGCCATCAAGTGTTACATGGTTGAAATTAGTTGTGTTACCAAGCTGAATTCATTCTGATGCCAAAGCTACATGAGGTGCTCTTTCATTGTGTTTTAGTTTCATGGGCATTTAAAGTAGTAAAACATCATCATTATGCCTTATGTAACATTGTGCTTGTTTATAAATCATGTATGTTTTAGTGTAACTATGTTGTACATTATCTTATGCTATAAATTGTACTAGAATTCACGGTTTTATAAAACACGAGATGCAAGTGACCTATATAGAAATATTCAGAGAAAAAAATAAACAAAACCAAAACCACAAACAAACAAACAAAAACAACAAAAAAACAAACAGGATTTAAACTATACCTTTGTTAAAGCCCTTAGGTGTATATGAGTATCCTACCGATACACAGATCTAACTGGGAAATCTGTGGAATTTACACCTTCAGATCTGTTGTTTTTGAAGAGTGGTAAGGGCAGCAGCAAAAAGTAGTGGCATTTTGTTACAAGGGTTGGTGCACTTTGAATTTGGCTTGGTGCTGTGTGGCACATTAGGAGGTATGAGCTGAGAAAGCCTAAGGTACCTGGAGACAGAAGGCTAATTTCAAAATACACAGAGCAGCAGAAGCAACTACTAGCCTGGCATGTGAGCAGCTGAGCTCACTAGGAGTTCACAGCATGAAATAGCAACAAATTAGAAAAAAAATTCTAATTTGTCTTTACCTGGGAGACCAAAAGTCTGTCCTAAACTCTCCAGTCACCAGAAGCGCCAGTGGATAGGACACAACATGAGCAGCTATTTCCTTAGAGGAGTCTAACTTCTTTTTTTTCTCAGCACAAGATTTCAGTTCTGAAAACCTTCATCTAAAATTCCACTAAGTCTATCATCAATTTATAAGTTGTAAAAGTAAAAAAAAAAATTATTTGGCTCCTGTCTTTAAGATTTGAAAAAGTTCTGTGAATTACCTGTGTTCATGCTTAGAAAAACTTTTACATCTAAAAGCCTCAACTGCTTTTTAATGTTTATTTTAGATGCAGAATATTCTTAGATAACACACAAAAAGGAAAATATCTCATATAGCTTAAATAAGGCTGATTTTTATCTGTAGTTCTGTAAAATTATTTTCACCCTCTTCTACAGAATCATGTCATTATCATAAAAGCTGACACAATTAACTGTGCTTAGGATACCAAACACTGAGGAATGTTTTCATTCACTGTTTTGAGAAGTGGAATGCTGAGAACTGTCCAATGTCTTTCAGCCTGTTGTGGTTTAACCTGGCAGGCAGCTAAATGTCACATAGCCTTTCACACACTCACCCCAGAGAGACCTGGGCGGGGGCGGGGCAGGGAGGAGAAAGGTGAAACTCCTGGGTTAAGATAAAAACAGCTTAATAAGACATAATGGGAAAATAAAAATGATGGAAGAATATACAATACAAGTGATGCACAATGTAGTTCCTCATTACCCAATGATCATTGCCCAGTCATCTCCATCAGGAGATTTCAACAAACATTTTTAGTCAAGTGCTGGGGAAATCAAAACTATTTTTAATATATTTGTATTAGTACTATAGTTATATGAAATTCTTACAGAGCAATGGCTTACAAGAGAAATAATAGCATCTTCAACACACAATTACACATGCAGGGTGCTGTGACTATGTCCATTTTTTCCATACATAGCCACAGGAAAAAGTTATTATGGTTTTCTGTAAAATTCACAGTTCACAGAATCATAGAATCACAGAATGTTAGGGATTGGAAGGGACCTCGAAAGATCATCTAGTCCAATCCCCCTGCCAGAGCAGGAACACCCAGATGAGGTTACACAGGAAGGCATCCAGGCGGGTTTTGAATGTCTCCAGAGAAGGAGACTCCACAACCTCCCTGGGCAGCCTGTTCCAGTGTTGTGTCATCCTCACTGAGAAGAAGTTTCATCTCATATTTAAGGAGAACCTCCTGTGTTCCACTTTGTATCCATTGCCCCTTGTCCTATCATTGGTTGTCACCGAGAAGAGCCTGGCTCCATCCTCATGACACTCACCCTTTACATATTTATAAACATTAATGAGGTCACCCCTCAGTCTCCTCCAGGCTAAAGAGATCCAGCTCCCTCAGCCTTTCCTCATAAGGGAGATGCTCCACTCCCTTCATCATCTTCCTGGCTCTGTGCTGGACTCTCTCAAGCAGTTCGCTATCCTTCTTGAACTGAGTGGCCCAGAACTGGACACAATATTCCAGATGAGGTCTCACCAGGGCAGAGTAGAGGGGAAGGAGAACCTCTCTCAACCGAATAACCACCCCCCTTCTAATACACCCCAGGATGCCATTGGCCTTCTTGGCCACAAGGGCACAGTGCTGGCTCCTGGTCATCCTGCTGTCCACCAGGACCTCCAGGTCCCTTTCCCCTACACTGCTCTCTAACAGGTCGTTCCCCAACTTATACTGGAACCTGGGGTTGTTCCTGCCCAGATGCAAGATTCTACACTTACCTTTGTTATACTTCATTAAACTTTTCCCCGCCCAACTCTCCAGCCTGTCCAGGTCTTGCTGGATGGCAGCACAACCTTCTGTCATGTCAGCCACTCCTCCCAGTTAGGTGTCATCAGCAAACTTGCTGACAGTGCATTCTATTCCCTCATTCAAGTCCTTGATGAATATATTGAATAGTACCGGTCCCAGTATGGACACTTGAGGCACTCCACTAGATACAGGCCTCCAACTACACTCTGCCCCATTGACCATGACTCTCTGGCTTCTTTCCTTCAGCCAGTTTACAGTCCACCTCACTACCTGATTGTCCAGACCACACTTCCTCAGTTTTGCAGCAAGGATGCTGTGGGAGACTGTGTCAAATGCTTTGCTGAAGTCAAGGTAGACCACATCCACCACTCTGCCTTCATCAATCCACCTTGTTATGTCTTCATAAAAGGCTATGAGATTGGTCAAGCATGACTTCCCCTTGGTGAAGCCATGTTGAGTGCACCTAATGACCCTCTTATCCTTGATATGCCGTGAAATGGCACCAAGGCTAAATTGTTCCATCACCTTTCCAGGGACGGAGGTGAGGCTGACCAGGCTATAGTTACCCAAAGTATATAAGTAGAATCACTGCTACAATGTTTATCCATAGGTTTTTCACAGTGAAATTTTACTGTGAAAATTCTGGATGCATTTATGGGTCATAACTCTTTTCATAGCATATATTGGAATTAATTTCTGTAAAACAGTTTTACTACAATGCAATGTTCCTCAACGCAAATTCTGTAATCACAATCAACCTAAAATTTCCGGACACAAAGACATATAGTGCTTCATGTTGCTATTGTTTGTTTAGTTAAAAATTAGCTGAACACCACGAAGGTTTATTCTCTTCTTCCAAGTTTTATATTATGGCTCTAATAAGTCCTTAAAAATTGATTTTGGGTTACTTCTTGTAATTAAACATTAAATTATTTGGGTTTTTTTCCAGTCACCACAAGAGGACCTCAACTATTGAAGAAGCAAAATCTGAGGCAGCTATTATTAAGATATGTACAAATACAACACAAAACCAAAAATCAATAGCATTAGTTACTGGATACACACTCTTAAACATTTTCAAATAATCTCCTCTTCTCTTTAAATATTTTTCTGATTGCTACTCTGTGTAAGAGCTCCCATTAAGAATTATGAAGCTGTTATTCAGCACATTTCCAAATTGTAACACATTGAAAACAATAGAATAGCAGATTGCACAGTGTCAGGCGGGCAGAAGTGAAACACCTAGTGATAGAGACTAAGAAGCAATAAAGTGAATTAAACCTATATACAGGAACAACCTATCAAAAGGCTACAGTGCATTTAGAAAAGTATAGAAGATGCCTCTAAGTGACGTACCTAAAAATAATAATTAAGCAGTTAGTTCCCAATAGAACCAAAATAAAAACCAGAAATCTGGGCTGTAAAAGAAATATTAAAAAAATTAAAAATATATAAACCAAAAGACATAAAAAAGATTAGTCTTCAGTAAAATGCAAGCTATCAAATGACCATAACTAAAAAATCTCAGCTGAGTGTTTTTTATGTAACAAGACAAGAATTAATAGAATTTTTCTGCAGAATTATTAATCACCCCTATTATTTTAACTCATGATTATAATTGAACCATCAGTGCAAATGTTAAGATAGATTTTATCTTCATTTTAGATGTGGCATTCTGTAGGAACATGGCACAAGCCCAAAATTTGCTTGTGTTAACTGAGTTACTGTTTAGTTCCAGTTTGATATTTGTAATGCAGAGGTAGTTCTTTCAGTGCTGGAAGATAGAGTTATAACAATCTCTTCACGGGCCATTGAATATTTTACTGTGTTCCCCAATATCTTTTCCCAAAGATCAACCGTTACTCTGTATGACAGGCAGGCTGATTGGGACTGAAATAATTTGGAAAGACTGTACTGGGATGTCAGGTGAATTCATATATACCTACAAAGAGATTAATACAGAGGTGACACTATTTGTCACCTTTCTTTGCACTTGCTGATGCTTCTACTCTAGTATAATAGTTACTAGGCTCCCCTTACACATTTAACCTCTCCTGGGAAAATATCTACACTGTCATCTTAAATTAGAACTTAATATTCCAGTTGACTTCAAACTACCTTATGCTAGTTGATACCGCAAATAATCCCCAACTGAACCCTCGCCGTCAGTGACTTCAATAGGTAGACTACTGGTTTCCACAGATCTTCATATATAAACTCTTTGCTACACACAGGCCCAAATCCAATGATATTGTGGTCTATTTTCACCTCTTCTTTCTTTTTTTTTTTTCCCCCCCAGAACTTGAAATGAACTTATTTTATTGGCATAACATCTACCATAGTATCCCAGAGTAGGAAAAGTCCATGCCCTCTCTAGTGGAGAAAACGGACTATTTAGGTTTTACGTATTATTTACTCTTCAGCATCAGCATCAATAGCAATATAATTACAGTTTCATTCTGGTTGCCACATAGAGGTTGTTTACTACAATGGTAGTCTTCTCAAAAAACCAGAATGCTTAATTTAGAAAAGGGCAAGACAAGAAGGAATAGAAAAAAATATATTTTTTTTCTCTGTTTTCATTGCTTGTTGGTTGTACCTGAAAAATCATAAGGGTTTTACTTATTTCCAATGTTTTCCTTTCTGTGAAGATCCTCTTAAATATTTAAAGATCTTAAAAAAACAAAACCAAAACCACTCTCACATCCTTTGAATACCAGGGAAGAAAGCAGGAAGAAGATGGTTTTTAAAACTAGCAATTGCTAGTCAGAGCTGGAAGAGGTACACATCCCATGGACCAGCAAGAGCAAGGCTGCTCCCTGAGCAAAGACAGGCTGGGAGCTCAGGGCAACCCTAACGCAGATGAGGCAGTGCACCCTCACCCAAACACAGTCCCATAGCGCCTGAGCAGCATGGGCAGAGCAGGTCCCATAGCAGCAACAGGCTGTCAACTCTCTCTTGACCATCAGCCAAATACAAGGCTTCATATCTGGCACAAGGTCAATCCAGAAAAGCCAGGAAAGAGGACAGGGCAACCAAGGAGCAACGCTGAACATAGGCTTCTTAGAGCTCAGAGCAGGGCTGGGTACATGGGTCTGAGCTGAGGTGGGGCTCTTAGGCCATGACCAGAGAGTCTGAGTGGATGCCCCAGGTGAGGCTGACCAGAGTCATTAAAATCTGCTGCTGCATTCAGGGTTCTGACAGCACAACTCCAGCTGTCTGTACTACTTAATTTATTTTGAAGTTAACATTTGTCAAGGAAAAATACCTATTACAGATTAGAAAGACTGTTGAAAGTCCACCTGGGCTAGTGACAACAGCAGCTGGCAAGGGAAGTGTGTATTAGTGAAAGCACAAGTGCTCCAGCTCTGAGGGAGCCCAAGATTTCATAAACTGAATGTGGTTTGCATTTAGAACAGTCAGTGGATTTCTCTGTCATTAATTTATCCAGCCTTTGGACTCCCCATAACCTTTAGTATCCATAACATCCTATGGTAACGAATTTCAAAGCTTATCTACATATTCCCAGGGGATTCAGCTATATTTGTTAAACCTGGCTCCTACTTCATAGAAAAGGTCAGTGACTATTTCTTGTTAGCAAGTATTGGGACTCTGGAGCATCATAATGGGTGCTGAGCAAAATGTTCAAATTATATATGTAACCTGAGGATATACTTCAGGCCAACTACAGTCTGGGTCCATGGAACGAATGTTCATTAGAAACAGGAACACAGCGCTCCTACAGCGCATTTTTCAGTTTACTTTCACCTGATAGAAATACAGTTTATATGTGCTCTGATTGAAAACAAAGAGCTTTAAGGGAACACAATCTTAACTTCAAACAAGCATCCTCATATTTCAATCAAAAACACAGCCACACCCACTGAGAAATGCATCCCAATTTATCTGCTGTAAACTGTCATGATGCTATAGACTTCCCTCAATCCCACTCCTTTCCCCCAATTTTTTTTTTCCTGGGCTGAAGAATCCTGGTTTACTTACTCATTGTAAAACACATATTCCATACTTGTTCATCCTTATTGCCCTTGCCTGAAACTTCTTGGCTATACTATCTCCAAGAGAAAAACCAGCAAATAACATTCAAGATGTAACAAGCAAATCAGAGATTTCTGTTCAGGAAGACAAAAAGCATATATTTACACTTTGAATACCCTCCCAACATCCAGTACATAAAGGGTTTCTTGAACCAAAAGCATGATGTACAGTATTAATTTATTTCTTACTTTATACCAGGAAGAATGAAGTAAAGATTTTCAGTATTAAATTACTATAAGAAATGATCATATAGTTTTTAAGATATCTGCAGTCCTAGAACAGTTATTTCTCTGTGGTAAATTCTGGAGTATTTTGAATTAATTACAAAAACACATAGTCATTGTTGACCCTACCTACTAAAACATTACTGCTAGTATTCCTTTTATGTCATTGCTGAAAAGTCTATCTATGTTTTTTTAACAGAACTTCAATTTATGTATTCTTCAAATAATAACTAACATTTTTTTGTTCTGAAAAATTATCTACGGCCTCCTCTAGATGAGGAGAATTTATGTGGATTTCTTCTTTATTTTTTTACATTTTCCAGTTCTGTTTCCAGAAAATTGCACGTGTTGATGTAATGCCCAAGGGAAGAAATTAACAATTCGCAGCAATATTATCTATACAATGAAAAATAAGTTAAATTGAATTTGCATCAAAAATTTGTTCAAACTGCATGTCAATGTTGTTTTATCTTTGTCATCAGTGAACAGAATGAGTTCATTGTAGAAACAGCTAATCACACCAATAAAACAAATCACTGTCTACGTCAGAAGGCTTACTGTTTGAAACAGGATATTTAAATAACAGCTTCTGATCTGTGGAGATTAAAATTTCTTTTATTTGTTTGTTCATTATTAAAGCACAGTCTGTAATCATCACAATACTGCACAAATATAGTTTCTTTGGCATCTAGTCATTAGCACTGGTAAGAACTAATTGCATATTAAGCCAATGTTCACAACAGTGAAACTTCTGCAGATTTACAGAATGTACAGACACAATAATTTAAGAATTCAATGTGCTTCACTGTCTTAGGGTAATAATTTGTTCCAGTGATTTTTGATAATGGCAGGAAAGGAACATACAGAACTCTTACAGGAAAAATAGTAACGATTAAGATAAATCAAAGAATTCTGCTCTTCAGACATCTAATTCCATTAGTAATTTTAAGGCCTGTACAAGGAAGACCTAAATGTCTTCTTCTCTTACTCTTCTTGCTCTAAATTTTAGACTAACTGTAGATTTTTCCTGTTTCTCAATTTCTTTCGGTAGCTAACTATATATAGAATAGGCAACAGATGCCCTAACTACTCTCTTTTAAGCACTAACAGCTCAAACAGTGCTCTACACATTGATTTGCTAACTCTTCTGTTGTTGAATTCTGTCTTGGGCTGTGATTATGGTTTTTTCTTTGTAATCAAGAAGGTTTTCTTGCCTAAATGGTAGTGTTATTATGAGGTACTGCAGTTTCAGTTAATCTACTTTTCCAGGGCAAAACAATTTTATCGAAGAGGGAGACAAAAAAGTTGGATCTCAATGTCATTATCATCCCAGTTTCAGGGGAAAAGAATGAAGAACAAAACATGTATGTGTTTTGGGAAAGAAATTTGGGTAGAAAACTTTGATTCATGGAGTTTTCAAATTGTCGTATAAAGTATTAGTAGTTCTCTTATATTTTTATATTATTCCTATAACTTTAATATCTGTCACAGCAGATGAAGTAACTTTTATTTATATTCACCTAGAGATTTTCAGTATAATTTGGTTTATATAAAGCTCAACATAATATTTTCTGTCTTCAACAGAAAGACCTATAAGGGTTTTTCATCTGAAAGCTCTCTATAGATATCTAAGATTTTGATGAAAAAAAATATACCAGGATTTTTGATTACACTGTGTAGAATGCTTCAGAGCACAATGTTCTAATTTAATAGAGGAATTTTGTAAATATTTCACAACAGATGTTGAAAAGCCAAGTCATTTTACACATATTAAACACTGTAAAAGCCCATTTTTACAATATTAAAATTTTACAATGGTCTGTTTCAAATTGAATAAAACTATTCAAATAAACCTTTCATCCATGAGACTGTATATGGCAAGGATTCATTTAATATAATGTATATTGAGCTTGCATTCGAAAGTCTCTCTCCTGTCTGGATCATTTATTTTAAAGGTAGAAGTCTGAACATTTCTTTCTCCAGGGATTTTTTTTTCCCTATTATACTCTTGGATTACAATCCTAAATAACATTTTATTGCTAATCTACATAGCTGAAGGTTAACTTTGAGAGATATGAGATTATTTTAAATAAACTTTTTTCTATACAGTTTGATCATATTCTGCTGAGACAGGCTGGCCTTGCAGCTAACAGCTATAATTTCATTTTCTAAAATCCTTGTATTATATTTAGGGATAAATAAATAACGGCAGACTATTCCAATGAACCAACAATTTGCCTGCTGTAGTTACAGCTGGCTGGGATTCATGTTTGCCTGATATATTCCCATAGGTGGTTTGTCACTGCTTGAGTAGAGACTGGCTTGGAGTAATAAACATGTAGCTAGAATGCTGGTTGGTATTAGGCAAATTCTAATTCAAATCCTCTGGGCAAAAATTTGTAAAGTCACAGCTTGGGATAAAACAATTCACTGGAACTGGAGAAAAACTGGAGAAAACAGCAAAGGAAATTTTGGAAAGTGAAGGCCTCAGATTTTGCGCAGGAATTATTTTTTCCATATTTTTATTATTTTATGAAAATAATATAAAGAATGAACAGAAAGTTAGACAAATTTTGGGAACGCATTATGAAAACATTCCAGCAGGCAATTCCTGACTAAATTTTTAATTTTCCTTTCTTTTTCCTTTTTGTCTTGATGTAGCAAGGAACTTTGTATGATATACATTTTTATATCCATTCATTGATGTTTTATACCCATTCATAGACAATTGTGTCTACCATGGTGCTACTTAACCTCAGTGGGTTACTGTAATGCTTAAACCCAAAGTTAAAATGTATATTTACCTTCTGTTAACAGATCTACAGTAATCTGGTATAGTTATTTCCTGTACAATTGTATAGATATATTCAGGGAGACAGTGCTGGACTTTCTCAGTATCCCTGAGAGAGAGTTTGATATACACAAGAGCATGTAATATCTTATAATAGAATAATTTCAATTTTATCCATTCTTTATTTTAGAAGTAGAGATTTCCACATAGGAGAGAAATCAGAACTGCTCTGCAGAGTCCAATCAGATTTGAGCTTATTCATTGGTGTTCAAGAGTATTCAAGTGCTATGAAATGATTAAGAAGAAAGTGTTCCCCTGGGATACTCTACTCCTTTCTACAACTGGTTATCTATCAGCCAAGTAAGCCAGGTTCATGTCTATATCTTTACATATAATAACTTATGATGAAACTATTTTCTTTTATTATCTTTAAACCTTTGCACTTCAGTTTTCAATAGATTTATTTAACTGGATACAATTAACTGAGAGATATTTTACTGTGAAGAGATTTTTATACTTTAAGAAGTAGAAAAAAATGTTTTCTCTCTTCCCATGCTTCCAGACGTTCTAATGGAGATGCCTTTAGTGAATATTCTAAATATTGTCCCCAGAATTGTGATAAATTTATCAGGATTAGAATGAGTAGGTGTCTAAGAAAAGAATCTTTAGAAGTAACAAGAAGCAAGAGCATATCATGTTTACAAATTATGTTTTGCAGAGACAGCACGTATATGAGATTTGAAGAAACAAGGAGGTATCAAAGGAAGCATTTTGCCTGGGATTAGGCAACTAATAAATATTGCAAAACTAATATCAGTTTGCTGTTGGGACAGGGTATTTCTCACTCTGAGCCTGAAAGCTGTAGCTTGATATCAGATCATGAGTAGGCAGTGTAGTTCACAGGAGAGGAAAGATTTTGATGAGAAGTACAGGCTGCTGGGATCTGGGAGGCTCAGGGAAGTAGAAAAAAACATTTTTAGAAATAAGGAAATGAGGATCAATCTGTCTGCTTTTCATTTAGTTTCACATAAGGAAATTATTGTTCTTTATTTTTCTATAGCAAGGAATGAGCAAAAGGCAACAGTGAAACTTTTCAAGCAGAAGTGGAGCTATTGCTGCAAAATAAATTAAAATACTGATGTAGCATGGAAATGACAGGGAAAGGGAAGAATAACCCAAGACAGTAGTTACAGCTTTGCAATGATATACTGTATTTTGATAAAACTTCACTGATCTATTTTAAGACAAAAGTCAAGCATTAGATTGGATTTTCCAGTCCAATTTACAGCAGTATAAACCCATGACATTTTTGTGTCCTCACTGCGTATTTGAGCATATATCAGGTAAAGCTACAGTATAGCTGGATTCCTTCTTGTCCTGGGAAAAACACACATAATTTGTTTATGCTCAGTTTTGGCATTTTCACCCCAGAAGAATCAATAAATTTTATGGTCTTTTCTGTCACCTTGAGTACTGTTCCTGTTATGTAAGCTAGCTTCTTTTTTTTTTTTTTTTTTTTTTAATTCCAGTGTACTCTGCCATATGCAGCTTTTCTTTTAAATTGTTCCTTTAGTCTTATTGTGAAAGATGCACATGAAAGCCAGAGTTGTAAAACTGACTAAGTATGAACAATAGAAAAGCTGGTGTTCAATTAAGATGCAGATTTCAGATTGCTACATTGCTTGAAAACTGATGTTTCTCTCTTATAGTAGCACTTCTCATTGAATGGAAAAAATACTATCTTAATTACATTTCCAGAACATCTAATTTTTAAAAGAAAAAGCACTTACTGAGGAAACAAACATAAATGACTTGAACTTGTTACTTAATATAAACGTCAGATAGGATTTTTCCCTCTCACATCAACCTCTTAGCAATTTAACAAAGACATTCTCTTTAGCACTTATGGCAGAAATGCTTTGTAAAGCTGTGAATTTTGAAATCATAAAACCCTGATATGATCAGTGAAGGTGTTTGGGCGTAGAGGTGCAATCAAATACATCAAATACAATTATTTAGTCACTGGCTGAGCAGAACATTCAAGAGTATATTGTTATCCTTCCAGAGAAAAAGAGACTTAAAGCCCATCAATGAGTCATTTATTTTAACTGTGAAACAAAACTCACACTTCTTCATTTTTGTTCATGTAAATATGTAAGATGAGTTAGGAGACAGGAGATGAAAAGCTGATGGCAGATTGTGTGAGCTTCTTTAGTACTTTCAGGGATTACTTGTGATTTAACTTATTTGATAACATAAGATCTAGGAATGCAGCTGCCCCATAAAAGGACTGCATATTCTGGGGCATCAGTTTGTACTCAGGAAGTTCCTTCCGTAAACAGCTTAATGGAGTTTGAACAAGATACTTTTTCTTCAGTAACAGAATTCAACCCTTACAACCTTCATGCATCTATGCACTGACGTGTAGGTGTTGGCATCATCTGCTGTTCCTTCCCCAAAGGCGGAATGAAGTTAAATTGGTTAAGGGGATTTTATTTTTTTCCTGCAAAGATTATCCCTATAAAGAATAATTCAATTTCAACAAATTATTAATTGATAGACTAGAATGCTAAACAAACAAAAACAGGATTGCAATGTATATGCATGAATGTTGTGAATATATACACACACTACAGGAAAGTATTAATTTATTATACAATAAGAATATTAATTTGGTACTCAATGTACAAGTGAGTTGTTAGGCTTTTATACTAAATCTCTTCTGTACACATGAGCAAAGGGACATTAACATGGCAGCCTCTTCTTTCCTTGCCACTTTATCAGATTTTCAGCTTTACAGAGAACTGAATGAAAATGCATATCCATTACCTAGACCTGTCCTGTATATTATGATATAGAAGTTAGTGCTTTATTTATTAGCTAAATTAAATCAGAATATTTCCAACATCCTAAGGAAAAAGAGTAAGATTCTACTTTCTTTTAATAATGTTTTCTAGAAAGGAAGGGAGAAACATGCAAGGAAATATTAGTCAGAGGATAAAGCATGACAAAACTATGACAGCCTGTGTAAAGTATGGATAACATGGGTGGCAGAAGCTCTCTGGACTTTGATCCTACTGCTGCTGCATTGGCAGCTAGAAGGTGTGTAATCACATGCAAACTCTACTTAATATCTTCGGTTGCTGGAAAGAGTAAGAGCTGTTATGCTTTAGGGATGATATGCAAGCATCCCTACCTTCATGATACGGAGGAGTTCTGACAGGGTGGAACAATTGTGGCACAGGCAGAAGTTTACCTATTAAACAGCAAGGGTCTTTGAAAATATACATAGGCAAGGATATTTTGAAAGTTTGAAACAAACATCCTGTCTTGTCTTGAGATCAAGCCTTACCTCTTTCATCCTCCATCATATTCAATTGTATGTTATGAAACAGGCAGTTTGCAACTTTGCTCAAAACTAGACTACTTTAGTAAGTGTAAAAAGCTGCTTATTCCAGGCTATCTCTCATAAACAGCAGAATTATAATTAATCATATTTAAAGAAAATAAAATAAGAAGCAGATTTAACTTTATGCAACAACTGCATTATCCAAACAAATCCTAAAATATTCTTAAACTGGAGAAAAGCTAGAAATCTTAGCTAGAAGCAGACATACCTTTTTCTATCTAAGTCTTAAATCAATAGATTCACAGAAGGGGGAAGGGAACTCAAAATTCTCATGTTAGATAATAATTTTGCTCAGATTAGCTTAAAGGTATAAAACTGAGCCAAGAGAAATGAGCTTATAATTAATACAGGTGGCTAAGAAAAGAATGAAATATTTGCACTTTGCTTTCATTTCTATTTTCACTCTGTGATAGCTAATATACAACTCAAATAAATAAATATATTTGGAAAATTACAAAATATTATTGACATTTTTCTATGAATGATGAATATTTGATTATTCTAGCACAATAACTTGTAGTTTAAAAATTGCTAGTGTGATTACATTTTATAATTTATCATGTTTAAAATATAATTTGCTCTGTTTAATGCAAACACATTAAAATTTGGCATACTTAACTAAAGTGTGCAGAGGTTGATTTTTTTTGTTGTTTGATGATAAGTACCTGTAGAATAACCTTTTGCCTATACCTCATCTAACTTGTATCCATCAGTTTGAATGTTTTCCTGGTTGCAGGAGATGAGTGTTTTGTGAGAGAATTCTTTAAGTCAGGGGTGTCAAATTCATTTTCACTGTGGGTCACATCAGTCTCTTGATTACCTTCAAAGGGCCAAATGTAATTTTAGGACTGTATAAATGTAGGAGTAGTTACATTTACACAATCCTAAAATTTCATTCGGCCCTTTGAAGGCAACCATGAGGCTGACGTGGTCCCTGGTGAAAATTAGTTTGACACCCCTGCTTTAAGTGAAGTTTTACCAATATTTCAAATGCATCTACAGAACAAATTCCTTAGAAATGTAAGAGAATTCAGGTTCCATCTTTCCTATTTCTAATCATAGAATATCTCGAGTTGGAAGAGGACCCGTAAGGATCATTGAGTCCAACTCCCTGCTCCCTGCAGGACAACCTAAAACTAAATCAGATTACTAAAAGCATCATCCAGATGCACCTTGAACTCTGACAGGGTTCACTGACTGGCCCTAAAACTGAGCCTTGGGTACCCCACTAGTGACTGGTTGTCAGCCTGATGTAACGTCATCGAAACATATATTTTGACTTCCAGATTTTAAGGAAAAGGATTATTATTATTATCATCATCATCATTATTATTATTATTAAATATTATTATTTATTATTAACAATGATTAATAATTATTAGTTATAATAGTAGTAATAATAATAGTAGTAATAATAATAATAAAGGTTTGTCTCCTAATGACATATATGGTTAATTCTGTGCTGTCTTGTACGGTTGAATTCAATGAAATTATTTCAGTCGTGTTAGCATAAGCACTTAGAGAGGCCCAAGGAGGTCTTCATCCTTGCTTTTTGATTTCTTGTTTTCCTTTTTTGTCCAGGAGCTTCTTCTATACAGATCAAATGCCAGGTTTTTTTTTTCTCAGTTACTTAATATTCCTAATTACTTTGTATGATCAAGAAATACCACCTTTCGCCTAAGGAATTTTAGAAAAGGAATAAAGGCCCATTTTAGAACAGCTAGGCTTAGAACATTTCTCTGGGCATATTTACAACCTATGAAATTTCGACGGGTCAGAATGTCATGTCATTTTGCTTGTACCTAACTCTGAGAAAATTAATATTACTTCTTCATCTTCTCTCTGTCTTAGTTAAAGAAAACTGCCCTTCATTATCAATTATGATATGATATAAATGTCTTGATTATTCAATGAAGGGAACACACGCTGTGTTTGGCGAAAGTGGCATTTAACTGTATTGATTAACACAAGTGAACACTGAGCACTGTGACATCATCCAACAGAAACAGTTTGCCAAAATCAATCTTGGCTAAGTCCAGGAGCCAGAAGGTACCACAACATGGAGCTTCCTCCCTACTGGAATCGAAGTAACTGTACCCTGAGAGTAAATAGAAATTCTCTGTTTCCATTTCTACCTTCCACTATAGCATGAAAAGGAGGACGAAAGGGAGAGAAATGTCCAGCCAGCATTTCATGGTCATCTTCACCAATTACAGCTTATGAATTTATAATAAAGAATTATATTTAAGCATATGTGCATATATGCATATGTAGATAATGTATGTTTATCACAATATGTAATAGCGTTGTAATGATTACATATATTTCAGTGCAGCTCCATGAATTTACACCAGCTTTGCTATAAAAGCATGCATATTATTTTATCTGTACTATCTGTGCATCCATGCATAATTATTATTTTGGCTCATACACAAATTATCTAATGCCTTAGATAACTGTTTTTGGCTTGTGAACTGTGTGATGTTTTAAAGAAAATGAACATTTATCATTGAACCTGGAAAACAAGCCTAGATGATGAAACACTTTCATAGAGCAAAGGAATAACCAAGATCATCTTTTAATGTACTGAAGCCTAAGTCATTTCAAGAGTTACAAAAAAGGTGTTAACTGGTGTCTGTAAAAAGTTTGGTCATCAAGTGTGGTAAAGGTATACAGAATTAAAAGCTTGTACACTAACATCTCTTTCACTCTATATGTTTTTTTTATGCTGGTGTCACATTATGATGCTTTATATTAACGACATGAAAAAATATTTGAATAAGAAGTGGCGTTAAAGCTTACTAATGTCAACAATTGATTATTAGCCAATGCTAATTACATTCCCTCAGCCAAAATATAATGTTTGGATTAGAGGAGTGGAAGGATGCATTATTTGCCTTGAAGGTCTAGGAATAGCAGCAATCTTATTTAAGGAAAATTTCTTTTTTGGAAATCAACCAATTTTGACTCACTCTCTCTGAGACATTAACCTGTTTGTCATGCTCTCAGCTGTCCTCACAAAAAACTCACTTGCAACTGTGCTGCAATGCGCTGATGGCTGTGCACAATAATCGACTGCACAGAAGAATGGTGGATACTGTATGCCTTGAGTTTTGACTTCAAGCAGTGAAAAGCCTAAGGTCCTGCTGTCAGTTGTAGTTTATCTCTTGGATTCTCCTCTCTCTTCTCTCCTCTCTCCTCTCTCCTCTCTTCTCTCTCCTCTCTCCTCTTTCCCCTCTCTCTCCTTTCTTCTTTCCTTGAAATTAATTTAAAAACAGATGTACAGGAAGCAAAACTATCTGCAAAATCAGGTCAAATTTGAAAGTTTTCAACCAGAAAAAGAGAAAGAAAAATTTTGATAACACAGTATTTTTTTATTTAATCAAATGAATTTTATTTCACCTCAAACAAATTGACATTCTCTTTCTTCTCTCTAGAACTTTTCTCTCTACTATTAAAATTACAAAATCATTGCTCTTCTAATTCTAGGAATATCCGTATAAATTGCAGCTGAAAGAATGAGATTCTTTAATTCCTATGATATTCCTATACAGCTGAAAGGGTGAAATTATATCCCATTTTATGATCTGAGTGGGCTCAGTCAAACAATTCAAACTTTCTGGCATACGACCAATATTTTTTGACACAAAGTGTCAAGGGCACACAGATGTTGTGGTTTTCTGGTGAACTTTATGGACATAATAAAGGCAAACACTCTCCATTTAATAGCTTTAAGATTGTTCTGGAATACTAATGCTTTAGCTTTTTATGGTTCCATAGCAGACTAATGTTTTGCTTTACATAGATATGCTTGTGTTTGAGTTTATTCAATGCTGCATCAACATTTCTACATAAAAACTGCTACAAGTAGATGTTGCAGGATGTTAGTGAGGTCCTTTCTATGTAATGGCCTGAATCAGTCCTACACTGAAGGATTAGAATCAGTGCAGCACAGCCAGCTCACCTTGGTTCTACAGAAAGGTGTTAATAGCTCATGCACCAACATCCATGGCTTCAATATCTTGTAACTTCTGTGAAAAATGTATTAAAACCTCAGAATCCAAAAAACCTCCAACTTTTGGAGTAGCTTTTCAAGAGAACTCGGGACATTGTAAGCTCTCAACCTATTGAGGTCAAATAAGGTTCTTAAACCAGAAGTTTAGTAGATAGAACAAGGCAAGAAACTCAAAAGGCCACAGCATGTTATCAAATTGCAATAGCTCAGTGAAGAACAGAAATAATATGCAGTGAGGAAATCCCTATATGAATTCTTGCAGTATAAAAATGAAAGAAAATATCTAACATGACCTTAAGAAACAGTGCAGGAACCTAAAGCTGTTAGTACCTCACAGAAGTCAAGGCCCTTTTTGCCAAATCAGGGGAACTACTGAGCTCTAAAAAGACATCCCAGCCTGTAAGAGAAATTATCATAAACACAACAGTGCTGATGGATTATAAAGATGTAACTAAGTGTTCTTAACACAGTAGCAAAAATTCACATTGAAATAGACATTATTTGCTTAATTTTCAGCATGAGTCATACACTTACATTGCACAAAATATCTAGTATAATACGATATTACAGGAATTTCATGCAATTTTGCATGTATTAAAAAAAAAACAACAACCAAACAAAAAACCCCAACAAACAAGCAAACAAAAAACCACAAAACCAAAACCAAAACACCAGACAAAAAATACACAACAAAAAACCCCAACCAGCCAGCCAACCAACCAAGCAAAAACTCTCCAGTCAGCTATTAATAGCAACTATTTAACTTATTTGAATTCAGAACTGAGTCCATGAACTGGAAAGAAAAAATTAGAAATAAAATTCTTGTATATGGTGCCATACCAGAGAAAACGCAAGACACCTGTCATTTGAAAATACAGCAAAATAAACTCACTCATGTTGAGAAGAGGAATCTTTCATTTGACAGGACTATCTTCTTGAGTCATATTATATTGTTTTCTCTTAAAGCTGTTTATTATTTCATATTCTACAAAATATGTTTTTAATCCTTAAAATGCTAGTAAGCCTACCTTTTGGTCTACTTTTGAAACTCTGAAATATAAGAATCTACCAAAAGACTTTTCTTCACTGAAATTCTTTGCTAATACATTTGTGATACACAACTTCAAAATGATGAAAACATGAATGATTCTGTCACCAATCTATATATCTACAGGTTTACAGCCTCAAAACTTTTTCTGAAATCTATAATAAAATAATAATACATTTACTAGCTCTATTTGAGAGTTAAATAGAAAAGTTAAACAAGCAGACAAGTCTGTGTGTACCTACCTCTGTGGTGAAGAGGCAAAAAAGTATAATCTCCCAGTACCACAGTTAGAAGACTACTGCTCTGAAGGACTAGACCCAGAGCAAACATGTTGAAAAAATCACTGCTAATTACTATACGATTTTCTTCAGGGTGACATTTAAGCAATATGGCAAGAACGACAAATAGAATTACAATACAATATTAGAAATGTAAGATTTTCCTTGGAGCAAACAGTTCAAGGCAAGTTTTGCATAAGAAGTGGGTGTTAGATGTCAGAAACAAGTAATGGGCATGGCAAGACATACACAAGCCCAGAAGGGAATCTCCTACACTCTCACTTACTGTTTACTAACATAAAAGCCATAACATTTCTCTGAAAAAGTTTACTACATTTGTTTTGATGTGTTATTAATCACAGAGTAGTTAAATGCATCAATAATTTTCTTTTTAATGAAAAAAATCTACTATGTGATTCTTTCTGAACTTAGTCTGCTAAGATCCTGAACTCTTGAAAACTCTTGAAAATGTGTTTCAGAATATGTCTGTGTAGTCTGGACTCAGCAATACTTTTATCCAGATCTTCATCTTGCTCTGTGCATTCACTTCCTGATGTGAATGGTGGTTCCCTGATCAATATTCAATATAATGAAGATTATATGAAAAAATGCAGACAAATATTTGTGTTACTTCAATACATTGTACAAAACACATTTTGAAAACTAAAAATCAGCAGCTGTTACTGTACTAAATTATGACACGGCTTATTACAAAGAACATTACTTCAAAGTGACTCCTAAAGATTGTAGTATGTTACATACCATCTGTTGGTTCTTGTTTGGCTGTTTTTTTGGTCTGATTTAATTACAGCAGAATGCAACTTTGCTCTGTGAGATTGAACAGGTAAAATTTGTGTCTGAATGAGAATGTTTCTGGAAGGTTCAGAGGAATACAAGGATCAGACCAAGCTTTACCATTGATTTCAACAGTGAGGAATATACTAAAGTGAAAATACAACGTAAAAACAAGTACTACATATGGACAAATAACTCTTCTCCTTCTTCTTCTTCTTCTTCTTCTGATTAAAGAAAGTAGAAACCCAACAGGAGAAGAAATATCTGTCCCATCCCACTCAATTAAATTTTGAATACCCTGTGCGGTAACCAGGAGTAATGACAATTACTCAAAAAGTTCAATTAAATCACTAATTTACTAAAAACTCAGTGAAATTACAGCAAATAATGGCTTGGCAAAAGTTTGTAACTATATCATAAAACTTAAAAATATTTCACCAACAAAACTCACAATGATATTACCCTTATGTGCCCAGAATAAAGTTAGGAAGAGAGAGAAAAAAAAGAGAGATAGATTAATATATCAGAAGAAAGGTAAGATTTCACCACTCCAAGGGTCCGTTAATCCAGCAACGTTCTCTGTAACTGTCTTGGTGATGGAGGCAATGAAACTTCACTCCAGTGTCCTAAGTGAGGAGGTTTTTTTATACTTCAGTTCATTTGCATGAGAAATAGGAGAGGGCACCTCATCTCCTCTCTCTGTTTGATCGTCATGCTAATTAAGGAGATCGTTCCAGAAAAAGGTCAGTGGTCTCAGAAGTGCATGGAAGTGAGTTGGTTGGTCCTCTAGGGACCAACCTCTACACTATGCTTTACCTAGCTGGTCAGTGATTGCTGAATGACCCTCCCTTTGTTCAAGCCCAATTAATGAGAGCTCAAGGAAGAGATACCGTTAATGCCTTTATCTCAAAGACTGATGCCTTCTTTTACAATTAATAGGTAGGCCACAAGGAAGACATAAGTCCTGTCCCCACAGCACTTCTCTATTCCTTGCTGCCAGAGGTTGCAAAAAACAGCTGTTTAAGGCATAACAAGGTGCATACCATGTCCATTGCAATATCTTTCCTGAAATATCCTCATGGCACCTGCATGTCTCTCAGCAGCTTGAGTAGACATTATTCTCTGTGCCCAGCTATGAAGAAGAAGTCACACTGTGAAGGTCCTTTATGTTTGCTCTAGGAATATTCCAGAGGTAGGGTGCCTCATCCACCTCCAAGGCTAGGAGTCATCTTTGCACATAGTTTTAAATTTGCACAGACACTTCACTGCAGTTGTGTACCAGGCTTGTTACAAGCAGATGTGCAAGGAAAATATGAGTGATACAGAAATTGCTTGAGGCTGGCAAAGGAGAAGCAGAGCACACACAGAATTTTGAATGACTGAATACTTTTACTGGAACTTATACTATGTGTTGGTGAAATACAGTGCCTTCATTCCTCACAAGTATAAGTTAACAGCTTTGGACTTTCCATCACAGTCTTAGCCTCCTTCATCCCATCTATACCAGACTTTTCACCCAGCCACTTGCAGTTGTCCCGACTGGTGCACACGGAAATTTTTCTGATGCCCTTCTCTTCTTATTCTGGCATCCTGACTGACTCAGTCCCAGTCTTCAGTTTTACCTCCCTGATCCTAATCCCATCTCAGTGTTCATTTCTCTGGATTCAGTCTGGTGGCTAAACAACTCCATGTAAGTTATAGTCTTCCAATTTGTAACACCTGTTTGTAATGTCCAGAAGTTACAGTGGTACCCTATGTGGGAGAAGGCCATGAAGCTCCATGTGCTGGTCACAAAGGGTGATACATGCTAGAGCAGGGACAACCCCGAGGGACTGTGGCTGTGGGTCACCTATGCTGAGGCTGGTACAATAGTGAAGGTCACACCAACAGTGGCCCACAGCAGAGCAGGGACATTCATGAGGTACCATGGCCTGTGGGTGAGCCATGCAAAGACACCCCTGAACTGCAGCCTGTGGGCAGTCCATGCCAGGGAGGGAACAGACCTGAGGCAATCCAGAGAAGAGACACAGAACAGGGTGACAGGAAACCATTATTAGGGAATAGACTGCCTTAGTTGATTGAACTATTTGGTATACTTCCTATAGAGCTTGTTTAGAAACTGCTTATATAGAACTTGCTTAACATAAATCACTTAGCATAAGTAACTAAGTTTGGTTAGGCTGCAAGCTGTGAACTTTACAACTTTCTGCCTTGTTAAGCAAAGAAGGTCCCCAGAGTCTGTTCGGGAAAGAAGATAAGGGATCTTTTGATCATCAGCAGGAGCTGTATCCCTAGAGAGATGTAAGGGAAGGTGAGAAACAGAAGAATGTTTTGGTTATTGCCAAGAACTTATTTTTCTCCTCAGCTGCAGGTGCAGAATAACAAGTGATGTACAGGACCTGGAATGGATGTCCAGTCTGGTTGGTAAAAGGCAAACAACTATCCACAGAGATAAGAAACGGCTCACCTGATGAGGATTAAGAGATGTAATGAAGAATGGGGAGATGCCAGACTCTAATTTTTCAGTTGTCCCCCCAAGAGATGGGAAGCTTAGATTGTAAGGATATAATTGCTCAGGGTTTTCTTTACTTGGGGTGGCTTTTCCAAAGGCACACAGCTTGAGCTGCTCTCTACACTATGCTTTACAAATAAATGACTTATTTATTAAGAACTTCTGGAATCTATGCCTGAGTCTTTGCTTCAGGAAACCTAGGTAAAAGAAACTTCCTACATACCATTAAGTGTAGGGTGGCAGACAGGTACCATTATGCCCAGAGTGGTCAAACATCTCATGCAAAAAAAAGCGCAAAACATGGTTATGTAGATCACTTCCCCCTCCTACACCATCCAAAGACCACCCAAAAGAATTTTAGTAGAGAGAATGTAATCCACATTGAATATCTGGAAAATAGAGGCTATGGAGGAAATTGGGTAGATGTTACATAAGTGCTGTTTGTTATTCTTTTTCTCACTATTTGAATCAGGGATCAGAAGTTCGTGTTCTCTGCAAACAAATTAAATCAAATGAAATTAACCTACTCAAGACTATTTTGCTGGCAACACTGTATGGTGCTGTAAGCATGCCATCCACCTCTCACCACATATTCTTAGTTCTTTTGCCTTGCCAGCTCTGCCTAAGTCTCCTTTGGCCAAACAAATCTATTTTCCCAGCCAACCTCAGCATTCAAATTCACTGTAGGACCATGTTCCAGCTCCCCATTTTTACCTGTCTTCCCATACTCAGGCTCAAATATCTCCTTTCAATGGCCGCTTATGTCACCCATACCTTGGTGGACAAAACTTTTGTACAGAACAAAACTTTGAGTCTGTCTCCTGATTCATCCTTCAAAGGGAAGTGTAGAAAAGAAAACAGAGGAAATTGAGCAGACAAGTCACATAGTCTTTTTTCTACTGGCCAGCTCTGGACTTCAGGCTAACATTATTTCAATGTAAGGATTAGTAATTGCAAGAAAAAAGTTCTTGGAGCATATCCAATGCAAAAAAAATCCTTTGAGGCAAAAAAGCTCTAAGAAATTGGTACTGAGCATCTGCAAATCAAAATGTTAAGGCTCTACTTGCACTTATAAGGATACAAGGTTGTTTCAAATGATTTCAAGATTTGGAGGTGAGGGCTTGAAGAGTGGGGACTGACTTTTTAAAAAGAAACATTAGATAATAATAGTAGTCTTTACTATAACATCTGAGAGAAAAAACAAGACCAAATGGTTAAATTTTAGAAAAGTTAGAGGGTAGTGTGAAAACAGCATGTAGCAGTTTATATTGAGAAGCGTTATAATCTCAGTAATAAGTTGTATACCCGTTCAACCTCAAATATCTGTCACAACAAAATGTAGCAGAGCATTATTTTTTGCAGCAGAAGAAAAACTTGTCCAGCTTCCCTGCAGAAAGAAAAGTAAGCTCAGTGCCAGCTAGTTGATTTATATGAATTTCCCATACTATTTATTAGTGCGGTGTTGTGCCAGTATTAACAGGTTTCAATCTGCCTTTAAGCTTGCAGAGAACCTTGCCAAGAGAGCCTAACAGTTTCCTCATGTAAGTAGTATTATATGCCCTGGTTATTCCAAAGTTCAATGATGTTTTCAAGATCATTATATTATTTTTGAATAATTCTAACAATATCTGTTTATATTTCAATACATCCACTGTAAAGCCATAGGTTTTACACAACTCATGTTCTTATTTGTTATCTTTATCGCTAGAGCAGGAAATCCGAAGATTAGGAAATTGGTAGACTGTTGTAGCATTTCTGGAAGGTGTAGTAGCATTTCAAACATTATCGTAGTTTAGCGAGTAAAATATTTACAAGGAAAAACAGCAGCATGTTTAGAGGATATATTTTATTTACATCAATTTGTGTATGATATCAACCATTTCTGCATATCTTATCTTTTGAAAAAATTACTGTAAAAATTGTTATTATTAAAAAGTAGGACATTTAACGTAATGATCAGAATTTTTCTCCATGGTCTTCTAAAGAGTGTGCTTTCTCTGTCATTCTTCATTAGAGAATTTGCTTGTACTCAGGAGGAATTTTCAACTTGAATATTCTCACCTGCAACACATTTTACATGTTTCAGGAACTACAGAGTATTTCCTTCCATGATAGCGCGAAAAAGCATCTGGCTTTCAGAGTACAAAATAATCAAGTGTATTTTACAGGAAGCTGTCAGACTTCATGCTGCTTTTTTCCTTTTTTTTTTCTTTCCCAAGTTCTAGCCTCACAAAAGATATCGTGCTTGTGAAAAAATGAAGTTCTTAACAAGAAAGAAAGAATTTCCATGTCACAGTGGTGTAAGGAGAGCTGAAGCATGAATAAAAAGAACTCATGGTCTGAAACAGTAGCTCAATACCAGAATTCAGACAGGTAGAAAGACACTGTAACAACCACTAGTCTACCATTCAGTTAATGCTTTGGTGAGGAGTCCTCTTAAATGTATTTCAAAGGAGGAAATAGATTCAAACATCAAGGGTATCAAGCATTTGTGTGTGAACAGTTCTAAAGAATTTAAATGATAGTGCCCAGTTTTCATGTCAATTCCATTTTGCTAAATGGCTCGGCACGTTTGCAAAACTAGAGTTTTATCCATTACGGCTGATCAAGATTTCCCCAGTATTAACACAAGCTTTTTACTTATTGCATATGCCGACTTGCAAAATTGCCTGTTGCTTGAGAGGAACATGCATTCCAAAATTCCAGCACAACAAAGTTTGACAGAGAAAGACCTTTTGCAATCAAAGGACCTATGTAGGAAACAAAAATTGCTGCAACCCCAATTTGATCGAAGGATTTATAATATGGGTCTTCATCGTTGGAAGACAAATGTACACTTGAAATGTGATGAATTTTAGTACAATACAAGCCATTTTTTAACCACTGATCTGGCAAAATAATATGTGCATAGACAATGTGTATTATGCATCTGCTGCAGCTGACAGAAAAACAAAGATAGTTCATGAATATGTACTATTGGGAAATTTGATTTTTATTCTATTTTGAAATCACAGGCTTGCTCTTTCCTTGCCTTCAAAAGATTATTTTTACAATGTGAATTTCCAGCATTTTCTTAAATCAAGCTTTACTATTCTTAAGAAGCTTGACAGAACTGTGCTGCATTTTAAAATCTATCTTTAATTATCTAATTTTCAAAAATGACAAAGTTGTCTTAAAACAATGCATTGATATGCCTAACCTGAACCATAGTTCCCTGCAATTCTTTATGATATCAAAGAGACACAGAGATCTGTTTTACATTTAGTTTTTAAGAGCATGATATTAACCACTGTGCTGGTTTGACTGAAAATGAGTGAATTTTCTTCGTGCAGTTAGAAATCTTTCTTTTTCATAGCTAGCATGGTAGTTATTTGGACTTGGTTTGAGAACAAGAGATAACACCCCAGCACAGAGTTAATGTTTTTAATTGCTCTGGTCTTAGAGCCAAGGACATTCTGAGTGCTCTGCCCACAGGTGT
The DNA here is from genome assembly GCF_036013445.1 of Caloenas nicobarica. NCBI lineage: Eukaryota > Metazoa > Chordata > Aves > Columbiformes > Columbidae > Caloenas > Caloenas nicobarica. The sequence goes on from NC_088245.1 coordinate 129,807,472, forward strand.
GAGACATTGAGGAAGGGGGGCATAGATGGAGCAGACCTTCCACTAACATGAAGACTGAACAATAAGAGTATTCCATCCTCATGCTTCATATTTAAGGAGAGCTGGGATATTCCGGTCTCTCTCTCTCATGTTCCCTTCGCTCTTGGAGACCCCTTCAGGGGGAAAAATTTAATGAAATATAACAAGGGAAAATGTAGAGTCTTGCATCTGGGCAGGAACAACCTCAGGTTCCAGTATAAGTTGGGGAATGACCTATTAGAGAGCAGTGTAGGGGAAAGGGACCTGGGGGTCCTGGTGGACAGCAGGATGACCATGAGCCAGCACTGTGCCCTTGTGGCCAAGAAGACCAATGGCATCCTGGGGTGTATTAGAAGGGGGTGGTTAGTAGGTTGAGAGAGGTTCTCTTTCCCCTCTACTCTGCCCTGGTGAGACCACATCTGGAATATCGTGTCCAGTTCTGGGCCCCTCAGTTCAAGAAGGATAGCGAACTGCTGGAGAGAGTCCAGCGCAGGGCAACAAAGATGATTGAGTGGAGCATCTCCCTTATGAGGAAAGGCTGAGGGAGCTGGGTCTCTTTAGCTTGGAGAAGAGGAAACTGAGGGGAGACCTCATTAATGTTTATAAATATGTAAAGGATGAGTGTCACAAGGATGGAGCCAGGCTCTTCTCGGTGACAACCAGTGATAGGACAAGGGGCAATGGATACAAAGTGGAACACAGGAGGTTCCACTTAAATATGAGAAGAAAATTCTTCTCAGTGAGGGTAACAGAGCACTGGAACAGGCTGCCCAGAGGGGTTGTGGAGTCTCCTTCTCTGGAGATATTCAAAACCCGCCTGGACACCTTCCTATGTAACCTAATCTGGGTGTTCCTGCTCTGGCGGGGGGATTGGACTAGGTAATATTTTGAGGTCCCTTCCAATCCCTAACATTCTATGATTCTATGATTCTCTTAGGGACTTTCTTTAAATTGGCCTTTGCCATCCTGCCTTTTTCCAGAGGCCTCTGGGCCTTTTCTGCCTTTTTCTCTCTTTTCTCTCTCAGGGAGTGGCTGTTGGGACCAGGGTGCTGTTTTCTGGGATTGGCTTCTCGGTGTGGATGGAGTTGTTGGTCATCAAGTTTAATCTACATTTGGGAAAAAAACCAAGTCTTCTAAATCTTGGCTATCTGCTTTAGCAACTGTTCTCGTGTCTGAGTACTGACATAAATATATATATATATATGTATATAGTTTATTTTCAAGATGTAATTTGTAGTTTACTTTGAGAAAGATTGAGTGTATGTAACTGCAAAAAAGATGAAGCCTGCATGCTGTTACTAAAAACCAATCAGTCAACCAGACTTTAGAACTGAGGCATAATCTTGCTTATTCACTAAAAAAAATATTCTATACCTTTTGTAGATTGTTTTAGAAAGAAAAGAGCCCTTTAAAATATAGGTATGCACATAGTATAATTACTAATACAATTACATTACCTATTGCAAGGCATTCCTGCAAAAGCACAATCTTTTCCCTGGAAAAATGAGTTCTTCAGCAACTAGAATCCCCATGAGCAGAACTTAAAAGAGAGGTAAGGCTGTTAAGCATTTTCTGAAGATCACGAGGCTTTCATCATTTAGCCTTGTGGATAATAAGATTATTATTGTTGTCTTCACTTCTTTACTGAAAAAAGTTGGTGCTAAAATAAAAGTCTTTACAGGAAAGGAAAAATGTATGGGGGTTCACCTTCCAACAAATCTTCCAATTATCATAATTTGTGGTATCATTTCTGTAGTTCTCTGTTTTCTTTTAAAAGGCAATAGTGTTTTTTCTCCTCTCCTAGATCAGACACATTGGATAAAAATTGTGATTTAGCTACAATTAGCAGCAGACAAAAAAATTGTTTTCTAACAATGTGATAAAATAAAAACATTTTTCTTATGATTGTGTCAGGAACACATTATTGACGAGACTTAAACTTCAGCCCCCTTTCCCACCCAACCTGACCTTAAACGTTTCCAATGATGGGGCATCCACAACTTCTCTGGGCAACCTGTTCCAATGTCTCACTATCCTCATCACAAAAAAATATTTCTTCCTTACATCCAGTCTGAATCTGCTCTCTTTTCGTTTGAAACCATTTCCCTTTTGTCCTATCACAACAGGCTCTGCTAAAAAGTCTGCTCTCATCTTTCTTATAAGCCGCCTTCAAGTACTGAAAGGCTGCAATAAGGTCTTTCTGGAACCTTCTCCACTCCAGGCTGAGCAACCTCAACTTTCTCAGCCTTTCTTCATAGGAGAGGTGTTCCAGCCCTCTGATCATTTTTGTAGCTCTCTTTGGACTCCCTCTGACAGGTCCATGTCTTCCTGTGGACCCCAGAGGACGCAGTACTTCCACGTGAGCTCTTAGGAGTACAGAGTATAGGAGAATCACCTCCCTCAGCCCACTGGCCGCACTTTTATTGCAGCCCAGAAGCACAAAATGATGGTCCATGTCCAATTTTTCAGCCATCAGTCCTTCTCTGCAAGGCTACTCTCAATTAATTTATCCTCCAGTCTGTACTGATATTGGGAATTGCCTCAATCCAGGTGCAGGACCTTGCAGGTGGCCTTGTTGAACTTCATGAGTTTTGGATGGGCCCACTCCTCAAGCCTACCAAGGTCTCTCTGGATGGCATCCCTTCCCTCAAGCAAATCAACTGCACCACTCAGCTTGATTTCATCTGCAAACTTGCTGAGGGTACACTCAATCCAACTATGTTATTGATGATGATATTAAATAGTATTCATCCCAATACAGAACACTGAGGGATACCACTTATTACTTGTTTCCAGTTGGACAATGAGACATTGACCGTAACTCTTTGCATTCAGTCATCCAGCCAATTCCTTATACATCTAACAGCCCACCCATCAAATAAGTATTTCTCCAACTTAGAGGTAAGAATGTTGTGTGGGACTGCATCAAAACATTACAGAAATCCAGGGAGATGACATCTATAGCTTTTTCCTTGTCCACTGATGCAGTCACTCTGTTGTAGACCAGTAGGTTAGTCAGACATGAGCCCTTGGCAAAGCCATGTTGGCTGTCTTTAATCACCTATCTTCCATAGTCTCATCATGCCTTCCAGAAGGATCTGCTCCATGATCTTACCAAGAACAGAGATGAGGCTGACTTGTCAGTAGTTTCTGGGATCCTCCTTTTTACTCTTTTAAAAAATGGCTGTGATGTTTTTCTTTTTCCTGTTTCTGGGGACTTCACTTTACTGCCATGAATTTTCAAATATGATAGAGAGTGGCAAATTGGCAACTACCTCAACCAATTCCTTCAGGACCCTGGGTTGCATCTTGTTGCATCCCATGGACTTGTGTATGTTCAGGTTCCTCAGGTGGTCTTAAATTGGATCTTCTCCTGTGATGGGAAGGACTTTGTTCTCCAGTCTCTGCCTTGAGGTTCAGGGATTTGAGAGATATGGAAAGAAAGAATATCATGGAAAAATGAGGCAAAAAATGTGCTGAGTACCCCTCTGCATTCTCCATGTTTGTTGTCATTAGTTCTCCTGTCAAGCCGGGTATATTTTTTAAATCTTCCTTTTCTTGCCAACGTACCTGTAGAAGTCCTTCTAATCCTTTGCATCTCCAACTGTCCCTTAACTTTCCTTATTCTATCCCTCACATCTGGGCAGCATCCCTATATTCTTCCCAGGACACACATTCCTGTTTCCGCTGCCCACACATTTCCTTCTTACACTTTAGTTTGATCGGGAGGCCCTTACTGAGCGATGCTGATCTCCTGTTGTCCTTGTCTGATTTTTTACACGTAGGGATCGAGAGCTCTTTCACTCTAAGAAAAATGTCCTTAAAGAGCTGACAGCTCTATTCAGCTCCTTTGCTCTGGAGGGGAGTTTCCCAGGGGGATCCATCCACTCATTCCTTAAATAACTGAAAGTTTGTTCTAAAAGTCAGTGACCTGACTCTACTCTTGATTTGCCCAAATACCTCATGATTGTGAATTCCACCAAGGCGTGATCACTGCCCTGCAGGCCAGTATACTACCAATCTTTACATCTTTAATTAGTTCATCCATGTTGATAAGGAATAGGTCTAGTAACTCCTCCGGCTGGGCTATCTATCCCCTGGATTGAGAATTATCCTTGATGCACTCCAAGAGTCTCCTGCACTGCTTACAGCATGCTGTGTTGGTTTTCCAGCAGACATCAGGGTGATAGAGGTCCCCAAGCAGGATCAGAGCATGCAAGCATGATGCAGCCTGTAGTTGAAGTAAGAATGCTTCAGCAACAGGTTCTCCTTGGTTGGGCTACCTGTAGTAAACACCAACCATGACTTTTCCTTTGTTGGCTTGGCCTCTAATATTTACCCATAAGCTCTGAACTGGTTCACCACTCTTTTTCAAAGACAGCTCTGTTCAGTTAATCCATTTTTTTACATAGAGGGCATCCCTTACCCTCTAACCATCCTTCCTGCCTGTCCCTCTGAACAGTTTATTGCCATCAATTGCATTATTCCAGTTGAGTGATTCATCCCACCACCTGCTTGCTTCCTATGCTGCGTGTACTGGTATAGCTGGGCTATTGATCATGTTGTTAAACATATAAAAGGACATTTGGTCATGAAAACGTTGGTATGGTCATGATAAGGAAGAAACGTTTTTGAACAGAGAGCTGACCCTGTAAAGGATGGTAACTATGAATAATTTGATAATATATTGCTTTGACAATATTGTGTACATTCTGGAACATCTTCATCACAGCAATATTAGATTTCATTAACAAGCTGGGAGATCTTGGTAATCCTTAGCGTTTTTACTGTTTATTCTACTTTTACGGAAGGAGAAAATGAAAAAGGAAAAAGTAGCCAACGTATTTCACATGAACATTTGGGTTCTCTTTAGCAGGCATTCCTATAGTGCCCTCTTGTGATATAATAACTGAGCTGTGAATTCTTGAAGACACCTTTGACAGTAATACAAATAGAAATTGGCAGACTTGATCAGAGCTGCCAAAAATTTGTCAGGTGTTCATAATGACAAGTACCAGCTGCTTCAGAAGACCACAAAAAGAACTCAGATGGCTTCCATATTGGAAGTTTCCTCTTAAACTTTGTCAAGGATTAATTCCTCTTAAGAAAATGTACAAACATTTACTTCAAGCTAAGTCATCATCATATGTAGCTGTGAACTGAACTCTGTTACTGACCACAACGGTTTTGAATTACTTTTTAAAAGCTGCTGTTCTTTGACTTCAGGACTATATTCTGTTCATGAATCTACCTGTTCATTTCTGAATTGTTAATTTATTACTTTTTATGCCATTAATCATTTTAATAAATTGTTTTGCAACACTTTTTGGATCCATAATGACTTCAATCCTCAAGCAGCATGCTGACTTTTTAGAAATGAGGTGATAGGAACATTTGACAGTATTCCATATGAAGACACTAGTAGGTAGTGTATTCACTACTAGGTGTTACTAGGTATTTGAAATTTCATTCTTTTATACTTAATAATATTACTGCCTTTTGTAGTTACTCTCTGATCATAGGTGATATGGATATTTCTATCAAGATAAGAAAATAGTCTTGGTACCACTGTGTTGAGTTTCAACTTGAAACTTGATAACTTTAGTTCAAACTCATTTAAGCACATTTGCTGGAGACCGTTGAAATTCTGAACAGAAAGTATATTATTTGTTCTACGCATATTGGTGGATCCCTGCAGAAAACATGCTAGGACATTTTCACTAAAGATTTTTAATTTCCTCATATTCAGTAGATATTTATGTTTATTTCTGTTTGGTAAAAATATCTTTCATCAACGTTAGTTTTCAAACTTTCTGAGCTGCAGATGATTTGGCACTGCAATAGGTACCCCAAGTTCTTTGCATTTTTTTTATTCTTTAGCATATCTTGTTTATTTACCCAAGACATGCAACTTTTATAGAGATGCTTCATGAGGTTCAAGCAAAATGATCTTTCCAATGTCTACAGCTCTCCTCCACCTCCAATCTGCCCATTCCTGTATTCCTTTATTCCAACCTATATTAAGTAAGCAGGACCAGATTGAAAGAGGTTATTTTGGTTTATGGTTCTGAGCTAGAAAACCAGAGTTAATTACCATTCCATGATACTTATCTTCTGAAGTATCTGGTGATGCAATTGTCATCTTAGCTGTGTTCATGTTTTTCTGTATTTCCAGAATATTTTTCCTTTTAAGCTGATGTTATCAATGTATAACAAAAACCACAGATATGTTTCTGATATAGGTTACTTGGGCTCAACTTACATTGATCGGATTTGATTCTAAGAAGGAAAAGTAAAAAATACATAGTTACTGTACTGTTAAGTGTGGAAAACAGGTAGAAATATGAAATCTGATAGGTTTCTTCACATTCACATCACAATTTTTAGCACATCCCTATATAAAACGAGCATGCTTTTCTTCTTAAAAGATGTAAGCTATTTTTTGGATATTTTGTAAACAATAGATGGTTGAAATTTCAGTCAGTCATACTGCTGATATTAGAGGTAAAAAATGAGATTTCAGGTTAAATGCATTTTCATATTGAAAGAGGAATTGGAAGGAAGTTCAGAAAAGCATGAGAAATCCATCTAGCTTAGTCTAATAAATGACCATTGAAATTATAATGAAAAAGTTAAACACTTTGAGCTTTTCTATGACCAGGCCATTATCAGTCTGTAATAATTACAAGTCCTCACTCCTACGTACTCTTATTTGATTGTCACACAAAGGCTGCTTGTTCATTTTGCATAAATACACATATTAGTGTATATAATGGAATACAATAATATGAGCTATTACAGAGTTAAATGTGTTGTTCGAAGTTTTTATATGTGAATCTACATAAAAATAATTAAATCAAATACATTTTTTAAAAAGCTTTTAATAACATTCATTGCAAATCTTCATTTTACCTATCTTGTTAGTGAAACTGTAGTGCGGAAAATAGGCCTGAAGATGTGACCAGACCATGGTATCTTTCTCTGCAGTGACTGTCATACACTATGGATGAAATGCGATAGCATTTGTCATTTGCTGCCATCAGCAACCTTTCAGTCAGGACACAGGGGATCATGTCAACACCTGACAAGAGTAAGATGAGACAATCTACGCTATGGACTAAATATCATTGGGTTATTTGCTACTTATGTCTTTTAAATCACAAATGAAAACATGATATTGGCTGTACCATGATCCCTGGTGTGAAATGTGAATTTATCGCGCCGTCTGATTTCTCTGAAAAAAGGAAACTTAGATCTGATTGTAGGTGTAACTACAAGCAGTACCAATGAGCAGTGATATTTCCTCATCAGTACTCTCATTGTGTCAAAAAACCCTGGGTTTTCTTTGTGGCTGCATTTTATTACTTCTATTCATTATTTCTTGTGTTTCTTCATTCAATTCTCATTTGTGTGGCTAGTAGACTAGTTGTGAGATAATATAAAAAACACCTCCAATGTTCTTTACAGTAAGGCAAATTCTCCCTTGCAGCTGGACATAGAATTACAAATGTCAATTTAGAAGTATAGTATCTAGCAGTCCAAGAATACAAATGAATGCCTTTCCTTATTCTTCTGGCCAGGCATGCAATACATGTCAAAACCTACTTCTTGCTGTGCCAAGTAATGCGCCTGACAATAAATCTAGCCTGCATATTACATTAATGCTGATTGATAAAAATTACCTGATGCCTTGAAATTTTCTTATATTTGTCACTTTTCTTTTTTCTTTTTTTTTCTTCTTTCTTCTTTTTTCTTTTTTTAATCATTCTGCCATCCGACTTCTTTCTAAAAAGGAAATCACAAGGAATTTTCTGCTAAATTTTTCCCCTTCATTTCCCAGACTGAAAACCTTCCGTTGTCACTTAGCTACAGTAATGAAGCTGTGGCTCAGTGCCTTGGGGACTTTTCTCTGCAAGGAAAGCATTTGGAGAGGCAAAGCACCTTAACACTGAAGTGATAAGAAGTGGAAATGGCTGTGAGCAATAATACAGCTTGTATTGCTGCCATAAGATCTCAATAGGCAGACATCTTTGCAACGTGTCATTGTAAAATGGTCTTAATGGTGAAAGGGGTTTACTGCTTGGCTAGATGCTGACATACAAGGAAGGTGAAGAAATAGGACCCAAATCAGATTTATTACAGTTTTCTGTACTAAGTCACAAGTGCAGTAAAATATCTTTTCATCTAAATGCTTTGGAGATTACTTATTTTCTCTAAAAATCCAACCACCTATACTGTAATAGACCTACTATGGAGAAATCAAAATAGCTAGGTGAAGCAGGTATTGTAATTAAGCAACTTCTCTAGATTTACAAATTTAGCCAGTCAGTGAAACCACTTAGTAGCTGCTATGAAGGGAGTACTTTGGGTTGCTTTAAGCAGAATTGCTCACTATCTGTGAATATTGGATTATGTTACATTAGCCTATGAAATAATGAGCATGCAGGCCATTCAGCCTAGAACATTCCAGAGTATCAAGTTGGTTTATCTTTGGCTTCCATGGACTTCAGTGGAGTTATTGTAGAACGAGAAAAGAAAGAAGTTCTGCATCTGAAAACCTGTGTCCTTATAGGGATGGAGATGTCCTTGGCCCTGTGACGTTTCTAATTTGGAACAATGTTGTGTCTCAGAAAGCTCAAGCAATGATTTTGCAATGAGAATCACATGAACATGGAGACAACACTAATAACTAAATCCAGGTTGTAATTACTTCTTTTTTTCCACTGGAAGCTTCAGGGGTTGTTTGAAAGGGAACTATACCCAATGCTCTGTCATGGTGCTATCATTATTCTTCACATGTACTTCTTTTTCAATGATCAAAGATATAGGTTGATCATCTCTCATGCTTTTGATGAGACTTTGATATATTGTTCCTATTTGCCAGTATTGTATTTTTTAATCAATCACTTCCATTCATTCTCATCGTTTGTCACAATCACTTGACTAAAATTAGGTTATTGATTAGATCTGTGAGGCAAGGAAATCCTTCCAACATATTGATATAGAACCTGAACGCTACTGTTTTAGTCTGATACTAAAAAACTTATGCAGTACTCTGGGAACTTTTGACAAATATAATAAATATATTATATTGCCAATGCAATTCATTAAGGTCCACTCAAACTACTGACAATTTAGATGAGATAAAAATTAATCTTTCTTTTTCCCCTATCCCCTCCATTAATCACAAAACCAGCTGGCTGAAAATTTGAGGACAAAGTTTTGGGTTTTGGTTTTTGGTTTTTTTTGTTGTTTGTTTGGTTGGTTTTTTTAAATGCCAATTTTCAGGTTGAAAACTGATTAAACAAATATGCTGAATTCTCAAAATCTGAGTGAAAAAGGATTTTAAAAGTCTGCATCAGAAATCATGATGAAAGCCAAAAGAGTCAGTCTCGTGGTGAGGGTGAAGGTTACCACCTTCCCAAAACATGATGACTTATTTATAGAACAGTAAAAAAGCTACTTTAAGATGTAGTTAATAGAAGAGGTGTTATAGTCTGAGTAGAGATATTTACAGAGCACCATGAAGTATCCAGTGGTCTGGGCACTGATGACCACTGGTAACAAGAGTCACAGACAGGAAAACTCCTGACTCCTGTTGGAAAGCCAGCTGTGAAAAAAGAAAGGAGGAAGTCTCAGACCTATCACTGGCAAAGTGCTATTGGAAAGTTAGCTTATCGGCTAAAACTAGTAATTAACACATTTTAGTTCTTGGACATTTTATCATAATAATGGGTGTAAAATAAAAACATCCCTGAAAATCACTGTAGTGAGTGTTGATCTGAACTATTTCTTTAAGAGTTCTGTTCTGTCATTTATTCTAAACCACAGCAAGAAGACAGAAGATCTGTAGAGAATTATTGTTTGTTTTCCATAACACCCCAAACACTTGGGGACAAGAAGAGTTTAGAAACAGGAAAGGAAGACCTTTTTTGCATGTGAAATCAAAACCTTTCAGACAACTTTCTGAACAAAAATACCTGAGTTCAAAATATGCTTAGAAAAAGAAACATAGAGTTAATGCAATGACCTAGAGAGTTCTTAAGCTGATGGCTGTCAGAAATCCAAAGGATAATGTGTATTTTACTATTTTTTTATGCTGCTTTTCCCAAGCTCCAAGCTACTCTACAGTGTTAAAAATAGCACCTGAGAGTTTGTATGATAGTAAGGTCTAGGTTGCTGTAGGGGAAGCTGATTGGTTTCCACAGGACAAGCTAGAGCCTTTCCACCCACACTTCTATCCAGACTAATCCACCTGAACCAAAAGAATTCAGAACAACAGGGTGATGAGTGGAAGAAAGTTTCTTCACATTTTATCCAAAGCACATCCCAATCTGTCAGAGGCTTTCTATTGACTTCAACAGATTCCAATATTTTGAACACAGTGAATAATAAATATAGTAGAAATAATGTTTTATGCATCCAAAACAACTTCAGGCCTACTAGTCCTTTGTTCAGCACACCAAAGTTTTAGGAAATTTTTGGCAAAAGAGTTCAGAAATTACTTAGTATTTTAAGACATATATTCATAAACTTTACAGAAAATAAAAAACATTCAGAGAATATAGTTTTTATCCTGTTTGCATGGCATCCTTTTACCACTTTACAGTACTTCCTGATGACTTCAGTGTAAAAGATGTTCTCTACAGTCTCATCAAATTTGATGGAGTAACTTCCACGCATTATCAAGGCAGAGACCGTTGGAAGGACATTCTAATAAGTATGAAGTGCAGCTGCATCATCATTTTCCTGTTCATTTTCACCTTCCCCTCCCTAATTACTGAGTAGAATAGCATCCATGTCCTCTATTCATTAAGCCTTTAAATTCTCTGCTCTTTAGTTCCATGACATGGGCATAAATGTCATTGGGTAAAAAGCTGCATCCTCTCCCCATATCCTCACTGTAATCACTCTTGATGTAAGCCTCAAGGTGGGAAAAATTGAGTTCTTTATCGCTGTAAGAGTCAGTCCAAAGAACAGTTTTTGCCTCAACATCACCATCAGGGACTTGGAGAACAGATGCCCTGAGAGAAAGAACTGTACAAGGACTTGGAGAGAAGCCTGAGAGAAAGAATTGTGCAGGGACTCTCCAACCTGCGACTACAGGTAACAATAGCTGCTGTCCAGAAGACGGATTTCACCTGCTGCCTCAGCCAAACTTGCCCCCACCTCCTCCCTGTTAGTAAGGCAGATGAAGAGGAGCATGCACAGAGGCTCACAGAGGGTCTTGAGGTCACCCAGCGGACAAGTAAGAGACCCTTGAACGTGAGGCGGTGCAGGCACAGACAAGTTCTGGCAAGCGAAGCGGGGAGTCTTTGGGCCTGCTCAGTTAAGTCTGGATTGCGAAACAAAGGCAGAGATTGGCCTCAATCCATGGGAAAGAGGAGGAGTGAAGCGCTGTTGAAGAAGCACAAAAGATGGTTCCCGACTGAACATCGTAGAGATCTCCCCACCAAAGGATCATGGATCACAACGGAGGACCGGCAGGACACTGTTTTGGGACCTGGGACCATAGGGACACCTTTGGACCCATGGTGGTAGCTAATCCTCTTTCCCCCCTTTTTTTTCTCTTTCCCTTTTCTCCACTTTCTCTATTGTGTGCCTCTTTACAGGCAAAATAATAAAGTTACACTGTTTGATTGAATTATAAGCCCTTGGCATTTTGGTCGCCCTAATTTTGCGCTTTGAGATCAAGGTAAATGAATCATTATGAGTCCCTCACCAAATGGACCATGACAATCCGTCATAGCTTTCTTATAAAAATAATGACTTTCATTTCTCATATCTTAATATCTCATTAGAAACGAAACACCAGCAACACGTAGAATCTTCTGGTAAAACACTTCTTTGACATTAAACACTTATTTTGTATTACTGCCAAAGCCTCACTTTTCATGAACTGCCTTCTATTCCTACAGCTTTCTCTGGTCACCATAATGGACAAAATTTTCTCACTGAGGTCAGGCAGTATGGGAAGAAATTATCACGCCCTTCACATGGCCGCCTTTAACAAAATCATATTCTTGTCCCAGTGACTACTTGTAGGAAACAAAAGCTATGCAGTCAGCCTGACATCTAAGCAGCAAGTAAGAACTATGAAAATTAAGGTATTCATAGGCCGAAATCACTAGATTGAAGACCATAACCAACAGTTTCCTACTCTAGCATGATAAATGTCTCTTACAGGACATAAAGACGGTCTCTGGAACATGTACTCAAAAGAGCTAAAGACTACTTCAGGTCCTAAATAGCATCTTTATCAACTCTATGTCAATACTTTATCAACATCCTTATCAACTTGAACCCTAAAACTTGGGGGAAAGCGAATAGGATTGATGATGCATGTATGTCTAGAACAGGACAAAGAAATCTAAAGAACAGCATACTTTAAATTTACCACTGAAATAACTACAAGAGAGTGTTTCCAATATCCATGACTAACTCGTATAATTGACTGAAAGGCTAAGGGTGTGATTTAGAGAGAGAATTAAAAAAAAAGATAAAAGACAGAGAGCAGCATTCCAAATGTACATTTCTCTTCAGCGTCTCCTGCTGGTTAGTTTAAATACCATCTCAATCAGGGTGCATATCACATGTGAATCATACTCTTCAGTATCAAACTTATATTGTTTGCTGTGTAGGAGGTGCTAAAGTGAATTATATTTTGAATTGCACTCCCCCAAATGAGGGCCTAGTTGCAATGGATGGAATTTTAGTAGAATTTTTGTTGTTGTTCTTTTTGTTTTCTTAGTAGTCCCATGGAATTTAATACCTTCATTATGCGAGTTAAAATGTCTTTTCAAATAACAAGACAAATACTGGGTTTTTCTAAGTAAATTTCAAATTGACTGAAATGTTTTCACTTTTTTGTGATTCATCCTTTAGATTCTTTAATACCAGGAAGGATCAGTGGAATAGTGAACCAGTTTGGGAATGACAGGTGGCATTAAAGAAAAACTTGAGAAAAACAAGGACAAGGATGTATCTCAAGTGGAAGGGAAGTATTTGCTGTGGAAAATCGTGTATGTTTATTTAACAGATACAAGAAGAGAGATGTGGGAAAGAAATTATATATCTTCTGTATGTGGGTACACACAAACTTGTGAGTGCTGGTGAGTGGAGGAAGAGGGTTAGTACATGGAAAACAAAAACTTAAAATTGCCAAATTCATACAGTGTTTGGGAGGACAGTCAATGGTAACTAAGTGAGAATATCTAAAGTATTACTAAATTCCACTCGAATACCAGTAGCTGCCCTGCTATATGTGTGGTTAAACTTCCAAAATCTAGATGGCACCAATTTTGTGCCAAGGAAAAACACTCTTGCTACACATAAAGCGTTCTACTTATTCTGTGGATTAATTTCAACAAAAAATTGCAGAATGTGAAGTAGCTAAATAGAAATGAAGCATGATCAAAGACCTCTGATGTTAGCATTTAGCACTGCACCGGCTCTATTTTAACATCTATTAATTTATAATAAATACTTTAAGTAGCTGATTTTTTTTCAGATCTATCCTACCATGGGGACCATTAAAAGATTCTCAGTCTATATTAAGCAGTATGTGGGTTAAAAAGAAAGAAAGAAAAAAGCAACCAACACAAACACCAGTATAGGAACCATTTTATAAATTTATTTTATTTCAAACTCCCCAGAAGATTTACTTGGAGATTGTGTTGAGTTGGCTCTGGCTGAATGCCAGGTGCCCACCAAAGACACTCCATCACTACCCCTCCTCAGTTGGATAGAAGAGAGAAAATATAATGAGATAAGGACAGGGAGAGATCATTCACCAACTACCATCATAAGCAAAACAAACTCAACTCAGGAAAATTACTTTAATTTCTTACCAATAAAATCACAGTAGAGTAATGAGAAACAAAAGCTAAATCTTAAAACATGTTCCCCCTATCCCTCTCTTCTTCCTGGGCTCAACTTCACTCCCAATTTCTCTACATCTTCCCCATCAGCAATGCAGGGGGACAGGGAATGGGGGTTGTGGTCAGTTCATCACGTTGTCTCTGCTGCTCCTTCCTCCTCAGGGGAAGGACTCCTCACACTCTTCCCCTGGTCCAGTGTGGGGTCCCTCCCACAGGAGACAGTCCTCCACAAACTTTTCCATTGTGAGTCCTTCCCATGGGCTGCAGTTCTTCACGAACTGCTCCAGTGCTGTTTCTTTCCACAGGATGCAGTCCATTAGGAACAAACTGCTCCAGTGACTCCCCTATGGGATCAGAAAACCTACTCATGCATGGGGTCCTCTCTCCATGTTGTCACAGGTCCTGCCAGGACCCTGCTCCAGCAAAGGTTTCCCACAGGGTCTGGCCTCCTTTGGTCATCCACCTGCTCCAACATGGGGTCTTCCACAGGCTGCAGGTGGATCTCTGCTCCACTGTTAGCCTTCATGGGGAAAACTGGCCTCACCATGGTCTTTACCAAGGGCTGCAGGTGAATCTCTGCTCCAGCGTCTGGAGCACCTCCTCCCTCTCCTTCTTCACTGACTGTGGTGTCTGCAGAGTTCTTTCACATATTCTCACTCCTCTCTCTGGCTGCTGCTGTTCTGCTGCAATTTTTTCTTCCTCTTTCTTAAATATGTTATCCCAGAGTTGCTACCGCCATCGCTGATAGGCTCAGCCTTGGCCAGGAGCAGGTCTGTCTTAGAGCTAGCTGGCACTAGCTCTATCAGACATAGGGAAGTCTTCTAGCAGCTTCTCATAGAAGCCACACTTTTATTCCCCCCCACTACCAAAACATTGCCACAAATCCAATACATATCTTCCTAGAAATACTAAATATATCAAAAATAGTAATAATTTCTATTACTTGAGTGAATAAACTCCATTATTCATAGCAATTTAACTTCTGCAATAAGTGAAAAATTCAGTTTATTAATATCTATAAATGTGTGTCTGCAGGCCTGGCATGAACAATTTCAAGAAGAAAAATATAATTTATTAGTAACCTAAAAAGATTCTCTTAAAATAGAAACGCTTGCTGCTAGAATATTGTAAATTAATTCATAATCTTTTGTAATTTGCTTTGAGATTTGTAGATAGAATATTGTGGATTAAAAGGTGCATTTATAGATACATTTACAGTCTAACGTATGATTATTTCCTTTTAGTCTTAGGTTTGCAATTTGTACAATCATTTTACTTGCATAATTTTGTAATAGGTATTTTTTGGGTTTCTTTTTCATTCAAATGTATTAATTATCAACATGGATTTCCTACATAAATAGAAAATATTTTTTCAATTTTCGAAGTGTCTTCATAAACTTTGTCCTTTAGGAGTTGTTCTTCAGAAGCTGTTTGCTTAGTATTAGGTATTTCTGTAACTAATTATGCATTTTCCATGATTCCTTTCCTTACACCCACCCTCAGCTCTCACCCTCCTTTCTTAATTAAAAAACAAACCAACCAAAAAACCTAAACAAAACCCACCACAACAAAATCACTAAACCACTATAGAATCATAGAATCTTTTAGATTAGAAAAAAACCCTTAAGATCAAGTCCAACTGTAAACCTGACACAGCCACATCTAGCACTATGTTGTTAAATTAATTGATACCTGTATCTAGAGGTAAATCTCACAATTTTCTTCCATTATAATTCATTGAAGTACTAATAATTAACTGTTTTCTGGACATTCCAAAAATATCTATTGAAGTTAAACTTACTGAGATGTCATCACCTTCTATATTTAAAGAATTAGATGGGATTTTTCTGGTTACATGGATCAATAGAATTAAGGATTTTGGAAGTTGGGAACTAGTATTGTAACTTCATCTGTTTTAATTTTTAAAGGCATTATTTTCCATAATAGTTTTGGCCATAGAAAAATGTTGTGGTGTGTTTTGTTTTATTTTGTTTTTTGTTTTTTTTTTTCCCTGAAATCTTTCAAAATGTATTGCCTGACCTATGTTAAAAGAGTTTCAGAACAAAGATAGTTTGCCTTGCAGTTAGTATCTAACTGACTGACCTGCAAAGTAGATGGTACAAATAAAGACAGTTGTAATTGGACATCTACGTACTTACAATTGTCATCCTATGAACCATTATTTCCATGAATAACCAAATAACCATTGCTCATCTAGACTGTATCTCTATAACTTCATTTGTAGTGATTTTTAAGTTATAGTCTATTTGTATATATATGTGGGGAGGGGTTATTTACACAACCTATGTCACTGAAATATACAAGCTTAAAATTAAATGTTATTCATGCAGGGATTTTGTTATTCTATGTGAGTGTGGTATATAGGTATATAAAACCTTTTGGAAAAAAGTCAGTGCTGGATATATAGAAAACCTTCCTTCAGTGATTTAATGGCAGTAAATAGATAAATGAAGAGCTGCTACATACTTGCTTATATCAAAGATATCTTAATTTACTGTTGAGAATTTTTTTTTGTGATGAAATCTTTTAATCCTGAAATTTTTTTTAACCAGACCCTCTAGAGGCAGGTTAAAAACTTATTTTAAGGAAAAGTAAAGCCTAAATATAAATGTCATTTTATTTAATTCTTACAAGGTAAGAATGAAGAGATTCTGCATTTGCCCAACATTCTACTTGAATAATCTTTTATACAGTTTCTCCAATGAGACTTGGTTGTTTATCTTGTTGGTTTTAAAGCTGTAGTTATTCATTGTCAAGATGTAACAAATTAAGATATAAAATCAAATCTTTAAAAAGAAAGAAAATTGTCCAATATGTTAAGGTTGTTTCTGCAAAGTACTAAGATCTTGAAATATCTCTAAAGTAAAAGCAAAGTAACATACTCTGCATTGAAAGAGTCAACACCTAATCACTCTAAGTTAGGAAAATAATCTCACTATTGAGGAATTGATTGAGGAAAAACAAAACAAAACCAAACCACCAAATTTCACTTTTGATTTGTAACAGATTTTAAATTATTGAAAACAAACAAACAAACAAAAACATGAACAAACCCAGCAGCAATAAAAAGGGACAATCTAAACCAACCAACCAAACACACACTCTCCCTTGCTTAGTTAAATAACATAGTTAAACAAAAAAAAAGTTACTGGGGATGATTCCTTCTCAATTAGTGGAAATGATGAAAAAGATAACTAGAAATGCTAGGAAGTGAGCAATAAAGAACAACATCAAAAGCATAATCACCCTAGAAATTGTAGCCTGTTGTGTTGAAAACTGCACAGTGTATCTATCATCGTCATCTCTAAAAGATATTGTGAAACTGAATAAGCATAGAGAACAGCATGAAAAAATTATTAGATTCCTTATGGTGATAGTTAGAGAGACCAGGAATTTTCAGTTTAAAACCCGGGTAACTGGAGGAGTCTATGACAGAAAGCTAGCTGCAGGAAAATATTAATAGAAAATCATTCTTTATTATTATTTATAATAGAAAAACTAGAAGATATTACATATATAATAATTAAGAGAGAGTCAAGGGGAGTTTGGTTTTTTGCCACACAATATATAATAAGTTTGAACTTCTTATGATATTTTTGTTAGGTAAATAACAAACTGATTAAAAAATAATAAAAATTCACAGAAAACACATGTGAATAAAATTTCCATTTCAAATAATGATACTCTGAAAATTACCAGAACCAGAAGACTACCAGGGAACAGATCATGTTGTAATTGCTTCATTGTTTTGTTCTTTACCTAAGCATCTATTATAGGCCACCATCAGAAAAATAGAGATACAGAACTATATATCTGAGCTTTTCTTAATTTTATAATGATGTTGTTGATCTGCATATATGCACCCGTCTTGATTATTTTTTTTTTTTATTCTGCTTCTAAGTGTAGCTGAATATATTCCTATCCTGGTTTTGGAGTTTTTGACACAGAGAAGTAAATCAAGTCTGCTTCAGTAATTGTGTTATTACAACAGCATTATTATTTCTCTGATTTTTGGCAAAATTGAACTTAACCTGCTTAGAGCTATGTGCAATGCATGACAACCTAGAAGAGCAGATAGCTACCTTTTAAATCATACGGTATCAACTACTTATGAGAGATTTAGAAGTCTGACCCCCCACAAACATAAGTAGCAGCTGTAATACATCTGTTTTTTCAAGAGGAAAGGTCAGTAAAGTAAATGAATACGCAAATAGTGAAACAAAAGAGCAGAAAAGTATGTCTTTAAGCATGACATTTCCACTTGCGTCTACCTTGATAAAGTTATCATTCTTACTGCTATCAAAAATATAAGAACTTTGTTAAAAAGACAAATAGAAGCAGACTTTCTATTTTTTAACCTATTTCAGAACAATAACTCCGAAATAGTAAAAATCAGGAAAACAAACAGGGAACCTTTAAGACTTGCTTCAGGTCTATTTGCTTTCTACTAAGGAGAAATGCCCTCTTCACACATTGTTATGGGTTTGGGGAGAAGTACATGGAATAAGCGTAATCAGTAGTGGCAGAAAACCCACTTGCTAGATAGGATCAGATGTGCTTCCTTGGCAGTACTTCTAAAATGGATTTGAGTTTATGTAGATTGTGAAAAGATTCAACATATCTTAAATTCAGTGCGTGGAATTTATGCATCAGTCTCTTCTTTGAGAACTAACAAACATATTAGTGTGTGTCACACAAAAATTCACTTACTAGAACAAAATAAATTTCTCTAAAAATTTGGGGTTTTTTTAAGGTCCTAAAGAAAACAGTTTTGTTAAAAAATTGCAGGCTTTGTGGTTTTTTCCACCATATAATACTTTAAAAAGAGAACAGTTGCTCACTGCCCTGTAAATGCTGGAGGAAAAATAAAACAACAACAACAACAAAATGCCACAAACAAACAAAAACCACCACCAACAAAACAAGAACAACATAAAAAATCCCCAGCACAACGGTTCAGCATACTCTGTCTGAGCTGGGAACTCTGACCAACTGTCTATAGATATCATTATCAGATGTTTAGATGGGTGTTTACCCTGCACCATTTTTTACTTGAAAATAATATTTTGTTGTAATTAAACTAACTTTACATGGGAAAGAGAATACTATAGATACTTAGTGTTAGCACACATTCATGATCAAATATGAGAGCAATAGTGTCTAATCTGCCTTCAGTCCTCATCCTACTTTGTCTTCCTTCAAGGCAATAATTTGCCAAAATCTGTTATTGCACAGGAAAGATGCCTGATTATGCGCTATGTGTCATACACATATGACGTGCTTTATATATTTGCAGGACTTTATATATCTAACTTTTGCTGAACCGGCAACACCTATGTGATGGTCTGATCGACAGAAGAAATGTTGGTCTATACTGTCAGGTTACCATAAACATGACAATGCAGCGAGAAGAAAGCTGACAAACATCTTCTTCTCTTTTTCCTTGCCTTTCCTTTTTTGTCTGCAGTCTCTGTGATTTTTTTAGTTGTTGTTTTGTTTGTTTGTTTGTTTTTTAGTATCATATAATAGCAATACTAAGGCTAATAAAGCAGTTTTGATGATAACTCCAGGGAGTAATTTTTGTACTCTGCCTGGGAACCTAGTGGTTTACATTACCTCCTCGTTATGGGCTCAAGGCTTTGACACTGATGCGCTTTAGCTGAAGAGAATATTTTCCATCCTTCTTTCCTCCCACTCTTATATAAAATGAACAGCAGGAAGGAAATTAGCCAAGAAGTTCACAACCTTCTACCTAACTCTCAAACCAGCCATTTTCCTGACAGTTGCAGTGACACCAATTATTATAGGCATAATCCCCTTCTGGTGATAATTTAGTGAAAAATGTAACTTTGAATAATATGGAAATAAAGAGTCAATTGATTTACCCCCTATCAGAACTCTAGTAATTAGAACAGTTTGCATAATATAATTATACATGTTGTTTCTAATTTCATTTTAAACAATTTCAAATTGATAATGAAATTTTAATGGTCTTGTAATATAGGTTATGAGAACAGACATGGAAACCACGATAGTTATCCAACTCTTATCTTTTAAAACCTGCTACATCTCTTTCAAAAAAAGTCTATTTTACATGGTAATTTAGCAATGATTTCTTGCATTTCAAACTGTTGGGATTTTTATCTGTGCAGAATAATAAATAAGGAAATATCCTATTGAAATAATGCTTTTTGTTTGTTATTTCTGAAGGACAGAGAGAAAGTGAAACGCAATAGTAAAAAATGTAGAGTAAGTCATGACTGCATTTCAGTCTCACTACTTCACTACACTGATTGATAAAATGTAGCATTTATTTTTATTTAGTGGTGCAGTGTATTGAATCTGTTACTGTTGCTTGTAGTGGAAGTAGCATTTGTCAACTTAACCTACAGAAATTATTATGCAAAGAACCATAATATTTCTTCATACTCATTTTACAGTTGTTGTTCCTACTCCCACACAGAAGGACTGATAGCAAAACACCTTCTACTTTACCAAAAAATTAAAGAACCTATTTACACATGCAGGCTTGTTTGTTTGTTTGTTTGTTTTTCAAGAAACAGTCATTCATCTTGTAACGTCAGATAAGTCAGAAAAAAAAGGCAACTAGGAATCAAGACAGCAACAGATGAACAGGAATGTAGTTCCCATCACTTCTTCAAAGGCCTGGCCTTTTCTCCCATGGTGTTTTTAGTATAGGTTTTTATATATGTTTGTTTGTTTGCGGTGGGGGAAAGCGAGGCGGGGGGAGGGGTTTTTTTGTTTTTTTTTTTTAAGAAGCCTGCTTCCTTAAACTTCATGACAAAATGGAGACCTGTTGGTTGTGAGAGCAAACACATCAAATGCATCTACTTGAATAAGAAGATGATCAGCACAGACCTCAGATAAAAGCTAAGACCTGGATCAAGCCTAGCTGCGAAAGTCTGCTCCCGGCTTTGGCTACAGATATTTTGAATCATAAGAGAACTTGTAGCACATTAAAACTCTGTTAGATATATAATTATAGCACTATTATTTTTACTCTTTGCATATGAACTAATCATAATTTCATTTAAAAGTATTTATTTCTATTTTGTTTTTAATTAGTACTTTCTGCTTGACTTTTTTCAACTAATTTAATGCTAAACATATAGTTATTACTGCAACCTATTCAAGTACATTTGTAAAACTACTAAACTTTATGAATATTCATTTTATAAGCGTTATAAAACACATGTAGAAGTGAGCTCAATGGACAACAATACCAATATCAAAATTAAGAATTTAAAATAATCATGTACACACTGACACTTTAAAAGTAATTTATATTTTAGGATTGACCCATCTAATACAGTTATTAGCATTAAATGGTCATATTGATATAGACATTCACAGATAAATTCTATTAACTGAAGTATTTATTGCATATAAGTATTACCTGTAATATAAATTCACAGGATATAAAAAAATAACATTTGAACATTAACTTAGAAGCAAGTATCTGCAAAAATAAGTCAGGAAGCATAAAGTCCACACTTAAATCAGAACCCATTTTAAAAAAGGAAAAGCCTGGACTAGCCTGCTTGTACTATGAAGCCCCAACTGACAGATAGAGCCTAAAATAACTTTAGCTATTACTGAGGATGACAGATGGGCTGAATCCATGTTCAAAGAGAGAGACTAAATGAATTTTGAAGGGAAAGGAGCAACGAGGCTGATGTTCTCTGGTATTTTCAAAAGATGCTGAAAACGGCAGCTGTCAAAACTGTTCACAGACAGGCATTAAAAACAATTGCCACACAGTCCAAGGAAATACAAGTTTGTATATATATGTATCTATATATATAGCACCCTGTGAAATAATTGAATTTCAATTTTTGTTTTGTAAAGAATCTTGGTTTGTCTTGTTTCCCCTGAGTTTATCTCAACTAGCAAAATAATTCATTTCAGAGATTTCAGTGACACAATAAAAATAGAAAAACAAAAGCAAGCAATAGAATAAAATACATTGTCTTCCATGTGATTTTTTATAACATAGGATTAACTTGCATTACCAGTAACTGTCACAATGTTTAGCTTGGTATACAGAAGGTATACCTGGCCAGGAATAAGAGGGGTTTCTTCCACTCTCGGAAAAGCTGGATTTTTATTAGAAACAAACAAACCTGTAAAATTGAAAAATTCAATGTTCTGAACAATGCTTCATCCTACGGCAAAATATTTACATTAGGATTTTTTTCAGAAACATACTTCAACATTATTCAAAATAACTTTTTAAATTGTACTTTCATTTTTTTCAACTAATTTTATATTTATGTATTTCTTAGTACTAAATGACTTATATGCTCTGCCTTTTCCTCTTTTATTCTTTTTTATCATCAGTGATTTGAAAGATATTTAAGGATTCCAAATACTAAAAGTCATTTTCACAACAAACTTGCTAAATTTATTCCTTATTACCTTGACACTTTAAAATCCAGTGGGCTGCCAGCTGTGAGCACAAGCAGAAAAGACAGAATGATAAATTGTATTGAAAACACCTGGATAATTTTTCTTCCCTGTTTCCACCTGAAAATCCAAAGTATTGTTTGTTTAGAGACTGAATTTATGCGATATGCGCAACATTCTAAAGAACAGTAAAGACATTCTTTAAAGAATGTTATATATAAACCGATTCCAAGCTTATATGAAAGCAACCTTCAGAGCATCCTCTACCCATTGATTTTGCCCACTGTAGGAGAACTTTTTATCTCCCTGAAGTCCACCAGACTTACTTCCCCTCCCCCTGCCCAAGACAATAACTATTTATTTAGTTGCCAAGGCTATATTTGTAAAATAAAAATTTTATCTAATAAGTCTTAATATACTATCAAGTTATGATTGTGTTTCTTTAATAGAGGATGAAATTATTCTTTCACTAGCTAATAATAACTGAGGAAAAATAATCTGAATCTGAAAATACATAGCAAGGTAATGGAAAAGTAATTGATTTAGGACCAACTATGCATAGCCACTGTAAAACAATTGTGAACCTGAAGGGACAAGTTCTCTTCTCAGTAGTCTTGTATTGGGTTTTCGTGACCTGTTTCTAACATGTATCTCTCCAGCTGCTATGGAAGTCAATTTTTATATACCCATCACTGCATACAGATACATGATTACAAATCAGCCTTTAGAATCAGATAGACTTTGAGGTGCTGAAAGGGAAGATAAAACATTCTTTCACCCAAAAATAAGGATAATAGTTGAAACTGGAGAAATTTAAGTTTTGTTGATTTGTAGTCTGTCATGATGAGCTATAAAAAATCATAAGTACTTTTAAAGGACATGAATATTCTCCTGAAAAATAAAGTAATTTTTTTTGAAGGGGAGAAGGGGGAGTTGATTAGTTGTGGGGTTTTGTTTGTTTTGTTTGTTTGTTTATTTGTTTGTTTGGGGTTTGGTTTTGTTTTTTTTTTTTTTTCAGTGAAATAATTAGTTCTGGTGTGTGCCAAGCCTTTGCAAGTGCTGACTGTTTTGCAAATATTACCCTGATTGATTGGTACCATTCCAGAGTGTCTTTGTCAAGTTTCGAGACCATGATTTTTTAATTTCTCTCCTTCCCGGTGTTCTCCTTTTCTCCTTGCAACAATAAGGAATGGCAGGCTATGTGGGAAGTGAGACCATCTAGCAAGCTTAAAACCAGAATCATTAAATAGTATTATTATGTCAGATTCTAACAGAATTACTGGACACACATAGGGAAAAAATGAAACCCCAACAGATTAATTAATTAAATGATCCAAACTATAGAAGAACGTGTAAAGCAATTGACTGGCTGAGACTGTTCCCACAATTAAGAAGATAGGTGCATTCTGAACTTCTGTCCTACTTGACAAAGAGTGAACACAGAAGAGGCAGGCAGGTTCTCAGGATGATTTAAACTATCTCAGAAGCTTTCAGACATTCATCTATCCACAGATATTCTTCTACCTACTGTTAGTAGGTCATTATGTAAATTTCTTTTCTCTAGTTTTTGCAAGTATGTTTAACAACACAACAGAGAATGTACGAGTGAAGGCAGAGTCACTTAAATTACACGAAGAGAAAGCAAAAGATGAGCTTAGAAACATTAACACATATCTGCCAATTGAATCACATATATATGTAAAGCTGCCACTCTAAACTCCTTTGATAGTTACAAAGAATATTGTATCTTTAAATTAATCATTAATAGTGTTGTACACATAAAATAGCTCTTTGATTACTGCCTTTTTCAAAGGCTCTTTCTAGAGACCAGGACACTTTCCTGCTAAACTGTAAAAATAAATAAATAAAACAAGTGACAACATCTTGTCTAGTATGTAGCACATATAATTCAAGTGTGAGATGTAAGACAACACAGAAATTTCTTTGGAAGGGACAGGAGGGGCAAGACCGTACCCTTTCTGCATCTTTATGGGACCATTTAGCACCACTCACATGGTTGGGCATTACATCCCTCTCTGTCCCAGATTGCATCTACTTTTCACCACAAGATATAGACAGCTAAATCAAATAACAAAAATGTGTTGTATCAGCTGACTCAGGAATTCAAAGAACCTTCTAAAATAGGAAATTTTGTCTGGTGAAGACTGAAATAAAAATAAATTTGCTCATAGACACGTGTCAAGATAGTGGAATACTTGGGAATAAAAGTCTGTTTCTTTGTTCCCTTTAGCATTCTTGACAATATACTCACCCTCTGTAGTTTAAAGCATGCTAACCTAGTGATCTTGAAAGATTACACTTTAACTCTGTCATAGAGTGAACAGTGATCAGCTGGCCTCTGTAACTCAAGAAGATATTTTTTACTAACTCAGAGGCAGCTGTCTACACAACCAATTGATCCACTCAACTGATACAGCCACTGTCTTGACTCTTTTGGGTTGAGATAAATTCAGTTTTCTTTACAGCAGCTGTGGCCACTCCATGTATTCTTCCCTGAACTTTATGAGCACATATCACTTGTGCCCTTCTCTGAGCCTTCTTCCATTGCAGGCATCTGTTGGTGAGTCACACTGGTGCAGGAAATATACTGTCCATATATGTACAATCCTATATAAATAACATCACAATGAAAGACTAGTTGCAATCTTTGTAAAAAACTCAACTATAAGTCTTTTTTGTTTTTCCTATGGAGTTGAATTCAAAGCAATCTCAATTTTTTTTCAGTACGTCATCTTGTGCCTGTTGATGTGATACTCATTAACTCAGCATGAGTTATAATAATAGACACACTAACAAGTAAAAGATAAAAAAGATACTATTTTAGTCACTGAACCAAAGCCTGTTGTTTAATAACAGAATTTTAGCTAGTAATGATAAAAAATCTTGCAGTTCTTCTCTACTGAAACAGCATGTGTCAAAAATATAGAAATTTCTTTTAATTTTTAATGACATATCCTAAAACTTTGCTGCTTTGATCACCAAGTTAATGAGTACTTAGATCCTTAGAGAAAGGAATAATAAATAGCAGCCATAAGAATTATAGGTGAACTTGGAAAAGGACTCAGGCCAGCAAGCATTTTGCTATACTTTTTGAAATGTTTGAAAGTATTATCTGAAGAATTGCAATCTTTGGATATTCCTTTCTCACACTTCAAAATATTTAGTACTTGAAGTACTGGGAATCACAGAATCTTTTATGCTGAAAAAGACATTTAAGATCATTGAGTTCAACCATTAACCTTGCACTGCCAAGTCCACCACTAAAAACCATGTCCCTAAGCACCACATCTACACATCCTTTAAATACCCACAAGGATGGTGACTCAACCACTTGCCTGAACTGCTTATTCCAATGCCTGACAACCTTTTCTGTGAAGAAATTTTTCCTAATACCCAATCCAAACCTCCCCTGGTGCAACTTGATGCCATTTCCTCTTGTCCTGTTGCTTCTTACTTGGGAGAAGAGACCGACACCTTCCATGCTACAACCTCCTTTCACGTAGTTGTAGAGAGCGAGAAGGTATCCCCTCAGCCTCCGTTTCTCCAGAGTAAACAACCTCAGCTCCCTGAACCACTCCTCATCCGACTTGTGCTCTAGAGCCTTCACATCTAGCATACCATTTAACTAAAGCCAAAACATTTAAACTTTTATGTCTGCAGAGGCTATTAAGATGAGGGAAGTTCCAAATCTGTCTTCTGTATTTCAGCAAACTGTGAGGGAATCATTTACAGTGAAACTCACGAGATATAGTATAGTTGCAGGTAGCATTTATTTTATAGACATTTTAATGTGTTGAATTCAAAGATGCTAAAAACCAAATGTATTTTATTTCCAGGACCTGCATCAGTCAGCATTGAAAATATTTTTTTTTTTGTAAACTTTTGAACTTGGCAACTGAGTAAAATTTTAGCACAAATTTTAATATTTTACTTATAGTCAATGCACTATTGTAATATTAAGAAAATGGTATCAACATGTAAATAATAACCAGCTTTATCGCGCTACTGTCTGAATGCAGTGTTTGGATGTGTGCAGCAGTACATTTTAACATGTGATATAGGTTTACCTTTTTTAAATTTTTTGTTGCAAAGTAAGCACCAACACAGGAAAACCCAACTATTGCATGCACACTTTTTAGAACTATATCTTGAACTTGTGACACTGGGATGATGCTTAATTTCAATTTTACTACAAAAGTGTGCATTTTCTGCCAACAGTAAAGTGCTGAATAAAAGCCGAAATAAGTAATAAGAAGTGCCAGTGATGTTGCACTATGTAACAGAATAACGTGCTTTCTAACTTGCATTTAAATGCTATTTTACTTTAGGAAGTCTGGAAAAATTAGAGTACTCCACAGACCCATGAATTTACTGTCAGTCCAACTAATGTTTTAATAATCTTATAGGCAAAATCACCTAATTAAATCAGAAAAAAAACCTAATTGAGTTATAGATTGTTATAACGTTTTTACAGAATAAGTCCTCCTATTATCTGCCTATTTTTAGCAGTTTTACACTCAACCTCCCAGCACACCTCTTGGCTGCCTTCTGTTGGCAGTTTCAGTCTTCCTCAAGAAAAGCAAGGCACTGGTGTTCAGCATCCTTCCCTCTATGCCAGGAGGAGTATAATATTCACAGGGGAAGGGAGAATGTTCCTCCTCAATCATCAAACACCCTCTGCCTCTTAATCCACTTTGGAGTTTAAGAAAAAAGTGTAGGGACATGCCCTTTCATTGCTGCAACAGGTTTAACTAAGTTTTGGATCAGTTATATATGCAGCTCTGCAGACTAGCCAGAGAATCTAAAAATTAATAAAAGAATCAGTGAGAGACCCTTGCCACAATTTGAGTGGTATTTTCCCCACTGAATAGGTGAAGAAATTAAGGAAATGAAGATATTTCCCCTCATAGACACGTTTTTGGACTTTCACTAAGGGACTTTCAGCAAAAGTAAGAATCCCATTCCCAGTGAAACTAAACGGTGAGCATATTTTACATTACATTGTAAAGACCTATTCAGATAAGGTATCTGAAGGTAAGGTGATCTTTTTGCAAGACACACATTTTGCATATGAACATGCTCAAATAAAAAATGAAAAAAGTCTACTTGTCAAAATCAAATGGAACTCAAAATACTGATTTTCAATAATATAAAAAAATTTTCTGTTACAGTTTTAATTTTTCTGCAGTTTTTAATCAATCTGAAGTGATCCAAAATTATTTACAAAGAAAAAAAACAAAACAAAAAAGCAGAATACAAAGAGGGAATACAGAAGTAGGATTTGCAGATCAATAATGAAATATTATTAACTTGAAACAGATTCACAAAATAAATTTTTCTGAGTGTAATATAAAAATAAAATTAAATGACTGAGAAAAGATATCCATTTCTGATAGTAAGCAATATGTATATTGCATTTCTAATTGTTCTTTTATTAATCTTCTAATGTACACTGCGGAATCTTGTAATCATATTCTCCCAGAGTTTCTATTTGCATAATTAAGTACTCAACATATAATTTGTCACACCTTATGTTATATAAGGCTTAGTAAGCCCCATTCTTCCTCTTCCCCTGACTTAGTTCTATTGTGCCCGTGTTGAATATCTAAAATATTTGTGTCAAAGCACACGTTTAGCCTCAACATTCAGAGTCTCTTACTATTTCCTTAAGGAAAAACATTCTGTGATGTCTTTCTCTTGCAGTGGCAAAGCTGAAGTCAAATGCAGCAGGTGTTCAAGAGGAAAATCAATGCATATGTATTAGTCATATTACTTTGCATTCTTGCGTCTATGTGTGTATGTGGATGCATACATTTCCATACACATGTTACATACATAAACATCTATCCTCAAATAAACCTTTGTGTATTTTAATTACCTATCACCCGGTTTCAGAATGCTGCAGGTGCCACACATACTTGAATGTTAAGAATGCAGTTTTCTTTTAGGACAGTCACGTCACCTGTCACCAATTTATTGGGTCATCTCACATAACACAGTTATCCTCAGGTTATTGCTGGTGTAGGAAAAGTACTGCTCACTAGATAACTTAGTCAGAGAAATCATCAGTTCATTTTGCATGAAGTTTTAAGAGCAAAGCATGTAGTTTAAGTTAATTATATAGGTTCTCTCTAAGGCAGAAAAAAAAAAAGTGAGATGACATTCGCTCTAGAGGGACATATCTTTCTACTTCATTGCCTATAAAGAGATCTGATACAACTACTCAGGTTAAATGCTTTCATTTTTGACAGCTAAATTCAAGTGAGATGAATTCCACATTGGTTACCAGATACTGTGGAAAATTTAACCTAAGTAATTTATCTAAGGTCATATACAAATGGTATCATATTTAATTGAATCCTATTTTCTTAAATTCATGACTAGTGCTCTAACTATTGGCCTATTCTTCCTCTCCGTGAAAAGTGACTAAGTACATTTTTTTAATGGTTTTTAATCTGTGTTTAAATTCAGTTGAGGATGTCAGGCATTAGGTCAGCTCACAAGACCAAGTAACAGTCATCTACCAGCAATACCATATTTTTAATACCTCCTTGTTTGTCTTCCAGTTCTGTGAATGGAGACAGTAAGAGGTATAGACTACTGAAATGTGAAAAATCTCAGTCTCAACAAACATCTGGCTGTCTTACACAGGCAAGACAGTTTGGAAAGTATTCCTTTGTTTATCATGAATTTATAATTCATATATACCCTGTTGAACTTACGAGAGTGGAGGGTGTTTTCTGCTCACTCATGGAAGCAAATGATTAGATAATCTAACTAATCAAAAAAGCAAGTAGCATATCTTTGGACAGAAGTGACTTAAGGTATGGGACTGGGAAACCAGAGGAACAGTCAAAACTGTAAAAGACTTAGAAAGATTGATTTTTTTTTTTTAAATTATAGCAGCAGCAAAAACCAAACAAGCAAACAAATAAACAAAAAAATCCTAATGTAGGTTATGAGGTACTTATTGAGGAAGTCTGCAACTGGTTATAACCAGTTGAAAAATTATCCAGAAAATTTTCCTTAGGGAAATACTCTTTTGTCTAAAATTTGTTAAATTCAGAAATAAAAATTCCAACAGATTTTAATTTAGAAAAAGATTAGGAACAATCTGATTTTCCTCTGGCATAGATAGTTAATTTTGAAATTTTGTGTAAGAATAAAAGCATCAACACTTCAATCAAAACTTGAGAGTTTCAAAACATTTTTTCCTGGATAAATTTTCCACATTTTTGCCTTTTGATTTCAGTTCAGGATTACTGCTTTCTAAACTCAGAATTATTTCTGGGCAGATTCATTAAAATGTGATAAAGTTTTAAAAGTAAGTATAGCTCTTGTCAGGTCTCTACAATTGCTGTGTAAATTCTGGCTAAGAATTAATTTTCAGGAAATCCTGAACATTTTTTAATAAATACAGAGAGAACTGAAGTTCTTAAAAAATAAAATGTCCTTAAAACAGACCTGAAACCAAATATTTTTTCTTAAAACCTCTACATTTTAAAAATTGAAATTTACCATGTGCCAGCTCAGAAATATTAATATTGAGGTACCAGCTATGTAAAACAAACATTTCAAAATGGAAATACTGTTTTTCTCTTGAAAAGTCCAGTGTTGAACATTTCAACAGCAAATACTTTTGGAGTTATGTCAATGAAGTCTCATAAGAACTGAGGTGTTTTTCTGAACACCTCTCCTCAAACCCCACAAAATAACACTTACTAAAGTTCCTCGGTACTGACAGAGTAGAGATGTTGATATTTCTGCACCTTCTCTAGGAAAGGTTCTTATTTCTAAGTCACACTTCCTCACATAATGATTTTAGTGAGTTTTGGTAAACAAGTAAATAAGAGAAAGAGTAGGACACCTACTATTAGTGTCCTTATGATCTCAAAGAACAAAAAAAAAAAGGAAAAAGATTATCTTCTCCCTTTAGGGAACATTTGATTCCAAATTTTTATATTATTGTAGCTACATGATATGCTTTACTTGCAAGAGCCGCAATTTATAACGAATCACACCAAATTATTATTATTATTAAAGCATTAGAATTCCACCATATGGTAGAAATAATAAAATCTCCTAAAACAATACCAATATAGCTTCAAAGATTACTGATCTTTTTCCTACAAGTGAAACAGCTCAAGTAAATGAGATTAAGGGAAAACAAACACAATGATAGTATGGCTGTTATAATTCCACAGAGTATAAATGACTGGAATGCAGATATGAAATTGTACACATAATAAAATTAAAATGACACAAAAACTAAAAGCAATGAAAAAGACAAACAAAACCCCCCACTTTTTTAATGAGAAAATTGAAAAAAAAAGTTTTTGAGGCCTTCTCTCTGGAAGTCACACAAAAAATAATAAATAATAATTTTGGAGGTAATGTGTGTTCTCTAAACTCTATCACTTTGTTTGAATTTTGCATTTTTGCTATACATTTAGTGAATGAATTCAGAGTTTTTTATGAGTACATGTTTTAGTAAAGATTAAGAGCTCCTTGATTGACACTGTACGTAATGTGTACTTCATGTGTACCATTCTCAGGCACTTCTGTGGCTTCTAACACATCAATAGCCCTTGTGACTTTGTTGCCATATGGATCTCCATCCTCTGTTTTCACTGAGACAGCAGACTGAAGGACCTAGCTAGCACACCATCATTCAAACATTAGTGTACTACCCCCAGACTTACTTCTAGAGAGCCTGGTTTCATCCCTTTCCCCCCTTCAAATATAGTTTAAAGCTTTTTCAGTAAGCCCCGCTAACTCCTGTGCAAAGATCCTTTTATCCTCTTGAGACAGGCGTAACCTGTCTGTTGCCAGCAGGTCTGGTGTCCTGTAGACTGACCCATGATCAAAAAAACCCAAATTTCTGCTGACAACACCAGGCTCTGAGCCTGGTATTGATCTGCTGGGTCTTCCTGTTTCTTCCTTCATCGTTCTCTGCAACTGGAAAGATGAAGGAGAACACTACTTGTCCTGATCCCTTGATCAGTTGTCCCAAGGCCCTGAAGTCTGCCTTTATTGCCCTCAGACTTCTTTTTCTAACTTCATCGCTGCCTACCTGAAAAATCAATAATGGATAGTAATCTGAGGGTTGTACCAGGGTAAGAAGCTTTCTCTTCATATCTTTAACCCAGGCCTCAGGGAGGCAGCAGACTTCCCCAAGAAGTGGGTCCAGTCTGCATATTGAGCCTTTTGTTCCCTTCGGAAGGGAGTCTCCTATGACAATAACCCATCTTTTCTTCTTTATGGAACTGGTTTTGATGCAGGGTGCAGGCTGACTTATCCTTGGCGTCACCCCCGAGCAAGAGGTTTGGTTCAACTTGCAGAGCCTCATTCTTAGGCATCTGGGAAGATGGGAGAGTCACGGAGGAGATGCACTTGCTGTGCCAGGCCGGAACATGTCACAATTGTCCCCTGTCTCTTCAGTCACCACATTCAGCCAGGTGGAGAGAGGACAGGGAATCCTTCATATCATGCATCCTATATGCCTGTGGGGCCTGTCCCAGGGAATGTAGGGTGCAACTCCAGTGGTCTATCTCTCTTGCACTCCCTGATAATCCTCAATGTACTCACCTCCTTCCAGAGCTCTGCCACTAAGAGGAGTTCCTCTACTGGGACACGCTTCCAATGGGGTGCTCGCTGCTGCCACCCAGTACCACCAGAAAAGCAGGTACATCCTCCAGCCTGTCACCTGAGTGGCAGCGTGTTCCTACCCGAGCTCTGTCTGGAAAGCTCTGTTAGTTGTCAGTTTAGTCTGATGGCTAGGAAAAATAGTGTCCCTACCACTACTTTGTTGAATAGTTCAGCACAACACAAAACAAGATGGTGAGAACCTGAGAACAATGCACCCCTCATCTCTCGCATTGGACATACACCCAGGCATTTGTATCTTCTCACCTGAAGAGATAAATCAAAATCACAATTGTCTAAAGACTCAGGAAGAAAACTCCTCTGTTGAGGGAAACTTTACTCCATCCTAATCTGCACAGAAATGTTTGGGGGTTTTGTTGTTGTTGTTCTTTTGTGGGGTTTGTTTGTTTGTTGGTTTTGCTTTTTTTTTTTTTTCCCCAAAACATGCACATAGAAATACAGATATATATTGTTCATATATATATATATGTACATTTTTCTCAAACAAAACCTTTTTTCAGAACATTAAATTTCCATGAATACTTCTATCAAATCAAAATGTTTAAACACTTTTGTAATTGGTTTAATTAAAAGCAAAAAAACCCAACCCCTCAAAAAACCTCAAACTCTCAAACCAACAAACTTACATATTTCTAACTGTCAATACATAAAATAAAACAAAACTATGAACTGAGTTTTAGGGCAGTAGTTGGAAGTGGAGTCAGGAACACGTTAATATTGAATAAGTCAGAAATCTAATAATTTTAAATATTTTTCCTATTCAGATCACTCAGAAGGTACATGTTCACAGGGTAAGTTTACATTTTTCACAAAACAATGCTTAAAAATTTTCCATATGCCACGGGAAAATTTTCAACCAGCTGCATATTTCATTTATATACTGTATTAGTATTTTATATTAATATCTTCTTAATCCAGGGCTTCATTCTGCCTATGTCATGTCAACTGGCCAAATCTGACCTGTTTTTTGACTACTTTTGAGGTGTTCTCCTACCTTCTTCTTCTTCTTTTTTTTTTTTTTTCCCCAGCATATATGAATTTCTATGTCTGCTAAAAAGAAAAGGTTTATCTACATTTAATTGCCCAAAATTTAAAAATTCATCTAGAATGCATTTCAAAATACTCCTTACTACAGCTTCAGAAGTTCAAGTCCTCCCATAAAGACCTAATGTGTCTGGAATTAACATTAAAATTATTAGATTTCATCTTCCAGTTAAACATATCTTCTTTATATATTACATATCTTCTTTAATATATTAATTGAATTTTACTTTTCATATTTCCATATTTTATTATTATAATGGCTTGTAAATACACATAAGAAATATGTTCATTTAAAAAAATGTTAAAAGCTACTCAATACCTTATGACATTAATATAGCAGCTGCCTACTGAAATTGTCAACTTCATTTTAAAATGCCATTTTCTGGGATCATTAAGAATGCAAGATGCATGATTATGCTATAAAATTCACCCTCTATGAAGAATAGATGCACACAGACAGAAAACTATTAATAGTTGGAATCACAATCAGGTGTCTGTTTTTTTCATGTTTTTTTTCACAGTTCTATATGTTATTCTTAACAGCTATTTTAAACAAAAGCTTGATATTTTCTTTTCCCAGCCATTTCACTGGAAATTTGTAGAAGAACAAAAAGATATAATTTTCCTTTTAGATCTGAGATATGTCAAGTAGATTTTTTATTGTTGTTTAATTGAGTAGTTTTGCTGCCAAAAGAGTAGCTTTTTATGAAGTGGCCCATGGTAAAATTGGATTTTCTTTTTAAATCTTCCAAATGCTTCTCTATTCTTGCTGATTGTTAGCAATTTCCTATAGGTTTCTAACATTAATTTTAAATTGCAGTTGACAGTGAGCCCATTTAAATATCGTACATGTTACATACACATAAGCAAATGCAACTTACTAAAAGTACAGTGATTTAACCTGATAATTTTCTAAAAGTGATTCATAACATATAAAGTAATGACAAAAGCTAGGATGATGTATTCCTTTGTTTTTCTGGTCTCATATCCTAGCTAGAACAGGACTGGTCATTTAAGTTCTCAAGTACTTCAAAGTATTTTGCATATTTATATATGTAGACTGGGGCCAAATGCCCAATCTTGTAAAGTTTAACCTTAGCAATCACTGAAAATGTGATAGGAAAATATTAGGACCATTTATTTTAAATAAAAGATTGATCTGAAGTGAATTCATTCTGACAAAGAGAGCTGGAAAGACCCATTCAATGAAAAAAAGAAAAAAAAAAGAAAAAAGGTGGTGCAGAAATTGCCAATACCAGTCTACTGTCTTACTGTCTAATTTTCCATCAAATTCTGTTTCAGAATAGTTTTCTAAGGAAATACAGAATATTGCATTTATAGAAAACCTTCAGTAAGATAATTTTTTTCCTGTTTCTTCTGTATGACAGCAATAAGTAACTGAAAATTAGATTTCTAAGCCAGTAGTTTGCTATTTTTTTTTATCTGAAGGTCTCAGTTATGATAACTAAAATAAAAAATGAATATGAAAAATACTTTTTCTAACTTCACAATTCATACTGCATTTTTAAGTTATATTACTCCAGTAATATATTGTTTTTAGGGAATGTATATGTTAAATAATTTTTTATTGCAGCTAAAAATATGGTAATTTCGTAGTATGTTTTTTTCATCCTTTTTCTTCTGCCCAAACCAAAATAATAAAGAACAAGTAATAAGCTTTTTCTGTGTTTAAGTCGTCTTTAAACAAACCAGTTTTGGATATTCTCTCACAGATTTGCAGAGGTTAGAATACTAAAAAGGTTCATAGTAAAAAAAAATAGAAAATACATATTTTCATTTCTATTATGTGAAAGTGAAAATTTACAGTGCTGAATGTCTACAGGAAAATATTTTTTAAAAGGAGTATTGTGGGGAAAAAAAAAATGAAAATTCCGTACTCCAGCCTCAAATATCTTAAATTAAAATAAACACAGTGACAGAAGGAGCAGTCTGGTCTAATGATTGTTACAATTTTTAAATTTTGAATGTGTTTTATAGCTAAAATAATAAAGAAATTAATCTGTTTGTGAATTTTGTGTTAAAAGATTTTTTTAAAAAGTCATTGAAATACCAGGTTTCTTAGGGAAAAAGGCGCAGTTATGACAATGAGTATACTTTGCCAGAAAGCACTGTGTGTAAACTATAATTTAATGTCGAATAACCTCATCCAGTCTCTTCATCAAGCCTATAAAAATTGTTCCAAGTGAAGCATTTTAAAAAAATATATTACATTTCAAATTAAAGGCTTCAATATGCATCTTAATACAGTTAAATGCAGATCATATTTAGGAACAAAGAATGTACAAACCACTTAAGAGATAAAAGTCAGTACTCTCAAATGAAATTATGCTGAAAAGGATCTAGAGACCAAGCTGAATGCAAACTCTGAGTGCTGCTATGATTGACTCATAATAAAGAACATTCCTTTTACTGATGTTAGTAAAGAGTAATAAATCAATCTTTGGAAGAATATGAAACGGAACATCAAATACAAATGGGGATAAATTCCTCATGTGCTTTAAGATACATCATTGCTAGAATCATTGCCTGCATCAGTAGTCGCATTAAAATAATCAGTTTGATCATACCTATTCGATACTTTTAGAAGTGTATTTGAATAGAAATCTACTGGAAATGGACATGCAATTAATTCCCTCTCAATGTATGCCTGTGATGTATTTTAAAAATATTTTGAGGCTTATAGATTAGCGAGGACATTCTTACACTATTTTTGAGACACGTCTTAAATACCTGAGTTGGGAGTTTTAATCAAGAAGAGCTCTACTTAGAAATGAGAACACCTTGGTTCCTTCATGACAAAGTAGTTCACATTCAAATTCAGGAGGTATTACAAACTATATCTGTATTAGTAATTAAGCAGTACTCAACCATTTCACTGGACTTTTGAAGAACACAGAGAAGACAGAAATTAGACCTGTGAATTCCAAGGCGCTGGTATTTCATACAAGGTTAATTTTTAAACAAAACAGAAGTGGCACACTTTTGTCCTTTGTCAACAAACAGACTTTCAGACAATTCCTGGGCAGAATTTGGGATTTAGCACATTTCAAATGAAGTTCCTAAATATTAATGACAATTACTGGTAATGATCAATATAAAGTCATTTGGAATAGTCCTCCAGCAGTATCACAAGAGTCATCATATCTGTACATGCTTATGCCTTTTTGCCACGTTGCACATGGCCCAACATCATGCTACAAAAATTTAAGTCCAAGAAGGTACATGAGTCATGTTCTGTCCTTTGACATGAAATGTGCAAAAGTGTTTTTGACAAGTATCTTCAGAAGAGGATATCTGTCACTGCCACCTGAGACAAATGGAGTGAGAAATGGAGTGAGAAATAAAGTGGATCCAGGCCTGTCTGGATCTCTCTCATTCCAAATCCCTAACTTAACCTATGACTTGAAGGTATGTGGCATGAAGAAAGCAAGCACATTTTGCAACTCAGGCAGAACATAAACCTCTAAATGGCTTCACTAAGAGGGAAGGATATGTATGGCCATTCCAGTGTGCTGCAGCACAACTGCAGCTGTGTGTCAGCCTACACAGATCTTCAGGTGCTATTGGAGCTCTTGTTGCCTGGGTCCTGAAGGTGGTATTCCTACATCTGCCTCCCACCCTATCTGCTGCTGCAGCAATAGCCTTCCTCCATGGTATGCTGGTCACTAGGTACCCCTCTCCCACCCCACACACTGCCATTTCCATCACTCCTCGTCACACTCACTAGAATTTGGCAAGCTGCCTAGTTCAGTGCTCCTTTCCAATAAAGCCTCTTTTCCTCATGAGAGCAAGCAACTCACCCATGTCCTCAGTGCTCCACCTTTTTCCTTGGCCTTCGTCAGGGAAAGCGTAAAAGTTGTTGGCTGGTGCGGTAGAGGACCTATATATTTCTGTACAGCCTAGGAATATTTCTGCAACAGAGGTTGTGGTGGGTAGCAGGGACGGAGGTCAGAATAACCAAGGTCTTTTGGGAAGACTGGATTTGGCTAAGGGGGAATGGCAAACAAAGCATTACACAAGACATTAAACATTTTGTGACATTTCCTGTCTGTTTAAATTACAGAGATGAAGACAGGAGATGGCACAGAAACAGGAGATGGCATAGAAACAGGAGAGTGAGAAGAGACCTATAAGCATCTTGAGAGTTTCAACTGAGAGACTTGTTACTAAAAAGAGATGAAAGGCTATAATCCACGCCTAGAAACAGGCTGTCAGTATGAAGCTCTTAAGAGAGTGCAGACAGAACAAGAAGTATCTGGGGAACTTGCAGACTGTGTCCCTGAGGAGTGTAGAGGGAGCGAAGCCATTTTGGGGTTTTGTTTGTTTGTTTGTGGCTTTTTTAAAAAATCATTACTGGAACTCTGAAAAGCCTTTTTAGGTTTTAGCCACCATATCCATAAGGACTGGGCTGCAACAAACTCCAAGACAGATAAGAATAGGCATCCCCATGTCTGCATCCTCATAGCTGCAAGGAAGCTTGGCAAAAAGGAATGCAAGGACCAATTCTGCTGTCATGCATCACTTTGAAATTGCTCACCGCTGTCCTTGCACAGGAAATCGACTGCACTTCAGGAAATCACACACAAACGCTGTTTAGGAGGGGTGGCATGATTACTCACACAATTTTCAGGAACATTCTGAAGGAACCAACAGAAAGTGAGCTTGATGCCTCTCCTTGTGGCCAAAGTCAGGATTGTAACTTGGAAATAGCACCTTTCACAAGGCAGTGTACCCTTCTGCAAACTGACACTGATGATCAGGAAAAGGACGTTCTTCTGGAATGATCATGAAGGACAGACATATGCAAAGAGTATAGTTAGTTGGTGTCGTATGTTCATGGTGGTTGACAAAAATGACCACTGTGACTACTGATGCATTCACAGAGGATTCTGAAGAAATAATTCAAATTGCAGCAAATGCTCCTATGCAGTTAGAGGAACCACAATAGGTGAAAAAGACTAGAGGCCTAATAAATATTGCTGAACACTAATCATGGGTCAATGAACTTGCTGTCACTTGTCCATCCATGACCATTGCTCCCCTATCACGATCTTGAAGACCCCAAACCGGTTATCCACTGGCTACTGAGAGTCAGAGAGCAGCAAAACTCAACACAACAATGGCAACTCTCTTCTCCCTAAGTAAGGGTTCATGGAAGTGCTGCCCAGGGAGATGGGCTTTCTTGCATCTGATGTTCAGCACCAGTTCCCATGGGATGTCACATTTATAGTGCAACATCTTCCCATCAGAAATGTACAGTTTCCATCATGGTGCTGAGTATCAATCTGGTAGCCGCAAGCTGGGGATATCGAATGGACCTTACATTGCCTGAGACATGTCATAGTGTGGACATGAGCAGAACCAGGAGGAACCTGAGAAGCTTGAGCATTCCAAGATGCAGTGTGGCAGGGCAAATGTGGTAGGCAGTGACTGTAAAGTGGCCACTACCACAGTATGAACTTGCGTGGAGCTGAAATCCTTTATAAAGCAGCTGTAGCCGCAACGACATGCCCTGCACAGGGTAGATGAGAGAGGAACATGGTGTGTCTGCAGCGCCTGAGGTACGTAGTTGAGAGGATGAAAACGCTTCTAAGATGTTTTCTGTGATAACAACAAGGCCAACAGCTTGCAGCTGGGACACTCTCAACTTATTCTGGGCAACAGCAACTATCATAGCACAAATTAGACAGAGTTCAGTAGCCCTCAGCATCAAAAATTATCTCACGTGTATTTAAATTACTGGTATAGAAGTCACCTACTGTCCCTCATTGTAATTACTAAGAAGTTAGTGCTCTTGTAAGAGGTTTTATTACAGAAATCAAATACTCCTTCTGATTAAATTAACGAAAATTCAAACTAGGTGATTACAAGATTCTTTCTGGCATAATGTTAAATCGATGCCACGTTAGACACTGGCAAATATGGGCAATTTTTAATCAGAAATGCAAATACAAATTTTGCAGCCATAACTGACTGAAGACTTGTTTCACCTTCCAATACCTATTTATCACTGTGCATTGCAAATGACATTATACACACTTAGTTCAGCACTTGACCTAGTCTAGCCAAATTTGAATATGTTTTCCCCTTAATCTTTTGCAATGCTTGAATACAGGTTGACTTGAATTTTAATTTATAATTTTGGAACTTGTTCATTCTGCTAAGAAACATGCAAATAAATGCCGGTTTCTTGCTGAAATATTTTATCAGCAGCGGTAAACAAAGTAAAGCTTCAAGCTTTATTTAAAGTTATTTTTTGAATGCATATGATATATATTCACATTTTTTCCCAGATTTATAGTGGCATAAATCCTATATCAAATACAAAGCTTTCTTCAAGGCTCCAAGTCCAGCACCTATTTAAGTTAATGGGAAACTCACTCTTAATAATATCTAATTAAGCAAAAAATAAATTGTTGAGGTCAAGTTCTCCATTGTATACCTATGTAAATTAAAGTGACTCGACATTTCCACAATAGAATTAAGAGCAAACAACATTATTTGCACGGAAGGCAAAACAAGATCATTCATTGCTAACATCCTACTATACATACAGAAGCCCATATCAGCATCACAGTAACATACAGCTATAAAAGCCTGTGTGTCTATATGTGTCTATACATATATATAGACATACCACTTAAACCCATTGAAGAAATTGATTTAATTCAGAGTGTTTTGTGAAGCAATTTAAAACTGTAACCCTAATCATTTTCAGTGCAACTTCTTTGGCAGAAAGGTCTCAAACTCTCAGTTTTATTATAAAATCTATTCATAAGGGAGAAAAAGACATTGATATCACTAAAGGTAAGAAAATTGATTTTTTATTTTTAACAGTAACAAAGTAAAAATAATCTGTCTTTAAAATCTCTCTTTTGCTTTAAAAATAACAGTTTTTTGTAGCCTATACCTTCTTAGCCCATGGCATGGTACTTCTTGTAGTTATAAAGGTACTTTTCATTTGCTAAAGCCAACCGAGAAAATGTTCTTACAGAAAAATCTTATGAGCCTAAAGTCCAAAAAGTGTTCAAGAATAGGTAAACTTGAATAAATACAGGTCATGAATTTAAACAAAAGGTTTTTTTAATGTTTGTAAACTAACTCTCCTAGATCACCTGAACAGTTGTGTGACTCCTCCTTCCAGCTACTGAAATAAAATAGAATATTTTAATCCAGAGAAATAAAAACTGAGTTCCCTTAAACTTAGTGGTATATTCAGATGTAGTTATTCTGGTTTTATAACACCAGAGTGTATAATAACTCATACCCTCTCAGGATTGAAAAAGAGGAGAACTTCTGATGCTGATTCATAAATGTACTACATCACCACATTTCCTTTCTTTACTATTTGGGGGTCTTGTTTAGGTTTGCTGTTCTGTTTAATTTCTGTTGCTATTTTTGACATATTTGGAAAAATAACGTATTTTATACAGGATGTCTTTATGTTCCTTCATAGTTGTAAAAACTGCTGTGACACGAGGAAAATATTTCGATACATGATGATGAATTTGTCATTATTTTGCTGAACAGAGTATTCTCTCATTGTAGTGAAAGTAGGAGTTTATTTCTGGTTGGTAAAAGTCAACAATAAATAAAGAACTTGTTGTCTAAATCCTTGAGGTAGTACAGGAGCCAAAGACCAAAATTATCTTGAAACTCATTAAGTAATTGGGTAAGACCTTTTCACTTAGATAATTTTATTTCAGCTTAGTTTTTCTTTCCAATTGAAATTAACTATTACAGTTA
The DNA here is from genome assembly GCF_036013445.1 of Caloenas nicobarica. Taxonomy (NCBI): domain Eukaryota; kingdom Metazoa; phylum Chordata; class Aves; order Columbiformes; family Columbidae; genus Caloenas; species Caloenas nicobarica. Next base: position 129,848,316 of record NC_088245.1, read on the forward strand.
AAACTATTTGTTTTTATTCTGATGTTCTTGGCTTTACAAGCTGTTAGTTTGCTTTTTTGTGTATGTTTATTTTTGCTTATACTTAAACCGTTATAGTAAGAAATCAAATGAAACCTATATAAAGTTTAATCAATGTAAAAGCCATGCAATAATAATTTCAAACATTACAGAAAAATGACATTTAGATATTTACTTTTATAATCTCACCAGAGTCAAGTCTAATTTGGATTAACTCAATTTTAAATGAACAAAAGGTCATTAGAGAAATCCTGTTAATTTTAACAGATCTTTGACCACTTATCCAGATATTCATTAAAAGACAGACATTTTCAAATGATACAAGATTACTTTGTTTATTTTGCAGTGTTCCTTTCTTCAAAGCTGGAACAAATTTGTCTTTAAATAAATTGAATTTATGGACTAGTAGGTGGATTTTGTCTTCTAGAATGGTACAATCACAGAATAATGGGGCTAAGGGGGCCTAAAAGGGCCTTCCAGAAGTTATCTGGTCCAAGTACTAATCAAATTTTGAACATCTTAAAGAACAGAGGTCTCATCTTCTCTCTGGACAACTCATTCCAGACACCCTTATGGTAACCAAGACATATAACATCCACTGTTCTGTTCAAGTCCACAAAACGAGTCATCTCACTAAAACAGGCAACTGGATTGCCCACACACAATTTGCCTTTAATAAACCCAGCTGGCTGTACTCAGTCACCTTCTTGGCCTTCCTGTGCCTGGAGATATGCTGAAAAAAAATGTAGCCAGTTAAGAGATGTTAAGCAGTAGAAATTACGAGCAAAGATACACATTTCTTTTAAGTTAATGGTGACATACAATTTAAAAAATAACAATTTTCACCTTTTTGTGGTAGAGAGGAGCAAATGCTTTATCATATATTTAACATTCAGAATGTAAAATTCATTACAGGTATCGAGGCTCAAAAACTCAAATAGTCCAATCAGCAACTACATTCTCAATGTACAATTAAATACTACTTAATTCATCATTCTTAATTTGTATTTGGTCACAAGTCCTCACATATTTTTGACAATACAAAACTGACATATTGTAATAAAGTCAGCTGTTTTAGTATCTCTCTAGAAAGTGCAGCACTGTGGGTTAAAGAAGCATAAATCATTTTAGTGACTGTTCTGTGTTTTTAGAAACCATGCCTTTCCAGTCTTTGATGAATAATCTCTCTAGTATATAATTTCTAATGGAAACATGCCACATATTAATCAGTATCTGTATGTGTCCACTTATTTTATCCTACGATAAAATGTATAGGTACTGGCAATGGAGCATGGACAGCCTTTGGATAAGATCCAAGAGGCACAGATGGATTGCAACAGCACAAGTTTATTCATAAAAATAAGAAAGGAAACAAAAGCATATGATAATATTTTGGCTGCAAAGATTTAGCAGGCATCATGGAAACAACTGTGCATCTTATACATATCATTTAGCCTTGGCTATTACATTAATCAGACTATTTCTCAAAAAATTAAAATGTATTCTGAGTGTATTACTCAACCTTATTGTACCAAACATAGGCTTCCTAAAACATGTAAACAAGTATGCTCTACATTATTAGAAAACCAGATTCCATCTAGAATAGTCTTCTTGTGTGGTGTGCTGTCCAAAGTTACACTATTTAACATTAAATCCTTTCAAATTATGAACTAAACAGAGCCTGTCTCAGTCACCATATAGAATGCTTAGAAAGAAAACATTTCTGTAACCTGGGGGTTGCTTTGCAGGTGCTGCTTTTCCTCCTGGTTTTCATTCTCTTTATTTGAGGATTTACAAATAATCAGCCTAAAGCTACTTGGAAGAATATTTAAATGATCACTCCACATATACCTGGGAAACTATCATTCTCTGTTAGCTGTTACAGTACAGGTTGAGGACTCTGGACCATCCTGTTTCCAGCACAGTGAACATCTGCTTTCTGAGGGTAACCCATGCCTCATTCAGCCTTTCCTCCCACTTCCGTTGAGTCTTCGGTCTTGACATGGAAACATCGTCAATTTTTACCTGACATTTTCCAAGAGAATATTTCTGTTTACTGAGTATGATGGAATCACAGTTCCCTTATTTGCAATGGCAAAGTATTAAGTATAGGATTTACTATGTTAGCATTATGAAGTTACACATTCTGTAACCTGTTTGGCCATTCTTCTTCTACATAGTAATATGGTAGGAAACTTGGCCTCCAGGAAAAATGTTTTGTTCATAACCTCATGAGAGCCAGGCTTTCTGTGCTAGGCCTTTTGTCTTAATGGATTTATTTTGCACTATTTTTCCTTGAATTATTCATAATGTCTCCTAATAATTGTCAAAATAATTGCCTTTGAAGTAGCTATGAGACATAGTGGCTATACTACTAAATTTGAGATACTGATGCAAATGGATGGTCTAAATGTAACCTCAAGTGTATCTTTACCTAATTACTACAGAGCTAACACCAGGAATTTGTGCTTGTGGCAGTCTGTTCCTGAGCATGGCACTGTTAACTTTTCCTTCAGAATACTCTGGGGAAGTGTCAGAGCAGTTGTATCTGTTACAGCTGTTTTTACAAATGCCAACTTTTGGTGATCAAAATGAGAAAAAATACTGTAAATGTGTTGTGTCCTTACATCATATCATGGTTTAACTTCAGCCAGCAACTAAGACTACGCAGTTGCTTGCTCAACACTCCCTCAAGTGTGATGGGGGAAGTAATCAAAAGGGAAGGAAGAACTCGAGGGCTGAGATAAGAACAGTTTAATAGAATAGCAAAGGATAATAATAATAATAATAATAATAACAATAAAGAAGAAGACAAGGAAGAAGAAGAAGAAGAAGAAGAAGGAGAAGAAATTACAACAACAAAATACGGGCTTTTTTTCTGAAAATAAGATCTGGTGGGAAAGTGTAAAAACAGAGTCAAGAAGATGAAAGACTGAATGCCTAACTCAGTTCAGTAAAAGGAAAGTCTTGTGTGAATTACCTTAAACCATCAAAGAAGTCAGATGCTAAATGTATCTATCAATACTGTCAGGTTAAACAGAGGTAGGACAAGGAAGAAAAAATAATTCAATTCTTGGAGTTGTGATTTTTTCTACACCATGCTTTCCCAAAAAGAAGACATTTCAATTTTGGTAATTTGCATCTGTCTTACTTCAATACAGTGGATATTATGAAATCAACTGTTATTTTGGATATCCCTACTGACATGGTTACTTGTCCACAGAAAAATAAATAAATAAATAACACCATCTGCAAACTCTACAATGATCACACTTTAAAATGTAGAAAGTCATGGTAGAAGAGGGAGAAACAGTTGTTCCTCTTCTCATGAGATAGGAAACATACAGGTTTCTGTGTTGCAGTTTTTAACTGCAGCATGAAGTAAAATTCAGTGAGTACTTTGAGTGATAAAAGACAATCTACTAAAGTAATTCAGCATGTGGATAACTCATCCAGGTTATACACTGTTTCCTTTTGAAACTGTTAGAAGAAAAACAAGGCAAAATGTTGAATATTTTTTATGTTGGTCTCTTGCTCCAGAATTTTAGACGACTTAGTTTATTTTAAGTAAGTCTAAGCTTCAGAAAGTAACTGATAAAAGTATTAAGGAGAAAGCAGAGTGAATTAATAAATTATATGAATTAAAATAAATTTGTTTTTAAAGAAAACCTACTGTAAGTGATACAGTTGAAAAGCAATTGGAATATAATAACATTTCTTTGTTAAGGAATTTTAAAAACAACTCAAAGAAGACTGGCTGAGATTACATTAAGTTTTTTATGCAGCAAGTAAGAAAAAATAAAAGGTATTGGAAAGAAGAGAAGATCTAAGATTATCCTCTGGCTGTCTGACCTTGTCTAGGCACCTTACTTCTTAGATGAAAAGTGCTATTTTTGTATTCAGAATTTAGTCCTGAGTTCAGGTGAAACTTAGTATCTTCAAAAGAAAAAACAAAATGCAACAACAACAACTAATCAAACATGAAATTTAGTAGTGCAAATACATCTGTATACCTAGGGAATGTTTTTTAGCATGTCTTTGTTACCCGAAAGCAAAGAGAAAGCCTTGCTGAAAGACCTCTTGTTGTTCTTAAGAGCTTAATCCAAAATATACCTGAACTATAACAGCAATCTCGTGAGGCTTTAGAACAGTTAGAGGGAGAAATCACTAGACTGCTCCACTAATGCTAGGGTACTAAATATAAAAGGAGAAAAATCAAGTGTAAAACATAAAAGAATAAAACATAAAAGAATCCACCTTAATGTATCATATACTCTTTTTTTTTTTCCAAGTTAACTAAGTAGTCTAATGTACACCATTAGTGAGCTTTTCCAGGCAAGAATGGAGGCAGGCACAACTTTTCAGCCTAGAAGGAACAACAACAAAATTTGAACCAGTTTGAAAAAGAGGTAGACACTTCGACTTCTCAGAGAAAATTCATGTCTTACAAGGTTGTTTTGAAAAAATAATATTTCATGTGAGACCAAGACCTGATGCCATGTGGAATAAGCAATTCTAAACCTGTAGTAGCTTGGGAAATTGTTATACAAATTCCTTAAACCTAATTTTTCAGGTTGTTCAGCTGTAGTTAGAAAAAGCATATATCCAATAACACATTCTGCATTTTGTAGCACGTAGGATCCTTTGGGATCTCAAACTGGAGGTGGATGGAGTGCTGCTTTGGAACAAGATATGAAACACCAGGTGGTGGGACTCCCCCTCCCAGCCACAGGGGATGAGATATCACAGCCCAGAAGGGGGGCTCCTGGTTTTAAACCCCATAGTGCTAACTTTCTTGTGAGAAGTTTCTGAAGTAATTTTGACTTTCTTGTCTCAGAAGCAGCAATCAGCATTTTGGAAAATTTCTTCAGTGCTAAAACCTCTGATGTACGACTTCCTGGAGCTAAATGAATTAGCACTGTCCACAGAGCTCTCCTACATTGCTGCTGGTCCCCTGGAATGCACCATGTACACCCTGCCAGGCTTCTCTCCATAGTAAAAATGAAACTAGTCAGAAACCCATTCAACCGCTCACTTTATTTCATTGCATTTTAATTAATTCTTTTGAGAACTCCTATGAGAAAAGGATCTGAACATTTTCAGCATTGAGTTTAAAGCTAAAATTAAGGCAATGAATCAGACTGTGGAAAGTTGGAAGCTAATATTCTAAAAGTATTTGCCACACAGCGCAACAGAATTGGAAGCTGTGCACATTTATTTTGAATGTTGCCATATAGTACATGTTTTTTTTACCCCAAAATTATGGCTTGTTTCTGCTTAGGACAAGAATTTTGTCCTATTTTTCTACTACGAGCAGAAAATGCCCCTGCACTTCAATGTTCAATAATAAGCTTTACCAAAATTAGTCATTAGACTGCTACAACTTCTCAAATATGATGTATAGTGACTTAGCAACTTAATCTGGTAATTCCATCAGGATCTGAGGATGCATCTCATCAGGTCCCATGGATTTGTGCACTTTCAGGTCGCTTAGATGGTCTCAGACCTGATCTTCTCCTGTAGTTGGGGGTTCTTCATTCTCCCAGTCCCTGCCTTTGCCTTCTGCAACTTGGGTTTAGCACTTGCTGGTGAAGACTGAGGCAAAAAAGTCATTGAGAACCTCGGGCTTCTCTACATCCCAGGTAACCAGATCTCTCATTTCCTTCTGAAGAGGGCTCACATTTTTCCTAGTCTTCCTTTTATCATCAAGGTACCTATAAAAGCATTTCTTGTTACATTTGACATCCCTGGCCAGATTAAATTCTATCAGGGCTTTAGCTTTAATTCTATCAGGGCTTTTAATTCCATCAGGGCTTCTTTAGCTGCTTGGACAATTTCTCTGTATTTGTCCCAGGCTACCTGTCTTTGCTTCCACCCTCTGTAGGCTTTCTTTTTGTGTTTGTGTTTGTTCAGGAGCTCCTTGCTCCTTGCCTCCTGGCATTTTTGCCTGACTTCCTCTTTGCTGGGATGCATTACTCTTGAGCTTGGGGACAGTGATCCTTGAATATCAGTCAGCTTTCTTTGACCCTTCTTTGCTCTAGCTCTTTATCCCACAGTACTCTACCAAGCACATCCCTGAAGAGTCCGAAGTCCAGGGTGGTGCCTCGCTATGTGCCCTCCTCACTGCCCTAAGGATCTTGAATGCCACCTTTTCATTGTCACTGCAGTCAAGGCTGCCTGTGAGCTTCGCATTCCCTACCAGCCCCTCCTTATTTGTGAGAACAAGGTGCAGCATAGCACCTCTTGTTATTGGCTCCTTTATCATTTGGAGAAGGAACTCATCATCAGTGCATTCCAGGAACTTCCTGGATTGTTTCTGCCCTGCTTTCTTGTCCCTCCAACAGATATCTAGGTGGTTGAAGTCCCTCGTGAGGACCAGGGCTTGTGAACATGGGGCTACTCCTATCTGTCTCTAGAGGGCCTCATCCACTTGGTCTTCCTGGTCAGGTGGCCTGTAGAAAACCCCCATTATAGTGTCACCTGTCCCTGTCATCCCTTTAATCCTGACCTATACACTCTCAATCAGGTCCTTGTCCATTCCCAGGCAGAGGTCTATGCACTCCATCTGGTCATTGACATAGAGGGTGACACTCCCTCTGTATCTCCCCTGCCTACCCTTCCTAAAGAGCCTGTATCCTTCTATTCCAATGCTTCAGCCATAGAAGCCACCCCATCTCCGTGATGCCAATAAGATCACAGCCCTGCAGGCATGCACATATCTCTAACTTCTCTTGTTTATTCCCCATGCTACATGTGTTTGCATAGTGGTGTTTAATTTGTGCCCCCGATGAAGTTGATTTCCTAGCTTGGGTGGCTCGAATTTCCTTGTACTGCTCTTCAGGTGCTCTGCTGCTGACCTGTGATCCTTCTTCAGGCCCTGGACATCTGTTTATGCTCTGACAGGTAAGTATTTTGTTTTGAAGAGGATCTCTCAACTCAGCACGATTTTAACATCTGAGATACTGCAAATGGGAAATCTATAAAGGCAGCCAAACAGCATTGGATGTGAAAATATTATACAGTTTGCTAAAGAGTACTACTGTCACTTGTAGACATAGCTGAAAAAGAGGAATGAATTGTGGAACATCATCCAGAGATCCAGACACAGACACAGGGGCTGACATTAGGAAAGTGATTCACATGAGCAAAGGATATATGGCTGCTAAAAAGCTCAATATGAAGCTTAAAATTGTCTTTGTGTGTATTTTTTTAAGAAAGTATATGTGCCTTTTTTTCTCATTTTTCAAATAGACAGAGATTATTATACTTATTGTTTCATTTTTCCATGCCCCTATATTGATTTTTCACTCTTTATTGTTGTTGTTCTTTCTTATTCACTTTAATATTTAAAGAGGAACAGAATTAAAGTATTTCAAGACAAAATTCATAAAAATAAGAATAAAAGCAGCAAAAAAAATAATTTAAAATTTATTTAGAGTACTCGTTTATTTAGAAAGATATAAATTCATGGCAGATACATTAGCATTTTCTACCTCTTTTTGATATATATAAATTCTTTCTAAGAGACTGTCAAATCAGAAGCAGTACTTGAGTAAACATCAGTAACTGGGATACACCTGCTTTCAAGGGGTATTTGTTTTGTTTTGTTTTGTTTTGAATAATGGTTGGTGAGAAGGAAAAAAAAAAGTAGCATTTGACAAATGTTTTTCTTATACAGACTTACAATACAAACTCCTCAGAACTGGAAAAATGATAATCTGATAGAAAATTAACCTCATACACACAACTATGGAAATTAAACACTGGGTTAAACTTCTTACTTACATGGCAGTTTTACTACATGAGTCAGGTGGAGAGATAGTACCCAATCTCTTTCCCCTGGGAGGAGCCAAGCGAGTGTGGAAAAGGAGACCCTAAAAACTAAAACACTGACACTAAGCTGATGCTTGTCTTCCAAAGAGAAAAAAGTAAGACTAGGAAGTTCAAAGCATGGTTCATAACTTACCCACTTTCTGTTCACTCTCTGCTGGCAGCATGCTGACTTGCCAATCCTTATCAGTCACATGGAGGTCAGTGACCACTGGAGGCATATCCTGCCCTTCCTGCCAATCACACTTTCAAAAATTAGGTATGATCAGAGGATGTCTTTCACAAACAATGTAGTCACAGCACAAATAGAAATTGGGAAATGCTTTTTATGGAAAGATGGCATTTAAAAGACTAATCACATGAAATGTCATATTTGATAGACAGGGCTTCACTTTTTCACCTGCCAGAGCTCTGTCAGGAAAATAATTTCTGGAAATCTGCTCGGATAGCCAACACTGGTGCCAAAGATGTCTGGATCTCTAAATAAATGACTATTCTAAAGAAATCGTAAATTAATAATTTATTTTTCATTTGAAGTTATTATTATGATGATGATTTTATGCATTTTACCATTCCAAAGACCACACAGCTATATCATTGGGGAATATTCCAGAATTTCTGATTTTGTGATAAGGAAAGCCACATTTCATGGTTGGTCTGTTTCTCCTAACTTATAATGAAAGCAGTGAAAAAACCTAATGAAATTATTTGCTCATTTTAAAAAATGAGGCAAGAGAAGGAGGAGGGGGAGGAGGCACTCCAGGTGCTGAAGCAGAGAATCCCGTGCAGCCACTGGAGAGACCAAGGAGGAGCAAGTCATAGAATTATAGAATGTCCTGAGTTGAAAGGGAGCCACATGGATCATCAAGTCCAACTCCTGTCCACGCATATGACAACTCCACAGTTCACACCATGCGTCCAATGGTGTTGTCTAGTCTCTTCTTGAAAGTATTGCCTTGCAGCTCATGGAGAGAATGATGTTGGAGCAGATATCTACACAGCTACATTTCGAAAGAAACTTAAACCTATAGGAGCTAAGGGACTTGGCAGCTTTACTCTGAGCAGGTGTTCAGTTTGTTTTGGGGTACCTCCAGTGATGCTCAGGCCAAAAAGTGCCACACCTGAAGCCAAATCTCAAATCCTAAAAGCTAAGTGTCATCCAAGCCAGTCTTTCCTTAGTAAACATAAACAAAAGAAGACTGAACTGGGTACAGATTGTTCATGCAGAACTGCTTCCTTTTCCACTCTCTCTCCTCAATACTTTATGGCTTGCTTTGATATGGCTAGTGCATTTTATCACAGTGTTCTAAAAAGTACTAAAATCTATGCTACCAAATACAGAATTTGTTGAGAATCAGGATTTCGTCAAGACCAGCCTCTGTCTTTTAAAGAGAAACAGGAAATTATTAATCTTTTACCAAAGATTGGCTGTAAAATGTAAAGATATTTTACCCATTTATACAAAAAATTATTTCAATAACTTCTATCCAATTCATATAATTTTTTCCTCCATTTTGCCTCCTTCATGTTCAGACAAACATTTTGCTGAAGAACTCTGTCTCAGGAAAATTAAACTCTTCATCAGCAGCTATATATAGCAATTGTCAATATGGATTTAAGGTTTCGAGCAAACAAAAATTCACAGAACTGAGAAACCAACAAAATTCTATTATAAATAGTCAGATTTCAGGAAGAGAAAGGAATAACATTAAGTTTACAAACTATTCTACAGCAGGTCTAAATCACAAATGACTTGAAACTGTTGGAATATTATGGCAGGAAGTACTGCCAGTACCTTTGTTCAAAAGAAGGATTAATTTGGGAAAAACAGAAGGGAAGGAAGCCGAAACAACCTTACTCAGTAGCCTCTGAGTTTTTTTGGAAAGTCTCTTATTTAAATACTAACAAGACCATATGGCTTCAAGATCTTACCAGAAAAGTTTCAAGCTAAATTTAACAAAACACAGGAGACAAGCTGTCTAGTATTTTAATTGGATCAGATTAAAAAATGTAAGAATATAGTCTAGAAAAACATATTGGAAGCCTGCAGGCAATTCTTCAGTATCTTCATCTACTTGATGCCTCTTTATTCCACTCCTTGAGTATGTTTCCTTAAAAAAAAAAAAAAAGTTGTGAGAATTCATAGTTAACATGTTATTGTCTATTTCCTTTATGTGACATTCATATTACATAAATATCAAGATAGATTTAGGCTTCTATGTTTAAGTGTTAAATAGATTGTAAGATTAGTAGAAAAAATTGTTAGAGATTATTTGGAATAATTTAATTTCATTTAAAATACTTCACAAAATTATTCTGCTTGATCTTTCTGAGGAACATTCTAAACATAACTGGATAACTCTTCCTGTGTTTGAAAAAAAGCAGCAGTGTTGCTGATGATTGTGGCCACTTGCTCCCTTTGGAAACAAAATATTAAAAAACCAAAATAAAACAAAACAAAAAACCCCACAAATTTTGGGAGTTTAAGGTTGTTTTATTTTTTAAAAAATAGATATAATGTAGGATTTTTTTAAAGAAATGATATGTTCTCCCACTTCAAATACTATACAAACTTTTTGATTTTCAAACCGCAAGTATGCTCCAAATTTACAAAGAAAAATCTGATAGATTGCTCCATGAATAGATTACTTAAGACAGAGACAAGGTGTTTTGTGTTTTCCTGCACTGAAATTAAAAAAAAAAAAAAAAAAAGACTAAACACTCATAACGCTCATGTTTTACAATGATAATCTAGTTACTTACTGATGGAGTTAAAGATGTTCAGAGGTAGAATATAAGCCTATATGTCATATATGTGTGGTCATATATATAGAACTGTCACTTAGGTAGAGTTTTCTACTTTAGACAAGCAGAGGCCAATATTTGTTCTTCTGAATTCAGAGGAGTATGTAAAATGGCTATACTATTCAGTTTCATAACAGACTTCTTGTAATTGTTAGTTTAGTATTTATATTAATTCCATTTTGCAGACTTTCAGAGAAAACCTAACATTCCATATATTAGAATGGCAAATAGTTTGAACTTGTAAACAGTAGACATTATACTGCACTTTCTTTTGCAAAGACACTAACAGAAGCTTCAAGCAAAAACACAATAAACAGTTAATGCAACTGTTGATGCCAGAGAGGTGAGGAAGCTTAATGTTCTGATGTATTTGTCTTTGAATAGGATAAATTACTCTGCCAGACTTAATAAAAGGATTGCAACCCTCTGAACCTTAGGTATTTTCAGAGATTACAGACTCTGTACAGAATCAAAGCATATTTTAGTGCCAATTACAAGGTCAAATTCTGCTCTTAACTTCAACTATGTACTTGCTGAAACAAGTTACATAAGAGCAGTAATTGGGCTAGTATATCATGATAGTCTCTTCCTTCCATAATATTTCCTGTGTAATCCAGCAAATTACAAAGTAGTACCTTCCATGTATGTCTTCAAACATTAAACTTAAGACTACTTTGCATTAATAAGCTCCAATCTCTCTCTTGCCATGGATATACGGTAAAGGTCAAGCCAGTATTCCTTATTTTCCAAGTATGATACATTTGCACCCATATCCGTACAACTTAAGTTGTGAAGTTCACCAATGGAGCACACAATTTTCTAATGTTTACACATTTTTTATTAGTTGGGCAATTTTTCTGAGTTCAGCTAATTTGACTGGAGGCAAAAATCTTATGAGATCTTTATGACCATCTTGCAACACACCTTGCCTTTGTATACTATTCCTCTTTCCACATATAAAGTTCCATACTGTATCATTGCTCTCGAATCTGATTCACTTAATAAAAGAAATGAAAAGAAAAATATTTCCTTTCTCTTGATATTAAGTGCCAAAATTGGTTATGACAACAGCAAACATAAACATCTCATTAAAACCTTGTTTGCTTTTCACATTAAATCTAAGCTTAAGTTGAGCTTCTGTTTTCACACTATACCTGGCAAGTTGTTTTTCAGTTCTCCACCATCCATGCTGGCAGTTTTCCTGAGAGAATCCTGCTGTCACAGGCCTCTCTTCTTAAAAACCTTTTTCATTGTTTGGGTAGGTTTTTTTGTTTGGTGTTTTATTTTCTTTTAAATTATTATTTAATATATATTTTTAATCAATTCTGAATATCCAGATGATGGCATAAGTTGCTAGGAGACATACAGCTTGTGAAGACTTAGTTTTGCATGCGAAGTGCAAAAGTTATGTGGACTCTTAGCTTCACTGACATTACCAGGAATAAACACCTATGTTTTGCTAGAACAGCGGTGGAGGTCATCTAAGTATTGTCTTCCGGGTTTTCTCATGTAGTTTCAAAGTGAAAAACTCCAAAGGGACAGGCTGCCAAAAGGTCTTTCAAGGAGAAATAACAAACGGAGGATAGTAATTGCCCACAAGCTATGAAACATTAGCTTTTCCACACATTACAGCATTGGCTTTTCTGTCATCAAAACGGGGACTGAAATGGAATTAAATGTGCTACAGAAAAAGAAGAAAACAAACAAACAAACAAACCCCAACTCAGCCCAATCCAAACCAGGTCTAAAATTCATAGATGATTGTTAGTCGTTATCTGCTTCTGTGATGCATTCTTATTTAAGTATGAAAAGCTATGAAACACTACATCTCTTGAGGTAAAGGCCAGGAAAGTATAACAGTGTTAACAGAGTTACAAAATCAAGACATGGGAGATATTTGTTTAAAAATATATACTAGGTCATAGCTTGTAGGGTAGAATGTAAGATTTAGCTAACTGGCAGTAAGACTTATCTTACTAGGAATCTCGAAAGACAATGAAGTTCATAAACTCCATTATGAAAACCATAGCAAATAGACATAGGGAAACATTAAATCACATGTAGATAATCTACTCTAGAATTTTGTTATTGCAAACTTGATTTGCAACAGTATGTGGTAAAAACGTTATTAATAATTACAAGCTTACTCTGTGAAAACATAAAGGCCCATTATCAAGAAAGCCAGAACAGAGAAATAAGGTTTTTATGTGAATTTGAGAAGTTATTTCATTTTTAATATCCTTATGCTGATGCTGAACATGATTAACAAATCAATGAGTTTTATTCTCTTTGTATCTGTTCAGGTAGATCCCTGAGTCTTCAGGAATTTTGAACAAACTTGACCAATAAATCTATTTTCATGGAATGGGTGAGTGTATATTTTGAAAGATCCCAAATTCGTTTTAGCCTAAAATTTGTAGACCTGCATATCTTGAAATAAAAAATAAACATGTATAGAGCCACTTAATCAGAAATCTGTTCTAATAGTACCACCTGAAATTTGACCTTGCATGGCATAGCGTAACAATCCAGAGATATTCATTACGATGAGTTGACCATTTGAAATTTTTTAAAAACAAGCATTTCAAAAGGGTCTTTTAGTGTAATTATGTAGTTTCCACTCAGCCCAGTTCTAAAATCCCAATTTTTATCTAAACTTTTCAAGCTGTTCTCTTTGCTGTATTTTTTCTTAATACACCATCAAAAATTGCATCAATGTAGAGAAAAAGATTATCTGGTAAGTATATTTAAAAAAAAATCATTACAATCTTAGTGAGCACTGTCCTTTTTTTTTTTTTAATAAGACTTTATGTAGGAAGAACAAACAAATAAACAAGGGGAAAGATTTCAAACAGAATCCAGTTTCTGTTCTTAAAGAAATGCCTTATCACCTTGGCGACATGCACTTGCCATGTGTAACCATGCCAAATAAGCATTTTCTGGGAAAAGCAAAGTTAATGTTACAATGAGTATTTCATAAAATAAAATTAATGTAAACAACTCTTCTCTGTGCTGTCCTGGAAAGCCTACCTATTGTACAGATCTTAGATTCTGCAAGTGGTCTGAATAACACTTACAGGCTGAAGTGGGGAAATAGGACGTGGCCTACTATGGGGTTGTGACATCATCACCAGCTTCAGACTCGTATGCATTCAGGTACCGTCATCACATTTTGATATCACAGTGTCCAAACCAAACTTTATTCTGGCCGGAAAAGTACCACTGATAAACCAATTAGAAACGGGGTTTATACAATTAGTTAGCACTCCAATAATATAAGATACAGGTTTGGTTATTAGGTTAGGAGATTATTTGGGGCGCAGCAAAATAAGAATAATGAGGATCCACAGCATGCGTATATGTACTCACAAGAAAACAAACCAGAGCCCTCTCTGCCCCATTTTACCCATAAGAGGTAAACACTTGCCTGTGCCAGACAAGGAATTTACACTTGCCTACCAGGCAAGGAAGTTACACTTGTCTGTCCCAGATGAGGAATTTACACTTGCCTACCAGGCAAGGACTTATTAAAGCATATATTCAGTAATTTATCACTCACCCACATGCAGAGGTGAGGCGCTCCCCATCCCGGGAGGTCACCTTAGACGGCTTCTCCATCTAAGGAGAGGGACTCTGGCAGCACGGCAGACCCGCTGCTCTGAGAAGGCCACACAAAGGGGATCTCCGGTGGGAACCCCATTTCTAGTCTGCTCAGATCTGGCTGTGGGCATTCCAGAAGCTTCTCGGCTTCTCTGCGCCCCTCCCCCGACTGTGGGCATTCGAGAAGCTTCTCGGCTTCTCCGGGCTGTGGGCGCTCTTGGCCCCTCCTCTGCTGACGACCCTGCCCAGCGACTCTGGGTCTCCACAAAGAGCCGTTAACTGCCCCATTGAAGGCCCCAGTTCTGAGAGGGGGATGGGCAGCTACCAGTGCAACTGCCACACCCGTTCTCAGGGCGTGGGGGGGGAAAGTGCAACTGCCAACACATACAGGTACAAGGACAGTTGGTCCAAAATACATTTTCAAGATCAGGGCTTGTATTTTCTAGGTGACTTAACTTTAGAAGAATGTATGAAACATGCTGTTCAAGAAAAATGGAACAATACTTCCATAAAACTAGGGAACAGTATATATATAAAAATCAAATATTGCAGTGGTAAAAACATAACTAAAAACTAGACTCTCTAGACAGGGTAGAATTCTAATTGCAAACCATCTCACTAGTGAAAACTGATGTGAAAAATCCTAAGTTTATGAATAGGTGAACAAATACAACAACATATTGATGCTTCCAAGCACAAAGAGTTCTGTTCTTCAACAGTTATCACACGAAAAGGTCTTGTTGTTTTATTTTTTTCTTTTTGAGAAGAGACGGGGAGAGAGAGGGAAGAAAGCTACACAGAGGGCTATTTTCATCCAACATTGCTGCCTCCAACATTGCTGCCTCGGTTCTTTGTGAAGAACTGAGTAAGTATAGGCAATACTTCCACTTATTTATTTGGTTTAGTGTTAGCTTGATTCATTATTTATTCAGTATTTATTAATTTGTTGGGCCTCGTTATTATCTACTGACTACTGTCTTTTTTGAAGATGTCTTGACTTTAGGGCATTCAAAAAAGCTCCATGCATTGGTCATCCTGAAAAGGACATCTCAATATAGGGTGAATGTACATCTAACTCTGTAACTGCTGCAGGAAGATATTAATTCAATTAATCATAAAAAATTGGTGGTTTTTAAATTAAACATTATTTTAATCTGTTTAATATTTTCTGACCTTTGTAGACAGATAAAATTTAGAAGCTACATATATCAAAGGACAGGAGAAGGACTTGTGCTTTTTCTTCAAGAAATCTACCACAGTGCCTTTTATTTATTATTAATAAATCAAAAAGATCTTGGTATTTTAAAAACACATTTCTCACTGTAGCTGAGATGTTCTATACATTGTTTCTACATTTCTTTCAGTAAAAGAAATGGATCACCATTTGATGTAAAAATATAATATGGAAACAAGGGTAATTAATTGTGTGACATCTACAAAATCCAGGGCAGGATAATAGAAAGGACAGAAAAAATAAAAAATGAAGTATTACCACATAACTTCCATGGAGGTACATAAAATTAACACCTTGTTATGTGCATATTTCCTCCTAATCATCAAGGACAGTTTGTTTTCTTAGAAAAGACTAAAATCCTGCTAAGAGTCTCCTGCTCTTAATTCCAGGGATGTTATCCGTAATATAAGATATTTATAATCAGGTCCTTGTAAACGACTGTAATTTAGTTAAATTAGTTAGAAGAGTGAAGTGACACATTAACCAAGAGTTCCATCAACCTCATTGCCTTCAGCTATTATTCTCTTTAGAATATCTTGCAAGAAAACATACAATTGAGAACATTTTTACCCTGAACACAAGGAGATATTTTAATTCTCTAAGAAGTGCTGTAGTATGACAGGAAACTTTAAGTATAACTAGAAGAAATGGTACTAGAACATGGAAATAAGAATTCATTCTGAACAACGTCCTTCAAAAATTTAGGACATGGCTTTAAAGTTAGTAGTTAATTGTAGCCATTCATGTTTAAAATACAATTTTAGATATTTACATCAAGCAGTTACTGCTGCTTCTGATCTCAAAAGCTCTTAAGGGAACTGGAGGTGATGGATACCATCAAACACTATACACAACCTGTATAACTAAATAATTACCATAAAATATTCCAGTTGAGGAGCAAAAGCCATATCTATCAAATGCCAAATATCCTTACCTACAGTGTTCTCAGTGTTTGTTACTCACAAATGTAGGGACATTGAAGAAAAAGTTCCTTAGCCATAGAAATGGACCTAAAAATTATGATACACTAAGAGAAATTAGTTTTTGTACATTTAAGGTAGCTGCTGCCTAACAGATGGGTTTTAATTGGTTTGTGCCCAGATAACTCTGCCTGCTACTCATCTTATAGGTGAAATTTCAAAAGAAGACTTTCAAGTTTTGCTCTTATTTTCTACATGTGTAGGTGAATAATTTTTTGGCATTGACACCAGGAATACTATACAAGAAGAAATATACCAAAATGCAGTTTAGGTTCGAATTTTCCCAACCACTAACTACATTTTTTGAATTTTAAGATGCTAGACCCCATTAGGGCCTCAAACACTACTATGAAGGCGACTCCTGTCAGTATTTCTTTCTACAGCAAGGATTCTTTATTTGTCATATGCATCCCACTGCCTTTTTTTTACACAAGGTTAGCAGTATTTACAGTTCTGAAGTGTCTAAGCTATGGCATTCCTACAGATAATTCTAAACATTATAGCTTAGTATAAAAATAGTTTTCCTCAGGCTCTGTGCTTTTCATGAAATATATTTTTATTTTTCTTAAAACTCCATATATACAAGCCATTTAGAGATAAGATCCATCTGTATATGCTCTACTGCCTTGGCTGACACATCAAGATACAACATGCCATAAATAATTTCAGTCTCTTCAGGATGTTATTGTGTGACTTAATACAGTATGACATTACTATTAAGAACCAGATGCAGTGCTTCATAATGCCACAAGTCAGTCCGAGGTACAAGAAAAGACAGTTCATCTTCAAATATGAGCAGAAAACTATTCCTTAAGTATTAATAAACCTGTCTGTTGAAAAGCTCAAAAAGTAGCAGCTTTTGAAGATATGTTTGCATGTGCATGTGAGCAACCAAGCTGCTGCCACGAAGCAATGAAACACTCCACATTTCTTTTCCTCTCTAATTGCTTTGAATGATGCATTCAAAATTCTTGTGTATAAGATTTTATTTATAATACAAACATACATGCTGGCATTCATCTAATGAAACTCCTTTAATCAAATTCCTCAGTTTACAATAATTACATCAATAATTAACATCAGCTCCACTCTCATCATCCATGTTGTTTGGATTCATAGCCTGAATACTACCTCATCTCACCATTGAGCCACTCAGAGAACAGCCTGAAGAGGTCTTGCCATGAAATTTACCGTTTAATGGCAAAGTGCTTGCTCTGATTTCTAATACTGGTTTTAAAATGAAAGTAGAAAAGGAAAATGAAAAAAAAAGAGTAAAAAGGTAAAAAAGAAAAAAGTAAAAAGGTAAAAAAGAGAAAGAAGGAAAAGGAAAAGGAAAAGGAAAAGACTGATTAGCCCAATCTACTTTGTGGAGAGTTGCTCAGCTTGTGGGAAGAACTACACAAATGATGGTGAAGAAACAAAACGGCTTATTTAAGATGATCATGAAAATGCTGGAATATTTCCACCAAAAAAATTCCGTGTAGAGTTGCCAAGTTATAACTCATAGACAATTCAGATGACTTACCAGTTATATCTATTGAGGCCCAAAACAATCCTATTCTCAGTTCAACAGCAAGGTACATACACGTAAAAGCAAATAAGTAGAAAAATGCTTACATTGCAGAGGAGCAAACGACCACTTGCCAGCTGACAGATGTCTATATCTGCTCCACAGTGTTGTCTTCAGTGATTTCTACAGAAATTCAAGCATTTCCAGGACCTCACTCTGTAGAGAGTTTTTTTTTCTGTCATCGGTGATATATAGCATAAGACACATGTTAAGAGGAGAGGCAAAATAGGAAAAGAAGGATTTGGGAGAAAAGTGTTCAGATAACAGAATGGTAAATATGAGTTCAGAAAATTTATACAATATTATAACACACTTAAGGAAACTGCAAAAAGAGTTAATCTTTGGGATTATAACTCCCAGTAACTGCAATACTGGCAAAGGGAAGTAGATACTGTACAGACTTTTGGAAATTTGCAGATTAATTAAACTCCTTTTTCCATGTCCCTATTCTGTGGATAACTCCATTAAAGAAATAAATTAATAAATAACAGGTTCCATAGATTATTAAAATCCAAAAGAGATTAAATGGGAAATCAAATCTGACTGCAACCTACTCCAGAGGAAAATAAAACCAAACCAAACCACAAACCTAAAAAGTGGGAAAAAAAGAAGAAAAGTATTTAAAAGCCATGGATCACCAAAACAGTTCATCTTAGTCTTTCCTGGACTCCTTTTAGAGTGATGACCTTACTGTCACTGCAGAAAGGACGTTGTCCTTCCCAGGATCAGCTGCTGTCACTGTTCTCTTCTCCTACCTCCCCTCCCTGTCCAGTCCCCAAACAAACTCAAAGGCAGCAGAGACTAAAAATAGAGCAGTGCTTCCTCAAAGTTAAGGTTCAATATCTACAAGTGTTTCAGTTAGAGAAGAGAATGGTGTATATCTTACTGACAGTTTATGTCCCACTGAGCCCCACAACCCTACCTGTCCTGCTCAGAACAGAAGTTACACCTGCCCCAAACTTCTGGCCTCTCAAAACTACAACTAACATCTCTTTAGAATTTTTTCCTCCCCAGATCCACTGAATATAAAACTGAATTTTATGTACTCTATTGAGAAGCATTGAGCCAGCTCTGGCTGGCATCAAGCACTGCTAGAAAGGAGTGACTGGACTAAGCGTGCCGTTCCTCTGACAAAGATAACTGTCTGAGATCACCAACCTGTGAATTTTGAAGGTAGAGGGAAATAATGTTCTGATTAAAATTTCAGGCAAAATTCATGAACAATTGATATTATGTGTTATGCAAGTTTATTTAAAAGGTTACAAAGGACATAAATTTAAACAACTCTGACGAGTCACAATCAACAAAGGAAAAGTGCTTACAACACCATTTTTCCTCTACTTTCTGTTTTGTGTGGTGCCATACATGCCATTCATTTCTCTTCAGTGGTTCTGGAAAGTGCATACACATAAAATATTTAAACAGTAGGCTGCTACCTACTCTCTTTTAATAGCAATTTAAAAATTGAATAAGTTAATACAGTGAGATTTATTATTTCACAGTAATTGGAAAGTACATAAAGGAATGAGACTGTGGGATTTGAGAACTAGGAGGTTCTACTAGAAACCTTTCTGATCTATGTATTCTTGTCAGCCTGCTTGCAAGAAGGCAAGAGAGCATTAATGAAAACATGACATTATAAAATAACCAACAAAGATTTCTGTCAGTAGCTTGGTTAAGACTGAAAAAAGGAGGAGAATAAATTTGAGTCAAACTTAACTGGCAAAATATGAAGCACAATGTTTAGTCAAAAGCCCAGAGTTAATAAGATTACTTCTGAAAGGCTGATGCTGGATGACTGGAATACTGCATCTAAAATACTAATATTTAATATTTTCTTTGCCTGCAATGTGCAAGTCACATTTTCTTAAAATGCCACAAACTAAAACAACAACAAATAAAAAAAAAATTAAAACAATTTGAAAAATAAGCTTGCATCTTATTTCAAAAAATACTATGCAAAATGATCCCAAGATATTTGAGTTTACAACCCAGTTGTAGAACAACATTTGAAATAGCTTTACAAGAGGGTATACAAAGGGCATTTAAAATTTACTAATTGTTTTCACCATTTATTTGTCTATATATGAGTTGTATCATAAAACAAGAGCTTCACCCTTTCTGTGAAGAATTTTTTCCTAATATCCAATCTAAACCTCCCTGGTGCAACTTGAGGCCATTTCCTCTTGTCCTATCACTTGCTACCTGGGAGAAGAGACCAACATCCCTCATGCTACAACCTCCTTTCAGGTAGTTGTAGACAGCAATAAGGTCTCCCCTCAGCCTCCTTTTCTTCAGGCTGGACTGCCCTAGTTCCCTCAGCTGCTCCTCATAAGACTTGTGCTCCAAGCCCCTCACCAGCTTTGTCACCCTTCTCTGCACTCTCTCCAGCACCTCAGTCCTGCTTCTGATAAGGGGCCCAAAACTGAGCACAGTATTCAAGGTGGGGCCTCACCAGTGCCGAGTACAGTGGCACAATCGCTTCTCTTGCCCTGCTGGCCACACTACTCCTGATACAAGCCAGGATGCTGTTGGCCTTTTTGGCCACCTGGGCACACTGCTGGCTCATATTAAGCTGGCTTTCAATCAACACCCCCAGATCCCTTTCTGCCAGGCAGCTTTCCAGCCATTCTTCCTGAGCCTGTAGCGTTCCATGGAGTTGTTATGACCCAAGTGCAGGACCCAGCACTTGGCCTTATTGAACCTCATACAATTGGCCTCAGCCAACTATTCAGCCAGTCCAGACTCCTCTTTATGGCCTTCCTACCCTCCAGCAGATCAACACTCCATCCAATTTGGTGTCATCTGCAAACTTACTAAAGGTGCACTCAATTCCCTCATCCAGATCATTGATAAAGAGATTAAAAAGAACTGGCCCCAATACTGAGTGCTGGGGAACACCACTCATTACCAGACGGCAGCTGGATTGGGCTCCATTCACCACAACTCTTTGGGCCCGGCCGTCCAGTCAGTTCTTTATCCATCACAGAGTACACGCATGCAGGCCATGAGCTGCCAGCTTCTCCAGGAGAATGCCGTGGGAAACGATGTCAAAGGCTTTCCTGAATCTTAGTACACAACATCCACAGCATTCCCCTCATCTACTAGATGGGTCACCTTGTCGTAGAAGGAGATCACATTGGTCAAACAGGACCTAACTTTCATAAACCCATGTTGACTGGGCCTGATCACTTGTTTTTCATGTATGTGCTGTGTGATGCTACTCAGGATGATCTGCTCCATGACCTTTCCCTGCACCGAGGTTAGACTGATAGGTCTGTAGTTCCCCAGATCCTTCTTCCAGCCCTTCCTGTAGATGGGCATCACGTTAGCCAACTTCCAGTCAGCTGGGACCTCCCCAATTAACCAAGACTGCTGATAGATAATGGAAAGTGGCTTAGTGATCACCTCCACCAGCTCCCTCAGCACCCTTGGGTGTATCCCATCTGGCCCCATAGACTTGTGGGTGTCCAAGTGGTGTAGCAGGTTGCTAACCATTTCCCCTTGGATTATTTGGGCTTCATTCTGCTCCCCATCCCTGTCTTCTGGCTCAGGGTGCTGGGCACCTGGAGCACAACTGTTCTCACTATTAAAGACTGAGGTAAAGAAGGCATTCAGTACCTCAGCCTTTCCCTCATCTTGTGTCTCTATATTTCCCCCTGCATCCATCAGAGGATGGAGATTCTCCTTAGTCCTCCTCTTGTTGCTAATATATTTATAGAAACACTTCTTGTTGCCTTTTATAGCAGTTATAAATTCTCTTTATTCCTAAGTTCCAGTCACAGTTATCTATTAAGCCAGGCCGGCCTTCTTCCCCGCTGATTCGCCTTCTGGCACATGGGTGCAGCCTGCTCCTGTGCCTCTAAGATTACCTTTTTGAAGAGAGATCAGCCTTCCTGGACTGTCTTTCAGAACTGCCTCCCAAGGGACTCTGACAACCAGCCTTCTAAACAGGTCAAAGTCTGCCCTTTGGAAGCCCGAAGTAGCTGTTCTGCTGACCACCCTTCCAACTTCTCCAAGGATAGTAAACTCAATCATTTCATGGTCACTATACCCAAGGCGACCTCCAAGAGACACGTTGCCCACGAGTTCTCCTCTGTTTACAAACAGATCCAGTGGGGCTACTTCCCTAGTAGGCTCACTAACCAGCTGTGTCAGGAAGTTGTCTTCCATGAACTCCAGGCCCCTCCTAGACTGCTTCCTCTTTGCTGTGTTGTATTTCCAGCAGACATCTGGTAGGTTGAAGTCCCCTTTAAGAACAAGGGCTAGCAATCGGGAGACTTCTCCCAACTGCCTGCAAAATATTTCATCTGCTTCTCCATCCTGGTTGGGTGGTGTGTAACAGACCCCCACCAGGATGTCCACCTTGTTGCCCTTCCCCTTGATTCTCATCTGTAGACACTCAACCCTATAATCACCCTCATCAAGTTCCAGACAATCAAAACACTCCCTAACATACATGGCTACCCCACCTCCTCTCCTTCCTTGCCTATCCTTTCTGAAGAGTTTATAGCCATCCATTGCAGCACTCCAGTTATGAGAGTCATCCCACCATGTTTCTGAGATGACAATTATATCATAGTTTTTCTGCCTCACAATGGCTTCCAGCTCCTCCTGGTTTTTGCCCATGCTGCGCGCATTTGTATAGACGCACTTCAGCCACTCCATTGATCCCGCCACATTTTTCTGGTGAGAAGCCCTAATTCCTTTGTGGCCATCCTCAAGTGCTTCCACAGTTTATGACACATCATAACCCTTGTGTTTCTCTTACTGCACAGTTCTACATCCCCTACCTCCACTGGGATGGCAGACCGAAGTGCCTCGCTAGCACTACCCTCAGATACCAGCATGTCGCACTTGGGTATGCCTCTGTCACACTTGGTTTCCTCCCCTCCCCCCTTCAAATCTAGTTTAAAGCCCTCTCAATGAGCTCTGGTAACTCCTGCCCCAGGGTCTTTTTGCCCTTTTGAGACAGGTGCATCCCATTTGTCGCTAGCAGGCCAGGTGCCTGGTAAGCCTACCCATGATTAAAAAACCCAAAATCCTGCTGGTGACACTAGTCCCGCAGCCAGGCATTGATCTGATAGGTCTTCCTGCATCTTTCCTCGTCGTACCCTGCAACTGTGGGGATGAAGCAGAACACTACTAGTGCTCTTGATCCCATGACCAGTCATCCCAAGTCCCTGAAGAGTCTCTTGATTGTCCTTAGTTTTCTCTTTTTAGTTTCATGACTGCCTACCTGAAAAATTATTAGGGGATAATAGTCTGAGGGCCTAACCAGGGCAGGAAGTTTCCTTTTTACATCTTTAATCCTGGCCCCAGGGAAGCAGCAGACTTCCCTGAGAAGTGAGTCTGGCCTGCATATACTGCCTTGTGTTCCCTGTAGAAGGGAGTGTCCTACGACCACAGCCTGGCTTTTATTCTTTGTGGAGCTGTTTTGATGGAGGGTGCAGTGTGCCTGTCGTGATTTAACCCGAGCTAGCAATACAACCACGATAGCCGCTCACTCACCCCCTCCCCCTACCCCCCCAATAGGAGACAGAATCGAAAGGGAAGGGAGAAACTTGGATTGAGATAAACACAGTTTAATAAAATAACAAAATACTAATACGCTACTAGTAAATATGTATATATAAAACAGAAATAAAAGATGCTCAAGGCAATTCCTCATGAGCTCCGTCCACACTAAGCAGCCAGTCCCAGGAAGCGGCATCTGGTCCCGATCCCGAAGAGAGGGAAAAAAAAAAAGAAAAAAGGCAGAAAGGCTCAGAGGCCTCTGCAAAATGGCAAAAGGCCGAACTAAACATCCTGAACCAAAACTCCCCCAGCTCCGACAAAAAGAGCTAAGAAAAAAAAGCACGAGAGAAAATACACCCAAGAGCGAGCAAGAGCAGAGATGCCCAAGAGAGCAAGAGTGAAAGATTCCCCCCCCTGCTCCTTAAATATGAAGCATGACACTAATGGGATGGAATACCTTTATTGATCAGTCTGGATGTCAGTCAAGCTCTACCCCATCCATGCCCCCCTTCCTTGATGCCTCACACCTGTGGGCAGAGCACTCAGAATGTCCTTTGGCTCTCAGACCAGATCAATTAAAAACACTAACTGTGCTGGGGTGTTATCTCTTGTTCTCAAACTAAGTCCAAATAATGACCATGCTAGCTATGAAAAAGAAAGGTTTCTAACTGCATGAAGAAAATTAACTCATTTTCAGTCAAACCAGCACAGTGACTCATCCTCTGTGGCACCTCCAAATTAGTGGAACTGCCTCCCTCAATGTTGTTGTTTAGTTCCACTTGCAAGGCCTCATACCTGTTTTGCAAGGGAACCTGGGAGGGTAGGGTGGTCACAGTAGGGACCCTCCTCCTTCTACACTGGGCAAAAACTTGCTGCCATTTCTCCTTATTCCTCAAGTCACTGCATCCTGAGCCTCATGGCTGTTGAGCAGAGGCAACTGGGAGGGTGGGGTGGGTAAGAGGGTGTTTCTCCTGCCACCCTGAGTGTGGACTTTCTTCCATTCATCCCTTTCATTTGACCTGCCTTCTTCAGTCAGGCAATCTTCATTTCTTGCTCATGGTCTTACCTGCCCCCAGAAGGCCAGAGCTTGATCCCACCAGTCGATTTTCTTTTCCAGCTCCCTGATACTTCTCAACCTTTCCACTTCTTCTCTGAGCTCTACTACCAGGCTGAGCAGGTCATCCACCTGCTCACACGTCACACAACTGTTTTCTCTGCTGCCACTCCATATCAGCAAAAGGCTCTGGCGTTCTCTGCAGCCTGAGGTCTGAGTGGCTGCATGTTCCTGTGGCAGCTCTGTCTGAGTTGCTGCCTCCTTCCTGTTGAGTGCAGAGTACTTAACTTTGCCCTGCATGGATACCATAATCAGCTCCTTCTGTGAGGGTGACAACAACCAAGTGAGATAAGTCACTTGAGCCTGCCCTGCCTGAGAAAACTGCTGCACTAACTGCTTCACCCCTGTTTGCTGGACCTGGTCACCTGTGCTCCCTAGGAGGGCATTTAAATCTCCCCTGGTTGCTCCTGGCAACACCCCTTCCGCGTCAGCCCCTCTCGTGACATCAGCTGCTTTCATGGTGAGTCTCTTGGCAGGACCATGGCTCCTGTGCCCAGCCTCAGCTCTTACCGTAGGTGCTGCTACGCACGTTGGTTCACCGTGTTTAAATCTCCTGTGGTTGCTCTGTGGCCCCTGCTGTGCTGGTCGCTCACCACTGACTCATATATAGTACCTGACAGACTGAGCTCACACTTACTGCTGCCATTGGAACCTTGTTATACATGAATACTTGCAGAAAATAAACATCAGGCACAAATACAAAACCACTCACACTTGGAATTACACACTTGCTGTCTGTAATGGAACAAGCAGCTATGTAAGAAAGAGATTCAGCATCAATGGATGCCTTCTACATGGCTTAGAACAAAATGGATGTTGTGATCTGAATGCAGATCAAATCGCTTGCCCTGCCCAGGGGACACAAAGATGAATATTAGTCAATATATGTAGCTGCAGTGGTTGCAACAGAAGCACAACTTACGTGACCATTTTTTTGCACTTACTAACACACTGTGACTGTGACTATTCATCAGAGCCCTAATAAAGATGTAATTAACTGAGCTAGACATTTCTGAGTGAATCCAATGTGATTAAAACTATACATGCAATTTTGTGTGGCCAGAACAAGAAAAAAATTAGAATTTCAATACCACATATAGGCAATACATTTCACAGTAGTACATTATTTGTAGAAAAGAAATAATCAAACACACCTCGAGCAGATTTTGTGCATCTCACAAAGTATTTCTTTACATAGATTCAAAGAATAATTTATTTTGGAAGGGATTTCTGGAAATCACCTCGTTTACTCTCCTGCTTCAAGCCTAACTTTCAGTTAAGCTAACTATAAGTTAGGTTGTCTTGCTCAGGGCCATATCCACTTAAGTTCTGAAACCTCAAAGAATGGATATTCTCTACCATCTCTAAACAGTCTGTTCCAGTGCTTAATGACCCTTGTTATAGGATTATGTTACCTTTGGGTTTTCCTTGCAACTACTTGTGACTGTTGCATTATACCCTCCCACTGTTCACATCTAAGCAGAGTCTGAAACCATCTCCTCTATCCATTTATTAGGTAGTGAAAGGCTGCAAACCGGCTCCCCACGAGCCTTCTCTCCTCCAGGCTGACAAAAAGCCCAGGTCTAGATTTAGTAACCTTGAGCAATCAAGTATAGCTCCTCAGCATCTCCAGCAACTCAAAAGATGTCTTCAAAGGTTTCCAGAACATCTACTCCAATGCCTATTTGACCCATCACAGAGAGCAAAACAATATTTTGGAATACCTTATGGAAAAAAAACCAAAATACTATAGGAAAGATCTAAGCCCTATACATTTATTTAGCTTATGAAAAGAGTAGAAAAGTGCAAGATTTTTTTTTTTTCCTGCAACGTATTTTTCCTCCGCTTTGTTAAGTCCCATTGTCCAAAAAGCAGACAGAACAGACGCCTCTGTACAGACTTAATTCTCACCTTCAAATTCTATCAGCAATAGAATAAGAATCGCCAACTTGATTTTTCTTTTTTTTTCTTTTTTTTTTCTTTTTTTTTTTCTTTTTTTTTTAAGTAGCTATAAAAATAGGAGTGCAATATGCTCCAACTCTTATGTACAGGTATGGTTAGTTTCTATTCAGAAGCATATAAAATGTCATCAGCCAAGTTATTTTTCCTCTTCACTGGAATTATTCCTTTCTAGTCCCTGAAAACAGACAACAGGCTGCCTGAAGTATGAGATTAATTAATATAAATTTGTTGCAAAACCCTCAGTCATGGAAAATAAGCTTTTCAAAATTACTACTGTGTTTTGAACTGGTATAGGGTTCATTAATGAAACTGTGCTAGTGAAATTTTTGTTTTGTAATAATGCTACTCCATACAATCTAAACAGTTTTCAGAATTGGGAATCATTTTGCTGAGTTTACAACTGGCACAAGGGAAAATCTATATTATACTAACAGAACAGTTTTAGTCTTCAATAAGATTCCTTGCTAAAGATACTAATCTATGCAGTAAAAATGTTACATATCTTCATGCAGCTGCTGAAGAAAATGAAAAATGTGGTTCTGTATCCAAAATATTAAAATATACACTGCTACCTTAAAAACAGTAGTAAGATCGTAAAAACATTTCTAACAGTGACTGACTGGAATAGGGTCAAACATGTTAATGTCATAACTAAATAAAACAGAAACCTCTAATTTATTATGCTTTTATAGAGTAGTCAGTCCATCATAATTTAATGGAAGAAATCCTATCCATATTTTTTGTGTACTGTGTAAAAATGTAATTGTTTTGATGAATGATTCTCAAGGTATCCATAAGTGTTATTGATTTTGCAGGAGGTTTGATGCAATAGAGATTTTTCTGGGTCATTCAAAGCAACTATATTTATACAAGAACATTTCAGATTCATTTGTTTAGAAATATTAGAATAAAGTCAAGTGCAATAAATCAATAAGTTCCCTTTGGTTACAAATTTAAGTGAAAGTCTAAAACTAGAAAAGCTTTTTGATCTGGAATCTCCAGATTTTTTCCCAGCAATGCCAAAACTCCTCCTGAAGGCATTTTACGTGGAAAAAAAAATAAAGAAAAAATTAAAGAAAATCAAGCATTCCCTCTTCTATTGTAGAAAATGTGTTTGGATAATTTTATGGAGGTGTGTCAAAACATGGTCACTCAGGAAAAGAATAATTACTTCAGTTATTAGAAGCAACACAACATTTTTACATCTGTTACATCTGCAGCTCTGCTATTCAAGATAATGGAGTTAGGGTTTGGAAGAAACATTTGTTTCTAAGTATAACTAGCAATAATATCATACAGATTAAGAAAAAGACATTGTCACAAATAACAGATTTGGTCCTCAGAGAGAGTTAATCCTGAACACAGGCTCTGTTCTGTCTCTTCTCATATCACAGCTGAACAGAAAAAATGGCCAAGAAGATACAATGCACGGAGTTTTGACACAACAGAAAAGAGACAAAAGTCCCAGAGAAATCTCTAGTCTTAAAACAGATCAGCATACAAATCCACGTATATTTTACTTGTAACGAAAGGCTAAAATTAGAACACAAGAGGGCTTCAGTAGAATTGCAAAATGTTAATATTCTTACCCTGAGAAAAGTCAGTAGGTTTAGTATGCCATGTTGTCCCAGGACACAGCTAAAAAGTCAACAGCTCAACTAAAATCAGTGAGCGTATTGCAGCCACTGCTCAGTTGAAGTCCATCGCAGCTATAAAAATTCTCTGTGAAAAGTGATGGTGATAAGCAGTAATATACCAAAATACTCTGTTTTGCAGCTATTTTGCAAACTGTCTAAGAAAGTCATAAAGTCATTTACTACAACAACGCTTGTTTGTCAACTAGAGCTCTAAGTCATTTCACAGGATCATTATCAAACTTAGCAAGATTGCAATGCTGTGGGGGACTTGAAAAGTGTGAATTAATCACCTTCCCAAACAGGAGATTATATTTATGAGTTGTTTTATTATGAAAAATAGTTTCACATTTATTTATTTATGATTTTTTTTTCTCATTAGTTTCTTTATTAATTTCCTAAGTAACAAGATACACGTGGGTCATTTGAAATTGTTATTTGTTTATGTCCTTATTCCATTAAACAAATGGTAAATATTTAACATTCTTGCTTTTCACCAAGTAATGATTTGGATACACAAAAATTATTGTATTCTAGTCTTGGGACTTAAACATTATCTCCCCACTGCCACAAACTATATTTAACTAACCCAAATTGTTTCAGAAAAATAATTACAATTCCCAGCTATTAACTTTGGCTTCTAAATCCATTAACATAAAATCACATTGTTAGTCCCAAAGTCAAACCTTTCTATTGTCCTTACCAAAGAGTTTGTACTTTACCCTGATATTGAATTATACTGCACTATTTAAGAGGATTATAAAACTAGTTCATACAAGCTCCCTCATGTACTTGGTTCTCGCTTCCTCTGGCCTCACCTAGATTTTTTTTGCCTTTTTTGTATTCAGCAGCCCCTTCATCCAGAAAGTTCTCTCTGCCAGTTTCTACGTCCTCTCCAGAAGCTTTTGCTTCTGCTTTCTTCCATTTGTTTCAGTTTACACTAGGTTTCATCTTGAAAAGCGAATGTTTTATGTTGTGTTTTTTATGGACCAGTTTAGGTAACAGCCTATAATGATGTCATTATAAAACAAACAAACAAACAAACAAACAGTACAAAAGCAGCAAAAGCTACTGCCCCCAAAACAAGCACGCAAACAAAAAGAACAATGCCACTAACACCTGAGGGACGGCATGCCATCCAGAGGGATCTGGACAAGTTCAAGAAGTAAGCCCATGTGAATGTCATGAGGTTCAACACGGCCAAGTGCAAGGTCCTGCACCTGCGTCAGGGCAACCCCCAGTATCATTACAGACTGGGGGATGAAGGGATTGAGAGCAGCCCTGCAGAGGAGGACTTGGAGTACTGGTGGATGAAAGACTGGACGTGAGCTGGCAATGTGTGCTTGCAGCCCAGAAGGCAAATCACATCTTGTGCTGCATTAAAAGGAGTGTGGCCAGCAGGTTGAGGAAGGTGATTCTGCCCTTCTACTCTGCTCTGGTTAAACCCCACGTAGAGTACTGCGTCCAGCTCTGGACCCCTCAGTACTGTAAAAACATGGACCTGTTGGAGAGGGTGTCCAGTCCCAACGGATGGGATGAGGGATGAGTTAACTCTGAATGCGACACGCGCCCTGTCCCAACAGATGAGATCAGGTGTGAGTTAACTCTGGGTATTTCTGTGCAGTAATGCGAAGTGAATGACAGACAATCACTCCAGAGGTCAGATTCAATTATGAATTTACTAAAGCACTTGTTGGAATATAAATTACAGTGATTAGTGACTTGGCAAAAGTATGTTGTGATATCACAAAACTTATCAATACATTGACAGCAATAGCCCTTCTAAGAACAGTGGATTCACAACAATTAGTAACTATAATGCACAGCTTAAGACGACTTTAGCAGCAGATCTTACAACTATAGTACTTTTATGTGGATAACTTTTAGGAGAGAGAGGGCATAATGTGTATGTGCGGTGAACAATCCAGGGCTTGAAATGGCCACGGTTTAGGCTTGCGCTGCCGCTTGCCGTCCTCTACTGGCAGAGACATGGAATGTCATGGCACGTGGACAGCAGCTGATCGCCAATAGCAAATGGGGATGGGACGCGTGATCAGCGCATTGTAGCCAATCATTACCATTTGTTTAGCGCGTGCTCAGGGAAGAAGTTCTAAATAGATTTTGTTGTTATGTTGAATAAAGGAGAACGATTTAACCCATATTGGGACGCTGTCGTTACTCTGGCTGACCCTTTCCATCCAAGGAGGCTTGTCCAAAGGATCCACTCCGGCACTTTTATATGTTCAAGAAAAAGGAAAAGAGAGAAAGAGAGAAGGAAAACTAAGATATTAGAGAGAGAGAGAGAGTAAGATATCACCACTCCACAGGTTATGGGTCACACGATGTCCTGAGGAGAGAGAGTGGATGCATTGAAGACTTCGGTCGTGCTGCACAGCATATGCACGCCACACTTCATGCCATGCGCAGGGCCATTTTATAATCCAGTTCATTTACATGCAGGTGGTTAATCTCCTCCCTCTGTTCACTCTTAATGCTACTTAGGAAGACTCTTCTGGAAATGGGTCTGGGGTCTTCAAACTAGGGGAAAGTTCACAGTAGTGACCAGAAGTTAGTTGTTTTGCCCGTCAGGGGTAGCTGTTGGTTCGTGGTTTCTTCTGATAATTGGTTGTCCAAAAGATGGTTCATCTCTATCATCCCAATTAGGCTATGAGGCCTTCACAGCAACACTGTTAATTGCCTCTATCTTACAAGGCGTCTGCCTCCACAGCCCTCTCTCTTTTCCTCCCAAAGTAGCAAAACCCAGATGTTTAAGGCATAACATAGGCCTTTGTTCTGCTAAGGATGGGGGGAGTGCTTCAGGGTTGTCACAGAGGGGCCAAAGGAGGGCCGCAGAAATGATTAGAGGGCTGGAACACCTCTCCCTGAGGACAGGCTGAGACAGTTGGGTTCGTTCAGCCTGGAGAAGAGAAGGCTCTGGGGAGACCTGATTGCAGCCTTTCATTACTTACAAGGGGCCTATAAGAAAAATAGGGACAGACTTTATAGCAGCGCCTGTCACAATAAAACAAGGGGTAATGTTTTTAATCTAAAGGAGGGGAGATTACAGTTAGACATGAGGAAGAACTGTTTTACAATGAGAGTGGTGAAACACTGGCACAGGTGGTAGATGCTCCATCCCTGGAAACACTGAAGGCCAGGCCGGACTGCGCTCTGAGCAACTTGATCGAGTAGAAGATGTCCCTGCTTATTGCATAGGAATTGGACTAAATGACCTTTGAAGATCTCTTCTAAGACAAATTATGCTATGATTCTATTATTCTAACGTCCTAAGCTACATAAAGAGGATATGTGAACATAAGTATGAATGGCAGTAAGTACTGACCACTATCTGTGTTCATGTCAACGGTCATTCAATTTATGGCAAGATAGTTATGGTTATGAAGCTACTTTTAATATGCTGTCAGTATTTTTACTCATAATCGAAACTCCAGAATTGTTATACTTAGATCTAACATTTTACATAAATTTTCATCTAATTCTTGTTTCTCTAGCTTTCATTACAAGCATCTCAAAAATCCGTTCTTCAAACTAAGAAGGTGAAAATGGTTTGGCACTTGTTTTTCAACACTCACCTTGTCTTTGTACATACACAAGTACATATGTTTTTGTTTGTTTGTTTAATTTATGGCTATTTATCTCATCTATTCTCCCCCAAAAAAAGAGTCTTTGCCATGCATTCACTCCCTTGATTTTTATTTTGTCTTAAAACACCTTTCATACAGGAATGGTATAAAATCAGTTAAAGTGCTCCGGGAAAATACTATTCTGTTTGTGAAGGAGAAAAGGTCATCTTTCTGCATCTTGCACTAAGAAATTAAACACGTACTTTCAGAATAAAAACAGGGGGCAAAATAGCTGTGAATTTGTACTGAATTTGAACCGAAATCGTTACAATTATTACTAGCCGCCTAGAACTGCTCTTCAGTACCATAATTATCTTCTATTAGTTTTGTCTTTTTTTTAATATACCTGTAAGAGGTTGTCTAGATAATATTATGGCTGTAAACATACAACAACTTCTCTAACATTTAATATTAAAAATACATAAAATGTAAATTATGACAGCATGTTAAGCTCTTTAGAACTTTATTATTAAAAAATGGAAATATTTATGATCAGTTTTTATACATATAATCAAACACAAGTTAAATTTCTAGAGAAATAGGATAAAATGGCCTTAATGAGGTCACTTGAATGTATAAATATTCCATCATGTAAAGTATTTTTCCAGTTCTAGCCACCAAAAAATCTTTGAAGATTTTATTGTTTTATAGAGCAATTCTTAAATATAAAGACTTATTGGTTACAGATCGAGGGGCAAGAAAAATTTGCTTTTCACACTTCAGCTAGCATTTGTAGGGCTTGTCACTGACCACATCAATATAATTCAAGATTAATCTTTTTAAAATACCTGGAACTAAACTAATCTAACTAGGAGCCTAATCTAGCAAATAGACCTCTGTGAATGATTAGTTTCATGATCCAATTAATTCAGTCACATGCAGCAGGTGTAGTTTCTAGACATACAAGATTCTAAACACTCAAAAGACCAAAAATAATATAAATCCAAAAAAGCACCAGTCTATGAGTAAACTCAAAGAAGTTGGAAGCTATGCCTTCACTGAAACACTTTGTTCCTTTCTACTGCAAGTGTCTGAAAGTAGAAGTGTGTACCATGTGAAAGATTTTATTCACCTCAAAACAATTTTTGGTGATTTCTTTTATAAATAATTTGCTTGTGTGTGTTCCTCATTAATCTAAAGAAAGAGCTTTGAACAATGTCCAGTAACAATTCTGAACAATTACATACATTGATGAAAAGCCTTAATCCTCAAATAAAGCCTTGACCAATACTGGATTTCTATGTTTATGCTACCAGACAAAAAAATCATAAAATAAAGCTCAAGATTTTGATGTTTTACTAGCTATTTCATAACCTGCAACATAAGATATTGTTTACAGGAACACATATGCTGCTCCCAGCACAATGGTCATTACAGGTTGCTATAAACAGTGTTTCATAAAACAAAACTATTCTGTTTCTAAGTTTGAAGAGCTGAAAAACAATACATTAATATTATTAATGTTCCTTGGTAAGTGTATTTTGTAGATGAGAAAAAAGAAAACACATAATTTCATTTTCTTATTTAATCATAGCATTGTAGGATCACAGAATATGATTGGTTGGAAAGAACCGTAAGGATCATCTGGTTCAACCTTTCTTGTCAAAAGCATGGTCTAGACAAGATGACCCAGTACCCTGTCCAGAAGAATCTTAACAGTGTGCAGCGTTGGGGAATCCAACACTTCCCTGTGGAGTTATTATTCCATTCCATTATTCCAACGGTTGATTGTCGTGATCATGAAAAATTTGCCTCTTGTGTCCAATCAGAATCTCTCCAGGAGCAACTTGTACCCATTAAATCTCATTTTGTCCATGTGACTCCTTGTAAACAAGGAGTCTCCATTTTCTTCATAGCCACCCTTTAAATACTGGATCATGGTGATGAGGTCTCCCTTAAGCCTTCTTATCTCAAGGCTGAACAAACCCGGTTCTCTCAGCCTTCCATCCTATAGCAGGCTTCCCAGTCCTTTGATCATCTTTGCAGTCTTTCTCTGGACCCTCTCCAGCCAGTCCACATTTTTTATTTTTTTATAGCAGGGACCAAAACTGAACACAGAGTTCCAGGTGTGGCCTGACAAGCACTTAGTAGAGTGGGATAGTGACTTTGTCTCTGTTGCTGATGTCCGTGTTGATGAAACCCAGCATCCTGTTTACTTTCTTTGCCACAGCAGCACACTGTTCACTCATATTGAGCTGCTTGTCCACCAGGACCCCCAAGTCCTTATCCACAGAGCTACTCCCCAGCTGGGTAAATGCTAGTCTGTGCTGCACTCCTAGATTATGCTTTCCCAGGTGCAAGACCTTATACTTGTCCTTGTTGAACTTCATAAGGTTCTTGTTAGCCCACTCTTCCAGGCTATCCAGGTCTTCCTGCAGGATGTCTCTCCCTTCTGAAGTGTCAACTTCCTAACTCAGTTTGGTGTCATCAGCAAGCTTCATCAGGGTACAGTTGACCCCATCATCCAGATCACTTATGAAGATGTTAAGCAGTGTTGGGCCCAATATTGATCCCTGGGGGATCTCACTTGTGACAGGCGCCAGTTTGAAAAGGAACCATTAACCACCACCCCCTGGGTACAGCCTGTCACCCAGCTTCCCCTCCTCACCACATAGACCATTTCTCTAGACTGTGATGCATAAGTTTTCTTAGAAGGAGAATGTAGGAAACCATATTAAAAGCCTTGCAGAAATCCAGGTAGACAATGTCCACCACTCACCCCACATCAACTGAGCAGGTTACTTCATCATAGAAGGGGATCAGGTTTATCAAGCATGACTGGTGAATCTGTGCTAGCTCTTCCCAGTCATGTGCTTCAACTGGCTTGTGATAGCTTCCAGGAGGATTCGTTCCATAACTTTGCCAGGGATTGAAATAAGCCTGGTGGGCCTATAATTTCCTGGATCCTCATTTAAGCCCTTCTTGTAGATGGAGGTGACATTAACCTTCTTCCAGTTTTCTGGGACTCTCCTGAGCTTCAGGACTTCTCAAAGATTATGGAGAACAGTCTGGCAATGTCAGCCAGCTCTCTTAACACCCTTGGGTGGATATTTTCAGGGCTCATCGATTTGTAGGGGTCAAGCTCCAGTAACAGTTCACATCCCAACTCTTCCTTCACTGACAGTGGGTCTGTGTTTGCATCAACCTGGATTTCTGTTCCCAAGGCCTGAGGCCCAACACTGCTGTTAAAGAGGGAGGTGAAGAAAAGCTTAAGAACTATTGCCTTTTCAGCATGCTTGGTGATTAATTCACCTCTGCTGTTTAACAGCAAGCCAATATTTTCCTTCTGTTTCTGCTTGTTTTTTTCTGTACCCGAAGAACACTTTCTTGTGTTTTTTGACATCTCTGTCCAATTTCAGTTCAACCTGAGCTTTTTCTCTTCAACTGCATCTCTGTACACTCTGGCACACCATTGTAGTTCTCAATGGGTGTTTGTCAGCTTTTCTGCCACTGGTATGGTTTTCTTTTGGTTTTGAGCAGACTCAGAAGCTCTGAGTTAAGCCAAGGGGGTCTCTTGCTCTGCCTACTTCCCTTACCTTTAAAGGAGATGAATTGTTTTTTTGCTTCCAGAAGAGCATTCTTGAAAAGCTCCCAGCAGTCACTAGCTACATCTCAGAAGCCAATAAACTATCAAAAGCATCATATACCAAGACATTCACAGGCAAGATACTTGGGGAGTACATCTTGCAGGCAAGAAAGAATCTTACGTGGGAAGATAAGTGTACAAGGAAGACACTTGAGTATTCCATAATCCAAGGCTAAACTATTAGCTGTGAAACAAAACCAGAAGTGAACAAAACACAATTTAAATTAAAAACAACCAATTAAAAACCTTCCGCAAAGGTTAACTTTGATCAGGACTTGTTTATGCTATACTTGATGAATTTGAACAGGGAAAAAAAAACACAGAAACCAAGCCACATAATAACTTTTTTAGCCTTTAGCACTAATAAATTGCAATCTTAAAACATAAAAATGTGAAAGAGAAGGTAATGTTAGCATCTAATATAGTTCAGACAACATTATTTGTTAATTTTGCAAACTAGAATCACAAATCTATTAATACAGACCAAATGTCCCAAGCCATATTGATCAGTTTTCTGGTGCTGATACAATTGCAGAACTATGAGAAAGGCATGCAGGATATCTATCTGGATTTCTTAGAATGTATTTCATGCTGTGTCACAGGATATCCCA
This sequence comes from Caloenas nicobarica, assembly GCF_036013445.1. Lineage (NCBI taxonomy): Eukaryota > Metazoa > Chordata > Aves > Columbiformes > Columbidae > Caloenas > Caloenas nicobarica. Next base: position 129,884,421 of record NC_088245.1, read on the forward strand.
TGGGGAAATTAAATCAAATTAGTTTGGAGAGAAATACAATTAAATGAATCAAAAGCTGTCTGTTTAACTCAGGAGAGGGTAATTATAAATAGTACTTCCATCTAGATGAGGAAATAATGTCCAGTACTGTTCCCACAGATGCCCTTCGGGTCTTATTTTATCCAATATCTTTATTCTGAAAATTTATAAAAGGATAAATAGTTGTATTCACAACTACTGAGCTCTTATCCTCTTGTTGGAGAAATTCCATAGCATTATTCAAATCTTGACAACTCCATCTGTATCCATACCGCAGGTCCATGGACAACAATCCCGGAGTGCCTCTCTGAAGATACAGTGTAGACATGACAGGAATATCTTACCTCATATGCCTTGCTAGAGGACAAGTAAGCTCTTGCCTGCCCTGCATCACATTAACTCTGTGGTACAAATTACTTTACCTGTGCCATGGCAATCTTTTAAAAACCCAAGGAACTTCTCTTCCTGAAGTGGAAAAATGAGAGACTCGATGGCAGAATTCAATGGACAATTGACATTATTATTCCTACACACCACTGTACATATCTCATTTCTTTTCAGGACAGTAAATACGGGTATATTTTACATTACTGTGCACAGGTCTCAGGCTGTGGTGGGTGTCAGAGGGTGTCTGGGCTGCTCTTGGCCCAAGTGGGGATGAGCTGGGTTTACCCCATGGGTGCCCCATGGCCAAGTGCCCATTGGTCAGCCTGTCTGAAGCTCCAGCTCTGCTGTTGAGTGTGTGGGGGCTGTGAAGCAGCTTTCACTCCTTCCCTGGGGATAGAGCAGGAGGAACAGGCAGGAACTGGAAAACTTATAAAAAAAGAAAGTCAAATGCACCCCACATCTGAAACAGCATAAGACACCAATATCATGCTCCATATGTCAAAGAATAGGAAGTAATTCCCACCATGAACTTCTGGCTCCTGCTGGAGAAGACCTCAGGATGCCACTAAACAAATCTTATTTCCCTGTTCCCTCTTTCTTCTTGAGGAAGCCTGAATCTGTCAACTTTGGGATTTCAATGAACTGTTATATTCCCTGGAAGAGTGAATATAATACTGGAGAAAAGGGACCAGGAATTAGTAAATTATTTTGCATAGAACTTTTAAAGGTATTACTAATGAGGTTTTTCCTGTGTTAGTTGAGACTGTGAGTGCTTTAAGCAGACTAATAATTTGGCCTATCAGATTGTTAAAACATTAATTTGGCTAAATATATAATTTCTAGCTCCATATAGAAAGCATGTTCCCAGCCTTGCACCCTTGCTGCAAGCAATCTCTGAAATTGATGTTACTGCCTAGGCTGGTTTCCTCTAGTTGGTGGAAGTGGTTATGTAGACAGTGCCTAGCAAGTCCTTCTGCCCAGATTTATATTGTTCTAAGGCTGAAAACAGCTGTAAGGTATACAAACATGCACTTCAATTGGCAGAAACTGATATACATTGGTAAAGGTAATGCAAGCTTCAACATTTCTAGGCCCATATGCCAACATTCCTGGAAAGTCTTGTTCCTTAAAGGCACTCTGTTGCAACTGTGTGAAATGAGACCATCAGATCATCTCTCATGTCTTCCTCTCTTCAGTACCATACACCAACATACACCTCAGCCTGCATGACACTCAGAAATGGGGATATGCAACAGGAAATATCCTTAACTTTTCCATAGTTGCTATAATCACTGGATTCATTCATAGATGTGTGGAGTTTTTTCCTACCAGCTGCAGACAGAGGTCCAAATCAGTTTCTTAACAGCTCTAGAACAGCTCTAGCCTGGAGAAGAAGAGACTAAGAGGACCTCATCATGGTCTACAGCTTCTTCACAAGGGGTGGAGGAAGGGTAGGCACCGAACTCTTCTCTTTAGTGATCAATGGCAGAACTCAAGGGAATGGCAGGAAGATGTGCCAGGGGAGGTTTAGGTTGAACATCAGGAAAAGATTCTTCACCCAGTGGGTGGTGGAGCACTGGAACAGGCTCCCCAGGGAGGCAGTCACAGCCCCAAGCCTGACAGTATTCAAGAAGAGACTGGAGAAGGCCCTCAGACACATGGTGTGAACTGTGGGGTTGTCATATGCAGGGACAGGAGTTGGACTCAATGGTCCTTGTGGGTCCTTTGTAACTCAGGACATTCTATGATTCTATGACTCCTCAGTCCTCCCACTTGAATCTTCAGTAATAAGACAAATGTTCCTCTTTGCAGGTAATGTATCGTCATGACTATTACAGGCAAGGACAATAAAATATACATAGGAAGGGCAGTGAATTCTGGTAGTCCATCTTGATCCTGAGATTTTAAAACTTAATATGAAATTTTTAAATCAGCTTAATACTGTGTTATGCAAAATCTAATAATTTTGCAAAGTTATTTAAAAAGTCCTTGTATCTTTTCTACATGTCCTGTTTGGAGTTGTTTGTTTGTTTGGTTTGGTTTGGTTTTTAAGAAGTTAGGCTAACCATTAAATCATTAAATTGCACCCTGAATGTGAAATATGATTACAACACAATATTGCTTCATGGTGTATTTTCAGATTTATAAGCACTTGAAGGATCCAGAGGTCTAGCTGTAAATTTGTTTGGAATAAAAATAACACATGTTCTTAGCAAAATAGCTTATATCTATTTTCCAATCTGAATCTAAACCCTATCGCAAGTTTTGCACTATTTCTCAGTTCCTACTGTCTTCTTACATTCAAATTTTATTCATTCTGAGTTGCTGGAAACTGTATAAAATAAAAGGTGGGTTTTGGTTTGGTTTGGTTTGGTTTTTTCCCTTGAATACAAAAGCCTTCTGTAAAACTAAAAAATGAAATTTTGGATTCTCCAGTGGTGAGTGAGATTATGTTTTCCTCTTCTTTGCCTTGCTACTTCACAAAAAGCCCCACAAATACTATATAAAACTTTTAAAAACCAAACTGTTGTTTCTTCCAAAGGAAACTGCCAAACAACTCCAAAACACTGAATCAATCATACAAATGCATTCACAGAATGATATATAGCAATGTAACATTCTTTTAAGAGTGCCATGGAGAACACAAGCAGATTTAACTTGGTTGCACACAGTTGATGCAACACCTGGACCTGCAGTATTAAAAGAGTAGGAATAATCTCCCTCAAATGTTTCTGTCTGACCCCTGAGTTTAAATTGTTTACATCATAACACAGCCACTTTAGGCCCCTTGTTGTGTGTGGTGAACTGCAAGTACAGACAATTTCAAATACCAAATTCTTATTAAGTCAATGGGTTCCCAAACAGTGTTTGCTTTCAGATTATTTCTTCCCCAAATAGAGGACCTTACAAAACCTCAGTTAGCACAAGTATCTAGATTTTCAACTGTGAAAAAATGAAACACAAATGCTATCAAAACTCAAAATGAGCTCTACTTTTTTTCTTTTGCTTGTCACAAACTATTGTTAGGTGGGTTTCTTTCAACATCCATCTCCAGTTATTTTTTATGTAGTTTGTTTGGTGTTTCATTTTGGGTTTTTTTGAGAAGAAAACTTTGTCTCCATTGCAGTTCTGCAAATCAAGAAACCAGCTGAAAACAGGACCATTAATGATATCTGTTTTGATTTAATTAGAAGTAAAAAATTATTGATCACATCTGCAGACTCAAAAATCTTACTTCTACAAATATTATGCAACATATACAATTGCTAGAAGGTAAAATAAACCTTTATTTTAATATATTTTGTATTTTAACTTTGTGACAGCCATACTATTTTTTCACTGTTTTATCATCTATAGGCTTTTATCATAAGTAATTAATCCAAGTTCCTTTTGAACAAGTCCAATTTATTGGATCTAATACTGTGTTTTGTCTAAGCTGAGATCAACTTTGGCTTGTTCACAATGAGGATTCAAAGGATTAATGCTGGGGGTCTCATAATGGGGTAAAAGAGAAGCAAAAGAACTGTTTCTCTAAAATTTTGTGCAGTGTAACTATATTTGCTTTCTATATTAGCAATGTTCTCTGATGTTTTTGTACTTAGGTACAATATTATGTAAATTTATGTGCTCCAAGCATTATATAACAGATTATTATACTTTCTAACATATAAATCTAATACCTTAAATATCTTACAGCACAACTTCTCCATTATAGAACTGTACAATATTGTATTTACATTCCATCTTTACTTCTAACTTTAATTATATATATTTAGCTTTAGAGAAGCTTGACTTCTTTTTTCTTCTTTCCTTTAGGATACATTTAATTAGTTTAATTCACACTTGTGCCCTTCTGGCATAATCATTAACACAAATTTAGAATAATTAGCATTTTAATGTACAATAAATAATCCCGTACAAGTCAATCTTTTACATTACTCCTTCCCTTTTAAAAACAAACCTGTAAACTTATTTTCCAATTATGTGCTACTCTTTTTTTCTTCTTTTTTTTTTTTTTTTTTCCCCCAAAGATAACCGAGTAGAGGAAAGAACACAGAAATATTAATAGAATATTCTTTCACTTATCAACTCACTTTGACCTTATTGCCTGTAATACTTCACAGTGTTTTATACTGTGTATGATAGCAGTTATCAAAGTAGTTGACTGAAGGATCTATTTGTAGCTGAGCCACCCCAGGTCTCCTAAAGGAGTTTTAGGGATTTGAGCTCTTGGATTCTAAATTACTAGTTTACTTTGTAAAATTACTCAGCTTCAAAAATATGGATTGCAAAAAACTGGATGAACAAATACAAGCAGAGATAATGACATCATTGCTGTGAATTTCAGAAAAAAAACCTGCCTTTTTTTTTTTTATAATTATGATTTGCAGTCCATGGAAGTTCAGAAAAGGCTCAAAAAACAATAATTTTTGAAAATGTAACTATACTTCTACTTCTGTCTTTGCACTTCCAAATGCACATACTATAAATATTCAAACTGAAAGTAATACTGTGGTTTTTAGTAGCTTTATGCCCCAATACATAGGTCTCACCAAAAATCAATCCAACAAATTAAAAACAAACCCTTTGAAATAAAATAAGAAGTCAGAGCAACTATAATTTCATCAAGTTTCTCTAAGAATAGTCTTTCCAATAAGAAGAATCTGTGGAAGAAAAAAGAAAAAAGAAAAAAGAAAAAAGAAAAGAGAAGAAAGAAAAAAGAAAAAAGAAAAAAGAAAGCAGTCAATTCTAACAGAATTTCTACCTTTAAAAAGTGGGTCCCATGCCAACAGACTTCAGAAGGGTATAAATGTTTTATAGTTAAAATCAAATTTTACACTGGAGCTCAAATCCCTTAAATTAAAATTAAATTTCACAGAGAAATTACTGACAAAATTATGCCACTTAAATAGGACAAAGTAATTTTCATGTCAGAATAAGCCGTGGCCTTTCAGAAATGAGTTAAGTGGGAAGCCCAGTTCCCAGAAGATAAGCAATCAAGGAAAGAACAAAAAATAATTAAAAAAAAAAATGAACCACTGCTCGAATCTTTTATTGAGTGAACGCATCGGAATATTGAAAATACTTGGGAGAGACACTGGCAATTTATATGTCAAAAACTTAAACTACCATTATATGATTCTATGTTGCTTTTATTTTTTTATATGTGTATTCTTTCATGGAGGGGAGTTCCTTTCAGTCCAGGTTAATTTCTAGCTCTGCTATACTTTTCCTCTTCCTTCATCTTCTTTTCGATGTTTTTGTGTTTTCTGCAAGTTTGTCTTTGACATGCACAACTCTGTGAATGTATGCATAATTCAATAACATTTAAGTTTCTTGAATTTTAGAACACAGAGCTATGCCATTATGCCCTAATAATTCACTTTGTGAAACTGTTGTTACATAATTCTGTCATTTAATCCTCTTCTGTTAATTCCATCTGCTGATAATTTTGCTTATGGTATATCACCAATATGTCACAGCGACTTTGCTTTACACATTAGATGTGCATAAAAATAAGCTTATGTACGGGATCCATTTGAAAGTTTAAAACAATTCCAATAGAAGAAAATCTTTCTTTAAGCAGGAAATAACCTGGCATAGATCCTTCATCTGTGAGGTGGAGAACCATTATTGTGATAAAAATATTACTGCTTTTTTACCTGCATCTACTTATTCTGATATGCTTTTATACTTTAGCAATTAAATAAATGAAAAAGAGGAAAATGTAAAATTTTTATTTACCGGACTGATAATTTTTGAAATTACCTGAAATTAATTTCAAAATATATATCAGGAGGTTTTTATAACTTATACGTTTTCAGCTACTGACCTAGAGGAGCTGAGCTGGCGGCAGTTTGTCTCTGCCTATTTTCCAGGTCATCCTTGATGAAGATCTATTTAATATATCAGACTTTTGAATGTCTTATATATGTGATGAAAATAGTCTGCACTACCTTATACACATTCCATAACTTTGAAGGAGGAAAACAAATATATCTGAAAAAAAAAAGTACTTTCTTTTAGTCAGCAGAGTGAATTATGTGAAAATGAAGCTAGGCAGGAAGGAGATGTACTCAAAGAAAAAAAGTATATATTGTTCCATATTTTATATAAACAGAAAGAGGAAACTTCAATTTGTAAAGAAATATGCTCATATTCTGAACACACTTTGATCACTGTGATTGAAAAATATGTCTGATAACACCCAAAGCAGATGCAGTAGGAGGAGAAATATAATAAAAAGCCTGCCATACATGCATATAGATTGGAAGCACAATCAAAACCCTAAGGTGCTGGAAATACTTCAATGTGTAGGATAATAAAAAAGGATTACAAATCGGTGTCTTAACTATATTTTATTTTTTGTTGGACCGACAGGAAGATAATGGTCATGCAAAAACAATACTTACAGAGCAAAATATGTGATGATAACATTGACTCTAGGAAAAAAATAGTTCTAATTAAGTTTTGTATGTTTACTTTGTCTAATATACACTGACAAACTCTCTTACGCAAACACATACAAAACCCCCACATGCTAGCATATTTAAGCTTTGGGGTTTTTTTCAAAATATATTCATCACTTCACAGAGATGACCTTTTCAAATAATTTCAGTGGATTGTGTCTACAAGACAGTTTGTTTTCTTTGGGATTATGCATTTCTACAGGGAAAAAAAAAAAAAAAAAGGATGGTTGAAAAGGAATGTGATTATTCTGAGCTAAAAATACTACATATGTGGTTCTTATGATAAAACACATTTTGGGAATAAGCAAAAAAGGAAATGAAATGCAGAGAATATAAAATAAGAGTTATATTTGTTCTCATCAATGCACAATTTCAGAATTTCTTAACTGCCAGCTGAGTGGATGTTGCAACAATGATTTTGTTTTCATTTCATTGTCATTTTGTACCAATTTTTCAGAACTTAAGGGAAAAAAAAAAAACCAACTAAAAAAATGTGTGAGAAGTTTAGAGGTAAGAAATGTGTTTATGATCTTAACTATTTTGAGGATTGTCTTAAAGATCATATTGATAACCAAACTAAACAAGCCATGGAAGAATGATAGATAAGTAATTCTATATTTTGAAAGTAGACTCATTAGTTATTTGTGTATTAGATAAGTATGTTATCTGAAAAATCCAAAGTACAGGTCTGAATCAAAAATTTGAACAGCATATTAAAACACGTTTCTTCCATAGTTAAAAAAATAATCTTCCTTTATTAAAAAAATATTGTTTTGTTTAATGGCAAAAATATAGCTCTCAGTATGGCATAAAATACGATGATCCTCATTCCCTTGCTATTCTATTCAATAATTCTTAAAAGCAAAATATATAACATATACTGTAGAAGCAATCACAAGCTGGTATTCCTTTAGGATTATATCTCAACTTTCAGAGTCAGGTTTCCTTTGCTTACTTACTTTTCCTAGCTCCACGAGCCTCCCACTTTTGACTACACTGTGGCCCAATCCCAGTGGAAGGAAGTGCTGCACAGAGGCTTAATTAGGTCTGATAATAAAGATTCTAATTTTTGGCATATGAGCTATAAATCAGAAGCTATTTTTCAAAAAGCAATTACATAGTTTTTACTTTTACTTTACTATCTTCTTGCTCAGAAGGCATTTGCTCTGAATATGCTGAAATTGGTGAGTTCTTCAGAGTTTATGAGAGATGAATGAGGTTTAGCAATGATTTTATATTTTAGCAGATTCTCTTTCTTACATAAGAAATAAATGAAGTAAAAGTAAATCATATATTAGAGCAAATCAAAAGCTTGCTTATATTGTAGAAGGCCGTTTTAATTCCCAAGGGTTGCCATCTTGAACCATAGCTTGACAAACAATTTGTAATGGGACAAACCAATACTGTTATAAAAAAGAAATAAAGAAATAAAAAATCCTCTGCTCTCTCCTCATTCTTATGTTTTTCCTTTTCTTTTTTCTGTCCTGCCTTTTTGCCACCACAGATTTCTGTGGGCTCACCTGAGTTAAACTACCCGTGGCGGGGAAAAAAAAAAAGCCTTTATTTTAAGATGGCTCATTTTCCTCATCCATTTCTTTGTGGAGGTGCACCTAGCAGCACCCCCTGCCAGCAAAGTGATGGAACAAACATGGGATCTGTTTGCAGCAGCACTGTTTTGGAACATCTGTGAACGTCAAGTGCTGGGGCTATCAGAAAGAAGATAAAGAAGGGAAATGTGCAAGAAGCATAATATCAATACTTCTGCAAGTTTTAAAATTGAATTATTTTAGTAATTAAGACAGCTTCTTGAAATATTTCCTTTTTTTTAAAGACTTTAAAATCCCGTTTTTAAAAAATACAGTGATGTAGCCATGTAATATGCAATAACAACACTGCTGGCTAAGAACTACATTGACACTATAATAATCAGTTTAACTGCATTGTCATGACATGGGCCTTCTTAGTGAGATGGAAAGGACAGAACTACATTCAGTATGTTACTGTGAATGCACAAATACAGTTGTAATGTACAGGCAAAAGGTAGGATGCGTACCAGATTGTTGGTCTTGAATAATGTTCAGTAAGGCTGACTAAGGCCTGCAAAAGAAACTACTGGCTGCAACAGTGAATGCATGGCAACTCCCATATTGTTAAAAACCTGATGTCTAGAGAAATCCACAGTCCTGTGATAAGCGCTGGACTATGTGTAGCACAACTGATGAGGATTGTCTTGGTAAACAAGCCACAAAAGTCAGCATTCTGAGTGAACAAACCTACACTACTCAACAAAAGGACCTGTGTACCTTAAATTTGAGGGTCAGGAAAATATTTATTTTTCTATGAGCCTTGTTCACACAGGACATCCCCTCTTCCTGTTATACAAAGACCTAAACTTCTGAACTGAGTAGTTCCAATTTTTGCTAGGGTCTCGTGCAAAATATGGCACATCTGAACTCTCTGAGATACACTAGTTTTTAATGGAATTGTGGCATGAGCAACTTGAGTCAATCAGATTACAGACCATTCTCCTTCCTTAGTCTTTCTCTTTTTTCTCCTCTGCTAACAAAGCCTTCCCTCTACAATTGCAACTCAGTGTTTAAAACACAAAGATTGAACAGTTAAAAACTACTCAAATTTATTGTTAATCATCAGCATTATATATATACACACACACTTGTACTTCTAACCTCACAAAAAAAAAAAGGCAGATACAAACATCTTTCCTTTAAGTACAGTGCTAGGAAAAGAAGTTGTAATACTTCCCTTTTTCCTCTTTATCACCTCTTCAGTCCCATCATATTTGACAAATAAATTGCTGAATACACACCAAGGATTTTTATTCCTCCCTCTTCACCACTCCTACCACCTGAGGAGATTATTGAAAACTACCTATCCATTACGGATGTCCTGGCCAGCAGATTATAAACTCTTATAACAAGGTATCATTACCCCTGTTCTAATTCGCTTTGCATAAAGGAGTTAATGGATCATTGAGCCAGAAAGGACAAATAGACTACAAAAGAGATCATACCAATCACTTAGAAAGAAGAAGACCTTGGTTCCAATTTCAGTTTCAAAGACCTTCATAAAACTTCAGTGAATAATATCAAGTACAGAAACAGTCCCTAATGAAATGTCTACAAGAAAGTGCGGTGGTGGGAACTGTAACAATGTTATTTGGTTTTGTTGTTGGTTTATTGTTGTTGGTTTTTTTTTCCTTCTCAAGGCTAGGACTAAGAATAAATAAAACAAGTTTCTCTCTGGGCTTTGTGGTATTCTAAAGTAGGAAGAAAGTGAGAAGCACAGAAATTAGTATTTTAAGTAGTAATACTGGTAATTAATATTATTAAACCTTCTCTTTTAAAATGTTGTTACAGTTCCCATCACCGCACTCTCCTGTAGGCACTTCAATAGAGACTGTTGTGTTTTAGTGTTGCTGACCTTAGCAAACCATTTCTTAAAACTGAGGTTTAGAGAAATCCTAAGCACACCTATGTGTGCAAAATCTACAGGAAGCAGGTTCAGCTCACACTTAACACAGGAAAAAATTACCTGTACGTTTTTAAGTAGCCCTACTTATGAATTTAAACCTTTTGCCTTTTACAGTCATGATATTTTATTTTTAGAGCTTGGCAATATTTGACATCACTGAAGTTAACACCAACTCTTCAGACTATAGCACAGCAATAATCAGTAACAGGTGTGGGCCTCCACTTTTAAAAATTCTCTGTGATTTCTATAGTACAATTACCAGCGAAACCCACATTTACCTGAAGATTTAATATTACTGCATGAAAATCAAGACAGTTGCAGAATCATTAAATTTCTGTAAATTTTTTATATAATAAAGTGTTATTGTTTATCTCCAGTCAGCAGCTAAGCTCCACACAGTAGCTTGCTCATTCCTTCTTGGTAGGAAGGGGGAGAGAAGTAGAAGAGTAAAAGTGATAAAACTGTTGGGTTGCGATAAGGAGAGCTTAACAGGTAAAACAAAAACCATCCACACAAGCAAAGCAAAACAAGGAAGTCATTCACTGCTTCCCATCGTCAGGCAGGCGTTCAACCATCTCCGGGAGATCAGGGCTCCATCACGCATAACGGTTACTCGGTTACTCGGGAAGACAAACGTGGTAACTCCAAACGTCCTCCCCTTCCTTCTTCTTACTCTAGTTCAGATACTGAGCATGACGTCATACGGTATGGAACATCCCTTTGGTCAGTCGGGGTCAGCTGTCCCAGCTGTGTCCCTCCCAACTTCTTGTGCACCCCCAGCCCACTCACTGGAAGGGCAATGAGAGAAGCAGAAAAATTCTTGACTCTGTGTGAGCACTGCTCAGTGATAACTAAAACAACCCTGTGTAATCAACACTGTTTTAATCACAAATCGAAACTATAGCCCCATACTAGCTACTGTGAAGAAAATGAACTCTATCCCAACCAAAACCAGAACACAAAATTAGTCTTTATTTTGGCATGTCAAGATGCATAAGATTTGTATATGGCAGGATTATAAAGTAACTAAAGCTGAATTTTTTATAACTGCTACACTACTATATCATAACCATATATATACCTTTATGAAGACAAAGACTGTTATGGAAGAAGTTTAAATCCCTTTTTAAGTGCCTTACTATTTATGTTCAAAGTCTCCTGGCTCCCTTAACATTCCAATTTTTAGCGTCAGAACATTACCTCTCCCATTTTTTTTTAAAGTCAGCTGATATAAAAATAATAATAAGAAAATGGAATTCCCAGGTTGTTCTGATCAAAATAGAATGCACAAGAATTCTTTCAGTATGAAATCTTCTTGACTGGTTTGTTTGGCATTAATTACCCTGCATATAGAGGTACTTCATAATATTGATGATAGCTTGTGAAGAGCAGATCCCAGGTAATTTTTGCAGGGGAAAAACAGTGAAAAACAACCATGTCCATTGTTTTAAAAAACACTTTTCTTGGAAACAAAACCAACTAACCCCTCAGAAAAATAAACTTATTATTCAGATTCATAAGAAAGCTTACACCGAATTTTGAAAAATTCTGTAAATACTCATTTGCTTCCAAAATTCTCTTGAATGCAGTGAAAAATCAATCTAATACTGTATCCTTCAAATATTGTCTTCCTATTGTGTGATCTCAGTGGCAAAGAGCTGGTTTTGGTACAGTGTCATCCAGTTGATTAAAAACTAAAAGAGTTAATACTTTTTTAAAAGTATTTTTTCTGCATTCTGCAAATTGTGACCTTCATTTACAAATGTCATTCTAATTATTTTTTCCATCAGACACTCACCAAGGTATGAAGTCGTGTAGTATACTGCTCTTCTGACTCATTTCCACTCAAATAGTTACAGATGAGGTTTTACTGCATAATATTCTAATTATTAATGTTATAGAGAACATAGAATTGGATGCTTTAAAAAGACAAAACATTTTCAATGTATTTTGTTTTATTTAATTAAAGTAGGAAAAACAACATCAGTATTCTACATTATATTAATTAGGTCACCCTACATATTTTCAGGTAATCTAATTATTAGTGTGATTCCTTTCTAGTGAATTGTACAACTACTAACACTGAATTTCATGATAAATAGATCAGTTAAATTAAGAGCTGTAGGAAATGAACTGGGAAAGGACAATAAAAGATCTAATATTTACTATATCCTTGAATTCTCACAAAACACGTCCACTGTTTATAGCGTGCTGACTTACTATTGTTACATATTGCCACATAATATACTGAAAATTTGAAAAATATTGAAAAAAATGAAAAAACATTAATATGATAGTTTAACCATGTAAATCAAATACTGAGAAAGACAAGAAAATATTTTCATTATTTCTGTCCTGAGTGGATGAGCTATCATTAATTTCAGACCTCATATGGAATGGGTTCTTGATCTCATGTAGACAACTTTAGTATTAAATAATCTGTTCAAGAATCCATTGTTAAACAATGATTGCTTAGGAACTCCTGCAAAGAGCTAAACAGTCTCTAATCCTCTTCCTAAACTTTTTGGGAAGAATATTTTCTGTGCAGAGACATATATTCCAAGGCAAGACCCTGAAAAAAATAAGCACTTGAATCACAGCCTGCTTCTGAGCACCTTAGGCCTATGCATTTGTGAGGACTAGCTAGCACTTAGTAGATAAATATTGGTGGAAAAAATGAGAAAAAGAGAAAAGTCAAGTGATTTAAAAGGATGTATCAGCATATAGAAATTTAAGGGTCTTTTTAGTAGACTTTCACTATTCAAAATACTAATTATATCTTCAGTCAGAATAAATGTATTGACTACAGAAAATGGTTTAGCAATTTCACAACAGTTTACAAAAATCTACCATATTTGAGAGCATATTGCTAAAACTTCTTTAAGATTGCTGTTGCTAAAGTTTGTCAGCCTGATAGTCATTCTTTTCCAAGACATCTGTGGAACATTAAGCTTATATACATGAAGTCTAGCACTGAAACGTTAGTTTCAACTATGGTTGGTAGGTATCAGACATAATAGAAACTATAATAGTCAAATACATCTCAAAATTAACAAAATTGATATAACATATATACATTTAAATACACAAATAATAGTATTTTATCATTCTGTTCTTTGAGAGAAAGGACTTAAACTATGGAAGAATTGTCAGCCTGACTCTTCTGATGTTCAAATTTGAATTTAATAATTCAAAATACATACTGAAATGGTATTTTGTTTTCACATTCAGACGGGTATTTTTCAGGATGTGTGAAGTTAGGAAGTAGTTTGTTTTGTATACCTATTAGTTGCCAATTCACTACGTTGTATTTTATTTGAGAGATGCTGCATGTGTCTTAGAGTTAACTGAGAATACTGGTTTGTTGCATGTGGAAAGGTTATCAGATGCTAATAATGGGGAGTTCATTTCATGGCATTGATAAGAAGTCAAATACCCTTTCTGAAGTTAAGATAATGTTATATTATTTTTATTGTTGCTTATTATTACAAAGCAGGACACATATGCATTATCTTTACTCCAGCATAGAAGTTGAGCCTCTAGGCTTTTTAGGTATATCTGTTTTGGTTGCAGCAGTCTGTATTCCAATCATATAAATTTTCAAAATCATTTATTATAATTATTCTCAGTAAGTAATAGTCATCTCAAATTGTCATAAGAGCATCTCTGTTTTAAGCATAATTCAAATAAGAACACTAGAAGATAGAAAAATGGAGCAATATATAAGTCATTTTCTGAAGAGTAAAACCTGACTGTTTTGAATTCTACCTCTAATTGCCCTCTTTCAGGCTTAAGCTGGCACTGTGAAGGTAAATAGTTACCAGCAAAGCCAGGGCTGTGTACTTTTTAATCCTCCGCTTCCATGTGCATTGGATCACCTTTGTGTTTGCTTCTACTTTCATTCGTACACATCATGTATTCTCAATAATGGCTTGCTAATATGTTGCTTCTAGGCTTAGAAAAAGCCTTTGTACATGGAATAGCTCTTTATCACAAAGAGAATGATGCATTATCAGAAAACAGCTTCATGCTGTTTCTTTCTCTGTGGCGTAGCCCCAGATATAACTTAGCAAGGCAAGGGCGTAAATGTGGAGCTTTTTTAGACACCAGATAGGATTTGCTCAAATACTGACCTTGTGAACAAGATGAAGGGGGTATAAATACACTGCTGCATGGAAAAATACTGAATCACTGTGTACCAAATTACCAAACTGCTAAAAGGGTTCTGTGTGGGGCAAGTTCACAAGGTAATCTTAATCAGTAGGTCTTAGTAGTTAATAAATAGTAATTTGCACAGAGAGAGTAATTCACTCCATTCAAGCATGTTGCTCGATACCCGCATTAAAGGTTTCACATGGCAATGGGAAATATTGCTTCAATGGCACACAGTGGTGTTGGAGTTCATGCACACTTTCTCCAAGCTTATTTATAGACACTGAAGAAAAAACTGGACCTATAATATAAATGCACATGGATGCATAAATATAGAAAGTGTTCAAGTGTTCTTCTACAGTCAAGTAATATTATACTGAGGTATACTTTTACAGTATCTCATCTGTAGTAACTTGGTAAAATCTTAAAATTAAACTAACAAATGCTTATAATGTGAAATTCCAGAGTGATTCAAGTTCAAGCAAAATTTAAAGAAGACACACAGACATAAGATAAAAAAGGAAGTAGTTAATATAAAATAACATATTTTAGCAAAAAATACAAATCTGTAATTGCTCCTTTTTTTTTTTTCCTCTCACAAATAAACCTCTTTGCTATGGTTGCACAGGCTTTGTGGTTTGCCATATAATCTTTACCCTTTATATTTCTAAAGTGGCAAAAAGCTATTTACTCTCTTCTTAGGAAAATTGGGAAAATTATTTAACTAGCATCTGAAGACCCTGGAAAAAACAAAGTACTGAGTGAATAGTAACCATTTCATTGTACAACATGTATGCCAGATAACAGTGTGATTCCTCTATGCACAGCTGGTCTACCAGTTACAGGTTCATCAGAAGTGGCAGAAATTTTCCTGTTAACAATGTAGTATCCAAAAGATCAGCTCAGTTAAAAATCACTGAGTAGTTCCAACAAGTTTGCAGAGAAAGAAAATCTAGATATGAAAATACTATCCCCCAAGCAAATAACACTTTCTGTTGAAGATGGTGCTGCTGTTATGTTTATTTAATCAACAATTCAAAACTCAGTTTAAACTATTCCTCAGATTAAAAGGATATGAAACAACCTTTTGTACCTATTTAGCGGAGTATAGTATATTCTGGGAATATATTTTCAGGGTTCAAACAATAACGTCCTTATTTGAGAATTCACAAAAAGTAAATATTCCTCAGTTAAGACATTAATAGATATGATCCAAATCAGGAAAAATTAAATAGCTTAGCTTAAGTAAACTTGAGTAATAACTTGATGTAATTCTCATTACCTTGCACAGAAAAAAAAAAAGAACCAACCAACCAAAACAAAAAAAAATACAAGAAACAAAAAACAAACAAAAAAACCCCAAAAACTCAAACAGACAAACAAACAAAAAACAAAAACAAAAAATCAGTTATTACCTTGCAAAGGTAATGCTAATCAAATGTTGAATGATATAGACTCTCACCTTACTTTCAAGGACACGTTTGATTACACCTCAGGTTGTCATCTTAACTCTGTCCCTTTGCATCTGTGATTAAACATTCCAACTGACTGTGTCCTAACCATAAAGTTAGATTCTCATTCTCTCTTTGGCCCAGAAGATATTTGAATATTTCAGATGTGTTAAGCAAATGGCCAGAATGAAATCATCTCATAGCATTCTAAAACTTGAGTTCTTTTTCTGCATAAGGAGGCAACTAAAATCAACTCTCATCATGTAATTGGTTCCTCCTCCTAAAACCTGGATAAAAGTCTTTTCTCTGTCAAAAGTAAATGGAGATCTTAGCCAGCATTCTCTGATAGTGTTGTGTAAAACAGAAGACCCATGCTGAACATACTTAGTCTTCAGTGTTATGTCTCTTTTGAAGTATACAGTCAACGCTCCTGCCCCTCTACATCATGGCTTATTGACAATTCAGTATCACACACCCATCCGTCCAAACGTATCCTTCCCTAAGGCTCTGTAGAAGGATTCATTGCCCACTAGATCTCTGCTTCTCTTTCTGTAGGCCATTAATTCAAGCAGAACGGTCTGATCGGCTATGTATTCCTTCCTAATTACTTTAGTCAGGAGATGAATGAAAACATACTCCTTCTTGCTGAGACAGAGCTGCAGGACCTTTATCTCCTTAGAACACCATCTAAAATCTGTTCCAGAACTGTAGATCCCCACTTTGGCAGCTTTCATCATCAGCTATTTAAAGGTCTATAGAACTAAAATATTTATTTGCTTAAATCTTGATGACAGATGAGCATCTCTGACAGACAAATCAAAAGATCTGCAGAAAACATTCATCAGTTCCACTTAATTTTAGCTTGAATCACGTAAGTTTAGTTACCGATATAACAACTGACTACGGAAGCAGAAGTACTAATTTATAATGTCAGGAAAAGAGATAAGTCTAGTTACTTTAAGACAATAAATTTAATGGTATCCCATAAATTAGCAGTCTATAGCAGAAGTGTTAGTTGTATTTTATAGAAGTTCCAGCTACTTCAGTAAAGCATTTTATGCTGTTTCCCACAGCCTTCTCCTAGGCAAACTGACAAGATACAGACTGGATTGATGGTCTGTAAGATGAGTAGGAAATTGGCTAAGAGGTTGCACTCAGAGAGTGGTGATCAATGGCTTTTACTCAGGCTGGCAGCCTGACACAAGTGAGGTCCCTCAGGGATCAACACTGGGCTCCATGATGTTCGACATCTTCATAAATAATCTGGATGATGGATTGAAAGCACACTCAGTTTTGCTGGTGAGCGGCGAAGTGGACATTTCAGAAGAGAGAGATATCTTGCAGAGACCTGAGCAGTCTGGAAGGGTGGGCTAGCAAGAAAAGTATGAAGTTTAACAAAGACAAGTGGGAAGTCCTGCACCTGGAATGACATAGCCAAATTGCCCAGTACAGGCTAGGATCTGTGTGTCTGGGGAGCAAATTTGCTGAAAGGGCCCTGGGGATCCTGGTAAACAACAAACTGAAGATGAATCAGCAGTGGATCACTGCAGCAACAAAGGCAAATTGGATCCTGGGCTGCTTCCACAAGGGCATTACTAGCAGAGACAGAGACATGATTATCCCCCTCTACTCAGCACTCCCCAGGTCACGCCTGGAGCACTGTGTCCAGTTCTGGTCCCCACAATTCAAAAAAGAAATGGACAGACCGGAGAGAGTTCAAAGAAAGGCCATGAAGATGATCAAAGGGATAAAGAACTTGACCTATGCAGAAAGACTGAAGATGTTGAGTCTTTTCTCCCTGGAGAAGAGAAGGTTCAGGGGGACCTCAACACAGTATTCCAGTACATAAAGGGTGGCTTAGAAGAGGATGAAGGCTCTCTCTTCACAAGGAACCACATAGGGGCAAAGGGTACAAGTTGTACCAGAAGAGATTTCATCTCAATATAAGAAAGAAATTTTTTACAGTGAGAACAATCATACACTGGAACAACCTCCACAGGAACATGGTAGAGTCACCATCACTGCAGTTTTTCAAGATGTCACCAGACAGGGTGCTAGATAGTGTCATCTAGGCTCCATTTCCCATGAGAGGTGTGTATTTCTATTCCAGTCTGGGCTGTTAGAGGATTCTGTGATATTATGTGCAGAATTAAGAGTGACTGAAACCAGTTGTGGTATTTTCAGTCATGAGCAACCTCTGGCAAACTGAATAAGTATAGAAACAAGACATTTTAGGCTGACTGTATACCAAAGAAATTGTAATAGTGTAAGTGATGTCAATAGTCAATTATACAATTTAGCCAGAAAATAGTGACTAAAACAAAAGGAAAGAAATGTAAACAATATTTCAAAATTGAGCTTATGAGATTTAGCATCACATAGCCTTCATAATATTAATGAACTAAGCTCCAGTTTTGCAAAACTTATGTATGTATGCATGCACCTTCTCAACATATGAATAATCTCAATGGAGTTCATTTTGGGTTTAGAGAACTGAGGTTTGTCTACGGGCCCCCCTCTTTCATGTTACTTCTGTGAAAGCTTCTGCCTAGCTGATGTCATGGGTATGTTGAGAATCTTCTTTGCAAAACAGTAATCACTCACTTGACTTTACTTGTTCACATTTTCTTTCCAGGTAGGTATAGGAAAGCATTTGTCTACATTTTCCACATCAAGATATAAGTGCATCTTTAAAGAAATATAACAGGTCATCATTGGTTTTTATGAACTCATTTTTACCTTTACTTGATAATTTGTGCCAATTTTCAATCAAGTCTATAATATGAGTAAATATTAAGCAGTGACAGAATTTCTTGAAGCAAGCTCTCTTTTCCTCGAAAAAGAGAACAAGAAAACAAACAAACAAACAAACAAACAAAAACCTGAACGGATGAATGGTGAGCCTTGAAAAAAACCAAAGATATTCAAGAAATGCATTTTTTCTTCTCTGGGCATTAGCCTATGCAGCCAATTTTTGTGTGATATAAGCCAGGCCAAATTACAATATTTCATGTAATAATTGACTTAGAGCTAGAAGAGGTTAACCTGGATCAATTCTTCAAGCAAAAGCTGGCTGACTTTCTGAGCTATGGGTGGTTTATTTTCAGTTATTTTATTTCACTTTGAAAGTGAATCAGAGACATAGGTATACAAACTATTTCCAGATATAAGTGGGAGTCTGAATTCACAGAATACAGATAAAGTAATGAATGCTTAAAGAGACTGTAGCTGAAGCTAATAAGGTGTTGCATTTCTAATTGCACTTCTATTTCAGGCTAACTCTATGAACACAAATCCTTAGAGCTTATCTCAGTGAGTCTGTAGTACCATATTAGGTCAATAACTTCCATTTCTGCTTCTGTTATAGCAAATTAAACCAGAAAATGAGCAGTGATTAAACTTAGAAGCCAACAACCAAATTTTGGTTTAGTTAAATATTTTTTTTTTTTTATTTTCCATGTCACACTTATGCCCTTATCTTTTTCATTCTTCCCATTTTCTTTAAACTTTTCTCACATTGGAGAAGTTCATGGAGGACAGTCTCCCATGAGAGGGACCTCACACTTGAGCAGGGGAAGAGTGTAAGTAGTCTTATCCCTTTGAGGAGGAAGGAGTGGCAGGGACAATATGTGATGAACCGACCATAGCCCCCATTCCAAGTCCCCCTGTGCTACTAGTGGAGAGGAGGTAGAGAATTTGGGACTGAATTTGAGCCTGCGAAGAAAAGAGGGTTAGAGGGAAGGTGTTTTAAGATTTACTTTTGTTTCTCATTATTCTACTGTTATTTGATTGATAATTAATTAATTTATCTCCAAGTTGAGTCTGTTTTGCCGGTGGTGGTGATTGCTGAATGATCTCACCCTGCCCTTATCTTGAACCATTAGATTTTTGTTATATTTTCTCTCCCCTGTCCAGCTGGAGAGGGGAGGGATAGAGTAGCTTTGGTGGTCTACCTGGCTTGGGAGTTCAAAAGGAGAAAGCAGAGAAAACAGTTCAAAAGAAACATTGTCATGAGCAGGATTGTTTCAGATTCAGTACTTTAACATTTTGAAACAAATTGCACAATTCTTCTGAGATAAACCCATTTCATTTCCAAGGTATATGCCATGGAATGCTCAAACCTGTTTGTTCCCTCCCTGAAAGGAGGAATATTTATGGTTTACCCCAGAAAATACTTTGTAATTAACTCAGAGCACTCTTCTACCTTTCCCTGACCTTTCTGATAAGTTGTTTAGTTTTTTGGTTTGGTTTTGTTTGTTTTTCCCAGATCAAGTTGATGTTACCATCTGGCACAGTTCACCCTGTGTACCAATTGCGAAAGTTTTTTGAGTATTCATCACCAACAAAGGCGAGGAGATAGAAAGTTAAAAGTAGTAGAAATTGGAAAGCAAGAAGCAACATTCTAGAGCATTCAAAAAATAATTCAAGAAGTTTGTGCCTTCATAATTTGGGAATTCTATTATCTTTGAGCATACTGAAAGTTAAGATAGAGCTTAGGCAAGCCAGGATGCTGTCCATTATTGAAATAATGAACATTAACATGAAAGTCACGCAGGTAAACCTTTAGGCCTATATGTAGATTTTTTGCAGCAACAGCTACTATCATGACAAAGAGACAGAATTTTTCCTTGTATTCTTCTATTTTTTATAATTCAGACAAAATAAATTTTCAACTCCATTTTACTGTGAAATTCTAAAAACTCTGGAGAATCTAAAAGATGGTATTGCAAAGGATTATAGTTCAACCGTAACCATCATTTACTCAGCTGGTATAGAGTGGAATGGGGTTGTTTCAGTTTCGGTCTTCAACTGCATGCACTGTCACCTTTCATACTTGGGAGATATGTCAAGAACCCCTTGGAAGAGGAGACGGAAATGATTATGTAGTACTCTTGATATTTCAAATGTCAAGAGAAAGAAGAAAAGTGTGAACGTATTATTATGTCTTACTAGTGCACTTCAATTCTGCAGACATTACAGCTTAAGAGAGTGAAGAGTTTAACTCATTTTGCCAATAGTTCACAAGCCTTGTAGTTAAAGGTGAAGGTCAGATACACTAAGATCTCTGTTTTCTTCTTCCACTAATTGAAACTGAGATACTATTCATTAACAAAATTACAGTGAAACTATAAATGAATTGCCACCTTCTCATTATGCATCAGAAAGATGGTTTCCTAACTTACAGAGTGAAACCATTATTTTTTGTCTGTGGTTATATCTCTTAGGTGTCTACAAAACCAAAAACATACAAAAGGTACATCACTTTTAAAAATACATTCTCTGAGCACTTTCTGTGAGATTTTTCAATGTGATTTTGTTGTATCTGATAAGATTTTGCAAACACTATATAAACCCTTGTGAAATATTTTTCAATTTTAGGATTGTCTTCTTTCTCTTAATTCAAGAAAAAGTTTAAGAAAGAAATCATACTGTTATTAAAAAATCTGACTCTGAAAAATACTGCTGCTTGTGAAACCTCTTAGAAAATGTGGGATTTGGTTCTATTAAGTTGCTTCTTTTTGAAAAACAAAGCATTACATGCACCATCTATTAAATCATTTATAATATGGGAAATAAAAAAAAGTAAAACACAAACAAAAAAATGGGGAAGAAAACTATTCTGAGTGGATTGCCTGGGGCAAAGATAGAAGTAGTCAAAGCTCTTTAAAGCAGATACTATTTTTTCTATTTGGTTGTGTTTACATATAGACAAGTACTTAGATACATTATTCGAAAATGTCCTTGAGTTGTCATTTAAGGATGCAGTTCCCAAATATATTCACTACTAGCTCTCATTTAATTGAGTGGGGGGAAAAAAAAAAAGAAAATAAAACCTTCCATAGATTTTCAATGGAAACAAAATGAAGTAAATGCAGCTCTTTCAAAAATTTTACATAAATATTTTGAATTGTGTGAAAGCACTATTCAGTTTTTAGTTATATCATAGTTACCACTATAGTCAAATAGACTCTGAAAAAAAATCACAACAGTCCAGTCAAACAGGAGTGAGGTTTTTCTTGGTTTTGTTCCATAATCAAAGATAAACAAGGATCTTAATCTCTGGTATTTACATCCCTTCATTACCATTCATCATAATTCAAAAAATGTTCTACCACAGAAGCTATATATAGGTGAATTGCATTGTTGACCTAATCCTCCCGATTTTAGTTTCAAGTCAAGCATCTCAGATTTGAGTTCTGCATCTGCTTCCATCCTTGAGTCACAGCCTGAAAACCATTTAATTTTTTAAACTTGTTTCCTTCAAAAATGATGAAAGATGCAGTTATACTCTCATTAATAGTAATGTAAATCTGTAACTAATGATTTAAACATTTTAGAATTATTTTGGTTTTGTTCTTAACATATTCTATGAATTTAGAATTGGCAGTAATAAACTTACGAATATAATTGAAAAAATAATATAAATACACATAACTGACATCAGTCTGTTAATAAACAGCTCTAATTTCAACAAAGCATGAGGAAATGAGAGGCGTTTATTTCACAGTTTTAACTCTGTCCTAAAGTAAATGTAGCAAAAGAGGCTACATCTGATTATCCATGTAGAGATTCACTGGTTGTCTCTCATCAAAATCTTGAAGAATTTGAGAGAAGCCAGATAAAGTTGATTTTTTCTAGGAAAACCTCTGTGAAGTAATTCTAACCCTCCGAGTTTTGACACATTGTATTTTGAAGGACAATTCTTTTGTAAGTCCAGTATCGTTAGGGATCTGATTTTTTTAACAGATAAGGTTTGTTGAACATTTCAGTCTATGTTTGTGGAACAATAATAAGCTGCAGTTATTTTAGATCATTAGGCCCCTAAATGATAAAAAATACTGTCTAGGTACCTGATTAGCAAAGCTCTATGAAAACAGCTTGAAAGCTCTGATGCAGGCTTTTGAGAGAAGAGTTTGAACCCTGTGAAAGACTCAGCTTGACATCAGTACTCTTTCTAGCAAGTTTTTTAGATGTGGCGCTCTTCTCTAGCAGGGAAAACACTGGCAATTACTTAACTCTTAGCAAATATTTAAATTACAAAGGTTTCAGCATGCTCAGTGAATAGGGATACATTCCTGAAGTGGAGTTGTCAAGCTCAGTCATTTAGAAACTTTACCTTTTTCTTTCTTTTTCTTGTCGATTTTAACCAGAATTGAATTCAATTTGGTGCATGTTGTTAATAAAGAGAAAGCACTCTTAATAATGTATATTTCAGACACGGTACAATAATAACTGTTTTAAAGGAAGAAGATGATGCCAGTTTTGAAAAGAGAGTAATGAGGTTGGAAAGGATAGGAAAAAGCTTTACAAATTATTTTATAAAATGGATACTTTTTTTGAGTGTGAGTTCTTATTTGAGAGAGGGAAGCTAGTGAGTTTCACAAGAATAAAATCTTTTCTAGTTTGAAGATTACTCATTGCCAACAACAACAAGAATCCACACATTATTTGAGAACTAAAGGAAAATTAATCTCAATAATTAACCCATTTACTTGTACATTTCCCATAACTATTTAAATACCACTGTATATGCTCAAAGAACAGATATGTTACCTCTGAGACTAAAAAAAAGAAAATGTTTTCAGTTGATTTCTAAATGGTGACCGCACAAAGTTTTGGACTCTCACAGTCCATTTATATTTATATTGACCCGTGTCTACATATTTCGTTTTTACTCTATTTTTTTGAAGAGTTAATCAGAATAATTGGCATCAACTTTCAATTGCCTAAAGAAAAAATGGACATTATAAACCAATATTTTATTGAAAATCTAAATCCATTATCTCAATATAAATAAAAACTTGATTGGCATAAGACGATCATTTTGTTTAGTCTTAAAATAAATGGATAAACATGGGATTGTTTCAAGACAAAAAGAAAAAAAATCACAGTTCTTCTCTGAAAGAACTTATAAACAATTCAACATCATTCTTTTTCCTAAAACAGCCTATGGAATAAGTGTTATGAAAATTACAGCAATATTTTAGTCCTCTAAAATTCTAAAGTTTTCAGCTTCAGTGAAAAATATCTTTAAAAAAAGGTTTTTTAAATGAAGTAAATACTGATGAAGGAAAAAGTGTTGCTTGAACGGTGGTTCTGACAAATCATGTGATTACTACATGATTATCAGATTAAATGAGTCATTCATTGTGATCCACTGATTTTATACAAATGAGCAAGGAGAGACTGTCACAGTTTAAGTTGCGTAAGTTGAAAGACTTGTTTGTCCTACTAGTTAAAATGTCAAGGCTGTAAAATTTCCCTGCTTCCACCTATACAAACATATATATTAATATTTGCCAAGCTTTGGAGCCCACAGAATAAAGGAAAGACATGCACCTATTGAAGAAGGTCCAGAGAAGTGTCACAAAAGTGATCAGAGTACTGGAACACCTCTGCTATGAGAACAGGCTGAGAGAGTTGGGGTTACTCAGCCTGGAGAAGAGAAGGCTCCAGAAAGACCTTATTGCAGCTTTTCAGTACTTAAAAGGGGCCCATAAGAAAGGTGAGGAGAGACTCTTTTGCAGGGCTTCTTACGACAGGACGAGGGCTAATGGTTTTAAACTAAAAGAGGGGAGATTCAGGCTAGACATGAAGAAGAAATTTTTTACAATGAGAATGGTGAAACACTGGCACAGGTTGCCCAGAGGCATAGTAGATGCCCCATCCCTGGACACATTCAAGGCCAGGCTGGACAGGGCTCTGAGCAACCTGATCTGGTTGAAGATGTCCCTGCTCAATGCAGTCAGGTTGGACTAGATGACCTGAGGGTCCCTTCCAACACAAACTGTTCTATGATTCTATGATTCTATGACTTTTTCGTTTTCTTCCATGGGAAACAAAATATAGTCATACATCACTTTTTAAACAAACTCCAAGAACATAAACATGAACAAGTGTTCAACTCCTCTTGAAGGCTCAACTGTTTTCAACGCTGTAGAAGTTCCTTTCAGGTTAGAAAGAATTTCCAAAGGGCTGGCTACAGCGGTCTATTTTGAAATAGAAAGAAGAAATCCCATTATGTTAGCAAGAGAAAAGTATCAATAAAAAGTGTATTAAGTTTGGTTGTGGGTTCTTTGTTTTGTTTTGGTTTTTTTTGCTGTTGTTGTTTTGTTTGAGTCAGACAGATAGAGAAGGTACTTCCTCCACTTTTAGAAAACAAGGTTTTTTTCCTTATCCACCATATTTTATCACATATTGTGCATGTTCTGGCCATCTCGTCCCAAATGCAACTGGGAAACACACAAGCTGTGTAATCATTGGGCTTGTATTTCCATAATAACAGTAATAACATAATAACACTATAAGAGCCCTTGTAGCTGAAACAATTACAAAGAGAATTTATTTGTTCAAACAGTTTGGGGAATATTTCAGGAAGGCGACTTACAGCATTAATTCTTCTTGAAAGAAAATGTTACTTTTCTTTGTACGTAAAGCTTCTAGTGGCAGTTCCAATTTAACAATTAGAAAAGTTAATTTTAGTTTTTGTGGTGTTTCCTGTTTTCTCATCTAAAATATTTTTGTTGTTGTAGATAGTTCATATACTGTATCCAAACTTGCATACCCTTCAAAACATACTTTCAAAGCAGTTTACTTATAGGAAAAAAAAATTATCTGCAAGGCTGTCCTGTTTGAAAGTGACTACTTTCTTTCGTAAAACATGAGTGTGCCTAAATGAATTTCATTCTTGTTGATATTGTTATTGATTGAAGCCCAGGCTTGTAAGGCAGATCATTCCATTATAATGAAATATTTTCTTCGGGTAAACTGCAATAGACTGACACCGTTTTTGCTCTATGGCTGTGTTTTACAATATCAGGCCAGCAAAAAGCGGCCTAATAGCAGCCTTATCCAGTCTTTTTAAATCACCTCAGTAGGGCCAATCTTAATGAGAAATAGCTATTTCTAAATTAACAAAACCAAGACTCTTGCCTCTAACATTTACCAAAGAGCAACACATACTCCCATCCATGGAGTAGCAGAATGCAATCATTCCCTAATGAGCTTTTCCAAATGTTCCATAAGGGTAACTGAGGGTCTGGCATTAAGCATGGAAGAATCTTAGTTACAAGATGGGGCCAGCTATTTGAAACTATTGAAAAGCTTTTAATTTCTTGAAATAGTAATGACAGTTTATGCCTAATCATTGTTTATGCCCAAGTTAGAAAAATTAATGATCACTAAGCACGCAGTTAAATCATACAAAGCGTTTTGTTTTGCCAGAAAGGCAGCAATAAACTGTCAGAGAGGAAATATGTTCCCAAAGATGGACAACGAATAAAGAAAAATCTCACTTGACAGGGAAAAGGATCTTTAAAAGTAGAAAATACAATTTATATTATAAACAGTGACTAAAATGTTGGCTATGAAAGAAATTTTATTTTTTATAAAAATTTTAGCAAATTCAGGGGAAACAAAATATTAGACCAGTGACTCTATAAGCTTAAGTACCTTTATAGATCCATAGCAGAACCACTAAAGATGGAAATGTCCCTGTTGTGTAATGTTCTATCTCCCTTGATCTTGAAAGATGGTGTATTTTCTTCACCAGTAAGTTGCAAATTCAAATATTAAGGTTGAAAAAAGCAGTGATATTTGGTTGTATGCACTTGACATCTAGACTTTTTTGGTTTTTCACTTCTCGTTTATTCTTACCCTCTTGCAAAATGTCCACTTCTTTGTTCTGCCTTTTGTACAAAGACCTTTTATTTACATATTTCACAATTTTAATTTTAAACTGTGGATGGTAGTCACTTTTCTTCAGTGCTACTGAGTAGCATTTGACATTTTCTTCCTTATACTAATTCATCTCTAAGAGTTAAACAAGACACACAGGCTTTTATATATATATATATATATATACACACACATATATATACATTTATATATATATATTTTTTTTTTTTACCCTCAGAGCCAGTTGTAGTAAGTGGCATATGTTGCATTTTAATAATTATACATCAAATGATCAAAATTCTTATTTAAAAACTGGAAGACAGCTACCATAAATAACAATAAATAAAAATTTTCATCAGGACTCTGAGAGTATTATTACATGATTTGAAGATGGTCAGGAAGTCATACATAGTAAAGCAAAATGCATCCTGTAATGAGAATGTTGTGACACTTTTCACCATTTTCTCCCTGTGAATGTGAAGCTGGGGTTGCAACCTAACAGTAGTCCTCTAAGAGGAAGTGGATGGCATAGATTCCAGGTTTGATTTCTCCAGAAGTCTGCCATATAAGAAGTCTGCCATAAGATTAGATATAGAACAGAGGATGGTAGTATGGCTCTGCAGGTGGCATTTCTCTGTAAGGCATCCTTACATATGCTGATCAGGTAACAGATGCTCCAAAATTACTTCTTCCAAGAAAAAAATATGTTCTTTCTTAGACTGATACAAATATCAAAAAGTAGTCATGATAGATCTAGAGATGTTACCTAGATATTTTCTGATAACTTTCTGTTAAAAAAAAATGCCGATGTTCCCAACCTAATATTTGGTTTTATGTTAGTCCTGAAATAATTTTTATTCTAAAACAAAGCCCATTAAGAACTTCTGAGTCTCTGGCCAGACATAAATTGATATTTCACTTTAGTAACATACTCTAATGCATTACTTTGAGTAAACATATTTTCTTTGATAGTTATTTGCAACTCAGAAATCATTGCTTTGTGAAAGCTTTCTTGGACAACTAACGCATTTTAATTGGCAAGGTTCTCAATAGTAGCATACGTTCTGAAAACTGACAGAAGTCCATAGATGAAAAAATATATTATGATTATGGTTCTTATTTGTTTAAGGTTGAAAAGTAAACTACTTTAGGAATAGCAAGTTGAAAAGGAAGTCACAGAATATGTCATGAGGAAGTAGTAATCATTAAAAGTGATCAGGATTTTTTTCCTTCAAAATACTATTTTTTAGAAGATACAATAATATGTGAAAAGAAAACCCTTCTTCACTGAATGTAGTACATTAAACAATAACCAAGAAAACACAGAAAAATGAAACTGAAAATTTTATTATATTTGTGAATTTACAGTTATTCTCACTAGATTTCATACCATCTTGTGCAGACCAATATAAGGAAAACATCAAGTCTCACCATCTCACAAAAAAAGGCATTAAGATGAGTATTGCATGCCATGCATGAAACTTTACAAGGTATAAATCATTGAAGATGAACAGGCAAATCCTTGTGTTGTCTACAAAAATGAATATGCCTTAGTACAAACCCTGAGAACTTGAGTTAAAGTGGGGAAAATAGGCTCTCACCTTTGGAGAAAAGTTTCCAAGACAAAATGGGGTGATATGAACTGCCAGGACCCTTACTGTACCTCTTCTGCGAGATAATGAGAGACTTAGTTTCCATAATAATTATAAATTAAAATTTCAAAAGGCATATAGGGAATATGGCACCCAACTGCCATTGACTGTTGGCAGCATCTAAGCTCTTCCAAAACCTTCAGGTACTTACTACTCTGTAGCTAACAAAAAACAGCAATAAATGTGAGTGTTGAGATTTCTTTTTTTCCTCCATTTTAAGAGGTTGGTCAAGCCTACTTTGTAAACTGCATATACTCCTTTAGGCTTCACTATTACTGTTTCATTGTACTTGGAAGGATCTGCCATTGTTTAATGTAAAAAAAGTATACAAGTCAGGAAGACAGTGAGGAGACTTTACTCCAATTTATGTTTTCCACTACTTGTTAAAAATAAAACAAAAACAAACACAAAACCAGTCAAACAAAACCCCAAACCAACAAACAAACAAACAGCAGCAACAACAAAAAAGCAACAAACAAACAAAAAACAACAAAACCTTCCCATTTCCCACTGGAAAGCCACAATCTGTTTTATGGTACTTTGTTCTTTTGTTTCAAAGTTGTCTTGAGGACACATTGCACAGTGACAACTCAAATGAAGTTGTATCCCTTCTGCTATGCCAAGCAGTATTACAGAAGATGGTGCAATGTGACTCTAACAATCTGTGAAAATCTCACCGTGAGACAGAGTTCAGGGTATCACACAAATATGGTCTCCAAAAATTAAACAGGATTCTGCATAAAATATACTTTTCCCCAAAGATTTACTAGGTTAAAGACTTCTTTCCTATTCACTGTCAATTATGTTAATACTATAAAGAACAACATGGGACTGTACTGTCAGGAAATCAAATGCATGGAATCAAAATCTTCTTCCTGGTGCTCTGGCTCAACAATGAAGTGTTCCAGATCAAAATCTGACATACTGAAACCATTCTCATACATTAATATTCTGCCCTCCGGTTCCTAGGAAGTCACATAAAGGCTTTTCCAGGTGTGTAAAAGCATGCATCTGTGATGCAGCTAACTGCTGTGGAACAAAAGGGAAGCCTTATTCTAAATAATGTGGGACTTCTTGGGTCTCAATGTAAAGAAGCAGTACTATACATATTTCAACAGTTCTTTCAGTGTCTGCAATCCTGCAAATAAGCATAACTGTTAGTCTGGATTGTGTATTGTTCAGGAAAAGAGGTGTACAGTCTAATGTGCAATTTAATTTCCATCTGAATCTACTGCATATAAATAAATATTTTATTTAAATAAATATTAAAATAAAACCCCCAAACAATACAGAAGACATGAAAGATTTTTCCCTGAGAAGATTTTCAGACAGGTAAGTGGAAATATCTTTGGAAAGTCTGGTAAAGAAGAAACAATTTCATAGCAGTGTGCTGAAAAATTACATAGAATTAATTAATGTTTTCCTTGAGTTTTTTAATCTTTCTTACAGCTCATTTAGGAGACTGTAACAATGACAGACACCACAATAGAACATAGGTAGGGTTGCTTGCATGAATAATATTGTTACAGATTTATATTTATGTAGCTATTTTCCCACATTAAAGTTGCAGTGAAAAAGTCATGCTTGAGATGGTAGAAAATTAGTTTCAAATTGAACCTACACTGAATATGCTAGCTGTTGGTGCATTTAACTAGAATTGAGAGAAATAATCTGTACTATTCCAGAGCTGGAGAGCAATTAGAGTCAGTGGAACTTTCTCCTAAGGGCTGTCAAGCTACCACGTACATCCTGGCAGTATCAAGTCCAATGTACTGCTTCTATACATGACTAATGTTAGTGACTTAGAAAAACAAGCCTTGGCAATCAGATTCATACCAATTTCAGGGACAACCCTGTGATATTGTTTTAATACATTGAGAAATACCAAATTATATCAAGCTGAATGAATTTTACACCTCAAAGCTACAAACCAATAAAACACAACTTAGAGTTGTCAAGTCACAATCAGTAGGAAAACATTACAGATAGGTGGGCTTCAGACTGAAGTCTTCTAGGGAATGTCTTAAGATTTTATTACAGTACACAGACCGAAAATTCCCTGGAAAAATAAAACAGCATACCACATCTTTGGCTTCAAAATGGTGTGAATCATGACTGAAGAGTCCCTCAGGAAAAGACTGGTCATTATGTCAGGAAAAAAAAATTGTTCCACCAACAGTTTCTGGAATGATACACTTTATTCGTAAGCAGCTCATACTCCGGTTGTGCGATACTCAGATTCAGACATACTGTATAAATCAGCAGACACATATCTAACCAGAATGGGTTTATATGGGAATATTTTATGTGTTTCTTTTGAATACTGTAATAAGAATTCAATCTATATCATGACATAGAAAATCCAATATTTTTCTAAGATCAAATTTTTCAGTTAAAGTATCTTTTATTTTAATCTTATGATTAACCTCAAGCATTTGAGTCAGTCTTCACATCTCTTCACACGATAAGAAATCAATTGATTTCCTCCATGCAAGATATATAAAGTACACTAGTCTAAAAATCTCCTCAATATAGGTAAAAAATATTTTTTCAAAGTAAATAATCACTACTTGAAATTTGAACCTAAAAACATACTTCAGCAGATTTTGAAATATACTTTATCAAATTAAATAGGTGTTTCACATAAAAAATCCATCTTGAATATTATTGTTCCAAACTAAGACAATGTTTAACTTGCTTACTCCCGCTTTGTGTATAAATACATTGTCTTTTGTTGTAAATGTTCAGCAGTTGTAGCCCATTGTAAATGTTAATACAGTTTATCCCCAACAAGTTCTCAGGTATCTAGTACCAATATAACTCTAGTTTGGTTTTTGCAATAGGATTTCATATTTAAATTCATTCTTCTATGCAGTTCATACATGTGGTTAAAAACTTCAGTACTTTTCATGATGCTTGTTTAGATGGAGGTAAAAGAAAGTTAACTATTTCAGCACTTTCTTATAAAGGGTAAATGACTAGTTAATTGTATTTTTCATCACAAGTTCACCAGTGATTCCAAAATGATTTGCAGATTTTCAGTGTGTTCCTATATACTTTAAAATTAAAAAAAAATCATTACAGATTACAGTGTGAATGCCTTCTACTTAACCACATTGTTCATTCTAGTTGGTAATACCTTGTACTTCACACACACAATTCTTTCTTTGATGCCAGAATTTCTCATTTTCATCTTCTATTTTGAAAATAAAATGCTTTTATGTTTTGTAAGATAGAAATGAAATACAAGCAAATGTAAAAATGAGAGAGAATTAAGCACTGATAGACTACTGTTTTGACTGACATTTTGTTCAGTGACTCCAGAGAAGTCTAAGGCTATCAAGAGAAGGCCAACAAACCAGAGGAGTTGTAAATACATTAAACAAGTTTCTTTCAAAAGGTTACTATTACTGTGTCTATTTCCATTCAATAGACATTTCATAATTGAAGTATCTTTTGTGAAAAAGCCAAAGCATTTATAGATATTAATATAATGTTTTTCCATTATATTCTAAGTGGCAAGGGGTGAACTATTGAATTTAATCTTTCTTTGTTACAATTACTTAGAGTAAAACCCTGTCATTTAAACTATGTCTAGCTCTGTACTTTTCTACTTTCTAACTATGCTTTTATAAATAAGCCTTAATATGTATTCTGTAATGATGACTTTAGACATAATAATAATCAAAACTCTCTAAGAAAAAATATTACAATTACACATTGGAGTTTTTCATTGCATAGTATGTAAGGCAGCATAATATGTAATTTATTTATATATGTATTTATTGTAAATTGAGTTAAAATAGTATACTTTGTTTTAACATGAATTCAGAAATATTATACCCTACTTCCTGTCTATTTTCAATCTTTCTTCAAGCTTTTATTTAGCTATAGCTAAAAGAAAATATTTCTGTAATGTGATGGTGACTAAAACTAATAAAAAGTGATGTCCAAAGTCTTGTCAACATGAAGATATTCCCTTGCTATTTTTAGTATGCAACATTTCCCTTTATTAGCCTATTAATTAACCTGCAGCTTCTATCAAGGGAAAAATTCTATTCGCTTCTCTTGATAGAGAGATAATTTCATCCACAATTTTCCAGCAAGACCTTGATAAATTTAGGGTAAAGATGAGTGGCAGCCAAAAGGTATGTAAGATAATGTAAAATCATTAACTGATACATAAACATATGACATTAATTTCACATATAATTAGCATAATATTCTCCATAGGTATGGATTTTTTAAACTGATAACACTTTTGAAAAATGCATTTTGTAGAATTATAGAATAGTTTGAGTTGGAAAGGCCTCTAAAGGTTCACTTAGTCCAACCACCCTGCAATAAGCCGGGATATATTCAACTAGATCACATTCAGAGCCCAGTCCAGCCTGGCCTTGAAAGTTTCCAGGGATGGGGCATGCACCACCTCTCTGGGCAACCTGTACAAGTGTTTCACCACCCTTATTGTAAAAAATTTCTTCCTCATGTCTAGCCTGAATCTCCCCCCATTACCCCTTGTCCTATGACAACAGGCCCTGCTAAAAAGTCTGTGTCCTCATCTTTCTTATGGGCCTCTTTTAAGTACTGAAAGGCTGCAATAAGGTCCTCCTGAAGCCTTTTCTTCTCCAGGCTGAACAACCACAACTCTCTCAGCCTGTCCTCACAGGAGAGGTGTTCCAGCCCTCTGATCATCTTGATGGCCTCCTCTGGACCCCCTCCAACAGGTCTATTTCTTTCTTGTGCTGAGGGCTCCAGAGCTGGATGCAGGATTCCAGGTGGGCTCTCACCAGAGCAGAGTAGAGGGGCAAAGTCATCTCCCTCAACCTGCTGGCCATGTTCCTTTTGATGCAGCCCAAGATATTATTTGCTTTCTGGGCTGCAAGCACACATTTCCAGCTCATGTCCAATCTTTCATCCACCAGTATTCCCAAGTCCTTCTCCGCAGGGCTGCTCTCAATCCCTTCATCCCCCAGTCCGTATCAATACTGGGGGTTGCTCCAACACAGGTTCAGGACCTTGCACTTGGCCGTTTGCATCTCTTATTTTCTTTTGTCATACTCAAGAAACTATCATCTCTGAGAATAAATATTTTCTAGGCCACTACTTTGTATGTTATCTTTTCAGACTCTTAGGAGCAGTAACAAGTGAAACCTGAAGTACACAGATCTAGGAAAATAAGAAATTGTACAGTGATAACTGGTCTCTTTTCTCCATTCCATCCATATGAAACATACGAATCAAAGTTATATAGAGTCACTAATGATATGATTAGAATTCAGTGTGAAATGATTAAGTCTCTGACAGTTATATGATATGACAAATATAATCTGTGTAGAACCACAGATTGCTTTTAAGAACTATAGTCGTCTCAGTAGGCTCATTGGATTCAGATAAAAAAGTTAAACTTCATAGTTCACCATAGTGCAACATTTATATAGATATAATATTAATTCACAAAAAGTAAGTGAATTATGTTAACAGGACATTTAAAACAAGTAAAAAAAAGAATGTAAGCATTGGAGAATGCTTTCTCTTACACAGCAGACTTGCATTTCAGGCACCTACAAATATGTGGTAAATTTGTTAGCCTTCTGTGGTATTATGCATAGATCCACAGAATGAGTGAGTTGGAAAATAAGTTTGATATTTACCTCAGGAACATAATTCAGTATAACTACACATAAAATTTTGTGCTGTTATTGACACATTTCTTGACACATTCAAAGAAAATTGCTCTTACAGTGAACAACATATTGAGATTCAATGGAAATTTATTCGATGTTTAGCTATTCTTTATATTGGAAATAGTGATGTAGTCGTTTCTTTAGAACCTACAGCAGAATTTCTGCTTTCTTTGAGTACCCTCAGACTCTTTGTAGGCAACATCACTGTTTGTGATACTGTGCATAAGTACCTGCCTTTCTCAGGAGGCAACTGCAGGTTTTGAAAACACCTAGAAGAAGAGGAAGACTTGTGTAATATCCTCAGGTACAAGGCAGGGAACACGGTCATGGTGAAAATACTATGGGATGGCTGCAAAGTACTTAATACAATGCTATTGCTCATAGTTCATTGTGCTACTATACTTTTCTCATCACAATACTTCATCCCATTCTTTCCCAAGCCATTTCACCAGCTATTTTGAATTCTATTCTCCTGCTTCAGTGTATTTTCAACAAACATTGTCTCTCTGTTTTCTTGTCCTGTCTAGTGAGATTCTTCAGTTGCAGCAAGCAGGAGTCAAGCTAGGCATTAGAGAGAGAGGGAGAAGAGGGAGTAAGTTGGTTCGAGACAGGATAGGGCTTCTGTCACTGGAGATATTTTAAGAACAGAATAAAGAAATACTGGTTAAGAATGAGCACAGCTGGTCAAGCTTTCTGACAGTTTAGTGGCTATATGCATTAT
This sequence comes from Caloenas nicobarica, assembly GCF_036013445.1. NCBI lineage: Eukaryota > Metazoa > Chordata > Aves > Columbiformes > Columbidae > Caloenas > Caloenas nicobarica. Next base: position 129,919,128 of record NC_088245.1, read on the forward strand.
TGTAGTTCCTTTCAGTCTCGCCTTCTCTCATTTTACAACATCCTACACAGAAGCTTGAATATGCAATCTAGGCTTTGAAAGCAAGCATGATGCACCATTGAATAGGTAGTTTGCAAAATTAGTAAAGTGTAAAAACTGAAAAGAAATTTTACTTTCACTTGAAAGTGATTACAGATTGAATCCACAGGAAGGCTTGGCACAGTTTGAAAATAATAGGCTCCAGTGCAAAAAGAAAAAAAATCTGAAATGTCTTTAAGCCAGCTTATCCATTTAATATCAAACTTCTCTACTGCACTGTTTGTTGAAAGTATCTCACTCAGAACACTTGTTCTTCTGTAAATCTACTTTACAACTACATTTTTTGTTACTGTTAGGAATTTTCAGAACTTTTTTATTGACTGAAGTAACAGAACATTTCTTTTAACTATGTCAAACTTATTTTCATATGTATTTTTATTGATAAAGCACCAAACAATATCCTGGCAACCTAAAGTTTGTGTGACCGCCAAGTCTCCATCTGTCACAAATGAGTTCATAGTTTTTTTCCCACACTAAGTGGCAATGCCATCTGACAAAAATATTTGCACATGGTTAATTAGTTATGGAAAATGACCAAAAGTTATGATAACTGAGCTATCATCTGGTGTGAATGTGTAAGGCAATAGTTGACAATACATTCACCTTTTCTATATGCACTCTAAGAAAGCTTCTGCCAGCCATTCTACATGTTCAGAGAGGACAGATGCAAAGAAAGTACACTGTAAGAAAAATGAATTATTTTGGTCCCATCTAAAATAGTTGCTGCATACAGGCCATTAGGATATTGTACAGAGTCTGACTCAAGTGGGTACAGAATATACAGAAAGAACAAGTTTTAATTTTTCTGATGTGGTCCTAACACTATACATATTCCAAACTTTCACTAGTGAGAAGTTCCACTGACACAGCATGTACAGCAAAGGTACATAATCTGCAAAATCAAAGCCCATGTCCATTTACACATACACACACACACACACAAAACCAACCAACCAACCAAAAGACCCTAATAGAGTTTAGTTAGCTGACAGAGACATTATTTATCCCAAAGTCGCACAGGTCCAATTCATACATTCAGTCTCTACTTTGGAAAGTAAGTTTTGGTACATAAAACTGTAAGGGAGTCCTACTTCAAGACTACAGATGGGAAAAAATTCTGAATGGGTCTGGAACTGCATTAAGATCTGTTTATTTAACTGCTTTTGTGTAGACATTTTTCTTAAGATAAAATTCCTTTAACCTGTCATGTTTCAGAAACAAAGTCTCTGGTATCATACAAACAATTGAATAAGTATGAATTATCTTTTTTATTAGAATAGGCTGATTTTTCTAAACCATAGGGTGCATTTTTCCATTCTTCATTGGAATTTAAACTGTATCATTTATGACTGTGTAGATAAAAACACACAGACATTATCACAGTGTTCAAATAACAGGGTTACTTCAATGGTGTCTGAATCTTCTTAATATAATTTGGCTTTCACTACCTAGAAACCAGTTTTTGCCAAATGAGATTGCATGTCTTCTAATGTGCTTTTTTAATAGCAGTAGTTCACTGGTACCACACATATGCATCTCTTAACTTTCAGTCTGTGAACAGTACTGGTTTCCTTTCAAAATTGAAGGCATCTTTGCAGGTGAATTTCATCTTTGTTAACTTCCTTTTCACTGGGACTTGAACACAGCTGTGGCACATTTTTGCTAGCTGCCACACTGTCTATGCAGTCGTTAATTCCTGATCACACAAATGCTGGAAAAACACTTGCTAGCTGACACACTGTTAACCACCCGAGTGCCACATCTGGATAAAGGAGATGGAGTAAACACACAGGTGACTGGAGGGTAAGGAAGAAGAAGGATTTGCAGCAGGGTTTTTCCACAAAATCACTATTTATCTCTCCCTCACCCTCCAGCCCCTCTCATAAATCTGTTGCCATTTTTTTGTGACAGCGAAATTAACACACTAACAGGACAAAACCAGGAAAAAATTCCCTCTAACCAACTGTATTTGGTACTGTGAAAGATCGAGAAAGTAGTAGTTTTAGAAACTTTCCCTATTATATACTTATGCATACACTCGAAGACAGAGGTAATGTATAGTACCAAAGTTCCAGAGTATATAATAGACACCTAATACACATTTGGAAAAATGAGGAAATGCAGCTCTCAGAGATAAGAACATTTTTTTTTTCCAATGTTGCTTCCTCTCCAGCCTTCTCTTGTCTTTTAAGCTATGCTCCATGTATTTGGCAAGGGTGATTCATCAGACTTTTTTTTATCCTGTATCATTGTGGGGAAGATACTAATGTTATTATTTTTGAAAAACATGCTAGAGTACGTTCTGACTCGCTCTTGGATTAAATGCAACACCACCTACATTTTCTGTACCAATGCAAGCACTGAACTTACACCTCATAAAAGAAGAACAGTATACTTTCATTTTTTTCAAAAAATGACAGTTCTACATGCTTGTTTGTATTTAATTTCTCAGTTCTTAGGATTTTTGAAATAATTCTCTTTAATCCTGAAGTTCATTTTTAAGACACTTGTTTTTGTTAAAAGAATAAGATGTGCATGATATTGATGGTTTTACTGAAAAAAAAAAAAAGCTGAAGTGATTATTACAGTTACTTTCTTCTTATATCCACAAAGTTGTAACCTTTGTTTACTCTCATCTCACTGAGCTTTTCCCAAGCTTCCAGAAGAGCAGCCCTAAACATTAAGAAACTCCTAAACTCAGCATTCTTATGTTCAGCCCTAGTCCTCATTTTAGACAAGCAGTTGTGATACCACTGGGATGAGTTTAATCTTATCCATGGCAGCTTTAACACTGAGGACAATGAAGTCTATTTCTGCCAGAACTTTATCACGTTCTGACTCTTTCTGAGTTCTGCATCCCCTCTGTGCTATGTGCAGCAGCATATAGATACTAAGCCTGACCGTGCAGCACACCAGAATGGTCCAGACAGGAACCAGGAGTACAGGGTACCTGTACTGTAGCCTGCAGGCAGGGATGTAATTCCAGCAAGTGACAGGGTACTAGAGTCACTGTCAGTCTCATCTAATTTTCTCTGTAAAAGAAGACACAATGAACATCTCAGTCAGTGATCTAGCATCCACTTATAAAGGTCATCAACCTGCCCTACTTGAGTTACCTTAGGATGTAAAGTATCATGCCCCTGAATTACCTTTCCCTCTGTTGCCTTCCCATCCAACAAAGTGAGATTAAAAGAAGGTGTCAGACATATATTTGGGCAGATTGATATTAACCTTTATTTTTCTTCTCCTTCATATATTGACTAAAATTTTCCTCTGCACAAGGTGACAAAAGTTAGGTTCGCGTTATTTCTATTTGTTAGAAGATAATGGAGCATGCAACTGTTCTGTAATTTGGTGTAAATTCTTACCCTGATAAGCATGATGTTTTTATTAAATGCATCTTGACATTGTCACTATCAGTTATCTATCAGCCTACAGATGTACGGATACCTTTTGCAGTGCAAAATTTTTGTATTTGCTTCATACAGCTAACCTTTATGTCATCAATAACTGCTTCATTAGAAAAAGATTTGTTTTTTCATTTAAAGGTAGCTTAGAGGTGCTGAAAAACTTCAGAAGATGCTTTTTAAGTTCCTGTTTATTGACACTGATCAAAAAGTTTGTTTTTCTAGATTTCCTTAATAGAATTAAACCTGCAGAAGTAGCTAGTGTCCTGTTACATCTCAGAATCTCTTGTGTGTGTTTTTATTTTGTTGTTGTCTCGTTTTGGTTTTATATTTACATTCTTTTTATTGCTTTGTTTTTCTATTGCATGTATTTAGTCCCCTCAAGAGAAATATAACCTTTGCCAGTCATATTAGTTTCTCCTATTTGTTGTTGCCCACTATTAAATGATTCTCTCGTAGCATTTTCTGCAACAAGACTTTCATACTGTACTTTACATTAGCAAAGCTACTTCTGATACTCATTTGGACATTTTCCTACTCATCCCCAGTCTCACGAATGTTTTTGATTATCAGATTAAACCAACGTGATTTGTGAAATCCCATGTGTAAAGAATTCTATTTTACACCTCTTAGTATAATTCATCTTTGAATCTGTGTTACTATATCATTCTTATGGCATCATCTAAGATTTAATATCGCTTACTTTTTCACTTTCTACCTTAGTAAGTGATTTCACCTCCTGCATTTGTCTCTGACTTTATGTCCAACCTATAAGTTTCAGCAAAGTTTATCACATGCTTAACTATAAGAATTTCATTGAATTTCACTACATCCAGCTACCAATTAGAAAAATAAAAAAATAACTTTCTGTCTGTAAAATATCATTCTTTTGCTATAGCATGTTTTAAAAATATCTTTAGATTGCAATTTAAACATTCTTTCTAAAATAAAAACAAAAAAGGTTTAGCAGGAAGATTCAAGAGTCTTCATATTATGTTTATACACATAACCAGTAGAAGAACATTTGGATATTTTGAAAAGACTTCTCAGAAGTGTTTTAAGCTATCCTTTCTTCTACTCATGAATGAAGTAACAAGAGGATCAATTTAGATGTCTACTGCACATTCATTATCATACAAAGTGCCCACCAATGAACCTACCACATATAAAACATAAGATAGTACATAATTTCCAGTCTCACTCATTATTGTTTTTATGAAGGTAGTCTAGCTATTTGAGCAGATTGGAAAAAAATTGTAAACATATATTACTCTTTGGAAAAGTCTATATTTTTATGTAAGTATTTCCATTAATCTTTTCCAGTTCATTTTATCAATACAATCAACTAAAGAGCTTATTCAAGATTAACATAATATCATCTGGGTCATTCTCCTTAATATTTTTATCTAGAAGGAAAACCCAATTATATAGATTGATGTCTGAATGCCTAGGCCTGGTATAATCAAGCAGTAGCAATCACAGGAGCATGAATTTTATTGAGATACGAACTCTGAAGCTTTATTACCAGTGAGTCATCACCAGTAGGTGATAAAATGCAAGTAACTCTGGTAAGTCAAGCAGATCTTAAATTCATTTTGTCAAGGTAGGGGATATCAGCTTGGCAGCAGTAAGAAAGTGAGGATGAATCTGCTGAAATCCAGCCTCATTGATTTTCCATCTCTACATTCAGACAGAGACACTTTTTGCATTCTGATTCTTGCTGTATTTCCTCTGCCCAAAGGATAAAGGTAAAAGAAATTGATACATACAAAGTCATATAGCTTTAATATTGTATAAGGTAATATAATAGCAAGCCATACTGAAAAAAAAAAAAAAAGTTTAGCTCTAACCTCTGCACCATTTCCTGGGCAGCTTTTGTTTTTTCAATAGCAGAGTATGCTGAGTCAGGCTTCAACTCTGTAGCACACAGCTTGCCTTGTGACTGAAGAAATACTGACAACAGTAAACACTTGCTAGGTTTCAATAGCTTACATAGGGGGTTGTTATCAATGTGTAGTTAAAAGCTTTGTTGATAACATTATATTGGGGTTTTTTTGTTTATTTGTTTGTTAAATATGCCATTCAGACAACAGCTTGTTGTGGTTTAACCTAGCAGACTACTCAACACCACACAGCCGTTTGCTCACTTATCCCCAGTGAGATGGGGAAGAGAATTGGAAAAAAGGTAAAACTCATGGTTTGAGATAAGGACAGTTTAACAGGACAGAGAAGGAAAATGAAACAATAACAATGACAAAAGGATATAGAAAAGAAGTGATGCACAATGCAATTGCTCACTATCTGCTAACTGATGCCCAGCACAGCCCCAAGCAGTGGCTGCCACTACCCTGTCAACTTCCCCCAGTTTTATTGTTCATCATGATGTCATATGGTATGGAATATTCCTTTGGCCAGTTTGGTTCAGCTGTCCTGTCTATGTCCCCTCATAGCTTCTTGCATAACCTCAGCCTCCTTGCTGGCATGGCAGTGTGAGAAGCTGAAAAGTCATTGATGTACTGTAAGCACTGCTTAGCAACAATTAAAACATCAGTGTGTTATCAAAATTATTCTCATCCTAAATTGAAAACACAGCACTATACCAGCTGCTAGGAAGAAAATTAACTCTGTCCCAGCTGAAACCAGGACATGTGTGTATACTTGATTAAATTTAGTTTGGAATCATGACTGTTTTAAGTTTTAAATGTTTTTACAACTTTTAAAGATATATTTTCCTTTTATCTTCTTTTACTGATTCTTCTTTCATTTTTTGTTTTGTTCTGTTCCTCTCTTGAGAGCTGATGATAAACAGAAATACAAGACTTAGACAATTAAGGGCACTAACTTGCTCTAAGAACTGCTAGGTATTGGAAACTGAACTAAATATTAGTACAGAGATAAACCATAAATCCATTATTTGAGATAAATATGGCACTAAAAAAAGCATAAAAACTCTTGCTCTTATGATACGTTATGGGACATGAAATCAGTTAAAAGCTTTGCAGAGGCATCTGCAGTTATCTCATTGTAGTAATGAACATTTCTTCATTAATCCAGAAGTTCTCCCATTTAGCTACAAAAAATGAGTAGCTTAATCCAACACAAATGTGTCACTATTAGAACACCATTATGTTTTCTGTCTACTTAGATGTTTGGAGTAAAGGCTATACGTATGTATATGTATGTGTGTGTGTATATATTTGTGAGAATATACATATACATGATGTAAAAGAGGTACACTGCAGAAAATCTGTGATTTAGCTAAGATGTGACTAAAACTGTTTTCTGACTTTGATAATGATATAATCACTTTCTGAAACCAGATACATAATTTAGACCCTTGGCTACATTTCATTAGTAAGATGATTTTATTAGAATTTAAAGGGAAAAAAATGTCCTCATAAACAACATCGCTGGTGGCTAGAAACATACAACAACACTAAAAAAAAGAGATTCTCATATAATCATGTGGCTTAGTAAGCTGGGTTTTAAGATCCTCGGTTACAATGAATTATCATGACTCCACTGCTTTCAGCTCAGCTATTTTTGTGCTAAATAAAAACGTATCATCAAATATTGTAAGACATGATAAAATTTTGAGAGTCAGTAAAACAGCACTAGGAAGTATATACATACACAGATGGATTAAAACTGTCACAAAGAACAGATTTAAGAGTATGCTGTCCTTGCAATCGTGAAAAGCACTTTAAAAATATAGGAACTACTACTAGTAGTTATCTCGAAGTTCTGTATAAGCATTATAAGATGTAGTTGAATACAGTGCATTCCATCCTTAGCATACTTCAGAAGCAGACTTATAAGCTGTATATTTCTGCCTCTGACTCTGCCCACCTCATCACTAATGACATCAACAAATAAGAACAAAGAGCCTTCTTACAGCAGCCTAAAGGTCTAGATGGTCTGTAATCCAGAAACATCTATTTCTCTTCATTGGCTGAACTAGAATAAGACATGCAGAAGTAAAGCTTTAAAGTTAATGACATGAATTAGTAAATGAATGAAACCAGCTCAGATTTTCTTCAAACTTCATTCAAATGAGAGAACTGAATTATGGTTTTATATTCCTTGTAACTGCTGCAGCCGTTGAGCCTTGCATGCAGAGGTGGGCCTGTCTGAGTCAGGGTGCTCATGGATATGCCCTTCAGAAGCCAGAAGGCTTACAAACTGTAAGAATCTTAAATGGTAGCTGATTTTACTTCACTGCAGGATGGCAGTTAAGCTTAGATTCTGAGGACTTAAATATAATAATTTTGCACTTCGACTGGGGAATTGATCCCAAATACCAGCCTCAAGAATTTGTTTGATTGTCATGGACAAAGTAGTCTCAATAGAGGGAATTTATTATAAAACTGTTTCCTTAATGACCAATTAAAATAAACGTTCAATTACTGATGTGACTATTGAGGTGAAAAAAAGAAAAAAAAAAAGGAAAAAAGGACAACAAATAATTAAACAAACATTTAGAGGAATACCTTTCCTTCCCCTTTCCCAAGCTCAACTCCAGTTCAGTACCTCTCCTGTCTCCTCTCTAGGCACTGCTCCTGTTGTGGTTGCCAAGGGTTACACGCAGTCTCTCCCAATTCCTTTGGTTAGTCACCAGGTAGTGCAGGACGTTGCCTCGCATGCCCACTCAGGTGTCTCCTTTTGTATGTCCTTCTGTTCTCTCATTTGTCTCCTTGTTGCATCTCATTCCCTTCATTGCTGCTGCCCTTCCTTAAACGTGTTCGAGAAGCTGCTGTCCTGCTTGTTTCAGTGCTGGGGCCCTGTGGGCTGTTTCCACTGGTTGCTGAGCTGGCCCAGGGCAGCTCATGAAGTCTCTGCACAGCTCCCTGCCACAAAAACATTGCCAGATATGCCCAATACACAGTCCTAGCGTAAAACCTCAGGCAAAAGCATGTATATTAGACTTCATTATGAAAATATTTTTTTTGTAGGAAAAGAAGCATAGACACTCAGCTTTTTATTGAGGTAATGATATATTCTTGGGTTTAGTTTTTCTCAATTCAGCTCCTTTCCTGTTCTACAAGGAAAACAAAGTCTTCCAGGCTTATCTTGTGCTGCACGGTAAATTGGACTGGTCTAATTTTCCAGAAAACTCTGTAGACAGACTAACATCATTATTACTAAACTTAGCTTACCTGCAATTTTTACTTACAGATTTAATTAATGTAGCTTTAAAACTGTTTATTGTGCAAACTTTTAGACTTATTTCTGAAACAAGTTTGGAAGGCTTTCTGAATGCTCTGCAGCATACATTGAAACTTTATTTTCCAATAAGTGTGTCTTCTGATAATTTATTTGAAAGAGAATTAGTGCATAGCAAATAAAGGAGGGTGAACCTATCTTACATGAACTGACTGAAAGAGCTTGGCTTGTTTAGCCTAGCAAAACATAAGATAAGAAGGCAGATGATTGTTCTCTATAAGTACATCTGGGAAAAAACACAAAGGAGAGGGAAGGGCTATTGAAGGTAGAAGACAATATCAGTGCTAGAACAAAGGTATGTAATTTAGCCTGAAAATTGCTGTAAATTAAAAGATGATTTCTAACCATGAGAAAACGAAGCTGTGAAGCAGCACCTAAAAGGAAGAACTAAAAAAAACCCTGCAGAAATGGACTAGCCCTCATAAAGGGAGATGTGAGTATATGAACAAGATTCTGTCATGAGTAGCCTACAGTAGCAGATAATTAGACTTGATCATCGAGGAAAACTACTTCCTGTTCAATTTTTTTTTTTTTGCCTTGTTTTAGTTTGATTTGGTTTGGTTTGGTTTGTTGTTGTTGTTGTTGTTGCTCCGTGTTAATATCTTAAGGCTGGATAAGTTTGTTGGGAGCAAACTGACTAGTCATAATCAGGTATCTTTGGTACTTGTCCCCAGTGTAAATGCAGTTTTGCTCCAGCTCACTATATAATGAAGAAGGTCTCCAAAATGGAACATTTGCAATAAAAGAGAATTTATCTTCACCTCAGTTGGTGACAGTGGAGTTCATCTGCAACATGGAAGGCATCAGACGCTATTATATGGCAGCCACTATTAAATTTCACATCTCACTCTAAATAGGTAGAAGAGGTAGAAATTTCTTGATCACATTGTATGTTTTAGCTCTTGAATTAACATTTTTGATGTTGAAAAGTGTTCTGATCTCCTGTAAGCATACAAACCTAATTAATTATGCCAATGTAAGGCATATTATTGATTCTTTGGCATTTCCTTTTTCTGTAATAATGCACAAACGTGATGGTCACGGGCAGATCTGGAAGTGCAGTGTGATGTGTAATTAATCTTAAAACTGAGTCAATTATGTACCCTTAATGTATTAGATTATGTCATAATTATCAATTCAGTTTCAGAGATCTCCTCTAATACAATAGTATTCTGTTTTGTGAGCATCTTAAAATTCCATTTGATATGCTCACTCTGATTTTGCTAAGGACATTTCTTTCATCGGTTCAAAATTTCAATTTTCAGAAAATGTTTGGAAAAAACAAGGGATTATAGGCTAAGATGCCAATAATCTTCCATTTGTTGACATAATGAAAGAGTTTTAATACTAAATAAATCAGTAAATCAAAGACATACACTGTTTCCCATGACCTCTCTCCGTCTTCTTCTCCTTTAGCCTAGACTGAAAAACTGCACATTTGATAGGACTTCTTATATGACAGCAGCTCCTGTTGCATGACAACTGCTCTGAAAATTAAATTCCCAGATACATCTAAGGCCTATCTTCAGAGGTTCCAAAATCTATACAAATGAGCACTATATAGCATGAAGACCAGAGGAAAAAATGGTACCAAGTCAGGGTAGATACATATATTTTCTGCAACACAATGGGCAATCTGTCAAAATGAGCAGTAGTTTGCATCATCTGTTCGGTTATATATTTATCTCCTTCCCAGAAACATGTGATTTTTTGCTAACAGTTGAGAGGTTGCTACCACCTGAACATCAACTCTTCTTGTTAGTGACAGATTGCAAATGTTCTCTGAGTGCCCGCTTATCTTCTTTAGTCCACAGGCATTTTTATGTCTACATTTACAATGGTATTTCCCAAAATAAAATGTTCATATTTGCTTGGTTTAAAAAGAAACCATTCACCACTATTGCTACTGCAGCCATATCCACAATGTGGGCAAGGGTAAAATCAAGTAAATTAAGATCACCACATCTGTTTTCAACAGCATGTAATTTCTCCCTTTCCAAATGACAGGTTATCCTATTTATTTATCTATCACCACATCACTGAATTGTGCTAAAGTGAAAATTCAAAATGTAGCCAGAGACTAATAATGGCTGCAATCGTATCTGAAAAGCACTGTTCATTATCACCTGAAAATAAGGATTCATCCATATCTCACACTGTTAGAATTTGCACCATGAAAAGTAATTAGTAAAATCTGCCTCAACTATAGAACAAGACAAAATTCTGATATAGGAGAGTTTTTAACAGTAGGAAAAGAATAAATCTGCTAGAAAGGAAACAGTTTTTTGCAGTTCCTGCAAGTTACTTTATTTTGATGGATGGGTATTTCTGTCCACAGAATCTTCTTCTGCATGTCTGCGAGAAGTTATAAGCTCATAATGTTCATTAATATCAGTATAAAACAAGGCCCAGTGCCATTTTACAACCACCAAATCATACCTACTGAGATTTACTGCTGGGACCCGAAAGAGTTTTTTTCTGGTTTGCAAACCTCTCCTCTCCTTTGTGGGCCTGTATATGACTCAGATAAAATATTGACAAGAGCACTGGCTTATCCTGATTTAAAGTTCATTTAAGTCTAAAGGGATTGTTCCACTGACATTAATGGGTTTTGTATTGGGCCCTTTTAGCACACTGGCGAGATCCGAAGTCTCCAGGCAACACTCCAAGATCCTTAAAAGGGCCCAACAAGCAGTCTCACTAAGTGAATTGTGCATTCGGTATTCCCCTTTGATTTGCAACTACCTTTTTAAAACACATGTTTGTACCAAAGGCTCTTCTATCTGTTTACGATAGATACAGGAACAACCAAGATATATGGTCAGCCACACCCTCACAGCTTCTCTCTTTTCCCAAAACAGCTAAGTTATGGCTTGTTTCAGTAGTTATCCAGTAATTGGGGCTCACAGTGTTTCTTCAGTTCTCAGACACTCTGGAGAAACAAAATTAAACAACAACAACAACAACAACAACACACCCACAACAAAACAAAACAAAACAAACAAACAAAAATACCAGTCACAACAAAATACTAAATCACAAAAAGCATTTACAAAATAATAACTAATAAAAAGAATGAGGTGGCAGTGGGTGAAAGAAATAAATTTAATGCAAGCATCCTACTTATAAAAGTAAACTATAGTATATGAAAGAATCAGTGGATATTTTAATGAGAGAAATCTTAACCTACTTAATAACTGTATTTTAGGAAATGCCAAATGTCTCTGAATTAGCTGAAGAAACTGATGATTAGATATTTTCCCTAGTGTAAAGAACTACAAAATGGTTGCTCTGGGCAGTGAATGTGATTGCACATTAGAGAAACTTCAAGTACCACCTTGCTCTAATTTTTTTTATTAAAATCACCCAATAAATTGTGCTAAACTGTTCAGAGACAACTTGTAACAAGTTTAGTTGACTGTAGTTACTGTTTGAAAGACAGAAAATGTTAGAGAAGAATGGAAAACATTATTTTGATAGCGTTTTATAAAATATACAGAAAGCACAATTTAAAATCCTATTAATTTAATGCTCAGTTAGATGTCTTTTTAAAACATCCAGAAAGGTATATATATATTACTAACCAAAAGCGCATCTGCTAAATATTAAAACAAAACCAGGAAAGTCAAGAAAGCTAAAGTGAATTTCACATGTAACCAATTCCCTCTTTCTACAGAGCAAAGAAACATACTCTGCAATAAATTAGAGAAGACATGGGATAAAAATTATGCCAATTTACTGTGACAAAAGTTGGCATGCTAACAGAAGGGCAAGTCATATTTTCTCCCACAAAAACTGACTAGCAGTTTCTAAGGGAAAATGGGGGACTATATCTAGCATATGTTTTGTCACATGGAAACCTGCAATTTTTCCCCCTCACTCAATAATTCTGGAATTGCCCCACTTAACTCCTGAGGTTTGAGACAAGCTTGAAAAATGTCTGAAATAAACAAAACCCTTAGGAATATACCATGCAAAGAACTGCCTGAAATCTTGTGCCTACACTATGCCTGACCTACACTCCATCTTGGAAGTCTAATGCTGCTGCCAGCACCCAAAAGTTTTGGCGTCCTTCTTGGAAGAAGATAATTCGAACTTCAACTTAATGGTTTCATTCAGTAAGAGATCAGCCTTTAGGAGTCATGGTTTAGAAAGCTTATTTAGTTTCTAGTCAACAAACCATCTACAAGAGATACTTAGAAAACCTTATTCTAGGCTTTAGAAAGTCTTTAGTCACAGGTACCTGATATTAATTGCTTTTTTATACCCAGTCATATTTTGCCAACTAATTATGTCTTTTCTAGATTGGTATCAAAAGCTCTCTATACTTGTAATTACTGTGAAATACTTTAGAAACAAAAATTAAAAGTTGATTTCCAACACATCAATATCTATGTCCTTGTCTATTTCAGGCTTAGAAAACTGTACTTCAAACAATAAAGTCAAATACACAGCGGTCAGAAAAAAAAAAAAATCTGAATAAATTTCCAAAATCAGTAGCAGATCTATCTAACCTCACACACAGAACTCATTAAAAATTTTTAAAAAAGGAAAAAAAAATCATCATTTCATTTTGTCTTTTGTCTAAAATATTCTGTATGTAATTCTCACTGCACTTGATATGGAAATGAAATAGTAAATCTTTGTATATCAATTTTTAAAAAGGGTTTATGCCCTAATCTCTTACATTATTTTAGATTCCAAAACATTACAAGCAGATATAACAGCCAATATAAAACCATCTAATTTCCTGTGATGAATTTAAATCTAACTACAAAAAATTAGGAAAAAAATGTTGCTCTCTCAATAATACTTCCTCCAAAGTTTCACATTTTTCAACAGTACTATTCATGACATACCCCTGCTGCCCTACAGCATTTTCTATAATGATATGATTTAAAATGCATACTATTAGTAACATAGGTGTACTTTCAGCTAAGAAAGATGAACATAGATGGATATTTCTGCAAGAAGGAGATTAGAAAAGAGGGACCACTGCTAGAACAATAAGTTAATTACAGATATTATAACTCTTTTCTTCAAAAACAAATAAACCAGTCCCCAGATATATATGAAAATTGTCTTTTTTTTTCTTTTATAGAAGTAATCTGCACCAATGACTAATTCATTTGAGAAACATTTACTTTGGGTTGCTTAATAACATTTAACCATTATTTCATGGTATAACATGAAACTCAGCTATCTGAAGGGAAGAATGTCTCACATTTGTAAATAAAAGGAGAAAAAAGAAAGGGGGTGAGCATGTGGATGGAGAACTATACAAAAAAAATAGAGGGCAGGATCCTTGAATAGAGCTTTCTGCTACAGCAGCATTCTATCTGTGATAAAAATACATAAAAGGAGGGCAATGCTAACAAAAAACAATACTTAGGGATTAGACTATCTATTATTTGTCCCATTTAAGTAAAAAACACTATGCAGCAAGATTGCACAGAAGAGTGCTGAGCTGGTATTCTATGAAATGTGAGTGAATAATTCACTCAAAAGAGAAGTGAAATCTTCCCCAAAGGGAAATGTAATACCTTCCAGTTGTCATGACTTGCTGTTTTGTATAAGCAAAAAGGCATGTTCATTGTATGCTTTTTTTTGTAAGCTGCTAGACCTATAATCAGTTTTAGTGACTAAATCTATATTTACTGCAATGCTGGGTTGCTTTTGAATTTGCCTATTCAGAAGAGAGGATGCTTGAGCCATGTGAAGCAATTACAGCACCAGTTCTGAATATTCATGTCAGGTTCTATGATGCAGGATGACCATGTTTTTAAACTCATTTTAAATACATCTATGCTCAGTTGAGATTTTTCACGTAAGTACAGAAGCACAAGAGGAAATGGCCTCAAGTTGCACCAGGGGAGGTTTAGATTGGCTATTAGGAAAAAGTTCTTCACGGAAAGGGTTGTCAGGCATTGGAACAGGCTGCCCAGGGAAATGGTTGAGTCATCATCCCCGGAGATGTTTAAAAGGCATTTAGATAAGGTTCTTAGAGACATGGTTTAGTGCTAGAGTTAGGCTGGGTTATGGTTGGACCTGATGATCCTGAGGGTCTCTTCCAACTGAAATGATTCTATGATTCTATGATTCTACCAACACTTTAGGAGCACCTTTTGGTTTGTACACATTTACAGCAACATTCTACATAGATCTAGTCATCACAAGATCTGTAATTTTAAACCAGAACTTTGCTTGCTTACTTCCAGCATTCTAGTTCTGTTGCCTCCTTTCCTACAATGAGAAATATCTTGCTTTGTTCTGCATTACTTAAGTTCTAATCTCAGCCTAGCTTTCACTTTTTCTCCAAGAACAGTCTTCTAGCTAAAAAGCTTGGAGCTTAACATGTCAGTGGCCCAATTACCACAAAAAAAAAAAGTTGAAACATTCATATTTATGTTACCTGACAACTTTGTCTTCAATTGGGATGTTCAGCTGTCACAGAGGCTTTAAATAATCTTGCACTAGGGAATGCTTTCCAGTAAATTATGTCCAATAAAATGAGCATGTCAGAGACTTGATAATGTCCAAAAATCATATTTTGGGAAAGTACTCTTAATCCATACATATAACTTGGATATTTTTTTACTTTTTAAAATCAGCTTTTTGTTGTTTGGTTTTTTTTTTGAGGATGGACAATGACAGCATTATTTCTCATTGCCACAGGTACAAGGTAAGACTTCTCATACGACATGTAGTTATGAACCAAAGTGAACCTAGAAATGATACTGAAAAACATTCTTCAGAATAATTCAGACTTTTAAATAATTCACTGCTGAGAAAAACTACCAAGAAAACAAACAAACAAACAAACAAACAAAAAGTTTTGGGCAGACAGCAAACACATTTGGCTCCCACTCAGTTACTATTGTTAGGAGATTATATATTAAAAAGCAATTCCTGAAAGTAGAAATTAATAGAAGTTGCTATTTCTTGAAAAGTAACATCCCATTTTCATCCTGGTGCCCTCATAAGAATTTATCCTTATACACTTGCTTTAAAAATTTAGCCACAAGCTTACAAGAAATGAATAACATTAATTCAATAATTTCTTTTCGAATATAGTAAAAATTAATCCGAGTAATTTTTAAGGACATTAACAGAGCAGGTCTCACTTGGAAAACAAAATAATATATTGAATCAGAAAGATTATAAGGAGACATCAGGAAGCAATGCCTGTGCTTTCCTGATCATTTTGTACTCCTTTAAACCTTACTATACTGAAACTTTCACTGGACTTATATTGCTTTTTTTTTTTAATTGCAGAAGCTAATTTAAATAGCCCCTTCACCTCCAATCTTGACTGTCAACTTGCTTCAATTACAGAGCCATGGCATTTTCCTGCCATTTTAGAAGGGGCCATTTGTTTGCTACTCCAAAAATGGAACAAATGCTACCCTGAGTGATGACATTAATTAAATTGAAACTGAGATGAGAAAAATCGCTGAGACCCTATTTGCCTTAAAGCCCAAATATATCACCTCTCATAAAACAGGTTTCCCAACCAAAGAAGCAAATATCTGTAGCCTTGATCTTCCAAATTGCAACTAAAGTGGCTAACAGCTACTTTTTAATGCAAATTCATTTTCTTACAAACCAAATTTAAGTGTCATTCAATTTTCCTATCTGCGGTCATATGCTTAAAAAATAATTACTCTGTTAGCATTTTTAATTAAAATGATGTTATCTATGCATTGGGTACACCATTGATCTCAGATACTAAATGAAATTTCAATAGATGTGTCATGTCATGCATTTTCCTGGTTTACAAGTTACATTGTAACTGGTACTAACTATGAAACAGATGGAATAGATATCCACCAAATTCTTTTATATCTAACTGTCAGGTATTAAAAAAGTGTATTTGTTTCTTATATTTTTTTCCAATAAATAACATCTCTGTTACTCTTAACAAGATCAGTAGTTTGTAAGCTGATATCTGAGGTCAAACTCTTCCCCTGGATACAAATTCGAACCTTCTCACCAGCTCTATGTTCCCACAGGCCATGCATGCCCAGTATAGAAAGTCTCTAATAAGAAGTCAAGATTCTAAGAAAATCTGAATTTTTACATTCTTCAATCACCATTTCAGTCAGCATTTCAGCCTGAATTCATTGAGTCTGTCCCTCAAATATACCAAATGTTAAGCTCTGTTGGCCTCTTAATTAATAAATAAATAATTTATTACAAGCAACAATAAAATTTTTAATGCAAGATATTGCTCATCGTCATTCTCTCCTAACCAAACTATAGCTGTTGTAATTAGCAGCTTTACATTTTCTATTAACATGATGTTCTTACTTCCATATTTGTCATAGGCTGCTTATATCTAGTGCTTAGATCTGTAGCTATAAGGAGATCAATACCTAATATTGTCATTTTCCAAAAAAAGGTTTATAACATGATTGACTCAGGATCAGGGATGACAAGTATCATTTTGCAACTGGTAAATAATTATCTGCAAAGAGATGCATCTACACTGTGCATTCAGTGTCACAAGAACTAGAAAATAATGTCATAATATCAGTTTATGGATTTTTCCTAAAAACAATGACAAGCAACCAGTGATTTCACATTGATTGTAAGTGTTGATGATGTAAACCGTGTTGTAACTCAAAACCCTTAAAACACCATCCCTAAAATGTTAAAAATATTTTCTTAAGTCTAGAAGAATAAAGAGTAAAATCAATATAATTTCATTAATTTAAGTAATCTTGAGGACAACTTATTACCCAGAGCCTGATCTAGATGTAGACCTCACATTACATTTTTGTTGTATTTAAGAAGCTCCATAAATCAAAAAAGTGCTGTCATTTTGAATTATGTCGTTAGCTGTCTTCAAACAGGTACTTGAATTAAAATTGAAGCTTACGTCAGTTACAGCTACCAGCATATATTACCCTAACTGTCAACACACTGATGTTTTCTAATCTTTATACTCTCACACATTCATTTGTCTTTGTTGCTAAAAATGTATGTTTTATCAATTTTTATGTTTAATGATACTTTCATCGAATATTTTCTATATGTGGCAATATCTTAAATAGAGTCTCCATTGAATAAAGTAAATGCATTTCATCTCTATGACCAGAGAATGCAGCAGTCTGCTTTGACAACAATTTTCTTCCCTCCAAATGATCCAAAACAATGTCCTCACAGTAAAAGCCCATTCCGAAACTCCACTGAAACCAATGTTAGGCTTCTGGTTTGCTCTTCTATGTTTTGAATTAACTCAGCACTTCTGCTACTAGTGTGGACAGTCACAAGTTCATTCTTTGTAATTTGGTGTTTTCTCTTTCATCACTGTTTCAGTTTATTACTGCATTCTGAGGAGAAAATTAGTTCCTCTGCATTTGAGTAGTGATTCTGTGCATAACCATCATACCTGGTTTGTATGGATGTTGCTGTTTAATCTGAGCTAGAAATCAAAACCATGATAATGGCTCGCTCACTCCCATCCCTGCTCACATTCCCAAATAGGGGAGAGAATCGAAAGGGAAGGCAGAAACTCACGGGTTGAGATAAAAACAATTTAATAAAATAACAAAACAATACTAATATACCAGCGCTACAATTAATATATATATAAAACGGAAAATAGAATATAAAGTAAAAGATACTTGATGCTATGCCTCACAAACCCCACTCGCTCCGAGCAGCCAGTCCCAGGAAGAGAAAGAGAGAGAGCACACTGGTCCCAAGCAGCTCATCCTGGAGGAAGGGGGAAAAAAGGCACTGCAAAATGACAGGATGTCAAAAGGAAACTCCCAAACGGAACTCAACTGAAATGAAGTAGAACTGGAACAGGCCTCTGTCTCCATCTCCCTAGCCAGAAAACCTGACCCTTTAAATAAGAAGGATGGCGCTAATGCCATGGAATATTCTCACTGATCAACCTGGATGTCAGTCAAGCTCTGCCTCATCTATGCCCCCCTTCCTACCTGCCTCACACCTGCAGACAGAGAGCCCAGAAAGACCTTGACTTCCAGACAACAGCTGAGATAACAGTAAGTTCTTGCACTGTCTTTGTTCCAACTCAAAAACACTGGAAAGGTACTTGAAGAAAGATGTTAACTCTGTCCTGGAGTGCTATCATCTTGTTCTCAAACTAAGTCCAAACAACAATCGTGATAGCTACAAAAAGTAAATGTTTCTAACTGTATGAAGAAACTTAACTTGCTTTCAGTCAAACCAGCACAATGGACTCCCAGCACAGCACTTCTGAATGGAAGGTAAATACAAACTAACAGAATTAAAATGAACTGCTGTGTATTAGTACAGGCTGAAGCTTTTTGTTTGGTTGCTTGGGTAGGCTGTTTTTTTGGTTGGTTGTTTGTGGGGGCTTGGGCGTTTTTGTTTGTTTGTTTGTTTTTCGATGGTTGTTTTAAAATGTGGCTATATGCAAAATTTACTTTGTTACAATGTCATACAAAACCCAAAAGAGAAAATTTACTAGTACTGTTTATTGTAATGTTTGAGACAGCTAAAAGTCTTTGAAAAATACTCTTAAATCAGGACCAGATTTGATGTATCACCTTCCAGAAGTTTTCCGTCTAACTCCCATAGCTGCATTTAAAAATTATCTTTTTAAAAGTATCTTCAATTTTATAGATTCCTATATTTAGCCAATGTTTTCACTCAGCTGCATTTTATTAATTTGGATTAACACCATATGCGGAATTGGAATTCTGTATCTTAATATAACATCTCATAATTGGAATTCTTGAGACCAACAGAAAAAAAAAAGCTATGTCAAAATGAGCATTTTTACAATAGTAGCACAGGTCTGTTGAAAGACGGATGCTATATAGCATTTTGCCCCACAAAAGAGTCTGTAAACTAGCAGTGAAAGAAATCTTTCAGCACAGATATGAGTTCGCAATTAGTTAATTGCACATATTATCTATATGTTAGCAGAAGAATGGCTTCTATACATTACTTTGGTTTTGAGCCATGTTTTGATTAAGAAAATGAATTAAAAACTCTAGGAACAGTTAATAGTGATTTAATTACATTTATATATATATAATCTGGAATATTTTCTCTCTCATAAAAGGTCCAAAATCTTTTTACTGAGACAGTAAAATGTTATATTATATTCTGGGAAATAAACACAATAGTTTTTTTCCAGTTTGTAAGTGAAGAAAGATCCCATACAAAGATTTATAAAGCACAACTGCTACTGTTTCCTAATTAAATAAATATAATGTTTCTTTGTTAGAAGGTAAGTACTTGCCTTACTAAGTTTTTCAGATCTCAACTTTAATGTATTGGGAGAAGAGGGAGCAACAAAAACAAAAAAGCCTTTTACTACAGAGGCTATATTTCTCTTAAAAACTCCCAGCAAGGTTTTCTGATTTCCTACTTACCAGTGAGCAGCTTTAGAGAAGTAAAAGTGATTAATGCTGTTCTCATCAACTATCCAAAGCAATTGAACAATGCCCTCAGACACATGGTGGGAATCTTGGAGTTGTCATTTGCAGGGACAGGAGTTGGACTCGATGATCCTTGTGGGTCCCTTCCAACTCAGGACGTTCTATGATTCTATCCATTTTTAAAAGAGCTGCAGAGAATGTAAATAACAGCAAAAGAAAATAACCACATCTGAAATGGGAACATGGATATCACTGCTGAGCTATTAATTTAGATTTTACTGAAATTGTAACTCTCTCTGACTCTTAAACCTGAAATAGCTATGAGAATTCATATATTTGTTTCAAAACAAGATGTGCTTTAAAAACAAAACTGAGTATTACTCTTTTTCCTTCTGTCTGTTCCTGAGGGGTCTGGATTAGAGCTATATCTGGATAATGGAGTTTTGAGGTACCAAAATTGCTTTTATCTCATATATGAATATGAACATTTTTCAAAACAGGCTGACACCTTTCCTTCCTCTATCTCTTTTCTCAGTATTAGAAAGACATGGACATGTGAAAAGTAAGAAATCCCTGAAAAAATGGTTGTTTCAAAACAGTTCTGGCCACTGACATTCCCAATTTATCTTTTAGTATCCGGTCCCAAAGCCTATTTTGAAAGTTAAAGGTTGTGGGGCACCTGGTCCAGTGCAGAGCCACAAAGATGATCAAGGGAGTGGAGCATCTCCCTTACGAGGAAAGGCTGAGGGAGCTGGGTCTCTTTAGCTTGGAGAAGAGGAGACTGAGGGGTGACCTCATTAATGTTTATAAATATATAAAGGGTGGGTGTCATGAGTATGGAGCCAGGCTCTTCTTGGTGACAACCAACAGTTAGACAAGGGGTAGTGGGTTCAAGCTGGAACACAAGAGGTTCCACTTCAATTTGAGAAGAAACTTCTTCTCAGTGAGGGTGACAGAAGACTGGAACAGGCTGCCCAGTGAGGTTGTGGAGTCTCCTTCTCTGGAGACATTCAAAACCCGCCTGGACGCCTTCCTGTGTAACCTCACCTAGGTGTTCCTGCTCCGGCAGGAAGCTTGGACTAGATGATCTTTTGAGGTCCCTTCCAATCCCTGATATTCTGTGATTCTGTGTGGTCAATACTCCTGTTCTGCAAATATGTACTGGTAGGGCACTGGGATTGTCCATGGTGATGTACCTCACTTTGTGGTAGTGCATGGTACGGAGAACCTTTCAGAAAGAACAGTATTCAGTTTAAAGAGTTTCAGAGCACCATGTTTTTCCATGGCACTATGAGAAAACTGTGTCCATATGTGTGTAGGCCATTAAAAGGGAAAGCAAGAGTGCACACAGGAGGGATAATTGTTGTCTCAATAATTCTCTTCCTTCTTGGCTCCAGATAAACAGGAAACTAACTAGTCCAGGGTACTTGGCTTGAATGGAAAAAGACTGGTCTGCATGGCAGGGTAGAGCTTGGCACCTCATTTGCTGTTGAGAAAGTGGGAGCTGCAGTATTCCGTCTAGTGAATAAAATAAATGTAGTGTCCCTTGACTCTCTTGAATGGAGAGATGAAAGCAGGACATTCTATCCCTTGAAAGGCACAGCTGCTAGGAATGAAACAGATTTCCCTTAAAAAGGGGAAATAAAACAAGAAATTCCTTCTTTGGGCACCAAGAGGAGTGCTGAGCATTTTCCCATCATATTTCAATGCAATTTTTAGAAAGTTTTGCTCTTACATTCCAAAAATCAGGCATTCAATTAAAATTTTCTTTTACCTTCCTTGTACCTTTACCTTAGCATCAGATTAAAGAAATTTTGAAACATTTGGAATTATTTATTTTAAGCGTAGAATTTCTGGTATAATGATTTTTGAAACAGACTTTCAGGGGAATGGGGGGAGAAGGGAAAGTTTCTTTGCCTGACAGTTTTATACTTCTCACTCTGGTTAATATTTTTATAGTCTACGTTTACCTCAGAGATATTTTTTTTCTCTCTATTCTTTAATGTACCAAATACCTTCCAAAATATACTCTTGATTCCCTGTGGTTTTCCACATTTGAAATTCAAACTAAATGCATGTAATTAGAACCAGTTCACTTGAATGCATTGAAATCACTTAAATCCTTTCTTGTTGTAGCTTTTTTTCAGCAAGTTACTAGGTACTTTTCATGACATTCCTTTCCTTAAAAACCGCTAGATAAATACTTTCTCCTATAAAATAGAGGGGAATTATAATTGTATATTGTCAATAGTAACATACCTGAGGTTTTGAAGAACTATGACTATTTTTTTTAATCAGCCTTCCTTTCTTAAATGTTTTGAAGGCATATGTGTGAAAATTGACAGAATGACAACTTCATATGCAAAAGCTCAGACTTCATCTGCTGTATAGTGTTAGATACAGCACACACAAAGCAAGCAGCAAGGTTTTTTTTAATCTTCCTTACCTCTCAGCTCCAGCCTTTATCCACTGCAAAGACTATGACCATCAGCCATTCCAGTTTATGGCAGCCAAGTAACAGCTTTTAGGCCTCAGAGAAGAGAGACAGACAAATTGCTAAAATCTCTAATGGAGGTTAAGCAGGACTGACAGGGTTGTTGAGGGGTTTTTTTACAACACAGGATTTCTTGTTTCAATAAAAGATAACATGCAATTAAGACTGGTATTCTGTGAATTGTTTGTCAGAGGAGTAACATTTAGGCTTCTTCTACATGGAAATAAATACATGTAAGAACTCCAGATGGGGCTTCTATATTCCATAATTACATGGAAGATACATATCCAAGATATATGGCAATTAGGCGCAGATGGTCATGGTTATTGTGGAGCCCTCCATGATCGATGACCTTAAAGGTCTGTTCGAACCTAAACAATTCTATGATTCTATCATTCTATAATTCAAATCTCATTTTATCAGTATATTTTTTTTCCAATACTCTGTTCATGACATGAATTTATTCTCTTCTGATCTGCTCCAAGGTCTGCACATTTATTTTTCTGTCTAATACTTCATGTACCACGTGACTGCACAACAGACATTAGTCTTTTATTTCCAGATTGTATTTTTTTTAAATATGGAGACTAGGTTGTTGAATTGTACAATACTGGACTGTGTGGAAAATAATACCATTGTACATAAGCATAATGGATCATATTTACCTCCTTTTCATATATGTCAGACTGAACAGTACCAAGCAGTTAAAATGGTTCTGCACAGGAGAATCTCTGCCCACATGCAGAAGATCTGATTCTTCTGATGGAGATAAATAGAAAACATCAAATGGAAAACCATCTAGAGCAATATTTTTTCCTGTGATTTCCGAATATTTTTGTATTGGTGCAATGCTATAAGACAGTAAATGAAGAAACGTGCCGTTAATTTCCTAATCTTTCTTACCCATTCCAGGGATGTCCTCTTCTATGCCTTGGCAGCACTGGCAACCAGGACTATGACTGGAACTTGTTTAAAACCACTTTTCTGTTCTTAAGAAAAACAGGTGTGTCATTTTGTGTACATTTAATGAAATTTAAATTACTCAATATTTATTATAACTATTATAAGTATTTTAAATAGGAAGCAAAACACAAGTCAGATGTAGAACAATATCTCCAGTTAAATTTGTAACTGTGCTTTTAATAAATTAGGAACACAAAATTTATCTCTGAATAAAACCATAAGACAAGCTAGCCTCATGCCATATTTCCATTATTTAACAGTATTAGTAGAGAAGAACAGCTTGGAGTTTCGGAGAGGTTGCAAAAAATCATGATTTTGTCTTTTCAAAAGACCTATCCTTTAATTATCTAGGGTTAGGATCCTTTCTTGCCTTAACAATGAAAGAGAAATAATCTGCCCATTGTGAATGTAATTCATTAAGAAAAAAAATATTCTGCTGTTTCCCTTGCTTGTAAGAACAAGCTCGAAAATCAAGACATGAAAGTATAGCAAATAGCAGAGGTAGAAATACCTTGACTACTCCTCTTTAAAAATGGTGTGATATCTGACTTAAAATTATTTATTTTGAACAAAAAAATACTGGGGTTTTTTGTCCTTAAAACCCTAACGGTGATGTTGAAGAGATATACAGTTCATTTTACAATTCATATATTTACTTCACTGATCTCTGAATTTTAAACATAAAACTCTTTTTCTCAGTTTAATTTGAAAGCATCAGACCAGGCCCCTGGGATTATCATGAGAAGACCTTCAATGAGCGAATCTGCCCCTCAAGGACAGCACAAAGGATGTTATATGTGAAGCTAAAGAATAAATAACACTTATGAGAAACAAGAACTACACTGCACAGTTGCTTTTATGGCAGAGCATACTAAATTTATATAACGAAATAATACAAGAAGTATCTCTCTAAATTTATATAAATCTGTGACTGGGCACCTATTGTCTCTCTAATCAGCTAAAATGTTGGTACTGGATAGTCTTGATCCCAGATTTATATTGCTGCTTAAAGTGTGGGACAGCCAAATCACGAAACAGAAATGGAACAACTGTACTCTGAATTCCACAGTAGATTTTAATGGAAAATAAAACAAAAGCTCAACTGAAAAAACCCTAAAACCTTAGACCTTAAGCCTTTTCAGATCATGTTATGGGAAAGGAAGAGGAGGAGGTAAAGTGAAGAAAATAAAACTGAGTCAAATTTTATATTTCAAAACCATTTATCTTACATAAGAACTTAATTGTTGGTGCTGGAAAGTAAAATCCAGATGTGGTTCCCCTCTTCTATGTCCACATCCAATCTACTCAGAGTAGCACACATATTCCGGGATTCATTATTTAATCTTTCTTCTCGCATTCATTATAGTTGTTATGTCCAGATCTAAAGTAAATCACTTAACTGTTTCTAATTATATCCTAGAAACATACTCCTGCATATAGAGGATATAAACTGCAAAAGGATATAAAGAGGATAGAAACTACTAGTCCTTCTGTTTCTTTAATAACTAAATACAGTATTGAATACTTACATGCTTGTCTTTATAGAATAATTAGTATTTCTAGATTTATTAAAATGTTCTATTTTACAAACCTGCCAAACTTGTAAATTCCATTCTCAGAGCTACAGCATAAATCAATATAACCGTAACTGGTTTTGATCACAAATTAGTTTAACACAATTATTTCATTCTGAAATTTGGGAGCACTTAGTATTAATGCAACTGATGAAAAGTGGCAGTCTCTCTCTTATAATGAAAATGAAATTTAAGAAAGAAGTATTGATTCAGTTAAGTCTGAATGGTAAGAAATAATGCCTGTCTATAATCTTAGCATTTCTTTCATCTCACGTTATTAGTGCCGCAAGCTAAAGCTGTTGTTACTTTGCCTTGCTGAGAGATGGTTTAAATTGAAAGGCTTGGATCTGTATTTTAAGAAGCTTGGATTCAGATCTAGATCTCCACATCTGCACAGCTTTCTGGAATTTCTAGTCCTCGTTGTGTTCCACACTTAGCAGGGATTCAGTTTTATTTTGGAAGCATCTTAAAATCTAGCTTTGGCCCACATAGTGGGAATTCAAGAAAAACTCTGATAGCAGAATTTTCTCTGCTTAAAAAATAAACTTCCACCAAAACTACTGATATATTATAATCCTCAAATCAATGGAGAGCCTACATTGATAATATTTACTATTCTAATGCTCATAATTTATCTCTAATGAAACTAAAATTAACCTAGAGATAAATAAGAATTTTTCATAATTCTCATCTAATTGAATTAGGTCATGCAAGTTACACATAGTTCAAACAAAGTCCTAGAGAAAACACTCAGCCTTCCTAATTAAAATCCAGTCATCAAATTGATGGGCTGATTTTCCAGGAGCTATTTTCATTCAGCCATTCTCTGGCTATTGCTCAATCATCCTGTCAGAGATAATCCATCCTTGAGACTCATAACAGGTTTTTATTGGCATTCTTTTGGGAGGACCTGGCACTTCTGATTTGTAGCCTTGTCATATGAGTAATGAAGGGATTGTAAACTCATGCCAGTAAAGTAATTAGACCATAGTATCATATGTTTCACATACACACACAATGAGTGGCTGGCTAAGCATTATCTGCATCATCGATTTAAGGAAAAATAATGGAAATACAGACAAGAGAATTTTTACTTTGTATTGTATTTATTAGACTATATGTCTTCATATAAAGTCAGATCACTAGAAGCATGAGTTCAACAATGAAAGATAAGCCTAGCCTAAAAGACCTTTTATATAACCAGAGATTAATTTCCATATACATCCTTTACGCTCAAGTTGTATCTTGGAGTCCTAGTATTTTGAGTGTGAAAAACAAATACTGTCTACTGAAAACCAGGTAGTCTTCCCTTATGTAGTGAGATTCATTATCAGGAAAGCTATACAATAGTATAGCACAGATGGGCCTGATATATAGGCATCTAAAAGAGATGGAACCTTAAAATATGTATGAAGTTAGTTTCTGGAGTGCATTGAGAACAACTTCCTAACACAAGTGATCAGGAATCCAACAAGAGCAAGGGCTTTGTTGAACCTGATTCTTATCAACAGGGAAGAACTGGCTGAGGATGTGTAGCTTGGGAGCAGTCTTGGCTGCAGAGATGATGCAATCGAGCATTCTGAGAGGAGTAAATGAGGCAGATAGGAGTGCTTCAGCCCTGGAACTCAGACCTGTTCAGGGACCTGCTTGGAAGAATCCTATGGGATATGTCCCAGGGGAGAACAGGGAACAAGGAGATCTGGTTGATTTTCAAAGATCACCTGCTCTCAGCTCAAGAATTGTCCATCCCAGGAAATCAAGCAAAGGCAGCAGGAGCACTGCATGGATAAACAAGGAGTCTTTGATAGACCAGACAGTTGTACTAACCTTCAGAGGGTCATTGACAAGCTAGAGAAATAGAAAGACAATAACCTGATGGAGTTCAAAATGCAAAATCTTGCACCTGGGGCGCTGACCACCTGCTGTGGCTGACCATTTCACCATCCTACTGTTTTAACACAGTCATGACCATTTTCTCTTCTACAGGTTGCAGCTGAAAAGGAATGAACCGAACTTTGTATATCACAAAGTGATGACTGGAGATGAAAGAACAGCCACAACAACAAACTGGTGAAAAAAAAATATCGGTGTTCTGGAGTTTCTTAGGGGTAGTACAAGAGTATTAAGTGATTATTGAGATGAGTTGCCACAATTTGTGTGACTGTATGAATACAATGATGGATACTGTACTACAGACAGTCTCCCACAGAAACAAGTTAAATGTCAAGCCTATGTCTCGACCTAAAAACTTACTCAGAGAAATAGAATACAAAGGCATAAATTATTGCAGAATTACTTTAAAAGCATGTTAATTTGCTTCCTGAAAAAAAAAGACAAATGCTAAATAATAGATTCAAAACTTTATTTTTCTTAATGCTGCTATGACTACTGCATGCATAAAAATGTGTTTGGTTTTTCTTCTCCTTAAAAGGTTGGTTAGCAAAAAAGAGGGGTTAATTTTTTATCAGTCAGTATCACTGTTCTTTGTGAGATTTCTATAGAGTAAAATGCCTGCAGAATCCTAACAAATTATTCAGTAGTTGATAGTTTGTCAGCATGCTAGAGATATGGGGTTCATATTTCATGGTAAACATTTTTTTTTTACTGTTCTCTTCAAAGGTCTCAGAATTTATGAAGAAAGTGATAATCCAGAAAAAGCTTGCTGGGAGGATGTAGGTCTTTACTTTGATTTCATTTGCATTTCTGTAATCTACCAGTTTACTACTTGATTGATGCATAAGTGCTGCTAGATATACACTGAATGTTAGCAGGACCAAAATCAAATGATAAGGATTTTCTCTAGCCCTTGTTGGGAGAGAAGAAGGAATGAAGGCTATGAAGTAAAAGCAATTCCACCCCAAACAATTATTACTAAAGGCTGATACTACCACCTTGTGTCTGTAGGTCTAAAAGATTTTAACCATATGTTGGCAGCACACATTGCTCAAGTACTTTGAGTATTAAAAATACTTTTACATACTTCAGTAAATTTCTGAGAAGATAATTTATATCTTGTGATATTTTTATACAGATAACTTTTGAAATGGAGAAATACGTGAATGTCGGAAAGCAAAAAAAAGAAAAAATCACTTGTCTGTAACAATGAGTCTGAGAATCCCATAGAGATACAAAAACATTAGTAGCACTGCTGCTTCAAGCCAAAAGCAAGCCAGACACTTTTAGAGAAAAGAAAGGAAGAAGAAAAATGTCAATTACTTAGTATCCATTGTCACTTGTAAAACAAGTAAACCTAATAAGCAGGTTTGGCTGGTAAATTACTAGTAATGTGGTTCCTCAACTCACAGAGGAATATTTTGAGGTTAATCCTTCTTCCAAGGGGATGCTGAAGACAAACAGTCTTTCTCCAATAGGTCTTACTGAGCTTTTGCTGTTGTTTTAAGTATTTCTCTTTACTCCTTTAAACACTATCTGAAGCCTATGGAGACAATATATTAAAATTCACAAAAATTTTTGAACATTCACTGTTGAAGTCAGATACTCTAACAAAAAAAAAAAAAGAAAAACATGCTCTACATTTAAATCTTAATTTAACAGTATGAGGATTCATATGCTGAGAGTTTTTTCCTCAACGTATAGACAAACGTACTGATGGGACTGAAAAAGTTTGGTTACAGAGTATGGCTGCATATGAATCACAGACATCAGAACAAAACCAGAAAAGATCAATCTGATTAAACAAATTGTATATACTGAAATTCAGATTTCTTTTGGATACTGGCTGCATATCATGTCCTGCTCGTAATGAGACATGCTGTCAGGAGCATTGTTCCCAAGTAACGAATCATTTGTTAGTGCACTACCTTCAAAACAACCTTAATAAGCCTTAGCTAATTTAAAGAACATGAAGTTAGACTGTTTTACTTGTAAGAAAGTAAATTACTTGGAATCTGAAATAGTCTAGCACTTGAATTTCTGCTGAATGAACGAATATCATCTTTTCAAGATACAGAATGTAAGAAATTAAACAAATTATTCTTACTATAACAATGCTGAGGACTGCAACACAAACCTTGTCCTTGCTCCAGCAGCAAAATGGCAGCTCTGTTACAGTAACAATACAGTGGATGACCTACACTTGCATTCAGAAAATGCAAAACCATTTGTGAGCTATTCATCAGAAGGAACTGTTCCTCCTTTCCTCTTTTCTGTTACAGATCTCTCTCCACTTTTCTAAGCAAGAAAAGTATTTGTTTTTAGAAAGATTTATAGATGTTTTATGAATTACATCCTGCTACAGCAGCCTGGGCGAGGCTTCAGCATTTCTCCAAGTACGTTCTCACATCAGTCTCTTCCCCGAGTAGGCGGTGTGGGTCAGATACAGGTAGGTGAAATAAATGTAAGAATAGGCATGAGTTGTGGGAGGCTGAAAAAGTCAGGCTTGCTGTTCCTGTGCTAAACTAGGGCTATAGGGAATGCAAGCAGACTCTTTTATCCCAAGGGCTGCATTGGCCTTCAGATGCAAAAAGAATAAGGAGAATATAAAAATACTTTAACTTCCTTTTGCCATATATTCCTGCATCTAGTCATGCCACATATCTTCCTGGATCACCAAAATATTAACCCACCTGATCAATTTGAGCATTACCTTTTTTAGACATGAGAAAAAAATGCCTCTGAAAACTGGAACTGATCCAGAAATAACAGGCTTCACGATGGACTTCTTGTAACTAGTTCTTCTGCAACGTCTGTAATTTTGAGTCAGCATTTCTGTTCCTGAGCTCAAACACCAGAGAAACTGTGATTGTTCCACTGTGGTTTGAAACTACCTTTGAATACAGTATAAAATCCCAAATTTACACTAATTCTACAAAATCTGTTCCCAGTAACACTAATAGAGTTTTCAGCTACTTCACAACCTTACAAAACCGTTAAAATTCAGCCTGACTGAATAAGCAAAGACATTCCTGAGCTGATTTCAGGAGCCTGTGTGTAAGCTGAGAGTTGGCTAGCAAGAGATAAATCTCAGCCATGATTCAGTCATGTCCAGAATCAGAATAAAGCATCTCTTGAATGTGACGTTCTGTAAAGTTCTTAAAAGAATTTCAAGATTTTTAATAGTTTTTATTGTCTTTCATTTCAAATCTTGGCTAATACTGGACATTGTATAAACAATAACTCTAAATTAAATCTACATTTAAAATCTGTTTACTGGTAAGCTAGTTCCCTGACTCCTTTGTCATTTCTGCAACTTCCCATTTACTTTTGATACCCTGGAATCAAAAATATCTCCAACTTAAAACATTTATGCTATATTTACTCCCAAAATGAATTAATCTGATTGGATAAAATAAATTAGAAATATCTGAGAATTGGAAGATTATGCACAAATATTTTTCCACATTTTTTATCAATTTCTGTCTCAAAAGTAGTACTAATTATTTTATCTGTCATGTCTCAAGGCTGTTTTTTTTAATTATTATTTTGCTTCTCTTTTTTATTGCACTCTTAGAGACCTGTTCTGCCTGACTGCAAATACACACAGAAAACAAAACAAAGCCTCTATAAGGAGAGACTACCTGAACAGGTAGAGGATCCACGTCTTGGGAAAGTAACCAACACTTCAAATTTTATGTTTTGAAATGTATGATTTTTGTATTTTTTTTTGAGTGAGGTTCATAATTTTATACAATTTCAAGGTTATCTTTAATGATAACATTAGAAGCATTAGTGACAGGACAAAACAAAATCAAATCGTTAATCTGGGAAAAGTAACTTATGGGTTTATCTGCCTGCACACTGGTTACTAGATACACCACTGTGGCTGTCAGCTGTCAGACTCTATCATTAAACTATGCAAATACCTGTTGATATTTGGAGTAGTATGAAAGAATCTATTTTAATTATCAACGTCATTACCTACACCTATTAGCAGACCATTTTATTCATCCAAATGTGCCTTCCCATGCAGACAGAAAACAATTTTTGAAAGCATTTTAATAATTTATGTTTTAGCTTCTTTTATTTTAGAATTACTGTTCCAGTACTTCCCCACCCTCACTATAAAAAATTTCTTCCTCATGTGTAGCCTGAATCTCCCCTCTTTTTATTTAGAACCATTGCTCCTTGTCCTGTGACAACAGCCCCAGCTAAAAAGTTTGTCCCCATCTTTACTATAGGACTCTTGTAAGTACTGAAAGGCTACAATGTCTCCCCAAAGCCTTTTCTTCTCCAGGCTGAACAACCACAACTCTCTCAGCCTGTCCTCATAGGAGAGGTGTTCCAGCCCTCTGATCATCTTGGTAGCCTTCCTCTGGCCCCTTTCCAACAGGTGCATGTCTTTCCTGTACTGAAGGTTCCAGAAATGGACACAGAACTCCAAGTGGGGTCCCACCAGAGCAGAGTGGAGGGGCAGAATCACCTCCCTTCACATGCTGGCCACACATACAATTGGCCTTCTGGGCTGCAAGCACACATTCCCAGCTCATGTCCAACCTTTCATCTACCAGTACCCTCAAGTACTTCTTGGCAGGGCTGCTCTCAATCTCTTCATCCCACAGCCTGTATCTATACCAGGAGTTACCACAGCCCAGGTGCAGGACCTTGCACTTGGCCTTGTTGAAACTCATAAGGTTTGCATAGACCCACTTCTCAAGCCTGTCCAGATCCCTTTGGATGGCATCCTATCCCCCAGGTGTGTCAACTGCACCACTCAGCTTGGCGTCATCCGTGAACTTGCTGAGGGTGCACTTGATCTCAATGTCTAGGTCATTGATGAAGATATTAAACAGTACTGGTCCTAGTATGGACCCCTGAGGGGCATCAGTTGTCACTGGTGTCCATCCAGACATTGTGCTATTGACTGCTACCCTCTGGGTGTGACCATCCAGCCAGTGCAGAGGTCACAGAATCATAGAATCATTTCAGTTGGAAGAGACCCTCAGGATCATTGAGTCCAGCCATAAACTAACTCTAGCACTAAACCATGTCCCTAAGAACTTCGTCTAAATGTCTTTTGAACATCTTCAGAGAGGGTGACTCCACCACTTCCCTGGGCAGCCTGTTCCAATGCCTGACAATCGTTTTCGTGAAGAATATTTTCCTGATATCCAATCTAAACCTCCCCTGGCAAAACCTGAGGCCATTTCCTCTTGTTCTATCACTTGCTACTTGGGAGAAGAGACCAACACCCTTCATGCTACAACCTCCTTTCAGGTAGTTGTAGACAGCAATAAGTGTCCCCTCAGCCTCCTCTTCTCCAGGCTGAACAGTCTCAGTTCCCTCAACTGCTCCTCATCAAGACTTGTGCTCCAGGCCCCTCACCAGCTTCGTTGCCCTTCTCTGTACTCTCTCTAGTACCTCAATGTCTTTCTTATGATGAGTGGCCCAAAATTGAACACAGTATTCAAGGTGGGGCCTCACCAGTGCCAGGTACAGTGTCATGATCACTTCCCTCATCCTGCTCGCCACACTATTCCTGATACAAGCCAGGATGCTGTTGGCCTTTTTGGCCACTTGGGCAAACTGCTGGCTCATGTTCAGCCATCTGTTGATCAACACCCTCAGATCCTTTTCTGCCAGGCAGCTTTCCAGACACTCTTTTCCCAGCCTGTAACACTGCCTGGGGTTGTTGTGACCCAAGTGCCGTACTCGGCACTTGGCCTTGTTGAACCTCACTCCATTGGCCTCAGCCCAACAATCCAGCCAGTCCAGATCCCTCTGACAGGTCAGCAACCTATGTCAATTATAAATTTACTAATTAGGATATAATTAATATATCAGCTTGCCTTTAACCTGAAAGTAAGCAAGATAACACATGGTGTGCCTAACAGCAGTAGGTTAGCATTTTGCAATACTGTGATGGCACAGCCAGACAAAATTTTACATTATTAAGTAAACATTGCGATCACCACAGTGAGGAGGAGGATAGTTACACCTCCAAGGCACTCAAATAACAAAGTTGCCAGATAGAGGAAAAAGTGAAAGTCATCAGGACATCCTGATAAAAGCACTAGAAGGATGTTTGGCAAGACGGAAGAAAACAAGATTAGCAGTATGGGGAGCAGAGGAGATCCCCTTTTTTGGGGGGAGCAGGGCAATAGCATAAAAGCATCAGGCATCAATGCAGAAAATTGGAAGACAAGCCCATTTTGCTTGACTTATCTCACTGAGGAGATTCAAGCCTGATCACCTTGACCTTGGTGACCAAGAACAATTAAGGACCCCAGCCATCAGTGCTGACTGTACAGTATTTTCCCCGTGATACTCACAGCTAATTTAGCAAATGATTGTCAAATACTGTTTTGCATAGGTAGTGATGATGACATGTGAGAATTAAACACTAGCAAGAATACTTTTAATGAAAACATTTAGTAAAGTTGAGTTTTGTAGTTTAAGTCTCTCCTCTTTTGTCAGCCTTTTAAGTAGTCCCATCACAGTAATCTCTGACAGATGGTTAGATAGACAAACAGGAAGATAGATTCATTTGCAATATTGTGACTTCTCCAAATTTTTTTTCTTATAATCTGGTAATGCCCAGAAAAAGGTCTAATGAAATGCTACAAACTGAAAGATATTTCAGGTCAGATAACAAGGGATGAGCCTTACATATTACAGTAACTAATATTAAAAATAAAACTTAACTCAAACTCCCTCCTTATTCCCATATAAAAAGTTGGTTGTACATCTGCAAAGTTCTAAAAAGTTTACAGCTTCAAACAAAATCTCCAGAAAAGCTAATAATGTTATCAACAAAGCATAAACAATCATGTCATAGAGACCTCTTTTGTCCTTTTGGTAATTTTGTGCAGCAAACTTAAAAAAGAATTCAACCTCAGCAGAATTGACTCATGATACAGCAATACTCTGTGATATTGTGTCCAAACTTTGTGATTTCTATATGCAATGGTGAAGAAAACACAAGGTGTTTCCAGAAGCTCAGTACTTACTGCCAAACTATATTTGCATCCTCCTAATCCTTTCCTGTTAAAGATAATGAAGGGTTGGTCAAATGACAACCTCAGAACTGTTACACACTGGAGGACCAGAGGTTTTTAAGCTGTTTGGTTGGTTGGCTGGGGTTTCTTTTAATTGTTTCCTCTAACAACTATTTAAATGGGAAGGATTGTGAGGGATTATTCTCTTAAAACTATTTCTTTTCCTTGGGCTCATCATGATAAACTTATCATTAAGTGTAAAACTGCACAGCAACATTAGCGTGTTTTTGTTACATAGAAGAGATACAGAAACAAAGAATTGAAATTTTGTGAAATTCCTCCCAGCTTTCTACTATGAAATCACATGGACCTTCTGGTTATACATCTCAGTGTAGCAGAAAGGAATTTACATCACCAGGTGGAATACAACTTACGGCATAAATCATGATATGTCTCTCTGATTGAAGGTCCAGCATGTGTTGCTTGTATCCTCACTAAACAATACATGCAAGAAATCACTAGGTTAGTGAATTGAACACAAGGTCACACAACACAAGCCCTCCATTGCCACAGCTTTAAATGTGAATGATTTGCTAAACAGTCCAGCCCATCTTCTCTTTTCAAAGGAAATTCAGTTTACTCATACACTCGTATAACAACTTACTGACCATTCAAATGTTGTTCTTTCAGAAAATGAAACAATATCATCACAAGAAGATAAAGTAAAAATAAAAATAAAGTGAGCCTCAAGACACAGTCTAATAATCTCATTAAGTTTTTTGCTGGCTGAATGTTGTCTAAAAAGGCATATGGTGTGATAAGCTCTGAAGGATGATGTACGAGGGAGTTATACATCCTGCAGTGTATGGTGAGTTTCCAAAGTTTCCCTATGACTCAAAAATTTTGTGAAATTTGGTCTTAGAATAGTTAGAAGACTGTTTAGAAGATTTATTCATCACACAGACTTGTCTTTATATTGTGACAGGCAAAACAATATGTACAGTATGGAAAGACAGTAAATGAAGGAAATTAATTTCAGATTCACAGAATCACAGAATCACAGAATGTTAGGGATTGGAAGAGACCTCAAAAGATCATCTAGTCCAATCCCCCTGCCAGAGCAGGAGCACCTAGGTGAGGTTGCACAGGAATGTGTCCAGGCAGGTTTTGAATGTCTCCAGAGAAGGAGACTCCACAACCTCCCTGGGCAGCCTGTTCCAGTGTTCCATCACCCTCATTGAGAAGAAGTTTCTTCTCAAATTTAAGTGGAACCTCTTGTGTTCCAGCTTGAACCCATTACCCCTTGTCTTACTGTTGGTTGTCACTGAGAA
This sequence comes from Caloenas nicobarica, assembly GCF_036013445.1. Classification (NCBI taxonomy): domain Eukaryota; kingdom Metazoa; phylum Chordata; class Aves; order Columbiformes; family Columbidae; genus Caloenas; species Caloenas nicobarica. Next base: position 129,954,476 of record NC_088245.1, read on the forward strand.
GAGCCTGGCTCCATCCTCGTGACACTCACCCTTTATATATTTATAAACATTAATGAGGTCACCCCTCAGTCTCCTCTTCTCCAAGCTAAAGAGACCCAACTCCCTCAGCCTTTCCTCATAATGGAGATGCTCCACTCCCTTCATCATCTTTGTTGCCCTGCGCTGGACTCTCTCCAGCAGTTCTCTGTCCTTCTTGAACTGAGGGGCCCAGAACTGGACACAATATTCCAGATGTGGTCTCACCAGGGCAGAGTAGAGGGGAAGGAGAACCTCTCTCGACCTACTAACGACTCCCCTTCTGATACACCCCAGGATGCCATTGGCCTTCTTGGCCGCAAGGGCACAGTGCTGGCTCATGGATTCAAACTATAATCTCAGTAGAAGTTTTAATGCAGCAAATTCACACCTCCAAGATGGATGTCTAGCTTGATTTAATCCCGATGCAAATAAACACAACCTGAAAAACATTGACATAAAAATAAGAATATTTAGAGGCAGTCATGACTTCTGAACTTTTTTTTCTTTTTTGATGTTTTAAAGGAATAGGAAATTTATGTGGCACTTCTCAGACAGAGTGCGACTGAGAAAAAACATTTTGAACTGTCCATTTTCTCAGTTTCTTAGTATTCATATTATTTACAAAAGCATTGAACAAGCTAGGAATGTATAAAAGTAAACAAAAAAAAAGCAAAAACAAGTTGTTATTAAAGAAAACATTTCCAGACATCAGTCTCTCAAACAAAAAAAACATATTAGAGTTTGGACCAGTATTATGTGTATGGTTAAATTGCCTGATCATGACTGAAATTTTTGTTCAACTGTATTTCTTTTTTTTCAAAAATTGATATGTATGCTTTTTGCACCTCAAAACTTTTCACTTATTTGCCCATTCTAAAAGACTTTTGCATCACAGTCTAACCTTTTTCCACTCTTACCTATATCAGTGCTTTTGTTATACAACCCTGGTGCTGCATTTCTGTCTTTCAGTTAAACTGGTTGAAACAGAAAAGAATATTTAAAAATTTGAAGCCACTTCCTGAAACAGTTTAAATTCAGTTGTGCAGGAAATCATGACTACTACTTTTTTTTTTTTTTTTACATATCGAGGTAGCAGAATGTCACAACCATTTCCATAGCCTGTTTTGATCAAAACTGCTAAAGAACCACTTCTAAAGAACAGCTTGTCTTTAAGTCAGCTGCTTTCTTTTTTCTTCTCTTTTTTACACTCTTTTCTCATACTATTTATATTAATTATTTCTGTCACAAATAGGAAGTCATGAGGTAGACACAAAATGCAAGTCTAAACTATTGACAACACACTGATTAAGCAGAGGAGACATGTTCATCAAAAAATCAGCTAGAAGTAGACTGACACAGGTATGCTATTTATTAGCTTTTGTGATGTCCACATTTATTTGGTTTTGCTCTGTAATATTTCAACTTCACCCTTCATCTTCTTCAAGGTGGAACTGTAAAACAAATACCATATTTTCATAACAATTATGCCTGCAACAATGTTATGAATAATTTCTTGAAAGCTTGTGTTTTTTTTAAACAAATTGTATGTATTAACCTGGTCCTAGGCCATCAAGAATACTTGCCAAGAATTTACCATACAGATAGAAAATACCCAGGAAACGGTGAGTTAGACTTCCACCTGTCATCTGAAGATTCTTCATGCAAATGTGCAGTCCTTGAGCTCACAACTTACAGATAATCACACATACACATTTCTGTACAGACAGTGCTGAAATTTACCTCTATACCTTCCAATTTATTTTACTGAAGCTGACTGCAAATTAGATAATTTTCTAATGCTAGTAGTAGTTCCGTATCTCATTGACATTTCCTGTGCTATGCTATGTATAACCAATCAGTGCTATCTCTGCTGGGTAGCAGAGAAAAGATCTCCATGATTACTATATGCTGCTTGATTTTCTATCCATTAATTAATTCTGAGTACTTTCTGATTAAATTTTCATAAACTCTATCTTGTTACTATGTGTATTAGACTTATTTTGTGTGGGCAGTAATCACTAGTGATACACAGAAATCAGAGAGCATATTACACAAACAACAAGTACACTGAGGGTTGTATATGTCCAGTTTCTATGGGCATCATAAGCAGATTTACCCATCACATCAGTGACAGAAGACAATAAGCTGCTGTTTACCATCTAAAGTCTTACATATCTAGCCATGGGAGAAAAATGGTTTGTGTATACGACATAACTACTGCAATTTAATTTCTGCTTTCTGTGCACTGTTAAAGAAGTTGCCAATGGAAGAAGGGTCAGAAATAGGCATGAACCAGATGAGATGGAAAGGCAAAGAGAAATTTAGGTCACTAAACAGCCTGGGCAAGTTTGTCTTCCAAGACGGCTTTTATGTGAACAGAATAATTAGGTGACAGTGCTCCTCAGTACTTGAGTTCTGACTATGTAATTCTCTCCAGATTATCTTGGCAGCACAATACAATGTTTTCAGGGAAATCAAAGATTCTCTTCATTGTGCACTGAATTATAGTGCTGATCAGAAGTATAAACAAAAGGAAGGGATTTGAGATTGATCCTTAATCATACTTTATTTTATAAGGGGTGGCTTATTACAATTATAGTTGCTTTTTCATAGTCTAGTGCTACCCATATACATCTGCATTGCACTCTAGTTCTAGTCTTTTTTGTATGATATAATGAGCTTTCTAGAAGCAATACATAGGTTTCTATTACAGCTATATGTGTGCAGACAATTGCAGAAATAACAGAGCTTCCTCTTTCCAGACTCACTTGGGAATCACTCAGCCACTTCAGCACAGTATTCATCTCTGGCTGGTAAGTCCCCTTGGAAATACCTCCAGCTGAAAAGAATGGAAGGATTTCTTTGTGCTTCTTATTTACAATGCTTGTGTGGTTTTTCATCACTGTATTAAAATCAACTTTTTAAAATTGTCTCTCTTCCAGGCTACAATTTATCAAGGTCTTCCTTGACAGGAAGAAATTCCAGTACTGTAGCAAACCAGACTAAGACTGACTTTCAGATTGAAGCTTGCAAACGCTATGAAAACAACCTTAAAACTTGTTAGCATTTACAGGTCTTCTGTAAAATTTTTAACAATGATGGGTCATTGTTGGGTTTCTGAAGACTTTATTACAATTTCCAATTATAGCACCACAAGCATATTTTCTATTTGAGACTCTTCTGTCTCACTGTAGGGTTAATTTGCTTCCAGATAAACAGTCATTCTAACACTCCTCTGTGTATGATGCCTAGCTACAGAAATGCACCTTCTGTTTATTTTTTTTTTTTAACTCACTTAAAATGTCTGTATTTGGATTTTTTTTTCTTTGACAAGCTTTCTAAGTTTTGGGTATATTTTCTGAAAAATAAAAAGCTTTTATCATCAGTTCTGTGTTAGAATATCTTGAATTAATGAACCTAACCAGTTCCCTTTGAATTCTGACAGGCAATTTGAGAAACCAAATTATTTAGGTTAAGATATTTTCCTTCTTTCAAAGCTGCACATTTAAGCCTAAGAGACTAATCACTGGATACTTATAAGATTTTTTAATCTCCTCCACAAGCAGCTCAGAGACATTCAATAGCAGCATGATACAGGCCACATTTCTTCCTTTGAGCAATAGAAGTTACACAGAGGCTTTCCAAGAGCTCTGAGAATACACGGTCAAAACTATGCCTACAGACAGAATATAAAATAATATCACTTAGTTCCTATTTTTGTAGATTCTGAGCTTGATGCAAGACTTCTGGTTGTGTTAATAAAGGAGATATGTTATCCAAGAAGCTTTCAGGGGAAGTGGGATTAAAAATAAATGCACATCAGTGAGATACCTTGTAAGTATAAATACCTTGAGGACTATGGAATGAGTAGGCAATATAGCTTGGAAATGCAATTTAAAAATTGTTAATTGTTTTTAAAGTTTGTAAATAGCAACATTATTAGCCCTTTTAGATTATTTGACAATAGTAACCACTCAGTCATTAAGAAAACATAAGGATTTTTGATGCCTCTAAAACTTTTTTATTTTCATCTGCTCACAGGAAAACAAATGTATATCACAGCTAGGATAAATACTCTTCTCTGCTTTAGATAGAAATGTTTTCAACACAGTTTTAATAAATATCTTTGTCCTCTACTTGACAGGAAAAAGAAGGGAAAGAATTAATTTCTAAAAAACCCCCATGATTTCTGAAATTAACAGTTGTGAAAACAATAACTATATGGCAGTCTTTTAATTTTCCCTTCATCTTCTGGTAATAAAATAATCCGAGTCTTTGTAATGTAACCTATTTTTATTTTCATAGATTTTATTTTCTATTGTCCTTCATGGTTGTTTCACTGAACATCCTTCCTACTTATCTAGGACAGACCCTCTTTCCTTGCAGTACTTTTATTTTCTCCTGACGTTGTGTCATACTGGCATGGCGTAAATTTTCTTTATAAGCCAGCTATTCTCTATTGGCTGCTATTTCTGGCTTTCTAACCTATCTAACCCTGATGTAAATTAGTCCAACTGCCAAAAGTATTTTTTAATTAAGTTGTACTTCTATAGCTTAACTTCAGCAACAGGCAAAATAATATTTTCTCAGTCATTGATTCACTGAGGAAGAAAGGAGTGAAGAAGAAAACTCCTATAAATATTTATATTTATATAGATACCAGCTTTTCTGAACAGCTCTATTTAGTGCTAATGGTTGGGAATGCCACAGATCTGACACTAATCTAATAGTTGGCAAAAATTTTAAACAGTAAAAGTCTCTTGATGCGGTAGGTTGTGCTAAACAATGATGATAGGGAAACTTTCTTATCAGCTGTAAAACACTGGGGCATCATTTTGTCTTCATGTTACAGAGACCATTTCTTCCTTTTGGTTAGTTCAAGTCAAGGAAAACAAAACAGAACAAAGCAAAATAAAAACAAACAAACGAACCGACCAACCACAACAATCCAGCCAAACAAAAAACAACAGCAACAAAACCCCAATCAACTAAATTTCTGAAAGGAAACATAAAATGAAGGCCTAGATTTCTTCCTTGAATGTGAAAAGCTTAGAAAAAGCAGAGAGCTCTCCCTCTCTAACTTGGCCATGTCAGCACTTTGCAGGCCCTGCCCTATTCCACACTGCAGGTGCCAATCAAAGATCCATATGGATAAAAAAGATCTACAGGAGGCCTTATAGTTACTTCTTGAATGTATAGAGAGGTGTAAGTTGTCAGACTTATTAGCACACTGTTAGCCCTGACTGTCCCTGCCTTACACTTAGCTCTTCTTTTTCTTGTATAAGACCTTTATCTACTCAATTTATTATGCTACTATTACACAACTTACTATAAAGTCCCTATTCTTTCAGTGACAGAAAACCAAATCCTAAAATCCTAAAATTAAAAGGCATGAAGCAATAAAGCATTTGCTAAAGTGGAGACAAACATTTTGAACAAATGCTCAAAGCGTCTAAATATTTGGCTCTATTTACAAGAGCCATGATCTGAACAACAAAAACATCTTATGTACTTTCATGGGACCCTTTGATGAATAGCTGGCAGGGAGATTCAAGGACTTCACAAATATACAAACCTCAAGAGGTCCAGAAAATACTTCAAAATACCTGGAGACCGGGAGAATGCTAGGAAGGAATATTATATATTCTTGTAATGTTCTTGCTCTAACACAATTATCCATCAATGTGCATACATTAGTTTCTTTGTGAGAGACAGGATAATGGGGTAGATTGTTAGCCATATAAAATCAATATTGCTATTCTCATTTTCTTAACACCTAAATACTGAATTCTCTAAGTTAGCTGGGAGACGATGGTACTAAGTTTCTTGTACTCAGTCACAGGATTTCTGTGAGTGATCAAAGCATGTATGTCCTCTATTCAAAACAGAAAACAACAACAACAACAACAAAACTTATCTAACAAACAAACCAACCAACCAAAAAAAATCACACACGCACACACAAAAAAACCCCACCAAAAAACAAACAACAACAAAAACAAAACACCACACCAAAACATGCAGGGTAACTCTTAATTTACTGGGAAAGGCTATGAAGATTACTGTTACTACTTCCAGGAAAAATAAAAGCTATTAAAAAATACAAACAAGACAAGTGACATTAAATAAATTCATCTATTCAAATTTTTGGAATTAAAAACGGCTTGAAATAAAATTTTGATTAAGAACATATAGCTCATCAGTTGCAGATACAAAACTGTTCCTCATCACTAGTAATGTCTATGAAATAATGACTGACATATGAAGTAACCTGATTATATACAGAATCACATTTCCTAAGTTAAAAACATGAATGTACTCTCCTGAAAGAATTATTACTTTTTACATGTATAAAAGGTAGAAATGAAACATATATGCAAAACTATTTACATAAAAACCTGGAAAATGTATCTTTACATATTTACATGTATGCACACTGGCAAATATTTCTGTAGAAATTAGGTAATAAATCAGTATGCTAATTCTATATATAACTCATAAATGTATTGAAAGATGATGATTCTACCGAAGTTACTTTACAAACACTTTGCAAATGCACCTTGCTGAGACTGAATATTTGCACTTACCTCAGGAATGAAAAATTTATTCCTTCAGTTCTTTTTAGTCAGCAAGAGGTATCTCTAAGTCGGATTCCTAATGGAAATATATTTGTATTTACTTGAACTTCAGTCAAACTACTCAGTTACTCCAAATTACTAATGCTTTCCCTGATGAAGCTTTTGCCCAGCAATAGCAGAGATCCTTGGTTTTGCATGTTCTCATATATTGGATACCCCACTTAACTTCTATACACTAAGTTGAACAGGCATAGTGGCAGGCTGGCATTGCACTGTGTAAAGTTTTTAGATTCCCACTGAACACTACAGGTAGAACAGATGAAGAGTCTACCCAGCCATGGGGATAGAAGGGCTATGTGTATATCCAGCAATGACTTTTCTAACATCTCAAAAAGTAGTGGTAAGAACAATTAATGTGATGCTTATATTCCAATGTAAGTAATCAGAACTGCTTTTACAGACACAGATTGTGTTCACGGGATGATGGGAGATCTTCCAAAATAGGCAGCTATATTAATTAAAAAAAAAAAAATATTCTTCTTGAAGAAATATCTTTCCTATTAATTTATCTCATTCATCATTAGGATAAGGGCCAAAAGAATGGCTGCATTTTAATGAGAGCCCAGGATGCCAAGTGTACCAGGCTGGGCACAGGCATGACTGGTACTGAGTCTGGGGATAGCTCCTTAGACACTGGCTGGAGGGTGCAGGATGGGCACACAGCTGGGTCCTCATTTTACTGGAAGTGAAAATAATATTTTACTCTTTTGCAATCTTTTCCTGACTTTTACTTGTCTGAAGTAAAAAATACTTTGTTCTCTTGTGGGTTAATTATTTGTAAAATACTATAAATAGTAAACCAAATATGTCTCAAATTGACCTAGCTAAATGCACGAAGAACTTGCCAAGAAAGTATAATACATAAAACATTTAGAAAGGCATTACACCATGAAAATCATTGTTTAAGAGAAAGAAATAGAACATTTTTAGGAAGTTTCAGATCCTGTTGAGAATCAAATCCTTTATTTCTTTTTAAGATTTGAAACTTTTAAAGATTTTCTGCTTCTTTCAACTTTTTCTTCTCTATTTAAGTGAAGTTTCGAGAAAATTTGTGAGCACGTGTTATATGAAGCATAACTTTTCAAATACTTCATTTAAATCCTTCTCATATTAGATATCTTTTTTTTTTCCGTTATTACACAGAAAAATATGTTTGGCGACTCTTAAACAGTTTATCAGAAAGTGAAGTTCTCTTATTGTGCACAAGTACTCCCCCAGAAAGAAGCATAAAAGCCCTGAAGAGAGTTAAAAAAGCCCATACTCATGTAAGCTAAGATACAAGTGGTATAAAATAGCAATATTTATCATATTATTTGGTGATATTTCAAAACCTATTTTTAAAAATTATTAATTAGGCTTCCATTACTTCATTTCAAATATTCTGCTTTCTATCTACACTAAAGCAGGGATAAAGAGAATTATATCAAGAGTTGTTCAAATAAATCTTTAACATAATTCATCTATGAAGTTATTCATAGTTTGCATGATTAGCCCTATATAAATTCAATTAAATTTTATTTCAGGGTTATAAAATTTCAGTAGTGGTGCACTAAATTAAAGTGAACCATTATATATTGACTAGCAATATATTAATAAGCATTTAAAAATGCTGAAAATAAGAGGTCAGGTCACACCCATATAAAATACTTTCAGAGAAACACTAGGTATTGCAATAAGTGGCATGGTTACGAAAAAGTTGAATTTTTTTCTATTAGGCTAGTGCTCATGAAAATCAACATGATCAACATTATTCTCTTGCAGATATGCTCTTTCAAATAAGACCTAAAATTTAAATCCCACTGGTTATGATAATTACTTTTTTTGAGAGTTATTAAAAAGATAAGTTCTTTCAAATTGAAGTCCATTATGCTTTCATATTATTCATTAAAAGTCTTCAGATTATAAAACAAGATAACCAGATAACCTTCCTGGTCAAATAAATGTTTATAGTCCTGTGTGCTGTTAATACTTGTGTTTGTCATCTCAGAGGTGCTGCATTATGGTAGTGGAAAATCCTCACCATTTGTGCTCACACACATTTCCTATTCTCTTACATTACTTTTTCAAAATCTTGGCTATATCAAAAACTTTGCCATAGTTGAAGAAGTTATAGTCCTTTCATAGTATAGTGACACATAGAGCTTTTACCATAGTATAGTACAATAATAGCCATAGGCTGGTGTGTCTGCACAGATAAATCTATCACTTCTCCAGTCCACCAGCTTTGAGGAAGCAAGAAAAAAATCAACAGCTCAGATTCCTTTTTGACTTTTATTCACTCAGATAGATGAACAGAAGATTTTGATAACAGAAGTTTAGAACTCATTTGAGGGATGTACATTATGTTTTTAATTGCCTTTCTCCATTGGAAAAACACACATGTAAACAAGCTATGCTCATGAAGAAAAACTGTTACATAATTGTGCATTTAAAACTATTACTGTATTGTGCTAAATTTACAGAGACCCCAAAGTAAATTCACTTCAGGTATCCTCTTCACAGTTGCATATTGGCAAACTGATAATGAAGGTATTAGACTTTTTTCATGTATAGATATATGATTTTTTATAACTATGAATTATTAAAAGGAGAAAAGAGAAAAATATTTACATATTTGGAGAAATATATAAGCTTATGTTTTGGTGTCCATAAAATACCTATGAATAAAATAATATTTCAAATTTAGAATTAATGCTATGAAAATTGCTTGTTTAAAATGTCAGCTTTATGTCATTAACTAACCATACTAACAATACAAAAGAAAGGAAACGTGCTTAATGGGCAATATTCTTTCTATCTACACATTACGTGAATAAAAATATCAAGTCCCTGAGGCAAATAATGGGCTTGACTCTATCTGCCTCCCTCCCAGTTGCCTCTTGCCACTCCCACCTGTGGGCCAGGACCGCACTTCAGCCCAGCCAGAGACAGCAGTTTCCCTGTGTCCTGCCCTGTCCCCTGGCTAAGAGCAGTGGGAAGGTGCGCTAGAGGAAGGTGCTTCCCTCCATTCTCCAAGAAATTTCATGAAGAGAGAGAAAAGTCATGCAAAATCTAGTATTGAACTAAAAATGTATAAAATTGTAATACATATATATCTATCTCATACTTTTCTCCCCATTAACTATGAAGGTTATTTATGGTTTCTAATAAAATTCCATACATTCATCCAAATGTTTAGTGTTCTACGTAAGTCAAAGCAAAGATCTCACACTCATAAACAAAAGATGCTGAAAGCTATACAGGAACAAGCAAGTATTTGTTGGACCTGTTTTTGAGGTGCTGTTGATGATACACTAGTGCCACATTTTACCTTTAAAACTCATACTGTGTATGCAAGTACGGAAGTTCAAAAATTTAAATCATTATAGTTTATAGGATGCAGAATCTTAAAGATATTATTTATAACTTACACTCTTAACGTTGAAATACTACCAGTATAACTTCACTTGTGCTACTGCTTAGAGATTCATCAATCTAGGTTTTGCAGAAGCATTTTCATAGCTATCATCTACAAGTTGTACATGATCTACAACTCTTTACCACTACAGAGGCATTTGGGTAAGACAAGAACATTCTCACTATAGACTGCTGGAAACTGAAATGTTTCAGGATCAAGCTACAGTTTAATCCATTCAAGAGAATTTTTGTTTGTGCTACAGTACCTTCCTAAATTAAGATGCAAGCAAAGTAAAAAGAAGAGAAAGTATGAGAGAAAAGGTAGTTGAGAAAGTAGCATAGATGTCATGATTCAGACACAGGAGAAAAATGAAAATTCCTGAAATAATAGCTAAAATTGTGGGGGCTTTTTATAGAAATCTTTTAAAAAGTCTGTCAAAAGATGTAACAGTTTTGAACCAATTCCATTAGAACATTTAAAACATGGAAGCATTTATAGTTATTGTTGTTTCACTTCCTAGATATCAATTGAATTTTCAGTGGAGCAAATGTTCCCTTGCCCCACATTTCAGGCAAAGTGAGAATTTCTAGGCTTTATTAATTTTTCAGTCTATCCTCTTTCTGAATGACTATTTAAATGTGTTATCCAATACGGAATAACAGAAGATGTTTAGTAAACTCTTCCACAGAATTCCCTACACCTGAATTGTTGGAGCACTTTCCAATGGTATGGATCCCAGTCTCCATTTTAGTGAAAATTCAAATGGCGATATACAAAGTACTGACGAAACAGCATGAACATAAAAAAATAATGACAAAGCTGCTGCAAAATACTGTATTCATCTGAAGCTGTCCGCCCCACTGGGACCACAACTTTCAGTCATTCCGTGATGTTAGATGAAATCTAGCAGATGTTAAATGTATCAAAATCTATGACTAAACAATCACCTAAGATTTACTTTTATGAGGTTTATTTAATTTTGTCCCAAATATTCACTGACTCTCATGAGCAACAAACTAAATACATAAAACTATCTTAGGAAAAATTAAATTGTACTGAGACATCTCCTGTGCTTTGAACAAGGTTCATTGTATCTCTGTTGACACCAGTTAGTGTTTAAAGATTTTAGGAGGATGTGAAAAAAGCTCATAAAATCATAGTCATTATAGTCTGGGGGAAAGTTTTGTGTTTTTCAAGCAGCATGCTAAGTTTCTGTCTTTGAATGTTGGACTTGGTTTTTATCTGGTACTGCTTATAGGAGGCCCATTATTTTACTGAGGAGGAGATGGAAAATCGAGTGTACAGCCAAGGGACATACAAGTGCCACTTTACTAGGCATGCACCATTCAGCCAGGAACACTAAAGGGATTAAGAAAGCAGCTTTGTCTTGTCTCAGAGGCACAATAACATAAGCACCATGCTGTATTGTATGACAGTTACTATGGTAACTATTCCTTCTTTTCTTACCACTAAACTGCATATTTATTGGCAGAATAAACCAAGTAATTCAAAAGCATGTGAGACAAAGGTTATCATGGTGCGCTGTCAGTCTGACAGTGTTTTCAATTTACTAAAACTAAAGATTGTCTATTTTGGATGTTTAAGCCTCTAAACTGGGTTATTTTAAGACCTTGTATGTAAAAGAATAATATCAGGTACTTTTGGGAGGCCTCACACAAAAAAGAGAGTAGAGGCACTTCCAAAGAGTGCCATGAACAAGCTGGAAAATGGAACAAGATAAAATGACATAAAGGAGTGACAGAATACCGCAAGACAAAAATCTTGATAGGATTTTCTTTACCTAATAAGGACATCTAATAATCCTTGAGTAGAACAGAAATACATGAAAATTGTTAAGGGGCAGAGATGGAGATTAAGGGAATACTGGTTCAAAAATTCAGACATGGTCGTTAGAATGCACGTGTCTGAGGTAACAATTAGGAACTAGACACAAATTCCACCCAAATGGAGCAATCATCTGACTGGATTAAAGATGTGAAGTCACACAGGAAAAACGATAACAACATCCTAGATAAGTAAGCATATAGTTCTTATAGTGTATATATAGTGCTATATACTGCTTATACTGTATATATAGTATGTATGTAGTGTATATAGAGAGAGTTTGTATAGAGTAGAATAGAATAGAATAGAATAGAATAGAATAGAATAGAATAGAATAGAATAGAATAGAATAGAATAGAATAGAATGATATCATATATCATATCATATCATGTCATGAATATTTAATATAATTAGTATAATATGGTAAAGATATCGATATTAATGTAAACATAAATATAGATGTTAATAGAATATTATGAGGGAGGTGGAATAATACTGTAAAGAAAGAGAAAAGAGGTTAGAAGCACATTTTTTGAGAGTCATAATTCAACAACTTTGAATCAATGAGCATCCCAAGTTTGCCTCTGTCGGCAAACTGCTTCCACTTCAAATATTCAATTTCATCACTGAAAATTGGAAAGTTCCTGACCATGACTAGAACTGTCTTGAAGGAAAGGCAGGACTTAGAAGGTAAAATATATTAAGAAATTTTTTGTTTATTTTTCAGATTTATTTTTAATTCTTCTCCCAGAATTTTATTTTTAGTGAATTTTCATCAAATACTGAAGAAAAAAACACAGGAACTCCACCTGTACTGATTTTTTTTTTTTTTAACAGTTTGACTTACAACAGAATTTATATGTACAACTAGAGAAGCATATAAACTGTTCATTCATATTATGGTAGCAAGACTTGTTTATTCTAACTCTGTAACTTACACATTCCTGAACTAGAACATCGTCCTAATATAAGCTGTATATATGCAGAAGCCATACGGATAGCGCTAAAATCATTTTCAGCTGAGGATAACATGATCCATCTTTTTAAATGTTTCTACTAAATTCCATTCCCTAGGCAAAAGTAAGTACATTTCAAGCATTCCTCCACTGGCACTAGCTTATGTCCAGAAGTGTTAGCGTAGCACTATAGATAGACTGATAGGTTCCAACTGTCAGTCAACAAGCATATCTTGTGCAAAGATCTTCAGTATCTGCATCATGCATGTATGTGGAAGTAGTTTAGAAGGGAAATTAGTCTGGATAGAAAAGGAAAAAAATGAAACCAACAGAACATGCAAAACATCATCAGTCATTTGTCTCTTTTGAAATGCCTGTGGCATTTTACCAAGAGAGAGCCACACAAGAAACAGTACATTTTTCTGCTAAACCAGAGCTCCAAATACAAAGTCTAGCTTTGAAAAATACTATATGCATTGGTGGAACTTAATGAAGGAACAAAGTCCTAAAATGAAACTTGGAGTACAAGAAGTCAGCTGAAGTAGCATTTCTATTTTATTTCACCACCTCTTATATTACCAGATATGCGAACAACATGGATTAATGATGACATAAGGATGGAATATGAATAGACAGTTTTGATTAACACATGAGTCTTCAGCTCTTATATGCTGCTTATCACCAGAATGTCTGAAATATTCCTCAAGTTTTGGCAATAGAGGGCCAAATAAATTATAGCATTGGACAATATATTGGCAAAATATATTAACAGGGTAGCTTGACATCTCAGCTTATTCATTATTATTATAAAAATGTCACAGGAAATATCATTTAGATACAAAGTTCTTCTATTTCCTGAACACACATAGCTTGAGGTTTTAACCTGACTGATAATTCAAGAATGAGCACAATAGGCTGGATACACGGTTTTTATGTTATCAAAATGTTGGGGTTTCATAGGCAGATGAGTGCCTACACATGCAAGTAGCATGATATACATCTGAATATGTCCATACTGCTTTACAGTTCCTGCAACTGTCTTGTTGCTATACTGTAAGCCTCTATGGTAAGCAGGTAATAACTGAGATAAACTGTCTGTCTTCTAACCATTAAGCTTGATTTGATATATATTCAGCCATTAAAAAAATGAGAAGAGGCATGTAGTGCTACTTAACAAGACTGCACAAAATCTGTGATCCAGGCACTTTGGGAACCTAGGGTTGGTATTATGCAGAGATCGATTCCGCTGTCTTTATTTACAAGGTTTTACAGTTCTCTGTTCCAATTCTCTTTAAAGCTTGTAACGAACCTGCTTACTTTAGGGAATTACAATCTACAAAGGGCTTTTCCTCTCCAATGTGTTACATTCCTTTCCTTAATTATTTCTTTCAAGAAATCTCAAATAACGCACTGAAAGTTACACTTCTCTTTCCATGTTTTTTTGATTCGGTCATAAGTTACTACACTAACTGTCACTCATAACTGTCACTCTAATGAAATAAAGCAAAAAGTGTTGTTATCATAGTTTAAAAAGTATAGGAGACTGTATTTCTGGTCCTACAGGTATCTATTAATAATTTAATATTTCTGTCTATATCTTCTGTTTCTGTCTATATCTTTTGGACAACTTCATTATCAAAAGGCAGCAGATTCAGGGAGTTCAGTGACCAACTACAGCCAGCATGTTCCAGTACTGTGAAACGGAAAGTTGGAAACAGGAGTCTGGACTTCTAAATCAAGCTCTTTCTTCACCTAACTCAGGACCGCACGGAGAAAATATCCTTTCAGAAAATATCCACAGCCAAACTTTTTGATTTTTTTTTTTGAGAGCATGCACAGTGTTCCTTCAAGGCTGGAGAAGATGTAATCTCTCAGTTCTTTAGCTCTTTAGTATCTCAAGAATAGTTGGAAAAAGTATGTAGAGAGATGTGCAACCACACTCTCCCATATTCCCTGATAAGGGGCTAAAGGCTTTTGTAACAGCAGGTACTTTCCCCTTCTGGCTCTGCTCACAAAAAAAGGTCATTAAGGAGGAAGAAAATCTCCTAAACAAACAAACAAACAAATAAAAACCCAATCAAACGAATAAAAAAGCAAACCAACAAACAAACAAAGCCATCACCACCACCACCAACAAAAACACACAAAAAAAAAACAGAAAAAAAAAAACATCGTGGGTGTTTTGTCACTTACTTGGAAAAGTTCAGGTTTGGGATAAAATGCTTGCTGTTAGGACTGTTTGTGTAAGTTATCTAGAATGTCTTTCATATCAATCAGTTACGCAAAGCATGACCCTCAGGTTCAATTATGTCCACTTGAGGAACATAATTTTGAAGATAACTTTGTCATAGAAAGCTGCAATGCCAAAAGACTCAGCTTGTTTGTCTTCCTAGTAAAAGCCAGAAAATAAGAATATAATAAAATTTAAAGAGAAATACAATTTCAGTAACTACCTTTCCACAAAATTTTCCACAAGTGTGACAAATTTCAAATCTATAAAAGTTTTTTCTTCTTAAAATGAGAAACATTAATTAGAAAAGATTTTCTTCTCTCAGAAAATTGAGTTTTGAAGATATACAAGAGCTATGCTTGCGCATATTCATTACAAACTTATCATGTCCTTTGTGTAAATAACTTGTATTATTTTAAAAATAAAAGCATTTAATGTACCTGAACATTAGAATAATTTATTAATTTTATTCTTTAAGTTTCTATCTGAGCCATGCCTTAAAAACTACAGATACCTTTTAAAGCATTCGCCAGATGCCCAGAGACAGCAGTGAAAGAAAAAAAAAGGAAGACTAAAATCTGATAAGTCAAAGAATTGCCAGTATTCTGTTCTTTACTCTGTGTTTTTTTTTCTTGAAGAATATTGATGATAAATCCCCTCTTATTTCTGAAAGTGAACCTGTAGCTTCAAATATTAAATAAATAAATATTATCCAACCCAATTATATTTTTCAGGAAAAATCTGAAGAATATTCAAGACACAGGAAAATGAATTGTTATTCAAAGCCTTAATCAGGATGAGCCTTTCTCAACATCAGTTTAGAAATGTGAATCTGATCATAGTTACTGATTGTAATTCAATTTAGTCTTTTATTTCTTTTCCTCAGAACTGCCAATTTACTTTCTTTTTTATGGAGAAATACATATTTCAGTTAGATATCTGATCATGAATATTTTCATAAATATAGGATGTAACATCTGGTAAGAAAGTTTTTGGTACAAAAGACTGCCTAGTCTGGAATATGAAAGTGGGTTTCTTTGCAGCCAAGAGGAGTGACTTAACTACATAACTACCATACTAGCATGTACAATTTCAAAAAGGAGAAACTGAAGTGTTCTGTACCAGACTTCAAATGACTTTCTTAGCCCTGCTAAACATTCTGCCTACCTGGCTGGCTGCTCCAATGAGGGAGTGTCTAGGAGAGTTTCTAGGTCATTCATTCACACACATTTTTTGTGAACATCTTCATCATTTTACCCTCATGAACAAGAAAATTCAAGATCCTAGAAAATTCCAAGAGAAGAGAAAATTTTTTTTAAAGCCTCTTTTAGTTTTAGCATTCCCTAGAGCTCTCTTTTCAGTCACAAAATTGTTTACCCAATACAGGTACAGTAACATTAGACTTAAAATCTAAATTACAAGTAAGATATTTTAAACCTATTTGCTGTGCAAAGCACATTTTCAATATTTTGAAAACTGTAATTTCAATTACAACAAAGCATACACTGTAACTATATAAGACTGGAATGGAATTTTTTTAATTGAAAAAGTATCCATAAAGCAATATATAAGCCCAGCTAGCTTTCCTATTTCAAAAAAAGAGATTCAGTAGGGCAGGTTTGAGTATTTTCATAGTTGTGCTTTTTGCTGATCTCACAGTGTTTTGCTATTTTTTCTCCCTTTTTAATCACTATTCTTACTGAAAAAATAGTACTGTTTACCTTTTTTCTTTCAAAGTTGCAAATATGGACACCAGTGCCCTTAGATATATGAGTTATTAAGTAAGAGCTAACATGCATGTTCTAATCTTTTTGGTACTTCACTTTAAATGTGAGTTTCATATTTAGTTTCTTTGGATTTCAACTTAAGCAATCAAAGAGATTACACACAGAACTCAAAAAAAGGGCAAAAATAGACATTTATAACATACAGGGAGATGGTAAGAATATAGCCTACAGTGCCTTAAACTCCCTTGGAAGGTACAAATAAGATGCTTGTCAGAAGAATTTTCAAATTTCTTCTAGAGCTGTCACTGCTTGTCAGGCTGTTGCACAATGCAGAAGGAAATATATTCAAACTTATGGCCCATAACAACAATAAAGAAACAGTTTTCAAATATCAGTCAAGTCTTTTAAAAATTATTCTACATGTTGTCTTCCTGGCTCGAAAATACTCACATAGCAATACCGTTCCTCTATTTTTCATGTCTTATTTAAAACAGGTATTACATATGTAGTTCTCACCTGAGTTTTCGTACTGAAGCTGCAAAAGTAAAAACATCTCTAAGAAAGTGTAATCTCTGATCAATTGGCCGTGAAATACGTGTTGCTTACACATCCTTATGGCATATCCGGAAAATAGCAAAATGCTCTTACTTCTTGGCAGATGTTACATTTTGCCTTTTTCTCACATTAGAATCATCTTCCAATGTAATTTAAAATTTTTTGTCTTGAGATTTCTGATCTATACTTAATATTTTAATTTTGGTCTATGTCACAAAGGTGAAGACAGAGGTTTGTGGTCACCTATCTCTTTTCATAGTAATCACACCAGATAGAAGTATCATCAACCAGCAACATTTCCTTGCCAAATTCTTACTGTCTGTATGATTAAAATAGCCTCCTTGGATATTATACTTCTAAATTTAACCCAAAACTTCTGAAGACTTAAGACGATCTTTTCCAAACTGGCCAGTATCTTGGAATACTATAAATAAATTGCAGTTTGTTAAAACCTCAGTGGAACAGTGATGTCTGAATAACACTGTCAATGTTAATGGCATTCTATTATTCTTCTTTCATTATTAGGAAGGACAGGCTTTGTTGCCTTTGTTGGAAGGCCCAATTGGAACTCAGTTTTGGATTTTTTTTTCTTCAGTATAGAAAAAAAATATTACATATTCCACAGTCAGAGTAGTCTGACAGGACAGATTCAGAACTTTTTGAAATATTGAATATTTTGAAATTGAAGAAAAAAAAGAAAAATTTCCTGCTGTTTTGAAGTTTGTGCATTCTGACAGCAAAAGTTACAATAAAGAGTAACCATTTTGACCACCTGCCTTTCAAAAGTTTAACTTGTGTTCAAGGCCTTCCACAATCTTCTTTACATTGAGAAACTACATTTTCCAACCTCCATGAAGTTTCATGAAAGTCTTGCTTTTTTAATGAAATTTTTTACTGTAATCTTCCACTATTAACACCTCCAGAGCAAAGTAATATAACCTTCTTGTTTTGGGAACAGTACTTGCTTGTTTGTTTGAGAACAACAAACCTTGTTGTCAGAACATTCCTTTCATCGAAAGGGAAAAGAACCTTTTAAAGTTGGATGAAGGAAAGGTTCAAGGCATGGCTAATTGAGAAAACAGCATCCTCTTGTTGTCTTCCACATCTCCTGTTACTATGAGAAATGCAATTCCTTAGTAGAAGACAGCACCAGCATTTTCTTAAATGAAAAATGCAAGGCTTAGCCAGGATCCCCCCACAATCACCATTCTTTATCAAAAGCTCAAAATCATTGCTGATTTTAACAAGTTAGTTGCTAAAATGTATCTGAAAATCTCACAGAACTTCTAGTTGTATCTCCCTGTTCAGATATCTTTAAATGATTCTAACTCTTCCTGCTTGATATTTTGGTATATATAGATGGAGTAAATGCAATTCATAAAGCACAACCAGTATAACCGAATTGAGAAAGTACTGAAGAATCACTAAAGGGGACCTGAGTCTTTATTTCTCATTAAGAAAATCAACAGTGTTTCTACCCTATATTCAGCTAAGTCAGAGATGTAACCCAAATGTCTTGAGTGATAGACAAAAAGAGGAATGATTCAGGGTTTAAACACTTGGTAAGAGGCCAAACATCCTGAGATAGCTCAGTTTTGAATAACACAGACAATGAACACCCAAAAAGCTAAAGCACCATCTTTCACTGAGGCCTACATTTTCTTTAGGAACCTTATTCCCTTTGAGAATGAAGCCTCAAGACCTACTTGTACAGAAGTGGGGATTTCTCTACCTCAGAGGGTTAGCATGAAGATAAATACTCAGAAACTAACATAAGGGAAGACACATATGAGTACTTCAAGACAGATTTTATTTTTCTGGTGAATGGAGAACTCACTTGTTCTTTGTTCTTGAATTTTTTGTCACAAGCATAGTTTTTCCTATCATATCCCTATTTGCATATATGAAAAAGTTATTTCAGTCTGTTTCCTCATGACTTCTGCAACGAATGAGACAAGGGTGCCACCAGTAATCCTCTAAATAACTTATAGCTTATGTAAAATGAGGGAGAGAAATATCAGTTATATGGACAATAATAAAGGTTTTGTTGCTTCATTCAAAGTTCTTTATTTCAGCCTTACAATAATTTTTTAAAGTTTTAGTTCCGTGTAATTATGTGTCACTACCTATAAAAGTAAGAAAAACAGGTGATTTGAGTAGAAAACGTCCTTCAAGTCATTATCCTGCTGCCTCTAAGTATAGGAGACAGCACATAGATGTGGAAGTAGGTTGCATCACACTGTCCTGTATTGGGTTCAACATTATCTGCATGGTTAGATGACAGTCATTCATCTAACACAACGTACTCATCAACTTAGACTTTAGCTGGATCAGTATTCATTATTAGTTATTATTCACCAGGTCACATTAAAGTTGAGTAGATTTTAAATAAAGTTATGTCTTAAAACATCATGTAGAAACTCAAAACATTTTTTCTAAAGACAAAAGTTCTACAAAAAGGAAGCTTCTTTAAATCCAGGTTTTTTTCACTCTTTGGGAAGATGAAAGAGCAGAAATTAAGAACTGGGAGTGAATAAGTAAGAAAAATAACTAAGCCATTTATTTTGTAGAATAGTAGAATCATAGAACAGCCCAGGCTGGAACAGACATTGAAAGATCGTCTGGTCCAGTCTTTCATGAGAAATGGAGGCTAGCACCCTGTCTAGTTGCATCTTGAAAACCCCCAGTGATGAGGACTCTGCCATGCCCCTGGGAAGGTTGTTCCAACAACTGTTCTCACTATAAAGAATTTATTTCTTTTATCAAGATGAAAACTCTCCCATTACCACTTGTACCCATTGCCCCTTGTCTTCTCCATGTGGCTCCTTGTGAACGGAGAGCCTCCATACTGTTTGTAGCCACCTTTGAAGTACTGGAATACCGGGATGAGGCCTGCCCTGGGCCTTCTCTTCTCCAGGAAGGAGAGATCTAATGCATTCAGTCTTTCTTCATACAGTAGTTTCTCCAGTTCCTTGATCATCTTTGTGGCCCTCCTTTGAACTGTCTCCAGTCTGTCCATTTATTTTTTGAATCATGGTGACCAGAATTGGACACAGTGGTCCAGGCATGGCCTGACAAGTGCTGAGTAGAGAGAGATGATCACATCTCTGTCTCTGCCAGTAATGCCCTTGTGGATGCAGCCCAAGATCAAATTTGCCTTTGTTGCTGCTGAGATGCACTGCTGATTCATCTTCAGTTTGCTCTCTACTGGGACCCCGGGGCCCTTTCAGCAAATCTGCTCTCCAGACACACAGATTCTAGCTTGTACTGTGCAATTTGGTTATATAATCCCTTTGGTTATGTCATTCTTTGATTTTGTGTCAAACTTTATTACAGCCCCCCTTTCTTCAATCAGTATTGTGTTTTTTAATTTAAAAACCAGCAAATATGTTGTAGATGAAACAACATATATATATTTCTGTTTGACCAAAAAATCCCTTTGACATTTTTGCAGCTTTGTTCTGCTAGCTGCATTTCGTTTCTACTAAAGGATGTGTTTAAAAATTACATCAACAAAAGTGGGCCAAGATGAGAAGGCAGGGTGAGGGAGAAGAAATGCATGTAAGACAATAGGTATAAACATTTCAAGTGAAGAAAAGTGTGTGGGAGGGAGAAAGCAGATAAAACTTGGTTGTACTAACTTCTAACTTACCCTAAATTTTAAAGAAAATAAAATGCAAACTTTGAATAAAAAGTTAGAGGAGGAATGAGTATAATTAAAAGAAAAATATGATTAAAAGTAGCCAAAAGTTAATATAAACAATTTTTTCTCACAAAAAATGAGATAATACATGAAGTAAAATAAAATAGATTTTGAAAAATAACTATTTAGAAACCTTTAGCAAATGACATCATTTTTCACTTTTTTCATTAAGATTATAAATTAAAATAATATTTTGCACTAATTGTCTAAAACTTCATTGACATTAAAACTTCACTGACAGCAACACAAGTACAAACAAACAGTTCTGTGTAAATAATTGAAACAACTTCCAGGATGACAGAATACCTAATGGATTTAATTCTATTAGAAACCTAGGAGCTGCACCTATAATAAGAATTAGTGTTTCTGATATGGTATAAATGATTTCACACCTTGGGATTATGTTTAGTAGGGTTAATGAAGGACTTATTGCTTGAGAAGTGTTATATAGGGAATAGAAGATAATGAAGATCTAAAAAATCCCACAACAATGATTATGAAAATATTTTAGAACAGAGTCCACAGAGAATCAATTTGGGTTAGAGCACACATTTAATTTTGCACAATAACAAAACCCAAAGCAGTAAATTAATACTCACCTGTCCCCAAACACTTTCTCGCTATCTAGCCAAAGTCACCCTGAAAGGTGAGGTAGCCCTAGTTACTGCAAATCAGTTCATTTATAGCGAATGAGTTTTCAGTAGCTGCAGTGTGTGATCCTATTTTGTTAGCTCTTTGTCTACTTCTAAATTGCACTTCCTTACAGCACCAGCATTATTTTTGCACATAATGTTGTCCAGCCAGCTCTAAAATTAAATTTGTAGTAGTAACATCTGGTTCTCAGATTGTCACTTCCTTTGCTCTGATCTTATCCTTTTCTGAAGTTATTACTGACTTAACCAGTTACATGCAAAGCAATGTATAGCCAGGTTTTCACTAAAAAACCTCAACACCATAACAGTTTTTGTCTTGCATATATCAGTGTGTGCATATTTAGAAATCAAGATGGTAAAAGCTAAAGATATATGCCATGAATAGACATGGGCCTACATATTTTTGCTCTTCTGCCAGACAAAAAACCTAAACAACTGAAAACTTAAAAAAAAAACCCAACCGAAAAAACACCTATAGCAAATGAGTCATGAGAATTTGATACTATGTTTGCAAAAAATTCCATGATCCAAACACTTCTTTCTTCATCTTCTGTTCTTAGCCATGAATGACAGGAGAACCTCTGTGTTATACCAGTGCCTAGCTGCCAAGGTGGCCCACAGGGACAAGAGACAGCTAGGCATAGAATTAATCTCTACCAGTTTGTTCCAGCTGAAGCCCTGGCCCAGAATACTTGCTTCCTTTTGTTGTCTCCTGTTCTCTTTCTCCTTGGAGTACAGTAACAAGAAGGATTTTTCAGTTGAAGTTATGTATATTCCTCACCAACACACCAAAAAAACCATGTGAAATTCTGGCAAGTACAAATAGAGTTCTTGGTTAGGTGATTAATAACAGCAGGTATAAAAAGCATCATATATACAACTATACATACTGGAGGGGAAAACTACTGTATAAACAGCTCTTCAGAGAAGTAACAAAATTTTTGGATCTGGCATGCATCATTGCTGCCACTTTATTCTAGGATTCACCAATGGGAGACTTGAGTAGTTCCAGATTACTTGTTGATGAGTGATTTGGTAGAAAAAACAAACAAACAAACAAACAAAAAAAAACCCCACAGAAATCCCTCAAGACCTAACATTGTATTTTAATCCTGGCTTAAGCCCCAAGTGTCCAATTACAGAAGTTTATTTACGGAAAATAGTGCCATCAGCCTTGAAGAGATATTTGATGGAATGAACCAAATGCATGAATATTTGCAGGCTCATTGTCAGGGCATTGAGGACACCATTAGCCCTGACTGTCCTGCCCATCCCCCTGGGACTTCCACCACCTGCAGAGGGCTGAAGACCTAATTTGCATGCCCCTGAAATTGGGCCATCAGCCCCAGCTCCAATGATGCCACAGCGAGGCCAGTCTCCAGCTCCCCACAGCCGTGCCTGGCCATGAACCTAGCTGAGCTGGGCCCACCCATGGGCCCACATCCTGGCCCAACATCGGCCCATCCCTAAAGAGGTGCCTGGTAACCAGAGCTGGGGCTGCCGTGGTGTCCCCTGGCTTCCCACTCCTGGCTGAGGTGGTAGATGAGCCTTGGTTGACCGACCCCATCCTGTCACCCACCATAAGCAGCCCCTTGAGGTTCATGGCTCCCCATCCCTAAGTGGGCAGCTGACCCTTGTTGCTCCCTGAATTGTACAGTGCGTGGACTTCATCTTTCCTTTCCATCACTGGCATTTCTTAAATCCACTCAATGCACTGTATCATGGCTTCTGGTATCCTGCTCTCTTTTTGAACTTATGAGAATTTGTATTTACTTTCTCTTACTCTACTGGAGTAACTACAGGTTGCTCTAGACAACAGGCATGCATGGCCAAGTGCAGCACACACATGGGTACTCCACAGCTCCCTGGGCATTCCAGTGGTATCCAGGTGCAAGGGCCACAAGTTCTGTGCTCAATGCAACTGCTTTTGCAACTGAATGTTATGAGGTCATAGAGGAGAATTAATTAGAACATGGACTAAAACAATTATGAACCTGAACTACTGTCTAAATTAATTATTTATCTGTAGAGACCTATTAGTTACCCATAATTATGTAAATTTGTTAATTGCAAACATAGGTTTATAAAAGAAGATTTCCATTAATGTCCATAAACACTTACTGGATCTACAGCGACTGACAAAATTCGTTTTCTATTTTATGACGAAAAAGCTGCTCATGAAAAAGCAATTATTTTTCACCCGATTCTTTAGCAATAACTCTGGCATACTCCTCACACTTCTGGCTTTAATTCCTCAAGCAGGCATTTTATGGTGCTTTCTACCCCTTACTTCAAAGCCAGGTTTGGGAGCATTGACTAATACTACCCCTTTGCTGTGTCCAAGCACTATGATAAAACCTTCACAACTCTATTGAATTATTTCCTATAATTTTCTCCTAGAAGTTTTTTCCAAGACTCCAGTTAAGGTCCATCACTTTGAGTCCACACTTTAACAATATATTCCATTTATGTTCTATTTCTATTCCTCTAAACAAGTTACTTCCCAAAACCGTTGTTCTAATAATTAAGAATCTTTCTTCCATGCTTTGGGATTCAGCTTATGGTCCTTTCCAGGTTGCTATTTCCAGGTTCTTATCAAAGTGTAAAGAAAGCACTGTCCAATTGGACATACCAGACTCTAGAGATTTACAAACAATAGTCAAACGCAAAGAAAACGAGTGTTTTGGATGTTGAATATTTGAGATGGATATTTAGTTACTGCAAATAACTTTTTGGTTCTCTTTTCCTTTGCAACTACCTCCAAGAGTACCTACTCCTATTATTTCTATTTCCAATAAGGTGTTCATTGCCTAATCTGATATTCCTTCTGCCTTGTGAAGGAAAAATCCAAAAATGGAATCATGCCAGGAAAATGTTATGCATGTGGACAAAAGATCATGTCTAAACCAAATGTGGCTGTAAATATCACTGGACATGTTGAGACATTGGTACGATTCAAGTACATTGGACAATTGCTCAGGTCAGGCAGAAAGTAGCAGCAAATGCAAAGGAAACAAACTTAATTAAAGACTATTATGAATCATAGTATATGTTGTCTAAGGGGAAAAAAATCCATTAGGAAAGATTTTCCTTTTTCCTGCTACTGCTTCAAGAAATAATCTCAAGAATACTAGAACTACAAGAAGTCAAGGCACCAAAACTAATTTTCTTTACTTCCTTGATTTCTACATTTTGTTAATACCTCATGATTGACAGCATTTATAACTGTCTAACTAAATTGTTGCCATGGCTAGAATTAGTAAAGTGCTCAATGCCTTCTGAGGTCATGAACAGAAGCTAAATGTTAGGTGGTAACTCTCACCTAAGGTATGTATGACTAAGTTGTGACATTCAAAATTGTTAAGGGTAAATGGGAACACAAAAAGAGTACCAAGAATTTATTCTTGGCCTAATTAAGTTGTTCTGACATTGCATTCAAATGTTCTAATACTAAAGCATTTTGCTGATGTTACCCTTACTTGCCCTGCCAAAGACCCTCTGGGTCCTACAGTTGGCAGTTTCAGTTTTCACCAGGAACAGAGGGGTAGAGGGATGTTTTTTCCAACCATCAGTGTCCTTCAGTTTTCCAACAGGGGGATTGCCTTCCTCCTCTGCCTTGGGTCAGCTTGATGACTGTTGTTACACATTTTCTCATCTCCACCTGTTCTTTTCCCCCTACTCTCAGGCAAGGGGTGAAATCTTCCCACAGCATGCATGACCCCAAGGACCTCTTTGTTCCACAGGGATGGCCTGTAGCTGTCAGTCCCTTCCCCCTGACAGCACTCACAGAGTTAAAGTTCCAATGGGCTGCCATGTATGTCCATGTTTTCATAGGCAGATACATCATGCAGATGTATTAAACTAAGGCCAACAAACATCTATGCCTATCCACTCCTGACTCTGAATTTTGGGGTGAGAAGCATGAATCTGGTCATATAGTAGAGGTTCCTGAGATAACGGGGTGATAGCAAAAGCCCCAAAGAGCGTAAATGCAAACTATAAAAGGTCAGTTACTGATCAGTAAAAAGAAACGACCTTGAACACTAGGTATAAACTGACTCCAGGCACAGTGAAGGGAGCAAAGTATAACATGCAACATAAGTAAAATATCCCATATATGGCAAAGGAGAAAACAGGAAGGTATATACATGTGTATCAGATATGGATGTCCTTCCTGATCAGTTCTGTTAGTAAAAAAAGCCAGTAGCACCTCTGTGGTTGAGAAAGAACATTAATTTTTCCTTTCCTACTTATTATCTTTGACTATTGTAGACTTGATAATATGTAAAGTACGTTTTTTACCTTATAACTAATTCAAATTATTTAGAAATTTAAAGAGGAATTTGTGTGTTTGTGTCTGTTTTCTGCTCCAAAATTCCCACAAAAAAAGATGATTGATACTGCATCATAAAGTCATACAAAAATAAGGTATATATAGCGTGTGAAGACAACATTTTAGAGTAGATTGATTTAGGGATGAGGACGTGTAACCTGTGAAAGGGAGGATGTTATAAAAGGAAGACTGAGACAAGTAGAGGTTAGCGAAGCTGACAGATGTATTACTAGGATAAGTTTAGCCTGGAAAACAAAACACCTAAGACAGAATGAAATCCTCAGGCAGCCTAAAGGCTTGAGTGAAAAAAGTGTTAAGACTTTGAAGACTGTTGAAACAGAACAGCTATTCAAAGAAGGCAAGATTATATGAAAGTATGGTCCCAGATGCTTATCTTGTCTTTCTGTATGAAGTGGTCAAAAGTAAATTAGTGCTGCATGCATCATTTACCATGAACTTGTATGAAGTCACTTTGTAGAACCTTTACTGCTGCAACTTCACTTTGGTGCAAAACATGGATCATTGAAAAAAGTAAGCCTGTCTGAGGTTCTTTGTTTTGTTTTGCTCCAAGAGAAAACTAAGTGAGAAGGAGATGCAAAGGCAATGATATCTCTCAGTGGTTTAGTATGAAGGCATTAGAAATATTATGCTATGAAATATGACAATTGCCTAAATCAGCAAACTCCTACAATTGATGATACTCTGATACGTTCTGTGGAAAAACACATTGTGATTTCAGTTCTTGGGAATAAAATAGTAAGATCATATCTTATAAAATGGCATCAATAGTGTCTGAATTCAAGGTTTCTCACAGAGGAAGAACTTTCAGAACATAAAAGCTTTTTTCACTGCAGTTATGTAAGACTAGATATGATTAATTTCTCTCAACTTCTTGGATTGGAAAAAAAACCCGAAAACAAAACACAACAGTAAAGCAGGAGTTTTTGCTATGTGAGGCTGTCTAACAGAGGAGTTCTTCAGGGTGTTATTTTATTGCAAAATGATATGACTGTAACAGGGAAAGATTGCCTCACTGATTGGCGCCTCATTCCGATGTAAATATTTTTAAGAATAACTTACATTTTAAATTCTCAGGTGCTCTTGTAGTTGTCAGGGCTTATGTACTGCTCTGATACTTTGATTCATATGAGTGAGCTGAATACATGTTTCAGAGGAACAAGAATTGTCTCTGTTTAATAATTCTCTCAATGATAAAGTACTTGTAAAGGAGTTTTAGCCTATAGCTGTAAATGTGAAAAAGGGGAAAGAGAACTATTATACTTAGTCTTTCCCAATATTGGACTGTTATTTTAATAGTCTTGTTGCTAATAACTAAAGCTACAGTACTAATTTAATTTTCCATCTTACTGTATAGATTTTGGAAAAGTATAGGTGGTGAAAATGAGCTCCTGGCTCCTTTTTCAATGAAGAGGCTGTTCAGCCAGCCAGATATGAAATGGGAAGAGGTGAGGAGATGACCATGTAATAGAGGTGTTCAGTTTAAATTAAAAAAATAATAAGTCAGCAAATTTTGATTGAGAAAGAACAATAGTTACGTCCTAATATTGTACTAAGATGCAAGTACCTGCCTTTCAGTACAAAGTACTTCTTGGAGCTTGCTTTTCAAACTAATGTTGGAAACAAGCTTTATCTTTACCTAACATTCTTTTGATATCAAGAAGATATATTCCAGAATATACCCTATATTAATATTTTTTTTCAGAGATATTTTAAAACCGAAGTATATTCCATCTCTTTTTGCATTCCTTTCTGGCTTCATGAATATACTGGACACCACTAATAAAATGAAAAAAGGTAATGAAAAAATATGACAAGAACAACATGTACAATCCTTTTACTAGAGAAGAATAGTGCATTATGTTACTCAAATAATTCACCATACCTGAGAAAACAAACAAATCACTAAACAAAGTCAGCTATGTAAGAAACTAGTAAGCTATGAGAAATTCTGTGAAATGTTCAGTGAGATGGAGTTTGCCTTTTGAAAGCACCTAAATGTTGAGTGAGTATAGGAAATAGTTAAAATGAAGATATGTTTAAATTTAAATTTAATCATATTGTAGTAGTGTACATAATCAATCTGAGGACATTGACGCAATTGTTCATAAGACAAAACTAGTCTTATATCATGGCTTAGTGTGAACCTTACAACATCCTAAAGCTTTGCTATTGTAAATCCAATAGACAAATGAGCGAACTCAGAAATTTATAAAATTCAGACATTTAAAACACAGTGCTACTGTTCTGAGGAATGGAGGAGTCAGTTGTGTGATGTTGCTGTGCATGGCACATATAAAGTGTAACTGAATGAACAAGGATAGGATGATTATATTGATTTTTCTACTACTGAATATAAAGATGTTACCATAAATCTACCCACATTAAAAAGTTGGATAATGCAAACTAGATATCCCACTGTTCTGGGAAGGATGTGGGAGAGCAGCAAGAAAACAAAAGAGAGTATTTCTCGTTGTAAATGTGATGCTAAAACTTTAAAACTGCTCTTCAAATATTTTCCAGATTTCAAATGTGATAGTAATCCTCCAAGTTTTTATCAAAACAAAATAAACAAATAAAACACAAACAAACAAACAAAACCACACAACTTCTACATGCTCCAGAAATTCTGGAAATGTAAGGAAAAAAAATCCAGCCAATGATTCTATCTAGATATTTTTATTGGAAAGGAAGAAAAAGACAATAATTTAATTATCCAGGATCTTTTTTGGTACCTGTTTTAGACTTCGAGAAGAATAAGAAATAAGATTATACTTAAGTGTATTAAAATCATATCCAAAAAGAAGAAAATTACTACTCTGTTACTGATAAAAAAGGAACTAATTACATCTTGAACCTTTAGTTATGGATTCCTAAACTTTCAGTTGTACATATTTATGTGGCTTCACAAAACTAATCTGAGTTATATGACCACATGCATTGAACCTGACTAGAGTTCATCACAACTGTGGTTTTGGAATATAAGCCTCTATTCATAAATCTATCTAGTTTTGCTGTTTAATAGATGGTAAAGAACTTGTAATTATGGGCCCTGACAAAATAGTCCTATTTTTAGATTTAAAAGTAAAACAAATCATTTTCTATGTAGACACCTGAATTTAATGATCAAAGCAAAGGAAGAATGCATTCGATACTTTGAAAAACATCTTATTATTGCTCACCAACTTTATAATATCTTCAATTAATTTGCTTGCTTATATGTTCTGTTTTCTTAAGTATATGACTTTATTTTATACATATGACTTTCAGACTATGAAATACTGGAAAAACTTTATTTTCTTTCCTTAAATACCGGCTTTCAGAACAGATATTACCGTAATAGTAAAAGTATATCATAATACAAATAGTATATTGTAATTTGCTGTATATTAAAATAGTTTATTATTATATTAATGTCTAGAAAGAAAAAGTGTTTTAAAAAGACTAAAAGTATGTAATGTAATGGAATAGAAAAATTATATTGTGTTAATCCGTTAGGTCTCATGTCCTACTTGACAAGCAATGTCTGTGTGGAGATTAAAAAAGAGATTAAAAGAGATTAAAAAGAGAAAAAGAAATAGAGATTTAGAAATAGAAAATTTTCACTTTGCATATCTTCAAAATGTACTTAGAATATATTAGAATATAGCTCAAATTACCCTTAATTTATTTAATTTGCACATTAAATATACAATTAATTTACAAATTATACTAGGTTGATGCAAAAGTAATTGCAGTTTTGGACCGTGAATAGTGAATTTTAAATCATTATAACTAGGCTCAAGCACATATTTATTAATCAAAATAGGAATCATTACAGTCAACACAAGAAATAAGTTCTTTTATTCCTGTAGTGTAAAAATCTGTGCTTTGGAATTCAATAAACTGTCAGAAAGTATTTTCTGCATCCTGCTGGTTGTGGAAGCATTTTCCCAGCACAAAGTTGTTGAGATGCTTAAAGAAGTGGTAGTCAGCTGGTGAGAGGTCAGGTCAATACGGCAAAACTTCCTAGCCCAATCCGTTCAACTTTTGAAGTGTTGGTTGTGCCACATGCAGTCGGTTGTTGTCATGGAGAAGAATCTGGCCCTTTCTGTTGACCAATGCTGGCTGCAGCCATTGCAATTTTCAGTGCATCTCATTGATTTGCTGAGCATACTTCTCAGATGTAACAGTTGTTCTGGGATTCAGAAAGCTGGAGTAGATCAGACCGGCAGCAGACCACCAAACAGTGACCACGACCTTTTTTTGGTGAAAGTTTGCCTTTGGGAATTGCTTTGGAGGTTCTTCTTGGTCCAGCCGCTGAGCTGATCATCACTGCTTGTCGTATACAGTCCACTTGTAGTCACACATCACAATCCAATCAAGAAATGGTTCATTTTTGTTGCGTAGAATAAGAGAAGACAACACTTAAAAATGATGATTTTTTAAATTTTTCGTCAGTTCATGAGGCACCCACCTATTGAGATTTTTTTTTCTAACATCTGAGATATAAGGCTGAAATACAGAAGTGCATAATTATAAACTGTGTCTTTTTCTCTTAAAACAAGTGTGTTCAAGTGTATGTACATTTAAAACATCTTCCAAGCATGCAAGTATGTTATGTAGTTTAGCAGAGGGAATTATATACACAAAGGCTCTAAAGCAGAACACAGTAATCTCCGCTCACAGACAGGAATTTGAAAGGTTCTTCTGGATAGTTTATGTCAGATATCAAATTATGGAGAAAAAACTACTGATGTAAAAGTTCTTCACTTCAATTAAAGCTGCCCTTTCCTATTTTCTTGGTGATTCCAAAAGTCAGGCAATATTAAAAACATATGTACTTGGAAACTAAATATATTCAAACTAGCAAGTATCTACTTAAGCTTTTGGTTTTTTTTTCCTGATACACTTATTTTATCATCACATATTTTGAGATGCTAGCGGATAAGTGGATAGGACTATTACATGCATAATCCATGTGCCATATGAAGGCTACCTTCATACAGGGAACAAAATCATACATAGGAAAGTGGAGATTTCTTACATCCTTTTATTTCAAATTTTAATTTTAGTGAAACTGTATGTAAATGTGTATCTAAATCTGTGGTTAAGGGGTTTCTGTCAAACTAGACAGTCAAAATTATCACAGATTTGTAGTAACAATATATCTGAAAAGTACCAGTCAAGTGGCTGAACAACCAAAAAAGCTCAATTAACCATGATTAGTATTTTGTGTGAAACTCATTGAAGAATTTTATTGATGTCAAAATACTGATTGCAATATTCATTCAGACTTTAAAGACAGACTACACTGATTTTTCCTGCATGCTTCCCATTAATAAATAATAATTCTATTATTATTAATAATATTTTAAAATGGAGGACAGTTATTCATGCAGTCATTGAAACCCACTGTTTATGCTGTTGACTATAAATTTTTATTGGGTATACAGTTACAGATATTATCCTATAAAGGAACAACAATAATGCTCTGTGACTTCTTCGGTACCTAAAATTTCAATCTGAGATTATAATTATGGAAAATGAAACTCTCAGTTTTGAAATTTATTTGATTGTCTTATTTATGAAAACAACCAAGACCGTCACTGAAAAGACAGATACAGTAAGTAGTTCTGTATTTAAAAACATCGATGAAAAATAAGTGGTGGTATATATTTTAAATGAATCTTGAAGTTCAAAGGCAACCACTTGTGCATGAAGAACCACTCAAAAAATGTTAAAGACAATTCTGAATTACAAATATGTTTCAAATTTCTGTGTGACACCTCTGGGACTTTTTGGTAAACAAATAAAATGTACGTAATGAATTTCTTGTTGGTATTATTTTCTTAATACCAGTTGGAGGATTGAAATGTGATGTTAATAATAACACTTATTTATTTTGATATCTGTTCAATAATTGGATAAGAGAATATAAATTGTGTGTAAAAAATAGAGTTCCTTATTCAACTGCCTCTTGCCTGTCCTGAAGGAAAATGTCAACGCTCCTACTATGTATCAAACTTCAAGGGTCTATACAAACCGTAACCCCCAAAAAGTAGATGTAACATAGTATACTGACAATGACAAAAGTTACGAGATCATTGCCTGTGGAAAATTCTGTGAAAATAGAGGCATGTGATTTACATTCCTTCTCCTTTGCAAAGTTCCCTCTAAAATATCCACTTTTGCGCATTAAAAAAAAAAAAAAAAAAAAGACTAGAAATCAACATATTCCTTGGGAATATTAGGCTTTCAGGATTTGGGGTCTACATAGGAACATTTGAAGCTTTTCCTGTCTCCTAAAGGACAAAAAATTCCTACAGAATTAAGGGAGAGATCCCTTCTGCAGCTATTGTCATCATGTACTCTGGTGGGAGCAGTAGTTAATTCTGAAGATTATATCCCACAGAAACGGGATAGAATCAGCTCTAGCTCAGCCTGAGAAGTTCCCTTGCTCTGCCTGTCACATGCAACAACCAGCCTGACCCCCAGTACAGCACAATTTAGGATGCCTTGCTGACACTGTGCTAGGTTTCTTACTGACTTTTCCTTAGCAGTGAGCATTTATGACCCAGTATTTCATAGCTGTGATGGACTAGAAGAAAATACAGGTGAAACGTTTTTGGGAAGATAGCTTTCCTTCAGCTTTGATCTTTTTGGGAAGCAAAGTATTAATTTAAGAAAAAATGTCGTTGCTTATTTAATGATAATTCCCCTTCGTTGAAATTACTACAGTGAATTAAAAGAACTACAATTGCCTATTCTATGTAACTCCATTTCTCAGACTTTCTCTGGCAGGTCTTCCAGTCAACCAACGACCCACTGTCATTCTTCCTACATGCTCTTACTGTCTTAAGAAGTCTTAAAGATTACTTTGAGAGTAAAAGAAGTTTTCTGCATTTTTAGTATTCAAAATATTTTGAGATTTTTTTTTTACTAAGTATAAAACACTGAGAATTCAAATCGCCTCAACATTCCACTTGTCAATTAAATATTCATTAAATAAAAAATATTGAGGTTTTACCATATCTGAAAAATTATCAGATGTAGACACATCCTAAATGATAGCCCAAATCTGAAACTTTACATCAAGGTGTTAGTATTTTGCTACACTCTAGAACTACAAAGTTGTCAAGCCAATGGAGGGGGTATTCTTTTCATGCAACATATCTGTAAAAAATTGTTGATATGGACTTTTAAAATTGTAAATTTCTAAGAAATCCTACTTCAAAGAAGAAAATTGTAGTGAAATTATATTTTCCAAGCTTCTGTAGCTCAAAATCCTCCTCTAACCCCAGGATATAACATAGTACATACAAATTACAAGATTAAATCTCCTTCAGGAAAGCTTATTTTATTAAGATACAAGAGCACATTCTGAAAGAGTTGTAAGAATAACTGTAAGAGGGAAAAACTTTTTTTTTTTAATTAAAGATAGTTATATTTAGTGGCAGTCATGATGAAAAAAATACAAGAGCAACAACCAGCATGAGGGAAGGCATTAAAAGAGAAAACTACCATGCCTCACCAGCTCTCTTTAAACTTCAAAAGAGGAGTTTGTCTTCATTAAATCTTGAAACATAAAGCAAAGCCGAAAATGAAGCAAACTAAACCACTTTCAGAAAGTTGGTTTGTTCAAGCAAATCTATGAACAGGAACTTCAGTGTTTCTCTTTTGATCTCATTGGAGAAAATTATATTTCTCATTTTAAAAGGAATGAACAAGCAGACCTAACAGGAGTAAAGAACGTTTGTTTGACAAAAAATTTCTCATTCCTGAATTGTTCTCACTTCATTTCTTTTCCACTTACAGTGTCTAAAGAAAGCTATGAACTTTGATGTTGAAATGCTGCTCCTTGTAAGAAGTAGAATCTTTATGTGCCTCCTGTGCCTTTGGCAAAGGAAATCTTTATGAGACTAATCTACTTTTGTTAATCTAGATTTAATTTCTCACAGTTATCTGTATGTGTGTGGATTTGCTTGAATTACTTTCTTTTTGTTGTTTTCCGATGTGTTACCTTGGGTAATATATACATGTGTGTCATATCAATGAGTTCTCAGTTCTGTGGTGGTCATATAATAGCAGGAGAGAAGTGCCACATCATCATTATTAGTTTCACATAAAAGGAATAATAGTTCCTACAAAAGAATGTTGCATTTCTTCTCATTGCCAGTGTTGTCATGAAGGATAAGCTAATCTACAGCATACGAAGAATTATATATATAAAAAAAGAGAGAATAGAAATTGACAGCAGTGGGGAAAGAGTAAAAAATATGAGCATGCCTGTGTGTGTGTGAACATGCACATATGAAAAGACTAAACTGAAGTCTGACTAATGTATGACATTCACAAGTGCTTAATTGTTCTTTTAATGCTGTGTAAACAATAAGACTTTGAGCAGACTTTGCAAAAGAAAATGTAGAACATCATAATATCAAATTATCCTATTTCTCTTGTCCTAAATTGTATGTTTTTATTATACCTATGATACCATCTCTCTTCTTCAGATAGGAATATATGCAATGATGCTTCATCCTTCTCTACTAACATTAACATAATTAGTCAATTGATAACAGACTTTCCCGTGTGCTTATGGGGACCAGTACTCTGCAGGTGCTGGAACCACTTGTGCTATGCAAAGGCTGTGCTCCAGCACAGAACAGACCTGTATCAAGCTTCATATTTCAAACTGATTTTGAACAGTGTTTAGCTGCGAGATTAACCGAACTAAAAAAAATCTTGAATGGGAGAGTAGAGCAGCTAAAATTCCCATAAAAGCAGTTAAAGTTCCCATAGGGAAAATATAAACCATAGATCATTTTGCATTACCAAACAACAGACAAGAACTTAATCCTTATTTTGAGAATAGTTAATTCTGAAGTCATTAAACATGCTTCAATCCGTTTTGGTTATTTCAACTGAAGGAATATTAAGAATGAAACTGTATTTAAGAGCACTGCATGCCATGTAAATATAAAGCATAGAATTTGTATACTTTTAAACAAGAGAGAGCAGAAAGAAGTGAAAACTAAGGAATTGCTTAAATTAATGACGAAAAACGTGTCATACAAATTCTGGAGTTCTAGCAATCTATGATTTAAGAAGTAATTGCAGAAGAAACAGTCTAGCTCTTGACAAGCTGCATACTGAAAAATGGTCTAATACATTTTTACACAGCAACAGTCATAACAAGTTAGGTTAAAAAGTGCATCTTGCTCAGTATACTATTTCCAGCAGTGGGCAACAGCGGATGCTTATGGAAGAGTACAGGAACACAGAAACCATATGGTAATGCTCACGCAGAGTGCTCTCCTTGCCTTCAACAGCTTGAGGGTTTCTGAGTCAGAAATGGCATTTTTATAATGAATCTCAGTGGATTCTCGGCATCAACTTGTCTCCTTTTGAATGCAAGCAACATTTAATATCCATAACATCCTAGGGAACTCCACATCTTATTTTGTTATAGAAGAACTACTGGCTTTGGTGAGGGATTTTTTGTTGTTTGTTTATTCAGGAGATTTGCATTTTCCAACTACTAGCTCAGTCTTCTGCTACAAGAGATTAATTGATCATGGTTTACCTTCTATTTCCCTGTGATAGTTTTTGAGATCCCTATCTAATCTTACTTTGATTATGTCTTTTTCAAGCTTAATTTAGTAGCCTATTTTGTTATGTCTCATAATGACACCTGGACAGCCTTTGATCGTCTCTGTCACTCTGATGACTGATTTAAAGGCTTAGCCTTTTGAGATGGGAGAACCGAAGCTACATTCAGGATCCAAGACAGAGATACAGCTTGATTTTATATGCTTTTGTTATAATTTTTATCCTGTTTTCCTTCCTTAGAATTATTTCCATAATGAAGATAACATTTTAAACTAGAGAAAAATAGTAGAAGAATACTTTTTAAAGGTTTTGGAAAATGTGAAAAGAACTAAATATGTACAAAAGGAGTTAAACCCTCTAATTTTCACATAATCACAGTATGATCTAGCAGCCAGTCTAAGCAGCCAAAAAGCAATTGAGTCCAACAGACATGGGTTTCAAGGTTTTTGATGCTAACATCACTAATTGTAGAGGCTCCTTTAATTAAAAGGGAAGAAAAAATTAAGTTGTCTAAAGACAGCTCTGAGGAGAGTACAATCTTCTAAAATAATCTCACAAGATACTAGTAGAAAAAGAATGTCATTTATGCATAACTCAATTTTTGTTCCATGCTACATCCAAGACGGCAAGGGACTACAACTGAGGAGGTCTTATCATGAAATAGTTTATGTGTAATCCAAAAATACAGTCTGGGATTCATCTTGCCAAATGTAATGCTCTACATAGTAGGTATTTTCATCTGAGCAAGTCACCATACATTTCATCTATACTTTTTCCTGAATTACACTAGGGATAGAGTACTGGATGCTGAGGTAATTTGTGCAAAATTGTCCTCAGAGCAGACTAGCCTTCTCCATAACCATTGCTTAGTAACGTAATAGTCTTCTGGAAGAAGATTTCCAATAATTTTGTTATTGTTAGAAAGTATTTATAGCTCTTTATTACATCAAAATTTATTGCTTAAGTATTATTTGTGTTATATTTGGTCAGAGAAGGTACACTTCTAGCATTATCTTGTAAGAATAACCTGAAATAGGCTGTTGCTTTGCATAGTGATGTATGATAGGAGCAACTACAAAATGAGTGAAGTAGACCTCTGTCAACTCCCACACCCTGAGTGATTACTGAATAATTGAATTATTATGGTGAAAATAATGAGCTAAATGTACAGAAAGAAAACAGTTTTAAACTTTTTAGATGAAATTTTATTGCTTGCTACATTCACTGAAAAAGGTCTTATCGAAAAACACATTCAGGAACACAATTCTCTTCACAAAAATATAATAAGTAATCGAAACAAAATCAATTTTCTCTCTCACCTCTACTGCTTTCTTCTTCTTCCCATCAAAAAAACATTCTTGATTATTCTTCAGCTTTTGAGATAAATTTATGAAAGTTTGCCCTGTGGAAAACAGTGACAACCATGCAGTTCCTCAACATTCACGGATCTGTTACAATGTTTAATTTGTGCATTGATCACTCTGCTTAATTAATATCCTTTGTTACACCGTGTGGCTAATGAGATTTTGTTATTGACTTTTTATTTTAGATGAAATTTTTACAATACCTCTCTGTACCTTATTAGATAGATATTTAACACAACAGAAATGTATATTATGACTCAATTAAAAATGATCAGAGGCTATAATTTTGTCATCTTAGGCACACCAGTATGCTTCAGGATTTGAAAGAAAGAATAAGGTAGAGGAATTATTATCTCTTTTTATAAAGAAAGAAATAACAAATGAAGAAGACAAAACATAAAAAAAAAAAGGCAGTTGGATCAAGGTACTGGTCAAAATAAACCAGGAGTGGCTTGAACAAGATTTTCCAAAGCTACCTGAGGTCTGATTAGCACCAGTCGAGGATTAATGCTGAAATCTTGAACTGTGTAGGCTTACAGTGGTCAGCTCTATGTAAATCTACTCAAGTCCAACTAGAAAGCTACATTCAATTTTATTGAAATTTTACTGGTTTGGACTCTCGTTGAAAAGTAGCTTTTTACTCATAATTCCTACATATACATTGTGCCTCCTAAATATCTGATTTGAGGTTATCAGGACATAACATATCTGTTATATCCTTGTATACTAATAAATGTCTTGTAATGTTCCAGTTTATTACATCTTTCACATTCATGAGGGGTTTTTAAAATTTTAGTTTAAAACAAAAAATTTCTTTTTATTACCAGATCATTTGTACTGACTATCTCACTAAGAACTTGTAAGAGCTCTGAAAGGTTATTAATTTATATTATTATATACATATATATTATAATTCCATAATTGCTCAGTGATAGTTTGATTTATACTGTGCTTGTTTAAGATACGTAGGTGATGAAAAATTATTGTGAAAATGACCTCTTCGTGCATTATTATAAGCATATGTTTCTCTTATTCTTGTCTTTTTGATGCAGCTGTATTAAATTGAAGGTCTAAGTAATTTTATTTCTTCTCTTTCCTCTAAACAAACCTAGTCTTCTCTATATGAGATATATTGAAAAAAAAATCAGCGGTGGGTACAAAACCCGTGATTCACTTTGATCAAACATAAAAAATGGTTCTTTACTTCCCCTTTAAGCAATAACAAAATCAATTATTATCAAATGTTGTTTTTATCTCAATCACATCTAGAATAATTAGCTACTCTCATTCTACAACTTAGAGAAGTAGAAGACAGAAATAATAAACCAGACCTCTCAGTGATGTCAAAGGAATTATTCAATTCAGCTCAACAGGGCTGTTTTATTAGGGTAACTGGTTGTTTTCTGGAAGTTATTTGTATTGGGAAACAGACAGAAACAATTACATGACTTGATTAAATTTGAAATAGAGAAAATTTAGAAAGGATTTTAAGGTAAATTATGGTCCTAAACTTAAGACTCTCAGATAACTCTTGGTTCATCCCTGGTGTCAGTCAAGACATATTAGGGCAACACAATTAGGACAGATTCTTTAACAATCTATTTAAACCAAGCTCCTAATTCATGTAGCAGTATGATATAAAATACGAGCTCAGTGTATTACAAAGTTCTATCCTTAGATGTACACATTACTTCCTGAGGAAGGGAGAAGAAGAACATTTTTCTCCAATAGGTTAATATTTTGCTAAGAGCTTGACCAAAGTAAAAGAGAAGATGTTATAAGCCAGAGGAGCAACAGTTCCAAAGAAGTAAAATAAGTCAATAATTCAGGAGAAGAATATTGAAAATGTTTCCTGAGTAAGTTAATAAATCACTACAATTCTGGAATTACTTGGGGAGAGGAGGAAGGCATGAGAGAGAAAAAGGAATACAAAGTGGGGACACCAAGAATGGAAACAGAGTATAGAAGTTATCCTAACATCCCCTAAAAGATGTATTTCCTTTAGTTGCGACCCAGACAGTTAAGGCATGCAAAAGGAGACCAAGTCTGCTACCACCCAGGGTAAGAGACATGTGGGATGACTATATAAAGGAAGTTTGTAAGAGAGGCACTTTATCATATACTTTCCTTTTCTGTCAGTTGAGTAGGCTGCCTATTACCAAATCTTTATATGTGGGGCTGTGTCACACGCTTTCTTCACTGAAATACTTTTCCAGCATGTCTGGAAAGAACAGGATTCTTCTTGCCTTAAATGCATGGTCTAGCATGAGAGTGGGTTATGTGGGTATGAAAGATTTAGGGATGTTCTTTGCTGTAGTCAAGAAATCTCTCCAATACATGGCACAGCCCTTAATAAGTCGTTTTAATGGTTAATGATAAAATAACTTCTAATAGTCCAGACTTTTAGAGGTTTTAGCTTCTAGCATTTTTTTAATGCTTTTGTGTGAAACATTAAAGGATTCTATACTATCAGATATTTTTTTACTGCTGCAGGCAGTTTTAGACCATGATCAACTGCTGTTTAATTAATTTTGAAGGAGTTAAAACAATTCAGCCCTTGAAGTCTCACCACACAAGGAGAGTTTTCTAAATTTTATACCCATTTGTTGTCTGAATATTCTAGTTTTTATTTCTTCCCTTTTGTCTTGGTTTTAGCTGTGATAGAGCCGAAACCAGGACATCTGTTTGAAAAAGTGGAACATATGCATATTATGGCCACATAGCTTATTTTACTTTCTACTATGTAGTTAGTATATACTTGTAAATAAATCTATAGAGAGCCTATTCTATGTTTCTGTTTTGACACTATGTACTGGATGGGAGATAAACTTAATCTGTCCTGTGAAGTTAGCAGCCAAACATGCAATATGACTTCTCTGCATCTTTAATATACAGACTTTTACTTTTTGTCACTGGAAGTATGTTTTTAAAAATGGAAATTTTGACCACACGCAATTTCCCAAGTGAAGCAGCTTATTTTGCATAATAAATCAAAATAATCAATGTTTGATATCCTAATGCTTGACATTAATTGAAAATTTATTCCTCAATGGTAAGAGATCGATGGTCTTCTGTTTTCTTCGAAATCATATATCACACTTTGCATCTTCAAACAAACCCTATTGGAAATAAATGCAGGATCCCACTTGAAACAATGCCATTAGCCAATTAGTCTCTACTTAGGTAATATTTTGAAACTTATGTTTGTTATTCAATTAAATAGCTAAGTATTTTGGACTAACACTTGTAACAAGTATTCTAAATGCATTGTAAACAGTTTGAAAATATAAAATCTGTGATAGACTCTAGGAACTGAATAACTCTATCTGTGTTGTTGTAACCAACACTTCAGTGTCTCATTTAGCACTTCTTTAAACTCTTTTTGATGCTTTTCTGTTTTTAATTAACCCAGACCTATCTGCATTGTTAACAGCAAGTTTGCTTTGTTTTAGGATGCATTTTATTGAATGTCTTAACACTGTCAGTACACCGGCTTCTCTCCTGCAGTGGGCTGCCCTCTTCCATCCAGTTAACAGCACTGTTGTTGACACAACTGCCTGTGGCTGAATGTAATTGAATGGTGTGATGTGCCCACCCGACACCCTCAGCTAAAATTCCATTATTAAAAGTGCAAAGGCTAAACACCTCTGACACCAAAGTATCAACTTTAAAGGTTCCAAAGGAACACAACATTAAAAACAAATTTAAGAGATTCCTTCCAATGGATGGATGATTTAACTTCCTAAGTGAAACCAGGGCAGAGACAGGGGATGAAGAGGGCATCCTGATCAACTGAGCACAGAAGAGAGGTATTAAGTACACTATAGAAATGTCACTCTTTACAAAGTAGTCTTGCAATTAGACTGAAAGCTGACCCATCAGGATTTACTGGTTTGTACCATCTCTTTCCTCCACATGAGAAGAAATTTCAAAATTGAAAATAAAGTAGTATAGACTGTTTTTTTCTTAACATCTGAAAAGCTTTTTAAAATGCTGATGATTAAGCAAATAGGCAAGGAAATGCAGTAATGCGGGAAAATTTTTTCACTTTTCCCCTTGGAAAGAGGGAAAATGTAATTCTTGATTAGATAATAATTCTCCAAATTTATAGAAAATCTACCTACAGAATAAGTCAGAAATGTTACAAAAATGGTGATCTTCCCAGGTTGAAGAAAATGAAGAGTCTAATTATTTTGCTGTTGTTGCATAAAACCACTCCTGCAACACACTCTGACCTCGCAAGATTAAGGTATTGACAAATTACAATGATGATAAAAGAAGTGGCATATCTTTCAGGTGTCCAGAGATGGAAGGTTAAGCATATGTTTTTTAGAAGATTGCTGTCATGACTCCAGCATTCTCCATGTCATTGTGCAGACCTTTTATATCCTTATTCTGAGATCCTAATTTTCCCTGGGAAATGAATGAGAACACTCATCTCCTCATTCAGTACAGAATCCCACTCCAAGGCATCCAGATACTGGTAATGCAGCCCTCGATATAGGTGAAATCTGTCTGTATGTGATGTAGGATGGATGTAGACCTGATTTTGATAACCATACTCATGCAGTACTGTCTCTGAGCTAATAAGCATCACTGAGAGACTAAGAGTAAAGATGTATTAAAATTATGTCCATAACAAAATCTGTTTGAAGTGAAATTGGCATTGTCAAAAGCCTTAGGAAAACTTTATCATTCTTCATGAATATGAGCAATAATTTTAATCACATTTCTCTCTACAACCCTGTTAACACATGAATGAATGATGAAATAGATCTAGTTTTGTCATGTAGATGTAATTTCAAAGCTAACAACTGAAGTGTTACACTGATGTTCAATCAGGTTTAATGGGGCAAGAAGACATACAAAAACATGAAAAGCAACAATAATTCTATAGTTTGATCTTAGAACTTCTTTTCTCTGACATTTCTTTAAGGATATGTGAATCAGTATTTAAGAAAAATTAGGGAGGAAAACCTTGATGCTGACTCTTGTTAACACTCATACACAGGAAGTCCAGAGATCTTACAAGAGTTTATAGAACTCAGA
Source organism: Caloenas nicobarica (assembly GCF_036013445.1). NCBI lineage: Eukaryota > Metazoa > Chordata > Aves > Columbiformes > Columbidae > Caloenas > Caloenas nicobarica. Next base: position 129,996,554 of record NC_088245.1, read on the forward strand.
ATTGGTTGCAAACTTCAAAAGTCGATGACTCAAAGTTGAACTGTAGATTATACACATGAACTAGTGGGTGAAAGAAAATTAAGGAGAGTAGAAAGAGCTGGGAAAATATTAGGAACTCAGTTTTGATCATCTTACATTCCAGTTTGTGATTGGATAAACACACGAGGGTTTCAAAAAGTTAATCACCAGTTGTATATATTCCTCTTCACTCTCAAGCTTAAGAAATGTTCTTTTTTTGATCAATAAAGAGCCATATTCAGGACAAGTTTTTTCTCATGCCAACAGATGAAAATTAATGTCTTACAGGTAGTTACAATGGTGTAAGTGAAATGTAGTTGTAACACTGTGAATTTCCAACTGTGTCTCTGAAAACTTTACACGTTACCATATGCTACTTAGTGTGCACACCTGTCTGTAGGAGTGTATATTAATATAAATGTGCTTTGAGTCAGGAGATTTTCCAAAAACACAAGAGGGAACAAACCTCTTTTGTCGTTATCAATTAAAATGTACTTTTAGTTTCCCCTACTAGAGACCTCTAAAGGCACTGACACTTCTGAAGGGAAATCACTTGACTGACATGTTGGAAGAGGAGTATCCACAAGTTTTCTACCACATGGTGAATTTCCAGTGTAATTAGATTCTTATGGATATGGAATCCAATTACAAGATCTTGTACTTTAATTGAACTCCTGGGACCATATTCAAGCAATCATTTTCAGGGGCTGCTTGCAAGCAGTGACTAGTTCTTATATACAAGTTGACTTCTTAAAGGCTCTTTTTTTTTGTACTACCTCAATGATGGATGTCAGAAAGTAATCTATATCCATTGGACAAAGGAATGACTGTCACCTTTGGAAAGAGAGCAATCACAAGAGTTAGCTGTGACTTTAATGAGAGCTACCCAGGTAAGTACAGTTAAAGAAGAAATCTCTAATTTACTGCATCAAAAGTTATGTATATACAGAATATCCCACTACTTGCTGCTGAATTCTAAGAATGTGGAATATCTACTTGGGCAGTGGCAACTGATGTATATGATCATAGTTTACCTTTTGAAAAGAACTTACACCTATATTAACAGAAAAAGCCTTTGCTGTTGCAGCTGTGGTGTATTGCCACAAATAATTCAGATACATCTGTGTGTGAAGTCATGCTAGGTTCCATGAAGCAAGTAAGTTTAAGAAACTTGGTACAGTATGTGTTATGGGAAGGACAAGTGCGTTCTTCATAGAATTGTTAATGTTACTGAAAGCAGTAAAAATGATGAATTGAACTTTAAATGTTCCATATCAGATTATTAAAATGGATAACAAAGCCTTATGCAGCATCAAAAATTCTTTCACAGTTTAGAACTGGTTTTCATTTTCTTGCTGCTGTAATGCCAAGTCTCTAGGGGGTGTGTCTTTTTATCCTAGCTTTTTTGAAATCTACTTTGAAAGTTGCCTTATGCTGCTTATATGGTAAAATAATTTGCTATCTTGTAGGCACTCAAGCTATATTTTAGAAAACTAGGAATTTATGAGAATGCATCACTATTTCAGGGGTTTTGAGTAATTTCATTTTTAGGTATGAAAGGCTTTGGTGTCAGTTCTTTAGTCACCTTTATTAATAACATCTTAAGATTGAAAGAGCACTTTTCCATTAAACAATATAGAATAAAAATAAAAAGGCTTGTATATTCTATAGGTTATAAAATTAAAACTAACAAAAAAGGTACTTCCTACCTGCTTTGGTATCCTGGCTTTAATCTCTGGATCGCAACTATTACTTCAGAGAACATTTGTATGTATGAAATATGGGAAAAATGTATCATCAGAAGATAGCATTCTCTGTATTTACTTACTCTTTACTTTTTGAAAAGTGTTTCTATTGGAAAAATTAATTACTCTTCTTCTAGCTTCAGGTGTTTGTTACAGTCATCTAAATATAAATATAAATAAGTGAAGTGTTTTGTGTCATATGAAAAAATAATAATGTCAAATTCAAAGAGCAAGAACAAGCACAATCTATGCAATAAATTCCTCACAATGCTGCCTCCAGGGATGGTGACAACCATTTCCCTGGGCAGCCTTTTCCAATACTTGATAACCCTTCCCGTGAAGAATTTTTTCCTAATATCCAATCTAAACCTCCCCAGGTACAACTTGAGGCCATTTCCTCTTGTCCTATCACTAACTACTTAGGAAAAGAGACTGACACCCACTTCACTACAACCTCTTTTCAGGTTGTTCTAGACAGCAATACCGTCTTCCCTCAGCCTCCTCTTCTCCAGGCTAAACAGCCCCAGTTCCCTCAGCTGCTCCTCATCAGACTAGTGCTCCAGACCCCTCACCAGCTTCGTCACCCTCCTCTGAATTCTGTCCAGCACCTCAATGTCTTTCTTGTAGTGAGTGGCCCGAAAATAAACACAGGATTCCAGGTGGGACCTCGCTGCTGACTACAGGGGTGTCCCGTCCCAACAGATGGGATGAGGGATGAGTTAACTCTGAACGCGACACGCGCCCTGACTCAACAGATGACATAAAGTGTGAGTTAACTCTGGGTTAATTCTGAGTGGTTATGTGAAGTGAATGATAGACAATCACTCCAGCAGTCCAATTCAATTATGAGTTTACTAAAAGCACGTGGTGGAAATACTAATTACAGCGATTAGTGACTTGGCAAAAGTATTTTATGATATCTCAGAACTTATCATTAACAGCAAAAGTCCTTCTACAAGTGATTGATTGGCAACCATTAGTAGCTATAATACAAAACTTAACAAGACTTTAACAGCAGAACTTAAAATGATGTTACTTTTATACATTCAAAAAAAAAAAAAGAGAGAGGGAAAGAGGGAAGGAAAACTAAGGTATAAGAGAGAGAAAGAGGGTAAGATATCACCACTCACAGAAGGAGAGACAAAGAAATAGGGATATAGGAAAAAAAAAAAAGACAGAAGGAAAGAGCAGAGGGAAAGGAAGAAAGAAAACGTGAGGAATCCAGCCACTCTTATGGCTCTGTAGCATGGATGATGAGACTTGTCTGATGATGTGTGGCCTCTGGTGTCCCGCGGTGAGGATGTTGAGGTTTGTAGTTAGCGTCCTCTGGTGTCTGGTCTGGTTTCCACGGCGAGGCTGGTGGGTGGAGGGGTCATCAGGGTGGTGGGTTACCTGACAGTGCTGTTTTAGGTGAGCTTTTTTATAGCCCTCTGACTCACTTGCTAGCATAAGTTTTCTTTTGTGGAGGTGTTATTGTGAAGGAGAGGAAAGTCTGGGGGGAAGGGGTGATTGCCAAAGATCGACAAGTCTCAACAAGTCTTGGGCCAGGTTGAAGGGTCGCAGATTTTCCCCTTTGTGTGTCGTGCTATCAGAAGGTGGAGCTATGTGCCCTCCGGCGTGTTCCCCACCTCCAGTATCGGCCAGCCGGCCTGGGCTGTGGCTGTTAGCTTGCCATTGATATGTAAATCGCAGTTCACCCTATACTGAATGTATCATCTCCTGTGGCTGGATGAACTGGTTTTGCCACAATGTTTCGGCCATTATCCGTATCAGTACATGACAAGGAGGACGATCACTTCCCTAGTCCTGCTAGCTACACTATTCTTGATGCACACCAGGATGCTGTTGGCCTTTTGACTGCCTGGGCACACTGCTGGCTCATGTTCAGCCAGCTGTCAATCAACACCCCCAGGTCCTTTTCTGCCAGGCAGCTTTCCAGCCACTCTTCCCCGAGCCTGTAGCGCTGCCTGGGGCTGTTGTGACATAAGGGCAGGACTCGACACTTGGCCTTGTTGAACCTTATACAACTGACCTCAGCCCAACAATCCAGCCTGTCCAAATCCCTCTGTAAAGCCTCTCTGCTCTTAAGTAGATCAACGCTCTTGCTCAGATTGGTGTCATCTGCAAACTAACTGAGGGCACACTCCGTCCTCTCATCTAGAGAGCTGATAAAGATATTAAACAGAACTGGAAAGTGATGCCCAGAAGCACACTTCATCCATAAATATTTAAGATATTGGAAGTGTTACTCTGGTCAATTTACTTTTTTTAACTGGTAAGGTTTTTTTCACTTTGTTGCCACTTTATTTTAAATCATTTGAAAAAGATGAGTTTGTCTATTTAAGGAGGATCATTTAGGAATTAGTTGCCACTTGTGCATTTATGGTATGTGTGACACTAAAGTAGATGTATCTCATATTTAAATCTCAGTAATTTTGCCTTAAACACATCGTTAACAAATATTTTCTGCCTAAATGTATTGCACAGTGCCTACAGCAAAAAGATAAGAAAGGTGTTTAGATGTATAAAGTTTTTAAGAACTGTAGATGTCACTATGTTTCAGACAATCTATAAGGTCATGAAAGAAGTAACATGTGATTAAAATCTCTGCTTTTATGAGAAGTGATTAAATGGATTCTATTTCTACTTTTTTTTTCATCATCTATTTCAGTTATCTATTTCAATTGTTATTATCATCAAGAACATATTCAGAGTCAAATTTCTGTTACCTGCACACCAATGGAATGACAAACTGGAATCATAGTCCTTCAGGCAGAATTGCTCGCTGTGCTTTATTAGAGTGCACTGTACAAGCAAAAGGAAGTGAGCAAACGTGTCAGGAGTTTTTCTATTCTGTGTCCTACAAATCTGCTTAGTGTAATCCACTAAATGACTGACACCACTGTAGTACCTGTGCTTGCTCACTGCTTGTCTGTAACCATATTCTGTTCAAGAATCAGGTGAAGGTTATTTTTTTACCTTTGGCATCTCATGGAATATCCAGGATTCAAAACTTTATGCTTCCATCATCTATTAGACAGTTCTGGAAAATATGTTCTGATTCCTCAGGATAAGGTTTTTATTTGCCACTGGAGAAACTACTCCTGTGTTTCTGAGGTTGGACATTACAAGAATTGTGTATAAATGACTCTTAAATTATTCAAGTTCAATACAGTTTAGGAGCTCTTCATTGCTAAGTGCTTTAGAGACAGGTAAAACACTATGTTATTTTCTGTTTCAAAACCTTGAATACATTCCTTTTTTTACATCCAAATCAAAATGACTAGAAAAGGAAAGAAAGTCTGAAACTATTAAAAATTTATATAACTTCCAAGAAATCAAGGATACACTTCATGCTTACTTTTCAAAAAAGAATCATCTATGAAATTGACTGTTTAACCTGTAACAGAAGTAGCCCTTCGTCCTGCCTCCAGAGCATCAGAAAAAGGTATGTCTAATGATTAGAAAAAACTTCTTTGAACCTACTCCCCACCTGCTTACATAGCACCTATGAAAAAGTTATGGGCAGGTTACCAGAGGTCTTAGATCCATTATGGCTATACGCTGCTACTTTTCCATAAGGTCCCAAAATGATTTAACCCAACAGAAAAATATAGCAAGGGACAAGAATTTTATAAGCACTATTGACACTGAAGCTTGTGAGTCTACAGACATTTGCGTCACTGACATTGCTAACTTAAGTAGTTCTTGCTTTCCTGGTTGCTTCTTTATGTCCTTGTGTCTTCCTGTCACTGGTAATGAAAAAACACATTTCAGCCTAGCAAAGTGATCCATCTTGTGTACTGCCTTTTTTTTTTTTTTTTTTAAGACATCTTCTTCAAATTAAGGCGTAGAGGAATTTCATTCCTAATATGGCAGTAGGCAGGTTTTTGTCTGTCCAGTATTCTCCAATAACAAATGAATTTGTTGCTTCCTTTTTTTTTTTTCCTGTTAGGCTGAGAGGTACTCAGGAAGGAGGAAGAGAGTGTCTTTTTACAAACTCTGCTTTGAGAGACTAGAATGGGATGTCTGAATGTATGATCTGAAGATATTAATTTGTCTTTACCAACTATATTGAAACTTTTGGCTTTTTTCTCCTGGGATGTTTTGCACATGATACCTTCTGTAGCTCATCACATGTTGCACTTTGCAGTGTGCTGACACTCTACGTCAAGGAGGAACAAGGAAACTTTTCCCAGGTTTCATTTCTAGAAACACCTATGTCCTGGTGATAGAGGTGCTAGTATCTGTGATATCTTGCCTTTATACCCATGCCCATGGGTTTCCTAGCAGCCAGCTTCTGGCATAGCCACCCTTACAGATTTCAGGTGTAAGTAAATTATAGAATTTATTATTATTATTATTATTATTTATAGAATTTATTATAGAAATTATAATCCATTCATGCAATACAGAACTTCACACAAACATCTATGGAAATGTTCAGCATGATTGCACAAATGGTTGAGTTCAGATGTGCAGCCCTAGGAAACAGTTTTTGACTCATCAAGCCATCAAGCAATAATAATAAAGTATCACCACATATGCATCTTGTGCTAGTGCAGTGGGGAACCAGGGTTCATATTAATTCTGTGGACCTATTTAGATGGACACAGTATTGTATTCCACAAACTTAAAACCGGGATAGCAGCCATATCTAGAAGCAGTCCTACCACAGAGAAATTTCTAACTGGCTATCATGAAACAGCACAAGCTCATTTTAAGTTTAAGGGCTACTTTAAGCATAAAAGCATGCAAAACTGACATCAATACAGTAGATGGAAAACCAATACTACATCCTAAGTCTATTATTTTCACCATTTATTTTGTGCAGCAGAACATGCTTTAAGGTTTTTCTGATTTTTTTGGTGTTATAGAAGATTCTGCATTTTGTTCTTTAGAATATTTATATAGATACAAGTAGTTATAATTATGTATCATAGAAAGCATGTGTCCTGGGTCATTGCGGGGAGCAACGAGACGAGGTGGTCTGAGTCAGGTGACCACGTATTGACCAACTGGAGTATTCCATCCCATTCACGACTTCCTAGATATAAAAGGTGGACCTGAAGGACTCTCTCTCTCTTCTGCTGGGTCTCCTGCTGGTTTGCTTCATCTCTGCATCTTTCTGCTGTCCCTGCAAGCTGAGGCCTCGTGGCTGTCCCTGCAAGCTGAGGCCCTGTGACAGACTGAATCTAGTTCCTGTTGGCTGAAGGATCCTGCCGTACTAGCTGCTGGGAATTGCAAGACTGGTTCTATAATTTGTTCTGCTTTATTTTTCTCTATGTTTATTTAGTAGCATTAATAAAACGTTTTCAAATTTTCCAGCTTTCTTCTCTCTGTTCTTCTTTTCCTTTCCTCTCAAAATCGCCTGTCCTTAGTGAAAAAGGGGGAGGAGAGGAGGGGCGGATAATGGGACGGGGGAAGAGGGTTAAGGAAAATACATCTGCCGCGGTTTTTGATTGTCTCCCTGCGATCAAACCATGACAGCATGCACTTCTGGATATTTGATCTTTCATGCAATAACCACTCTGCAGAAAATTGCCATTTCAACTTTAATATGACTATTTAATCTATATCCTTCTTGATATCACAATGAAGACCTGCATAAGTGAGCTAAGAAATTTTTTTTACTTCTTCTTTGGGTGGATGCAGTTTAGAGAACAACTTAACAACATAGATTATAAACCAGAAAGAAAGCAGTCCAAACCATGATCATTTCCTGATGAGAAAAAAAAAATGCATAGCTGAAAAAGCTAAGCTTAGTGAAGCACAAATAAATTTATAAGGCTCTGCATAAGGAACCTTAGGTTTTTCCAACAGTACTAAAATTTTATCCTTTAACTCAGCTTTGAAAGAATTCTTTTTCACATAAATCTTTATTCAATCCACATATAAAGATGCAAGACTGAGACTCCATATTTATACAATAGACTTATCTGTTTTCAGTGAGAGGGAAGAATCACTATGTAATATTTCAGAAGCACATCTAAGAAGATCTAAAGTGCTACATGCCATTATAAAGTTCTTTACACAGAAAAGTGTTTGTCTGTGGGAAAGCATGGCAATAAGATAAGGGGCAATAAGATAAGCTGAGGCCAGCAAGAAAACTCAGAAGACTAAAGAGTCTTCAATGCCCTGATAAATTGATACTATAGCATTTTGCAATTTAAACCAACTATAGCAAAGAAATTTCCCTCAGGTACAACTATGAAGTGATGCTACTTTTGCTATCTGTTACATTGTGATATTCTCCTGGTTGCCAAGAAGCCAAGAAAGAATGTAAAAATAAAAGCATCAGACAAAAAAAAAAAAAAAGGCAAACTTTTTTTTAATTTAAAATGAGCTAGAAGACCTTAAATAAGTACCAAAAGAGGCATTCTACTATACCTCTCCAATCAACATCACCACCAACTTCATTTAGTACAAAGAGTGAAACTTTATTAATCTATTTAGTTTTGCAAAACTATAGTTAGGTGTTCAAGAAAGGCTTAAATTTTTTCCTTTTCAATGTGATAAACAAATGTGTTACACAATAAAATAAAAACGATTGTTTCCTTTGCCTTGAACATTTTGGAAATCCAACATTAGTTCTTGTCATGTTCTTCCTAGGTTTGTTTTTTTTTTCTTCAAAATACAGCATTTTGCAATATACTTGATTGTTCCTGCTTACTTTCTGTTCTCTCAAGTTGTCTTCTTTTTGCTGTTATAGAAAAATATAGTCTGGAACTAAAATAATTCTTGTCCTTATTTGGCACTTAAAAAAAGTAATATTCTTTATATCTTGTCTTCAGTGTCTACTCGAGAAGATATTTTAGTCCTCCTTTTTTAAAATCTCAATTTCAATGAAAAATAGGAGAGTCCAAGTATATCTGCAAAGCTTCCAATTACAATAATAGATTGTTTGAGAGTACTAACTATTGCAAGTGCTCTTGTTGAATCTACCTTATTTGGAGAAGAAAAAAATGACAGAAATGAAATAATGATATGATTTGGAAAACCAATGTTAAGACTGTTGGAACAAAGAAAAAATAATCAAACTTCTGACAGGAACAGTGTAATATAACTGCTGTGATATAATAAAAACAAGTAATAATTTAACTTTAAGTGGTAAGATACCACATAGCAGGGTTTAGTTCACTTTGTGTTTATATATATATATAGCACAGAAATGCAGAAGTTCTTCAAACAAGAGCAACATCTTACAAGGTGCTTCACAGTCACGGAACAGATTAAATTCTCCAACAGCTAGTACTCTATACTAACAAACCAAAGCAAGTCAATAGGTACATCAGACAAACACACAATTGAGTTTGGCAAGAGCTCACTTTTGAGAAACCTTACTATACCATAATTTGCCACCTTTTCAGCTGTTGCCCATACTAATATGGGCAATACTAACCTCATTCCATCAGAGAGAGTCAATTTGAACATGCTATAACTAAAAGTTGTGTCAGATCTTTTTAACAGAGTGTAATAAGAATGCCTACACTTGAAGGGTGAGAGAGGGGAGGGTAACTTGCAGCCAGAAGGTGCTGAAGAGTAAAGGAGAAGAACAATCTCTTCAACTGGCTCAGCCGCACCTGGAAAAAAATATGACTGCAGCTGTAATAAAAGAAGAAATCTGATGTACTAAGATCTCCTGAGTCCTAGGTTTAGAGTATTAACCAAAAACCCAAACTACTTCATTTTGTACACTATATTAAAATAAGTTAATACACATCTAGGTTCTAATGACACTAACACCTTGCTGAAAAATGAATAATTTTAAAGCAATTTATAACTCTAGAATATGTTCCACAGTTTAGTGCCAAGTTAATTAGATGCTATGGTCTAGGCTCATTCTTTCTGCTGCTTTCTTTTTTCTTTCTTCTGATAGTGCTTCCAGTTAAAAAAATGCTTTTCTAGTCAGAGTTTGAGATGAGAAGCTGTTCTTCTTTGTTAACATAGAAACATTTAATTTAAATTTATTTTCCACCATGATGAACTGCTAAAGCATACACTGTACTTTATGCCAAAATAAAAAGAAGTTGCAGAGTGAAACATTTAAATACTGGTTTTGTGCAATTAGAAATAAGTGAAGCATTTCAAAACAAAACCAAGTCAGAGTCATTCATATCCTTTGCCAAGATCGCTCAAAACCAATCTGCCTTTATAAAAACAGGTTGGAAAACACAATTTCCAAGAATAAAAAGAAATTACTTTTAAGAAGCCAGAGAGATTTGGATTTTTATGTTTGCTCCTGAAATCTCTAGTAGTTAATGAGTCACATCACTTTGCTTCATTCACCTTGCTGAGACTGACACAACACAACATGACACACACCATTGAAGAAAGTCAGCCAGAAAATTTGAACACGTCTTTTATGGAAAATTGAGCTTGAAGAGGAAAAGGTTCTTTAAATATCTGTACTGAAAACCAAATAAATTGTGTTCAGGAATTTAGGGACATCAGCAATGCAAAGTGAAGGAGTGGATATTCTTCTGGAACTGTATGTTTTGTTCTGGTTTTCATTTTGGTTTTGGTTTTGTCCTAAAATTCCTGTAGTTGGTATACCACAGATACAAATAAGTGTAGAGCCAATAAAAAACTTCTCTGCAGGCAGTAAGAATGTCACCTCCTAAAGAGTATAAATGCATATTGCCAAAAAATGAAAACATCTTTAGCTGCCTGTTCTTTCTCTTCTAATTTCACTCAACAGAAAGAAGATTAAAAAGATACAGGTATTGGCAGTAAGTAGTATACTAACTGTAGAGACTTTAGAGCATAACATAATCTCAGACCATTAGGGATCCCTGCAAAAGGAATCCAGGATAAACTTGACCTTCCAGGAGCCAAAGCTGTTTAAGAAATAGAGGATAATACAGGCTGTGACCACAGGACTGTGTTGAGAAACTCTTTGCTTTCCTGGCAAGGTGATTCCCATGATAGATCTGAGAGAATATTTCTCCCATTTAATTTTGATCAAATTGTTTAGAAAATTTGTACTTATATAGTATGCATAAGAGCTTCTAGAGGGTTTGTACACCAATGTGGCAAATAGGTACTTGATTTTTCCCCCCCACAACCTAGCTCAAACCATATTCTCATTTCAAGTAATCTGTTCTCCAACTTCACTCTCAATTTTACTCTGCTTTTGATTTTGTTGATCATATTAGCCGATCCTCTTTTGATTCATTTGTGAGTCTATTGTGCTATATGAGGCAGACACTTAAACATGTGCTCAGAATTTGGAAATGAAATAGATCAGTGTACTCATCATGAGAACAGAGTAATGTTTAGTCACATACTTTGTGCCATAAACACTAAAGGTTTCACAAAGGTGCACATTTTCATCCAGAAAGGGAAAGTCGCAATAAATAATATTTCACATTAAATTAAGAGATTCTTACAATCTAATGAAAATATTTGCTAGATAAATTCCTCCATGTAAATATGATTTTTTTTCTAAAAATAAAATTCATGTCCAAAATAGCTCACTTATCTATCTAATCTTTTTCTGTATTTGTGTCAAAGGCATCGTGATATGAGAGAAAATAACTTGTATCAAGTAAACGCAGAAAACGAGTCCTTTGCAGTCAAGTACAATAATTTCTTTCTCCTACAAAGTCCTATTTCGTCATTAACATATGCAATATTTCTATAATTCTGTTTCAGACCAGTACAGGGGAAGATACAGCTACACGACCTCATTATTGTCAATACATTAGAGCATGTGAATGTGTGTCTCATAAATCTAAGGCTTCTCAAGGGTTTATAAAACTTTAGGTGACCAAAGATATTTAATTCAATTTATATCCTAAAACTGGAAATTATGTCTAATTCTGATACAATTCCATTACCAATAGTATTTGCAGGATATGATATTAAGCAATATCAGTATATGAAATAGCAAAATCCAATTAAAAAGAAAATAGTAAAGAAACAAAGACCATACCCAGAAATAAAAGTACACTGAATGAACAAAGTTTTATTTTATGCTGAATGCGTTTGAATAATAATATTAAATAATGGATTCGAGGTACAGTTGTTCCAAACTATGTTTTGCGAATATAAATACAAGCATAAGAACAAAGCATAGAGATCCTTAAAAAAATAAGGAGTTATTTATCACTATCTTTCTTCCTGATAGGATTGTGTGAGTTTTTTGAAGTATTAACTTCTAGCAAATTTCGTCTGTAGAAGAGTGCTGATTTAAGAAAATGTCGATGAAATGAAGAGACAACATAAAGGACATAGGAAACATTTAATCACAGTTGCAGCTGAACAAAACTTGTAAATTATGAATGGTACAAAACTGCTTTTGTACAAACTCGAATATGTTCCTTTGAAACTAACAAAATGGACAAAAAAACTGAAGATGTGTTGTGCTGCTGTTGTCACCAGCTGCACAGTTTATTGTTTTTTGTGGGAGTTGGGACTTTAACGGTGAAGTGGCAATGATTGTTTCTTGATATCCTGGAGTATCGAGATTTTTTTATAGCAAGGAATCAGTCCTCAGCCAAATTTGTGTGAACATCAGGAGAATGTAAATAGCTTATCTAAGGACAGCTCATCCTGAAATTGTGATTCAAAAGCTGACAGAGGATATCTTGAGTTGTTTCAAGGAGCTGAGATTCACAGTTGTGCATTTACATATATACAGGTCTCAAATTTCACCAATTATTCTTCTGCAGAGATTAGTTTCCTGAACTCTATTTCAACACTCTCTACACAGCCTCAGGGACTACCTTATTCTTTAGGCTGCATAATTCTTTGGCTTTTTGTATTTGAGTAGTGTGAAGTAAGGATGCTACACTGATTGTCTTAATTTACTAGTTTTACTTGAGGATAAAAACTATTTTATCTGAATGTATGGCTCCCTGCTTGAGCTTGAAATTGTTGGCAATGAATACAAAAATCTCAAACAACCCAAACCAGAGCCTAATGTTTAGTACGAAACACTTAGCGTTTGTTTCCTTTTAATGTCACAGAATCACAGAATGTTAGGGATTGAAAGGGACCTCGAAAGAACATCTAGTCCAATCCCCCCACCAGATCAGGAACACCTAGATGAAGTCACACAGGAAGGCATCCAGGTAGGTTTTGAATGTCTCCAGAGAAGGAAACTCCATAACCTCCCTGGGCAGCCTGTTCCAGTGTTCTGTCACCCTCACTGTGAAGAAGTTTCTTCTCATATCTAAGTGGAATCTCCTGTGTTCCAGTTTGTATTCATTGCCCCTTGTCCTATCATTGGTTGTCAATATATCTAATTTTTATCTCTTTGATAAACATTTTGATGAATTTTATTTTTTAAAAAAGTTAAAATCATTAAAAATTTCAAAGTACATGTTGGGTTTTTTTAAATTTCTGAAAGCAGAATTCACCATGAATGTGCAAATACTTTTGGCCCATCACAAACTGCATGATTAAGCAAACACATTATACGTCCAAAATAGGCATCTTTTCATCTCTAGTGAAGATATGTTTGAAATTAATTATCCTTCAGATGTAGGTTCTTTGGAATGACAGAATCCAGAATAGATTCTGAGATATTCTCCATATTAATCTTCAAGGAAGGACACACCCAACAGTCCAGACAGCAACTTTATTTATGATTTGATGCTGTGTTTCTCTTGACCTCTGCAGTGTAGTATTTCCCTCAGTCTCAGACATCTGGAAAAGATACCCACTCTTAGCCTTCAACTGTATGAGAAACATGCTATGAAACATGGGTATTTGTTCATATACCTTGTAAAGTCTTCTATGTCTTTCAGTAAGAAATGCTTTGTTATTATCCAGACACTTTACAATCACATTTTAGCTGGACCAAAGAAATATGTAGATGAAAGTATTTATAATGCTGATAATGAAGAAAATGACAGAAGATATAAGTAAAATGAAGCACACAATCTATTTATTCTAAGGTAAAAACAGGAAGATGTCTCACCTCCTCATCTGGCTGAATTTCTGTTCACTTTGACCATAAAGTGGATGTTGGGATTTCAGTTTTGGTCTGTGCCTTGTGCATCCAGATGCCTGTTAATGCATGTTTATTCATAAACTTCTATGAAACAAAGCATCCTATACAGATTCTCCTAAGACACCATTTGGGAGCATAATTCAAAGTGTAGTTACATCTAATAAGCACAAATTTCACAGTTGGGGGTATTACATTCTCATTTCTTAAATACTTGGATAACAATTATATCAATAAAAATAGACTATTGTCTTTTTCAGGACAACTGCAGATGTGAATCATCATTTTCAACATGAATGATCTCTTTTTTCTTGTTTGCTTGTACCTTATTCTTAAACCAAGGAACCTTTTAGGTATGTACAAAAAAATGTTCCTGTTATTTTTTGTGTGAAGTCCAGATATCCATTATGATGGGGTTTATATGATGTATGGTGGTTCCAGAGAAATAATATTGTCTGTATACCATAAATCATTTACTTTTGCACAAATCACTAACTTGTAAGGGACAGTTCTGCTAAAAACCATCATTTTTCATCTGTTGTTATTGCCTTTTAGAATATTTATTTGATGCTGTCTATTCTAAAATGATATATAGGAAGGTGAAGAGTCAAATTCTAGATGATTTGATATCAAGGTACTCTATTCCAGACCTACTGTGTTTCCCTCATATCGTGTTTGCTAAAAGAGTAGGGAGGCAAACACGGTCTTTTTCTTTTAGCAATTACTGCTTTTAAGGCTCTTATCTGCGAGTCTATAGAGGCACTAGCTGCTGCAAATTGCTCAGAAGGGAAAGCAGGGACAATTTCTACCATGAAAAATGGGGACAAGCACATTACTCAACCAAATGTTTAGACATTAGCGGAAATAGAATTGTCCTTAAGAGAAAAAGTACTAACATGAATATAAGATAACCTGCCAAGTAGCATAAAGTCAAATAAAACATTGGTTATCACCAGTGATAACAAGTCTGATTCTTCTCAAACCATGAATAACCTAGAATGCAAGTTATAAAAGATAATTGGCTTGAGTAAAATAGAAAAAAAAATTATATTGTTTTGCGAAGAGCTCTTCAGTGAATTTAAGAGGGAGGGGTTTGGTTGGTTTTTTGGGGGGACTGGGTATTTTGGTTGATGCGGGAGTATTTATCTACTTATTTATGGGGGGGTGGGGAAAGGAGGAGGGTGCTTCCTATAAAATAACCTGAATGAAATATCCTGAAAGATTTGGGGACTAGACACATTTTTGGTCATTCTATTGACTTCCCACACATCTTGTGTTCAAGATATGGATCAAGAGGTTTCAGAATTGCTAGAATTAGGTCAAAGAAGTTTGATTGCACTGGAAGGCTTCGCTTTTGCTTACTGAACATCCCCTCAGAACTTGGTTTAAGGCTGAAGGGAAGCCAGTGCTGCTCATATTTCGACAAATCCCTCTGTCAAGAATGGCCAGTCCCTCCAACACCCAATTCTTCAAACCTTCTCTTGTCATGACTTGTTCTCCAGCATCATAGCTAGTGGAAGGTTTGCATTGTTTCCAGGGGCATTGGACAGGTCTCTGCTCCATTTGGACTTTTTCTACAAAGTCTCGCATGCAGTGGGCCCAAAAAAAAAAGGAGAAAGAGAGAAAGGAGAGAGAGAGAAAAAGAGAGAAGAAGAGAGAAAGAGGCCTTTTAATTAAATCAGATAACATTGAATTTTTGAAAAGTAATAAAAAATAGAGAAAGGAAAAAAGTTGTAGTAAAGTTTTAAATTAATATTCAGTGATAAAAAAATGAAATAGCCCTATAATGAAAAAACCTGCTCAACTTGAAAAATGACATTCACATTTCATTAGCATATTGTGTTCTTATTCAAATACAATTTTGAATTAAACAAAAAACCTTTTATTGAGTCGGTTTCATAAAATTTCACTATCCACTGTCTGAACTCAACTCTCATTATGGCCTGAGCATTAGAATTTTATTTTTTGGTTGATTTGATTAGAATTAATATTAAGAAAATGCCACATTTTCATAAGTAGTTAATATCTGTAAAAATACTAAGAAGCCTCTTAAAATTCTGTTTTTCAGGACACATATATAGTCTTTAATCTGCAGAGGACTACTTTCTTAATAGTACTTCATTATTAGCAAGGGGGAAGAATTGAAAAATACTGAGTCACTATTGTGAAATTCTCCTATCACATCTGAGAAACAGCCAGGGCACCATTCACTAAACAGTATGCTACTGTTTTAACATTTCAAATGTTTTTTTTGTAAATACCACTGAACATTTTGTGTTGAGGAAGGAAGTACAACGTATGAATAATAATGATATATGTATATTTGAGATGTGAATTTAGGATAATATTCTCTGTTACAGCTACAAAGACCATGTGTAAAGTTCAATTCCTTATTTCTGAATTCATTGGTAGGTTATTTGTTTCATACATTACAATGATTCTTAAAGTATGCTTGAGCTATTATTCTGATTCACAAATTCAGTTCACATATAATAATGTCTACATGCAAATCTGTAATAGCATTTTTACCTTGAAAATTTTCTTAAGGTAATGATTCCATATGACAAATATATTCATTATTTGGACTTACTGTATTCTTATGTTTTCCTTTGAAACCTAGCATTACATTGCAGCATTATTTTAAATACACAAGTTTGCCTTTTAGTATTCAAGAAGGTATTCAAAACAGCAAAGGCATAACTGTAAAACAATCTGGTCTGATTACACCTTTTGATAAGATTCATATTATTATTTGTGTCCTCGCAGCTTTACTCAGGCATTCTAATTCACCTGCTTAAAAGACAGATCACAGATGATAAATTTATGGCATACATAAAGCTGTGGGGAATATCTATTCCAGTGAGTCAGGCAGCTCTTGATGCTGAAAGAGCAGGACTTGTGCAATGTTCTGATAGAGTTCTAGTGAGACAATATAATCTGAACAGTGACTAAGTGAAAATCGAACAGTTCTTCAGCTTTCACTGCTCTTTAAATATCCTCACCATGTTATCTGCTTGTTTTACTGACAGAACTAAGTTGTCTCTAGATTGCATTGCATCTTGTGCAATCTCAAGAGGTTTGTTTACAAATTTTTAATTGGGTGCACCTATGAAATCTTATCAAAATAGGAGGATCATACAAAAGTCAGAGTTGACAGTTTGAAGACAATCTTATATGGGTATAAACGAGGTCAAGAGCTGTCCTGCTGAATCTTATTATCTTGCCAGTGATTTGTTTAAGGGAAATCTTGATTTGATTTTTGGATTTTAAGGTTGAAGTTGCAGGGTGAGCAGAAGGAAACACACTCCAAATCAACTGACAGCAAATCTAAAACTTTATGTTGAATGTTGATTTAACCTTAATAAGTTGCTAGAACCTTTTCCGTAGGAGGTGTAGTATATTTGAAGAAATCAGAGTGAAATTTGACTACTTTTTAGATTCATTAACCAGGATGCAGAATACATAATTTTCTATTGTTACATTAATAGTTTCAGAACATTAGCTTGAACCAGTTTCAAATGACCAGTCAATACTTGCTGCCTCTTCCAGATGGAGTCTGTCTCTATCTTTCACACTGAGTTTTGCACTTAAGGTAATAAAAGATTAATAACGTTATCTATGGAGCTCACTTTCTAAGGAGTTATGAAACCACCTAATAATAGTCTAATGTTGCTCTTTTCCTTATTGGAATATGTCATGAGACAAAAAAACCTTAAAGATCTTATGTTTCTCCCTGCTCACACAACTGTTCAGAGTCATAGAAGGAAGTTAGGTTGATTTGAAAGAATTTGTTCCTGACAAATCCAAAGAATCTGCTATTCATCCTCATCTCCTAGATGCCCACAAGAAGGATGGCTGTTTCTATGCTTTTGAAAGAGCTACATTACTGAACAATAATTACCTGTTCTCTCCTCCCACTTTTTTAAGGTGTGACCTAAGTATGCTTTTCTGTAATATTGTGGAACCCCATTATCTTTCACATGGTTTTAAAAGGCTGTGTCAATACCAACAAATAGACAATGTCAATACCAGGCAATGTAGTGTAATAGGACTGAATTTGCAGAGGAAGCGACTGCATCTGGTGAATGGACACTCACAATATGCATGTTACAAGTCTTGACAGGATTTGGACTGTGTTCTTGGTCTCTAATCTGAATGTCCAAGAGAACATGAGGTGGACTTTTGGAGTGTACATTTCAGTTTACTTCTGTTTGAAAGGAATCCACTTCATCTGCTCTAAGATCATTACACTGTCTCAGCCAAAGTGCCATTAATGGGTAATTTGGGCATTCAGTTCAAAAGCTGATTCTTCATCTGAACTACAGTACTAATGTAGATGAAACCATACTCTAAATATTCTCTTTATCCCAGATCATTTATTATTTCAAGTTGTCTGCTTTTCTTGATGTAAAAAAATCTTTTCAAGTTAAAGATGAGAATTTCCATAAATAAAAGATTTGTACATTCAGTAAGTTCTAAAAACCTAATAAGTGACATTCCTTGCAGGTAGTTACATTTACATGCAGCAAAAAGTAGCAGTACAATATAAGGAAGCAGGTAAGTATTTTACATTTTAGATGTATGTTTAGTTACTAGGAAACAAAAAGGAAAACAACTTTTTAACTGACATTTGTGCTGTATCTAAATAGGCCAAATACACGTCCCAGCATTTTGATCACTGATTGTACTTTTGTGATTACATCCTTTTTTTACTGAGTACATTCCAGAATTTAACTCTCACACATGCACAGCTGCTGAGCTGCTTTGGTATCACTGATGTGCTGTATATCTCTCTCAAAGATAAGTAATGCATGAAGTTCATATTGTTCCTGCTCTGCATTTTCATTTTCTGCCCTGTTAGTCACTGATCCCAAAACAGCTTCAGAAATCACTAGATTTACAAACAAAGTGAGGCAATTGAAAAACCACTTTCTTCAGTGGAAAAGTTTGATTGTCGTAATGACACTTAACGACATCTATTTCTTTGTGTTTTGTTAACAGAACCAGAACAAATGGTGCCAATCAAACACTCTTTCTTAGAAAATACCCTCAACTACACAGTGTAGAACAGAACAGAATATGTTCTACTTTTACAATCAAGTATCTATTATGAGTGAATCTGGAAGCAATAAGCATAGTTTAGGGATTAATCGCTCTTTATTAACCAATGTTATTTTTAACATTCAAGAAAGGCACAGTAAGTGGATTTTATTTGGCAGATTTTCCTCACTGAACAAAAGAATGGACTCAGAGTAAACAATAGCTTTATAGTAAAATGTCCCTACAGAACAGTTTATACTAGTATTGTATTTGCAGTTTCCTTTCATTGCAAGTGCAATATGATCTAGCATTAAAATGGATTTGATGAAACTACAACTCTAAACAAGATCCAAATCTCTTATCAAGAGCTGTGCAAAATCTCTAGTATTTTTAATCAAGAGGCTTTTAACTGTCTGTGCATCTTTCAGTCCTTTTTGTCCTGATAAGAAGTAATATATTTGAAAAAAAAAAGATTCTGCATCATGAGACTACTGTCCTTGAGAAAAATAGATTAGAAGCTGAATCAAGACTACAATAAATCCCAATAAAGCAGAAAACCTATCCTTCTTTGTCATTCTTTCTCCATCAAACTACAAAAACATTCTACACATGTGATATGCGTGCCTGTGAGATCAGGTGCATATGCAGTCACTTTGAAAGTCATGTTTAAAAAATTTAAAAATGTAATTGTTGTTTGAAAACTTCCAAAGTTTTGCAGTAATATTTGGACATCTTGTTAAGGTCACGTTTCAACTTTGCATACAATCTAAATCTGGGTAGAACACTTTTTGCACAGGAAGCAAAGAGGAAATGTTCAACAACTCCTCCTTTCTGTTCTAGGTGCTTCTTGAGAAGCTGGAGGAGGACCTTTAAGAGAATCAACACTACCTGTAGACCAATCATGAGCATACAACTCTTGCTATTTGTTAAGTTATATATTAGAAATGCATTCTGGAGATTCATGATACGTAAATTCTTCAAGGTGCAAGTCAGTTTCCATAAGGAATAAGCAGTTGCTTTGCTTGCAGATTCTCAGTGTTCAAAATCTCTGAATACTGACTCTAGTAGTGTAATGGATAATCTATGTGATACATGAAGTGAAAACCATTGTTTCCCTTAATCCTAATTTGTCTTCTTAGAAATGCTGCCTTGCTTCTTTGCAGGTAAACTTTTTAAATAACGTTTGAAAAAAATCAATTATCTTCAATACTTTTGTGAATTTGTATTTCCTTCCACAAAAGCAGAGACAGTGGGGTATTTCCAAATATGAACAAAACCTCTTAGTCACTGCTCATCAATATCCTAAATTTTGGAGCATATTCATGTTCTACTATCCATCTAGTTAATGCCATTTTTACAGCTATTAAATTGTTAGAATAAGTACCAGTATTGTCAAAATTCCTACCAAAGCACAGAGAGTGGTAAACACACCAAAAAATGTATGGTTAGATATTTGAAGGCTTGTCTGTAGTTAATATTCAGTGAATTTTACTGATATTGTTTTTTAAGATACATTTGAAAATCTCACATAAGGATTACCAGCCTTCACCAATTTAAATTTTGAGTAATCTTTCAGGTTCTACAGTATTAGTAACAGATTTAATTTGAGAACAGATAAAAATATAATAACCATATCTGCTACCACAAAATATTTCTTGGGCTGCTATAGTCAAAGATGACACGGTCTAGTAATAATCATGAAAAGTCTAATTGCCCTCCAGCTACATATCAGCTAGTGGATTGTAAAGAATTCAGCTCTGTGAATACTGAACACCAGGAAAAAAAAATAATGTAGAAATGAATGCATACAAATTCAGGAAAAAAAAAAAAAGCAAGTGTGAATTAAAATTGTAACTTGTGGAGACCATTTTAACCTTATAAAGATTCTTCCTGGAATTTTTTCTTCATTTTGACAGAAGCTCAGTTCATAGATTTGATTGAGTTACTGAAATGGTGACAGTAACACATAAAAAATGAGCTATTTCAAATCTGGACAAAGACAGATCATTAAAAATTTACCAGGTTCTTTCTCTAGAGGTGGCTTGCTGCATAACAAGAAATACTTGACACTACTGAGGTCCAGAAGATGATGAATTTCTGATGAATTATCCAATTCATTATTTCTCTCAATTATTAGAAACAAGTATCCAAGATTTACAGTAATTATGTGTCAAATTAGAGAAAGGTAGGTTGTCTGAGTAGTTTCCTTCATACACATACAGAGTTGTAAACTGAATTTACTTTGTGACTATCAGTGTATACCAGCAAAATGAAGGAAGAAATCCTTTTAAATCCACCTGGCCTACTTTAACCCTTAGATCTGGGTGCTCAGAACTTACTGAACCTAATTGCTTGCTTACTTTCTCCCCATTGCAAAGTAAGAAATAGTCAATCTTTTGACTTTATTTAATAGTCACTTTGGAAGATTTATTGTGTTATCCCATCAGTGATTTACTGTTTCCATGGGGAATGCATGAATTGTGGAAACAACAGTGAAGGGAATACGGACAGTGAATGAAGAATACCACATGAAGCAACTCCTAGAGCAATACAGTTATGTATCACCTCCTGCTCAGGGCAATGCCTGAAGACATATTCTAGCAATCTATATTGTTACATCTTTGTTTAGGTGTTTCGTTGCTGTAATGAATTTGCTAAAATAATGTATGCATCATGACCTGTATTTGAATTGTTGGGCAAAATACTGTTAGTAAGTTGGAGGGCATTGATTTGTGGAGGGCTTATTTTTTGCAAAATAGTAACATTTTCACTCTGCAATATCTCAAGGCAAAGCAAATGATAGCTGGAGCTACATAATAGTTGATTAAATATCCAATTTAAAGCTTCCCCTGCAAGAGGGAAAATAATTCTCAGAGATTTTTAGTATGCTAGGGAAGTGAAACTCTTTGTAATATATTCCAAATGATATTCGTCTGACCCATTCCACCAAAACATAACAACTGTCTTAATGATAGCAAAAATAAACATGATATAGGCCTGATCCAGAAGAAGGGCTCACTGAGGTACCTCATATACTTTTTTAGATTATGCATCAAACCCTATGTAGGAAAGATGATTTTTCACTGAACTTAACATATTGTGATCATAATTAACATAGTAAATATTGTTCACAGAAGACTATGTTCTCCTCTTTTACTATACTTATTGCTATATTGCAGTCAAAAATCTCAGTAAATTACTAAGAGGATATGTAACTTAACATAATACCGACATCCTTTATTTGCAAATTTATGTGATGCATAGTATTACTATATACACATAAAATATTTGGCATTTTGAACAGAACATATGAGAATGGAGGTGACAAGAGAAACTGAATGAAGGATACACTAATCAGAGAACTGCAAAAGAGAAAATGCAAAGCTGTATTCATCCCACTCAAATAGGTATATGAACATATATATATCTATACTTATTCGCAAGCTAGTTAATTTAATAATATTGCATGATTTATGTTCCATGCATTTGACGAAAACCAGACCATTTAACAGCATGTTCTTTAGTGTCTAATCCTTCAGGATACAGTTATGGGGACTCTGCTTGATGCAGAAGCATGAACATCTAATGACAGTTAATATCTGGGTCCCTTTTCTTTCCTGAGCTGATGGAAGATATTTCTATGCAACATACTCTGTTTAAAGAATATAATAATTGCCATGATTACAAACTATTTTTACTGCTACACTGTTTTTTCAGAATTATTGAAGTGGCAGCACAGTAATCAAAGCAATATCCGTTTAGGAGTACTGTTCACTACAGATAACATACTATCGATTGCAGTCTACCCTGAAATGTCATGACAGAGCCCATGGCTCTAGATTATATTTCAAATAAGTATTTCTTATATGTCTAATAAATTAGGCAAAGAGATAAACAGAAAATGGGATAAAATGGGATAGAACCATAGCTCTATGTTTGATAAATCAGTTAACTGAAAATCAGGCTTAGAGAACATAACTGATTTTATTGACAAGGGAAAAAGAAACAGCTTGTTAATTAAATCTTTTGAAGACACAAAATAAAGAGCATCAACACAGAAGAGGATTAGAATGTCATGCCAGAAAAACCTGAAGACCTCAAGGATAGGAATAAAATAGATTTTATTAGATTAAGTAGCACAAAGTACCAAATAACAGAGTTTATTGATATTTCCGAATTCATGCTAAAAACCTCCCCAACAGAAATTACAGGAAGAGGAGCAAGGCTTGTGTACAGAAGACAGTTTGACATTGTATTATCAGTATGATGCAATCATGAACTACTTACAAATGCAGCATTGGCATTTTTCTATCTAGTAAGACATTTCTAAGAAAGAAAGGGGTGTTCACAGTTAAACAGACATCTGCAAAATGATAGCATATATGTATTTCTGATCATCTACATTCAAGATGAATTGCCTCAGACCTGAACTTCTGCAGCTAACTACAAAACTGCAGGATGAGAAGAAAGTGCATCTACTTCACTAGAGAGACAGTAACTTCTTGAACACAGCAATCCAGTGCCAAAGAAGGAATGCAGTCATAATTTTGGAAGCAAGGAGGAGAACAGTACAGAAGAAAAAAGTTTTTTAAAACAAAGGACAAAAAACAATGTCTATAAACTGTCTTGAATTCATTTGAAATTAGAAAGAATCTTCCAACAAGGAAGAAGGCTCTGGTAGAATCTTTAAAGTAGCAATGGGACAAATATTTACAAACTGTTCCGTCAAAAGAATAATTGAAATTTGTAAGAGATATCAAATACATCCTCTGACTTGATTGACTTTGATAAAAAAGACTAAAGTAAATGCTTAAAATTATGCATGTTGAAAGTATTTATAGATCAGATTTTTTAATCAACTGGAGATTTGCTCAAGAATAGTAATAGAAGTAAAAAAAGTTGTTGAGAATGCTGTTTCAAACTTTCATAGTTATAAGACTCCTTTTGCCACATCAACTGATATAAGCTGAGACTACTCTTTCAACTCCAGGAATAATGTGATGTTACTTGACTCAGTTACTGAAAGTACTATTGCACATATTTTTCCTTTTTAGGAACTCAGCAATCTGGATTTACCAAATAATGAAGTAGCAGAGCTACAGTTTTTCTTGTAAATGTGTGCATACCACCACTATTCCTCAACAAAATCCCTAAGAATTATTCTACCCAAATTAAAAAAAAAAAAAAAAATCTTTGTGGCTACCTATTTAAAGACAGTAAGAAAGGATCTTACAAAAAGTATTATGATTTGGCAGATCTACATACTTCAGGTAGCAAACTGATCTCCAATGATCATAGATTTAGCCTGTTTATAAAAAGTATATTTCAGTATGTATATTTCAGTCAAATTTTCTAAATGCAAAAGGAAATTTAGGGTTATGTAGCTTCCACTGAATGTTTATTATTATATTACAAGCTCTTCCAGAATTTTTTATGAAAAATCTGCAAAAAAAAATTTCAACATTTTATTTCTGGACTTTCAAACTGCCATTTCCTAGGATTTTAAGAAGAATTTGTAAATGACAACATCTTACAGGTAGAAGGTAATTTCCCATAAGAACCAGCTAATTTATAGCTTTCTACACACCTATCGTTTTTGCAATTTGGTGGTTGCTTCATTAATTTCTTTACATCTGCTCCATCTATCTTGAGAAAAATAATAAATAAAAGATGCAATTCGCTCACATTACATTCACTCCTGAATGTATTGGGGGAAAAAAAAAAAAACTGTCTACTACTTTCTTCCATAAATTGTAGCTAATTCTCTAAATGTGAGTGAAACAAAATTGAAAGTAGCAAGGCAGATAGATTGTTATTACCAGTGGGTCACTGGCATGGAGAGGAAAAGCTGAATTCTTCCCTCCTGTAATGCTACTGAAATTGATTTACACCAGGGATGCATTTGGCATGAAGACTTCGAAAGCACATATTCGAAAAGGAGGTTCTATCTGCACTGTGGGGTTTCCATTCTCATTTTATATATTCCAACCTCTCAAGCACTTCAAGTAGCACAGAAAATCCATTTCAAAAAATGAAGATGTACAAATGTACTTTCAGTTTCTCTTCACTGAGTTAAAAAAAAAAAAATAATAATTTACCTTACACAAGAAATGATAAAGTTTGGGTTTAGTGAAATCTGTTTTCCGTATTAAGCAAGGTGAATCAGAGAATAATAATTATTTTAAATAACAAAAGGTTTACATTTTTGGCATTCTAAAAGTATTCGTAATAGTGCTGTGAAATTTGTTTTGAAAGATACTGAGTCCTTGCTGGATTCAAAGACTAAAACCATACATAGGTCATTAAAACAGAGTTGCATTAAATACATTCTCTTTAAAGTAAGAACATACATCCTGCATTTTTCAAAAATAAATCAGCCGTAAGATGGTTAGGCTTTTGGAAGAGACTGAGTTTACATTAAAGTGTTTCATAACTTTCTGCTCTCCCTGTGATGGAATTCTTCAGTCAAATTTGTTTGAGTCCTCTGTCAACTCCAGATTTTTACTGTGGCCTTTAGGACATTTTTTTATATAAGAAACACTTCTGTCTACGTTGTTTTTTCAGAAGAGCAGCATAGTATGTCAGTTCGCCATTGCAGGTTTTTTGTTGTTGTTTTAAGGGGCTTGTTTATTTTTCCTAAATAAAATTCTGCTGGTTTTTAATCTGCTTGAATAAGTTTTTTACAAGTTTTACATGTGAGCAAGTCTCACTCAGTAGGTTATGTAGGAGAAAACATTACTTTTTTCTGGATGGAAAATGAACTCTAGTGCAGTTGTATAAACCTGAAGAAGCTTTTAAAAGAGTTGTTTAGCTGTATGATTATTTTCATATGCTTTTAATGGATACTATATCAAAACTTTTTATATTAATAATTGCAACTCAGAATTAGGTCAGCCCTGATCCCTCATAAAAAAGTTGTAAAAGCCTAGTAGAAACTTTAAATTAGAAGGAAGAAAAAAACAATCTAATTTTTGGTATTCAAAGGATTAGAATCCTCAGGAAATACACAAGTCAAATACATTTCAAAGTATTTCAAAATATTATTGATTCTATCTCAAGAAGATAGGACTTTATATTTTAACTGCAAATCTGCACTACAGTTTAAGTATCAGATAAAGGTAAGTCTAAAGCAACAGTTTGGAGAACATCTATTATTTTACTAGCTTTACTTGATATAGCAAATGGCAAAAATCCTCCTGAAAAGTAATCCAAGTTGTTTCCTGGATCAGAGTAGAATTTTAAATTAATTGATGTTGTTCCATTATTAATAATAATAAACTGACTGAAAGGAGCAAGTAAATCTCCTCAGTTTGATGGTGACACTTTTATAAAACACTCGCAAATATATTTTCCTGTCTCTGCCATAGAAAATTATTTTTCAGAAGTTCCTGCCAGACTCTGGCAGGTATTATTCAGAGCCAAACCATAATGATGTGAGAGTAGCACATTTAAGGCTGCTTGCTTATCTATGTAGCAGCTTCTCTGCTCCAGTATCCTTCTCTGATCCCAGCGCTAGCTCTCACACCAAAAGATATGCAGCCTTGAAGGAAGGCAGATGTTGTTTGCAGAGCACCTTAATAACTGTGAAGTATAGATAATACCTGCTAGCGAAATTTGCCGGTAAAATATTTCTCTCTCCTGTGGTATGTCTCAACTACCGCCACTTCCTTTTCAGCAGCTACAGCTGGCATCTGGCATTACAAGAAGCACGAGCTCAGTGACCATATGAATTCCCTCTGCTAGTAGGTCTACGTTAAGAGAATCTGGCACAAACCTTAGTATATTAATAAATCAAAGCCCTTATTTTGAACTACTGCTGTATAGCTTCAATTGTTACTATTGAAATAGAGTAAAATGACGCCTTTATGTTCTCCCCCAGATTGCATGTTCATAAATTATCCCAAGTCCAACTTTGCCAGGGTTGCTAGGTTTTCCAGCAGAAATCATGTTTTTTCAACAAAATGTCCAGCAATAGTACTTCCTAAGTCTGCTTATACTATTTTTCTCTAAATAAAGAAGAGAACAATTAGCCTTTGCAAGCAACATTTCTAAACTTTCTTAGTAACATTAAAGAAAAATTAAGTTTATAATATGTTCTTGCTTAGTCTCAAATGTTGGCTATCTAGGTTTGAAGAATGTGTTTTTATCTAAGCTAAGCACAAATGAGTTAAATACCTGTCTTTAAACAATTCTGCTGAATTAAAACCAGAAATATTACTGCTACAATGGGTTCGATTTTCTTTGACTTCTTAAGAATCTGCTTGAAATGGTTTTCAAATAATGTTACTGTCTTAATATGAATTACAGTTTAATCAAGAGGGGAAAACAGTGATGGGAAAGATAAGACTCAGTTCACACTTTAAGTGGGTTACATTGTTAGTTCCAGCTTCAGGGGCCAAAACAAGTTGGCAATGTTTTGTTTTCCATCGCCCCACCAGAACTATTCTTGAGGGAGAGATCGTATCTGTAACGACCAGTACAAAGAAGGATAATTACATATGTGCACCTGCCAATGGCACTTATTTTCCCAGCTGATTGTGGACTGCAGAGATTAGCTACTGAGGTTAGGTGACTAAACTGGTCAGAAGAGAAGGAAAACACGCTTGTTGATTGAAGGCTTAGCTTGGAATTGACTCTCTGTTAACATCTGAATTTTAAGAGAAATGATGGGAATTAGGAGGGCATCATTTCAGATTTTCATAAGGTAACTTTTTAACTACAGAACAGACATGTAAGTAGTTCAAAGAATGTACTGCCAAAAGCCTGTTTTTTTGCAGAATGATGACTTAAAGAAAAATGTTTCAAACAGCTGGATGGATCTGATAATGAATTGATAAATTCATTTCAAAATCATATGATAGAGAATATCAATAGAATAACCTCTGCCAGAACACGAAAGGCTTCCAAAAATGTGATCGTCTTGTCAGGAAAACATCTCGATGGACTTTGTCAGAAATCCTTAATGTTCATAGCTTTATAGACAGTTATCACCCTTTGGAAAGGCTATGTACCCCATTGTGATTTTCATTAAAGTTCTCTTTTCCTCTCCATTAAGGCCCTGAAATCCAATACCAAAGGCCTGTAACAAAAGTAATAGGGCCTGTCAAAGTAAGAGGGGTAGCTTCAGAAAAAAAAAAAACTCTTTCAGAAACAATGTGAAAAGGGGAACAAATACCGAGCTAAATATTGTTCAAAATGTTCTTCACGAACTAATACAAACTTGAAAAAACACTATAAGATCCATAAAGACAGATAAATGGGGCAAGCCTTTACAGAGCTAAGCTTATTACCATTATAACCACCATATTGATCAGAAATTATAATTTTATAAAGTACACAATCCAATGGTCCTACCATAAAAATCATATTAAAGTGCTGAGGAGGGCGAAATTTCTGAATAAATTCCCCTTTCTAAAGTATATTTACTGGGTGACTAGTTCCAAAGTCTCTAGTTTAGGTATTGGGTATTTCTCTCAGTAGAATCAGTACAGAAGCCACCCCACAGTCACTAGAGTGTTCTCAGTTGTCCTGTCTCCAAACAGGCTGTGAGCCAAACTCCCAAACAGCCAGACTCCCTGGGAGGAGGAACCTAAGGGCCATTAAAATAATCGAGAACTTCACTTTGTATCTAATACAGATGTGAAAGCAATATTATCAAGCTTTATTAGCCATTTCCTGTGACTACAGAAGTTGTTTCTGAAATATCTGTCAGTGTTCTTTAAAATGCCTTGGCTAATTAAATATCTAAGCAACAATTCTCTTACTTATTGTCATGAAGCAGCAAGAGCAGGACTGGTCTCCAAGGTGAAGGAGCCAGGAGCTGTGGGGAGCACACAGACCATAGGGCAGGGGCCAGGCCATGTCCTGCAGAACTGTAGAGAGACAAGCAGGGCATACACACAGATGATAGCCAGGACCAACCAAGAATCCAGAAAAAAGGGCAATATAATGGCCATGAGAAGGTCAAAGGTCAATCTGGTGGTCATTGGGTATGTCCATAGTGATGAAGAAGGGCTGAGGTAAAGCCAGGCTGCAGATCAGGGGGCTTCATGACTGAATATAGTCATATCTATAGCTGAGATGGATATCAGCTGTCCAACAGTCAAGAACCAAATACTCCTGAACTGAGCCTAAATAGCCTTCCTTGCCTAAATAGCCATCCTTGTCCATGAATGAGCGTGGAGGCCCCAGTGGAGGCTGCCTAGGGTCATTAAAGCTTACTAGTGGACTTAAGTACCTGACAATTACTTTCTTCCTTTACCACTTCATTTCTTAATTTTACAATCCTTAACCAATTATTTTAATTTTCTTGGATATAACTTTGTGTTATGTAGGTACTTGTATAGATCCAACATATGACTTGATTTCATTTCAAGGAAAACACTGTAAAGAATCTGAATGTTTCAGCTTATGAGGTCTCAAAAAAAGTAGTTCATAGTATAAGATTCACGTAGCATATGGCTTTCTGAAGTGGGAGATAAATCCACATAACTTTTATATCACTCAGTGTTTTAACCAGAGACCATAACATGGAAATTGAAATCAGGCTTTATGTAATTGGTGGAATTTCTGCTCTTGCCATGCTCTTCTGTGAATTTCATAGGTCATCCAAAAGGGCTATCAGTGTCTTAACACTGCTTAGGTTTCGAAGCACTTTAAGAGTTTTTCAAGTCTTAATTTTTCATGCTTATTTTCTCTTAGTGCAATGCGAAATCACATAAAACCAATCAGGGCCTTTAAGTAACATCAGACTCAATTTCCTTAATTATACTTGTGCAATCATTACTAAATTTAGCCCACAAATGTAAGTGAAAGTGAACTGTAATACCTAATCAGTCTTACAATATCTGTCATTACATAGATGGATGTGCAGTCACAAGAAGTGGCTAAAAATATGCTAAGGATGAAGGGATTTTATTTCAATTCTGCTTGAACTTTATTGCAACAAAACAAACAGAATTCTTGACTCGGGAATATAGCTCTGTCATCTTCACATATTTTGTGATCTATTTTCAGATGACGGAACTTGAAACTAAAAGATCTTTTTTGCATTTTGTTTATGAATGTGTGCCTATACACAGACATACTTACACACTCACACAAATACACACGTATAGACTGAATTAATCATTTTTAAAACCAAATTTCTCTTTACGAGTTTTGTTTTGTTTTGTTTTGTTTTTTCTTGACTATCTCACCTGTCTACTACCAAAGTTCTCTACTATAGGGAAGATCCTTCATGCCTACTTTACTCCTGTGGATATTTTTATGCAGTCAATGAAACTACTTTTATGAGCATTGTGCAGATGATACTTTTATGCTTCTGTAACACTCTGATATGCAAAGAGTAAGCTGCACTATATTTCTGATGTCCAACCATAAATCCCCACAGGTTGCTTAAGCAATGCTGTCTAAAGAAATTATAATGTGGTGGATAAAACTCACAGTAAAGTGTGGTGTTATATCTCTTTTACTGTAACTAAAGAATTGAATATATTTTTTTTCCCTCTTAAATGCCTTTATTAGAGTGTTTACTCCCACATATTGTCTGGGATTTATATACTTTTCCCTCAATGTCCCATATTTTTCAAACATTTTGGTGCATAGTAGTTTAATATGACTTAAGAGAAACGTAATCCAATTCAAAATACATGGAGTAAGTCACAATTCTTTTGCAGTATGAGATAACAATACATTGATATTCAGAAGTCCTGAACATGTAATTCTTATGAGACCTGTTCAGGCACATAGCCTTTGAATAGCAGTCTTTAGATGTAGTAGGCAAAAAACCCAAAATTACTGGAAGCTTTGTAAGCCTACAGGAATTTAGTGAGCATCTCATTATCCCATAGACAATAAGTATACTAGCATCATAACAACAGTCATCCTTCTGATTTCTGAAAAATAAGAACAACTGAAAAACAAATGTATTAATAAATGAGTTAAACATTAAGTACTATGAAATGAAAATAATTTTCTGGCTTTGACTATATAATTACTTGAGTCTTGATTATATTTTTGTGTAGCAATACTCTATCAATCAGAATGAGACTATTTAGAAAATAATTAGAGTTTGTTAATGTTAGAAATTAGACATTATTCACAATTCAATATACCTAAGGTTCATCAGTGTATACAAAAACTCTCAAAAACAGGGGATTACAAGATTAATCATTTTATGAGTTTATGGAAAAAATTTGAGGGAGAGATAGTATAAAATGAAGGCTTCATTTAACTGAAGGAGAAAAAGAAGTTTGGGTGGGTATGTGACTTTGTACAATAAGTCTATCCCAGTAGGGCAGTGATTTCCTTAAAAACTTTAGTTTAACATTTATCTTATCAGTGTAATTGTTTATTTGGTGAAATACAATATATATCAATTACATGTGAGAACACCATAATATGAAGAAAAATTTTTGTGTACGAAGAAAGGAAAATGTCCACTGTGCTTAATGCGTTGTTTGACAGTTATTCTCCTACTGCAGGAAGATCTTTCTTGTAGCTTTCACCATACTAACTGTATTTGAAGACTGGTATTTTCTCTCTAGCAAAAAAAAATGACACGGGTACAGTGAGTGAAAGTTTCTTGTAAGGACATAGTCGGGCTTTTATTCTGCCCATAAACTGTAACTTCTGAGCAAGCAGATCCTTCCTCTGGCAGGTTTATTTAAGTTTTTACATAGCTTCTAAAATGTACCAGTCAAAGATATCTTTTGTTGTCCTTTGGAATGGAAAAATGGATATGTAAACACCTATTAACTTTTACAAACTAAAGAAAGAGTTATTGTTGCTTATTTTCCTGTTATTTCACAAACGAATCAGAAAAATGATCTTAGGGCAATCATTCAGAGCATGCAAAACCAAATCTCTGCCATGAAAAGGCATCTTGAGGAATATATTGAAATTAAGCAGGTTTAGGAAAACATTGATTCAGAGAAATGACTGTACTGATTAGTGATATTAGAACTACTGGCAAAAAGACCATAGCTAAGAGTAAGTGCTAACATCAGTCTTGAAAGTCTATGTTAATGTTGGTGTATAGTCACTTTTGCCTAACCTAGTTCATTGATGAGATGCATGGCATCTTCAAGATTCCTCTAATGTCTTTATGGATTTTTGAACAAGATGTTTCTTATCATTATTTATGATATACTGAAAGAGCAACACAGAAACTCAGAGGAGGGAGACATCCATGTGTAATTTGGAAAAAAAAAAAAAGGGCTAGAGGGTGGAAAAGTGATCAAGATGAAAATAAATAAAAGCTTTACTTACACTGGAAATTCAACAGCTCCAGTTTTAATAAGGAACATAAACAGTGTATAACAAACTGACAGCAAATCCAATGATGTTAGAACATGAACAGAAGATGTTTTCTTTCCCTTGTATGCATGTTCAAAAGGGAAAAATA
Source organism: Caloenas nicobarica (assembly GCF_036013445.1). Taxonomy (NCBI): domain Eukaryota; kingdom Metazoa; phylum Chordata; class Aves; order Columbiformes; family Columbidae; genus Caloenas; species Caloenas nicobarica. The sequence continues at coordinate 130,028,724 of NC_088245.1, forward strand.
AATAAAAGATCCTTAGATTATACAATTTACTAGAGACAAATGATATAATATGGTAAGACTTCGAACAAAAAGGGTCAAGAAGAAAATGAACTGTCTATTCGGACATATTTGCAGAGGAAAACACAACAAATGAAGTGAGCCCAATGGCAAATTAGTCAAGACCAAGAGCAAGGAGATAAAGATAACTGTGTTGTGAATCTCCATTGAATAAGTGAAGACCACTCACAGCATTATTTAGCCAGAAAAACTTACCACTGTTTTCTACACTTATTTTATCCTTCTATCATATTTCCAGGAGCTATAATTACTATAAATATTTATAATATTTCTTCTTGAATAGCTGAAAGAAAAATGGAATCCCATATGTGGAGGGTATATATTAATATATAGGTGTTCAATAAAGACTACAGTTTAGCTGCAGAAATTCTCACTTGAAATATATAAGAGAATAAGGGTGTCTTCACTATTGGAGTAGAAATAAACTCACATAATCTTGTGAATATTGATTGCATCCACAGAATAACTTGTCTTGATCAAATGAGCAAAGTCCAGGAGAGATAAAACTGCTGGAATAAACATCTGATTTGTGAAAGAACCTTCCAGCAGCTTCCCCTAAGTTTCTGTAAAGCTTCATGCCTTGGTTAGTAAAAATATTTCTAGTTTTTGGCTGCTAATTTCCACCCTATGTTATTTTTTAAATTGATTTGACATATCAGAGAATTTTACAGAAACTTTCATGCATTTGACTATGACTTACTTGGTCGAGTCTGTATTTCAGCATCATTATCCTGTCAGTTTTGTTCATTTCTTTTTCTGCATAGTTTTAGAGCATTACATGGAAAAGTCTTTACAGTTGCAATAGGTTGATTAATATGAACTGGATCTGCTGACCCTATTCATGTTTTAAGGACAGAGATTAACTGATGTCAAACACTTTCTGTGACTTGCAGCTTTGTGGGAGCAAAGGGCATACAGAATCTCTTAGAAGTTAATCCCTAATAATGTAAATGTGTTTTGCAAAATAATGTGTGTAGTCTGTTTTATAAACTGTTTTATACTGTCCCTCAAAGCTTTCATTTAGAAGTTATTCACTGTCAAACAGATTTAGTCCTCTTGAACTCAGAAAGAAGAGAAGATTCCAAACACTTATGAAAAAAAGTCCTATTATCAATTTTGGGTTGTTTATATATCAAATTGATCAGCTGACAGTTTTCTTTCATCCTTGATTTCTTAGATTACTGTTACATTGTTCTGAGGATTTTGTTGTTGTTATAACAAGAAACATGCTTTGCCTGGACTTCATTAAAATTACTTTGTGTGTTGCTCACCACCTTTTTAACAGGAATGGAAATCAGATATGATTCTTGTTAATACTGACATAAAAGTTATTTTATTAATAACTGTAATTTTTAACAAGGAGGAACAAATAAAATCAATTCTGATTCAAAATCCTCTTTGCCCCTAAGGCATTATTGAGTATGAGAAGGAATCAGAAGCCTTGGTCATGTACCCTGACATACAGAACAACAGCATGGAGACTAGCTTGCAGACATATGAAGACATGAAAAAATTATTTTAAGAAAAATGTATTTTTTATATTTCTAGAAAATATATAGCATTCTTCTATAAGACTAGAAAATTAATCTGTTATATTTAGCTGAATGTACCTGACATGGCCAATTTCCTCTGAGAGGGAAATGGGCATTGATGAATTCAGCTCTTTTACTCCAGAACATATGTTGCTCCTGGGCAATCTCTGTTACGAAAAGAGAAGTGCAGAAGGTGCATATGTCCTCAGAGGATACTTAAAATTTCCATGGAAATGTTGAACTGGAACTGGTTTGATGTCTGACTGTGGAAGAAAAGAGATATACCACATATGAACTGACTGCTCCTATGTGAAGGCTTTCATGTTTACTTTTCCTTCATCCTCATTTTCTTTTTAGGATCTTACACAGTGCCTGCAATGCAAAGTGTATAATCTTAAATAGAAAAATAACTATGTTTCTATTAACAACAACAAAAAAACCCAACCCAAACACTCCCAAATCTTTCTATACCTGTTAGCATTATTATTACCATTCAATTGAAAATCACAGAATCACAGAATGGGAAGACTTCCATTTTGGAATAAGAATTTTAGTAAAATAATTTCTGAGAAGATAAGTTAAATAAGAAGCTTTAAACTTGGTGAAAATAACATGGTCAGGATCAAACTTACTTCATCTATTCATCTATTCCTTGTGAACATATGCTGCTTTAACACAAGTATACACTGTCCAGTATAGACAGCGGGCAATAGAAACTACACATACAACTGGGTGAAGTATATGACTTTTCTGATCCAAATGTAGACCTCATAAATGGCAGCAGCCACTAGTTGAGAGAAGGACCATGAATATTTGAATAAGGAGAAGAACTATGGGAGTGACAGTACATAGAAAGACGTGCCCAGGAGGAAGATATTTGAGGAAGATAATTGTGAGAAAAGGAAAGTATCTGTAAAGCTTGACAGAGACATGCACTTCTGCAGATCTTTTGACAGTAGGCTGAAACGGCTCAGTCAGTTTCTGTCTTCGATTTGTTTCTTGCCAAATGCTAACCTGTGAATAGAAATTAAAGAAAAATCTTCTTTGCTCTTTCTCAAACTGTATGGTGGATATCAAACACCATATTTCCTGTGATACTGATATATGAGTTAGAATGACAGGAGTTATGGTCATAATTTAAAAGGGCTGTGGTCTGTCATGACTAATTTTATTTTTCTACCTCTCTTATTTCCTTCAAATGTTCTTATCTATCAAATATTTACTGAAATTCTCCAGTGAGTTTATAGCTAAATGGTTAGCTGACAGAATTTGACTTTCCTCTTTCTTGTGACCTTATTCCAAGTTAAACAGTCACATTTTTTTATATATATATTTCTCCATAAACTATGCCTCTCCAGCCTTTTATTGCTGCTCTCAGAATTTTATTTAGTCTCTCCATTTTTTGCTTCCCAGCAATGATCATAGACGCATGGCTGCTGAGTTTTACCATGGTGATTTAAAAAGACCGCTTGCCCATTTCAGTGTGTAGTTTATCTAAAAATGCAAATCACAGAACAGCTGGTCTCATCTCCAGCCTCTCTCTTTTACCCCCATTTGCTATATTGCTTTGCAGATGCTATGTGTTTTTAACTACAAGTAATTTTTACTCCATTAAGGGCTGTATTTACATGGAATACCGGCAAGACAATTCAAAAATTAAACAAATAAAGTAAAACTACTGCTTTTTAATTACATATGTAATTAAATGAGAAATTAATTTGCAGTTTTGAAATTTGCTTTGCAAGCCTAAAAATAAATAAATAAATAAATAAATAAAGCTCTCTGAGCGTGACAAATTCTTTTGGTTTTCCTGGTATACACGAAGTATAAGGAGTAGTATATTTTTGGAAACAGAAGTTCGTACCTGGAGACAGAAATGGGTAAATAGTGTCTCCACCAGCAGCTAGAGTAGGGCTGCAGACCCTGGGGGCTTGAATGTTCTGGTATCACCTACTGGGGAGAACAAGAATCCAGTGGTCAGCTACTAGATGGACTACATGTCTAAGTCCAGCTACAGGAGGGATCCGTGTTGTACTTATGGATATATTTCCCACCAAAAGAACTTCATCCTGATCAGACAGAGAGAAGAACAAGATAAGGCCACTGGAACAGTTTCTACTTGTGCTGAATGTTGTGTTTTCTGTCTGTGATGGTCTGTGTGGCCAGCCACACGTGCTTTATGTGTGTGCCAGTCTGAAACTGGGTCCTCCCAAACAATTGATATTCAAATATCACCCATGAAGTTACATTGCTCAACAGCCTAGAAGGCTAAGAAGGATGCTCGCTCCAGTTCCTTCCTATTGCAGATAAGCCACCATGAAGGAAATTATCTTTTTGCATGAGGTCCGAAAGAAATCAAAAGTGGGTAGACAAATACATAGCCTACTTGTTAAACTCATGTGAGAGAATTGCACTTTGACTCTCATGACCATGCTATGTGTTTTACAGGATCTGGACATTAGGTAGCACCTGTAGCTTCAAGAATATAACAACTAATCTGTTACCACTTAAATAATTCAGATAATTTGAATTATACAAAAAAGCCTGATTAAAAATACACCTTAAACTGTTACACAAAAAAACAACCACCGTCTTAGTACATAGCCCTAATGTTAGGATCTCTCTTCCAGTGTCCCTCTGGATCTTATAGTCAACATCGAAATCCTCCTCAAGAGTAACAGAGGCAGGAGAGAGTGGAGACAAGTCACTAGCACCCTGAGGTTTTCACCAGAAGGAGCTGATGGTGGTGGTGGGCTCACTTTCTCCTCAGTCCTGCAGAATTTCTTTTTATACATTTTCCCACCTCAACCTGCTCACTTCTCCCTGCTCCAAAGGAGTGGGTGAAAGCTGCCCTGCAGACCCTCAATATTTCCAGGTGCCATTTGTCCAGCAGGCACAACCTGGGTCTGTCAGTCCCTTCTGCAGTGGTGCTCACAGAGCTGGAGGTCAGACAGGCTGGGCAATGGGCACTTGGTCACGGGGCGCCTGGTAAACCCAGCTCAGCCCCACTCAGGCCTAGGGCAGCCCAGCCCAAGCCTGGGACCCGACACAGCTTGATGCCTGCCCCAAGCAGTGGAAAAAACATATTTACTGGGCTGTGAACTGCATTGTTTATAGGCTATCAACTGTTTTGAAGCATAACTTGGTTGGCACACCACCTTTCAACCGGCATATACCATTCTGCACGTGATATGTATTTGCATTGCTTACCTGTGTGTGGATTTATTCCCTGAAAAGATTTTTAATCCTCTCATGATAATAAACCTATTAATAGGAAACTATTTAGCCTTCTTTAAGGGAATAAAATGACATATAAAAAAATGCAACAGCTTTCCAGTTCCTAGAAATGAGTTTGTTTTGGGTATTTCATCTTGAACTTCTAATAAATTAGCTGCCCGTTGTTCTACAATGACAAATAGGGTAAGTCAGGTTTATGTTAACATAAACCTGAAACAGTACCGGAAAGACAAATGGAGTCATACTGATTTAGTGTCAGGATGAGGGCCAAAATATACAAACAAGATCAGTTACAAGATTTTAGCTCTGCTGCTAACAGTGAATACAAAATTTAAAGGGTCAGTAATTGTGGTTTTGTATGTTCACAGTATATGATACAAATTTAGCATGTCAAGTTGTAACTTCATCTTTTATTAATTGTACTGTCAGAACTGTCTAACATAAGCATAGCTAATGCTTTGAATTCGCAATTTTATGGAAAATCTGAAGTCTGATGTATGTAAATACAAAAAGAGAAAGCAATAATAAAGCAAGTAAAATGCATAGAAATAATATTTGTTTAATATAACTGCATTGAAAATATGTTACCATGATTTTTAAATTAAGAAAAAAAGATCTTTTTCTGCAGCAATATACCAAATGTCTCATCTAAAGGCATGTGATCTGGCAGAAGACAAATGGACATGAGGATTTTAGTTTTTACTGATCCAAGACAAAGATTTCTGGCTGCAGGCATAGCAGTCCATTGGTAATTTCATACCGTGCTGTGTTTACACATCAATTTCTAGCTTTGCCTCCTTTGACTGTTTTATGAGAACTCTTCTATGTTCTGTTTTGCAAATATACATCAAACCAATACACTGAAAAGACACAGACTATGCAAACGGACTCTGATATTACCTTTTATTACTGCAAAGAATAGACACAAGTTGTGCAAACCCATAGAGATTCTTGAAGCTTCTACCATCAGCCAGATGGTTGCATTGCTATTACTCACTCATCTCTCCTAAACAACATGTGATCTCAGAGGCTCAAAGATTCAATCATTATTCAGCAATTTGTGAGTGTCTTGTGGATGCTTCAGGTTTCTTTGTAGTCCCCCAAAATAGCCAACTTTAAACATAAACCAGGCACATGGAAAATCTAAGTAGTAATTTAAATGGTGAAATAATAATAGGAAAGATATCTGAGCCATCTTAAATGTATAGAGTACCAGAAGTATTTCTCCCACTGAGCTACATTATGTTCTTGTCATGTTAGATGATGAACATACTTCTCTGTCAGAGGTGTTGTTTTGTTGATCTCCATTCAAAACTAAATTAATGTATCTTGAAGAGAGATGCAATATTATTTGCTCTTAGAATGAGTTCTAAGGACAAAGCCCAATTAAAATCATCAATGACAGCATCATACTGTGTACACTTAATGGAGAGCTGTATTCTGGGTGCTAAATCAGTCTGGACTACATCTATTTTATTGTGAGTTTCTCTGTCTCTGAACCTGTCTCTCAAGTAACTGTCAACATCTGCCTCTGCACTCAGGCCCTCTCATTATCTCCAAATAAATGCTGGCAGGCAGAGTCACACACGGTGATAACAGGAGTGCAGCAGCTTTTACAGGGCTCGGCCGCGGCGACGTTGTCAGAATCCAAATTAAATCAACAGTGCCACCACGTGGTTGCACAGCACCAGTCGTTAAAGCTCACTCGTAAAAATGATTGAATGACCAAAAAAACGTTTGTATTTTGAAAGTGACATCTTACTAACAGAGCAATCGAAGTTACTGTATGTGAGTTGTTAATTTTAACGGAAAATTAATGTAAATGTCTCCACAGCAATATGTTGTCTGTTATAAATCTTCTGTAATTACTCACCTATCTTGAAGACAGTAATCCTGAACTTCTGATAAGCAACATATCTTTTTCAGGGTTTCAGTACATTAGAGGGAAGGATTCGTAAAGCACTCTGAATTTTTAGGAATAATTTTATTCTTCACCAACCTGTTAACTCTATGCTACATTTTTTCTTTAAAGCACACAGGAGATAATTAAGGATAATGCTGTCCTTAAAACAAGAGCCTCTAAGCCAGCAATTTTATTAAGAAGAGTCTTTTTTTCTAGTCATAGAATATTTGCTGATACTTCTTTAAATGGCTTTTTTTTAGCATACTAAACAACCAACCACAAGTAAATATTGACTATATATCCATGAAAACAGAATTACTCTTCAAACAATAGAGTAAACTATTATATTTCACACAGACTGCAGTCCGCATAGGCAGACTGGAAATGTTCTGTCCAATGTTTTCATATCTAAGGTATAAGGCAGTGGCAACAACATTTCTCAAGAGGAAGTAGGAGTGAAGCATTCAGCTAAGAGAGGTGACAATAAGATGGTTAGAATAGAGACCACTGGCAGTTTTAAACACGGAAAAGAGCCCTTTCTGTCCATCCTGTGCTACTCCATAGAGAATCTGAGGAAGGAAGGTCATGGTTTAATCCCAGCTGGCAACTGGGATCATGCAGCCACTCGCTCACTCCTTCCTCCATGTAGAGAATTAAAAGAGAAAAAAACTCATGGGTTGAGATAAGAACAGTTAAACAAGACAGCAAAGTAAGAGAAGAAAATAATAATAATAATAATAATAACAACAATAATAATAATAGAATATATAAAATGAGTGATGCACAATGCAATTGCTCACCGCCCATGACATCAATATCCCATCCATTCCAGAGCAGAGGTATTTGCGGCCTGGTGAACTCCAGTTTATATACTGAGCATGACATCATACAGTAAGGAACATCCCTTTGGCCAGCTGGGGTCAGTTGTCCCCACTTTGCTCCCTCCCAGTTTCTTGTGAACCTGGCAGAGGAATGGGAACCTGAAAAGTCCTTGACTACCTGGCAACAACCAAAACATCAGTGTATTATCAACCTTCTTCTCATACTAAGTCCAAAACACAGCACTGTACCAGCTACTAGAAAGAAAATTAACTCTATCCCAGCTGAAACCAGAACAAGGAGATAAGCAAACCTCTGTGCCAAAGTACTTAGTCCATGTTGAATCTTACAGCAATTTGGAAGATGACACCTGTGTGACCACATTTCAATGGCAAATCATGACTTCTATTCACTGATGTATTTTCCACACATCAGTTGCATCTAAATCTTGAAGATAAGTTTTGCATTATATAATCTACAGCTGCACCACACCAAAAGCTCTCAGGCCAGCTTGGACCAGAGCTGCATGGTAGAAGACGCTGAGATACTCTTCCATTAAGTTTTACAGACTTCAGTCCCTTCGCCTGACATGCAGAAGCAACATCCACCTTCTTGGCTGTCGCCTATCCAAGCTAGCATTTGCCTCTAATATCCTACTGCAATTTAGATAAGCCCCACAGCTTGCCAGGGAGCAGCAAGGGCAGGCTCCTCTGCAAGGGAAGGGGAGTGATAGGGATTGATGTCAAGAACAACAGCCTAATGAGACCTAACAGAGGAAGGAATGGCTTCCCTTATTCAGTCTTTTTCTAGGTCTTTCAAGACCACCAGTTGTGCTATCTCTACATTGGCCTGATCCCAGGCAGGCAAACCTCCAGGAGGTCACATGTGCTCAGGGCCATGGTACAGTTATCTACACTATGAGCATCGTTGCAATATCAGTATTGAATGCAATCTGTTCAGAACCGTGACACAGCCACCTTGTGCAGTGAAAGTATTTAAGACAAGGACTTTAAAGAGTAAAAAGATCCAATAGTTCTGTTTCCTTTCTTAAATGTTTTAAACTAGGTAATAAGTCAGTTAATAAATTGTATTATATCAGTTGTAGCACAGTAATTTTTGAGTCGCATGGTATATCACCTTGTGAATAGTCAGAAAAAAGGTCCATATTGGATGACTAGATGGAAATCATATTAAGCTAAATCCATTGTTGATGTGACACTACTGATTACAGTTCAGAAGGGGCAGTGTTTTGATAAGTGAGAGATGTATGCATTGTTCTGGTGCCTTGACTTGAAAGAAAGGTGGGGAATGCATATATACACACAGTACAACTAAACTATTACCCAATTAAAATAGATGGTAGAACCACGTGCATTACTTTCATGAAATCTATCGTAAACACTCCTAAAACACAAAGCACAGCATGGGGCTAAATAAAATTGTTGCTCATAAATTATCAACAAAATGCATCAAAATAAAATTCTGAAAGTCACTTATACTACACTCCTAAGAAAAAAAAGACTTTACAATGAAGTTCATCAATCACTGAACAGCCTTAAGTTGATCCATTAAGCTATAGTTACACAATCCATTGAAGTTTTAAGCAGGAGAGTGTGACAAATGAACAGATTTTTACTAAACCCCAGGCTGTCCTATTTGTAAACAATGACAGGAACAGCTCTTTGTCTTTCTTTGCAGGCAGTGGTTGCAATAGCCAAAGAGGTGTAGAATACAATTAAAAGAAAAAGAAATTCAATTTCTTTGATCAAATAATTTAAAATTTACTATTAAATAAATTAAAACCAATATCAGAGCTGTTATGCTGGAATTCAAATACCAACTCTCAACATGCAAAGCAGAAGCCTCTTACATAATTGATGCTTTCTTTACCATAAATCTGGAATCATTCCAAATAATAAGATTTTTTTTTTGGTCATGGAGCTAGCTATGGAAAATTAATCCCTTGTTTTTTCAGAGGATAATTGGCTTGTACTATCAAACACTGATCTTAATTAAACAAACAGACAAAAAACAAACAAAAAAACCCCACCACACAGCCATGTTCTACAAAATTAAATTAATAGGAAAAAAACTCGAGCAGGCAGCAGGTATAATGAAAAAGTGGGGAAAAAAATGAATTATTTTGAAAAAAATGCCAAACTACTGTCTCTATGTAGAGTTAAAGAGAAGGGACAGAACACTGGTCTGACAAAGGACGTGATATTTGTCTTCTCATTTAGCAATAGGAATCAAAATCATGACCAAAAAAGTTCATGAGCAGATGGACAGTGAATAATCATACAGTCCATCTTTCAAGTAGAGTATATTGGACAAGGCTATTTGCAATATCTCTGAGAAAATGAACTTCTAATAATCAGGAACTTCTACACTGAGCAGAGCACAACAGAATATAGCTCTATTACAACCCTTGAGAAGTCAAGTATTATAGAAACTCTTGTGTTAGCCATTTAAAAACACAACCCTTGTTTTAGACTTAACAAGCAGAGAACTAGCGTATACCTAAAGTAGGTGGATAATCTTTTTGCTCCATGCATTGATTCAGAAATAGATATATTATAAAGCTTACTAATAAAGGTAAAACTGGAATAATCCCCCCATGTATATTCTTTCAAAGTGATCAGAAATTGTGACCATAGATTTAATTAATAGTTTTTTGGGTTTGGGGTTTTTTGGTTTAGTCGGTGGGGTTTGCTTGTTTGTTTGGTTTTGTGGTGGTGGTTGTTGTTGTTGTTTTTAATATAGCTTTCGAAGAGATAAAAAGGTAAATAAAGATATTCAGTCTAATTTCAAAATAGCCATAAAAAGAAAAAAATCCACCAGTGTTGATACTTCAGTGTGTCCTTCAAAAAAAGACTGATGACTTCTGAGAGAGACTGCTTTCTGTCAGGTATGTCAGAACCTACTTTTACAAGTTCTCTAAAAACTTGCCTACTGGCTACTCTATTCTTTCAGGAAAAGATGCAAAGCAGAGACAATCTAATGGTTGAAAGAGGTCCAATTCACTACACTTTCACAAGTCAGCTCATTCCAAATCCAAAAAGAAACTTAGAGAAAATGGTGCTGACAGAAAACTTTTATGGTTCTGCTTCCTGAAATGGAAAATGGCAGCTTGTACTAGATAGCTAGATTTTATTTCAGCATTCAGGAAAAGCTAGATTGATCCCAAATTAACAATAAATAGACTACATATCTGTAGAGAAATGTCCTCTGTATAGGATCTTTTCTTTCTTTAAATAACAAAGCAGAGGTCACACTTTTATTTTAGTTCATAGCTAGTCAATGAACAAAATACATCATAGTCATGGTGGGAAAGATGAGAATCGTTTTTCCTCTGACCAAAAATATGACTGTATCATCACATTTTCTTTTCAAACCCATGGTACCATGGTAGCTTTCCTATCGACAGAACTTTCTTCTAACTAGTGAGATTTTCAGTTTCTAAAGGACAAACTATCTTATGTATTATGTTTTCCAAAAGCAAACCTATGATCAAAATTATTTGCAATAATTAAGATTTGTGTACTACATCATCCTGCTGGCATTTACCCTGAATTTCCAAACTTCTGATTAAGAAAGGATAGCTTAAACTGTGATGAAAAAGCCTATGAAAGTATAGTCAGATCAGCCTTTATGATGTGACCCTAGAGTCTGACATTATGTCCCTGTGTTGTCAGCCTGCAGAGTCTATATCTACAAAATACAAGCAAGTGGTCATATCAAGGCCCATTTGTCATCAATGGTGCAGAGTCTGGTTGGAGGCCTGTCGTTTGTGGGGATCCTCAGGGGTCAGTATTAGGTCCAGTCCTGTTAAACCTGTTCATCAATGACCTGGATGAAGAGACTGAGTGCATCCTCAGCAAGTTTGCTGATGATACCAAACTGGGAAGAAGAGTTGACACACCAGAAGGCCGTGCTGCCATTCAGCGAGACCTAGACAGGCTGGAGGGCTGGGCAGAGAAGAACATGATGAAATTCAACAAGGGCAAGTATACAGTCCTGCACCTGGGGAGGAATAACCCCAGGCACCAGTACTTGCTTAGAGGTGGACCTGCTGGAAAGCAGCATTGCAGAGAAGGACTTGGGAGTTCTGGTCGACAACAGATTGACCATGAGTCAGCAGTGTGCCCTTGAGGCCAAGAAGGCCAACAGTATCCTAGGGTGCATTAGGAAGAGTGTGGCCAGCATGTCAACGGAGGTTATTCTCCCTCTCTACTCTGCCCTGGTGAGGCTGCATCTGGAGTACTGTGTCCAGTTCTGGGCTCCCCAGTCTAAGAAGGACAAGGAATTACCGCAGGGAGTCCAGTGGAGGGCTACAAAGACGATTGTAGTCTGAAGCATCTTTCTTACGAAGAGAGACTGAGAGAGCTGGATCTGTTCAGCCTGCAGAAGGCTGAGGGGGGAACTTATCAAATATCTCAAGGGTGGATGTCAAGAGAATGGAACCAGACTCTTCTCAGTGGTGCCCAATGACAGGAAGAGGGGCAACAGGCGCCAACTGAAACATAAGAGATTACATCTGAATCTGAGGAGAAACTTCTTTACTTTGAGATGCCAGAGCACTGGAACAGGCTGCACAGAGAGGTTGTGGAGTCTCCTTCCCTGGAGTCATTCAAGACTCGCCTGGACACATTCCTGTGCAATCTGCTCTAGGTGAGCTTGCTTTAGCAGATGGGTTGGAATAGATGATCTCCAGAGGTCTCTTCCAACCCCAACCATTCTGTGATTCTGTGATTCTGTGAATCTGTGATTTTGTGATTCTGTGATTCTGTGATTCTGTGAACTGCTGTTAGGTAAATCTTCTATGCCAGATAATTGCTTATTTATTCAAATTAAACATTTTTCAAGAATGTGACTGGTGTTCTCAGGGCATAGTCCTAAGCTTTCTGCATGAGTGCATCCACTCACTAGTACAAAGAGCTAATATTTCTTCCATTTATTTTGCAAATCTCACTCTGATACAACTTGCTTTGCTTCCTAGTAACATCTTTCTGCAATATCTGTCCTAAGGTTTTTCCCATATAAACGTAAGCTCTTTGAGGGCAAGATCTGATTCCTCCTTATGTCTCTAAGTGTCTTCTCATGGCTACTCAAGTTAAAATAACCTTGCTCATGGCCTTTATTGGCAAAAGCAGTTTCTCCGTTTTGTATGCCTAACACTATCGCTTGAGTCATCTACTGTTAAAGTCTCAAAATATGTCTTTGCATCTGTGTAGAAGGTTGAGCTAATTATATATACTCTACAATCCTTATGGGTCTACAACCTTATACTTTCCAATTTCAAAGAAGCTGTATATAGTATCATACAGAGAGGGAAAAAGCAAGCACAGTATGTTCTGCCAGTCCCGGAATACGTGACTTTGAAAGGATTAATTTAGAGACTACCTTCGTACTCATCATAACATTATCACATTCCCAGAGCTACTGGTTCAACCTAGCAGTTAATCACTGTAGGTAGCTTGTGATAAGGAACATCTGAGTAACTCTAATAGTAATATTTAGGATTTTTGAACAATGACCAAAAAAAAAAAAAAATCAACATGTGTATTAAATATGTTCTGATGTATTTTTGAAATCCATGCACCCTTTCTTATCAGTGTAGAGTGGTGTTATCACAACCATGATCACCTACGTCTCTGACATAACTAACATATTTCATCAAAAAGTAGACTTTTAAAAAATATTTTATTTCAAATGTCCTGAATAATCATGTTTTAATAAACATAATTCTGTAAAGGAATCATTAATGCATCATATGATTTTATCAAAACGGCATAATAAACCTGACCTTGACTGATTATATGCTGCATTTGTGTTAAATAGGGGTAAATACTGTTTCTAATATTTTAACAAAATCAACAATTAGGCATCTTTCCTAAAATCTGAGGGTTCCGTGGAAAGTTCCATGGTCAGCAAAAGGACAAAATATTTTACGACAAATCTATAGACACACATTCTCTTAAGCTACTAAGATGCAGTGTATTAGAAAAATGACCAATCATTCTAAAAGAAAATATTTGCAGAAGCAGACATCCAAAGCTCAGATATAAATAAAATTAACCATTGAAATTACATTTTTGTTCTCAGTTATATCCTTTTGAGTGCACAAATCATTCAAATTCAAGGATTTCGTGAAATTCTGTTTTCATTCAGTTTAAAATTTTGGAAAAATGATAGAGTTCAGGGTTTGTGTTACACCAAGATACCTCCTGAACTTTGCCTGAAGTTTTCATGTAGATCTGGAAAGTCCCTGAAGTGACTATTGTTTAGTATCTTAGAGTACCTCAAATTGATGCAGTCTGTGCCACTATGTACCTGTGCTGAAAATGTAGTGTCATGGCATCCAGGATTCTTGAAGAGCCCAGTCTGGTAGACATTTTTGAAGCACCCCAAAGTAGCCATATGTTCTTCCAAAAAAAGGCTTGACAAAGTCTTTGAGCTTTAATTTTCATGTAACAAACCAATGGCTTAGCAATTTTCTAAGACGATATACTGCTTGGGTGAATGTGCTGTTTGTTTTCCTTGTTCTAGCTGTTGCCCTTTGGGCAAGCTGCAACCTTCAGATACAGAGCTGATTCCCTAGATGCAATTGAGCTTGCTTGAGAGCTCTTCTAACATCTCCTCTGTAAGTCAGACATCTTCAAATAGATGCAACTTTTAGACTAGCGGAGAGCAGACACACAGCTAGGCTTTAGGCAGAAAAAGAGGAAAACTATGACTATCTTTGAAAGTTTCTTCAACCCAGAAAATCATTGCATTGCTAACAGTGGGAGGCTGGGGGGAAAGAAACAGTATGCAGCTAAGATTATTTGTAATCTCTTTGATTACTATTCATATTAATTAATATTTTTCTTTATTTTAATGAGTTCATTACTTTAGTTTCTGCTTGGAGAAAGATAGATTCAAACTGTTTTGGGGAATGGTCTTTAAGGAAAAAATGCTGATTTATCCACATTTGGCAGGCAGATTCAACTTGGGGTCCTGTCACAGCTTAACCTGAAATACATAGATCTACAACTTTTTAAAAAGTGTGCATGAATAGCACCTATTCACTCCAGAAGTATTGAATTTATGAATTCTCAGTCATTTAAAAAAAAAAAAAAGATAAAAAGAGAAAAGTAAATCATTGAACATCCAGAAAGTAAAGGATGTATTATCTATAAAAACAGCAGTGCTGAAGGAAGAAATGGGAATAAACAGATGGTTGAGGTCGCAATTTCATCCGCTTTCACATGTTAATCTGTCTCGTATTTCAAATCAAAATATCATCAATATTAGTAAAACAAGTAAACCAAAAAAAAGGTGATCTCTTAGAGGTTGCACTATTACACGTTCAGCTGTAAATTGGTCAGTTGCTTATCAGATGGTTGGTTACACAGCAAAACACTAATCATCCAGTTTATCCAGATGGGAAAATTATGCAAAAATGCTTGGAAAATGATATGATTAAAGGTAGAGTTAATATATGAAAGGAATCCATATGGGCTTTAGCTCAAGCAGGCAATGAGGAATGATCCTTGTGTGTCCACATACAAGCAACCAAGATGCCCATGTACAAATTCAAAGTTTATTCTCAAACTAAGTGTGAAATTGACCTTAGTTTTATATATCATTAAAAGTGACTTTTTTTTTCCTAATAAACAGTCTGCTATCAGCTATATCACGTAACACAACACTTGATTTTAATCAAAGTTCTAGCATGGCTCTAATGTGAAACTGTATGAACTGATGTAAAGATGATGGTTTTTAACGAAGTTTTAGTATAAAATGTTCAGGGATGTTGAACTATAATGTCTGTAGCAAAAGTACGTACCAGAAATTAGCATGTTATAAAACGGTATATTTGCTTCCATGTATACAAACCTATTTCATTTTCAAATTTGAGATTAGTTCTCAACTGATCTTCAACTACTAATGAAATAGTGTAGATATATCTTTATTAAAACAAACAAACAAAACCTTCCTTGACTCTACATCAGAAGTCATAATGCACTCCAGTAATTAAACTGTGAAACTAGGACTCAAAGGGATTGATACCAACAAGCAACAAGGAAAAAACAGGAGACAAGTAAATCCAGTGAAAGAATTAAAATAGTTTGTGCCAAAGCTGACTATTATAGCAGAGAATACTAATGAAATCAGCTGAAGTGTAAAGTAGCACCATAGAAAGTGCATTCAGAGCAGATGGAGTGTGTAAGCAAATACATGGCTTCTGAGAATACTTGTAAAGAACATCATATTGGGGTGCTACAATATGCCACTAAGATTACTGAAGACTGCACAGGATTATTTAAAGTACTCGACATTTTTAGAAAAAGGATTGGCAAAATACCATTAGCAGCAAAGTACTGGAAAAGTACTATCATATCTGGAGTTCATAGCTGTCACAAGGGGAATTCAGAGGTGGAGAGTCTCCAGAAGTCAATTAGACCAGTCAGTAACATAAAAATTGAAAATTAATCATTAAGCAAGGTATGCACAGCAGGGAGGTTGTAGTTTCCGTTGGAGGGTTTCTGTGCTATGATACACTCTCACATTGTGTACAGAACACAAACAGGCCCCCACAGTCCAGTTGTGAGCCAAGGCAAAAGGACACTCCCGATACTTGGGCATGTGTGGATTTGGGCTGACAGTGCAGCACCTACGTGTCACAGTTTCATCATGAGCTCGGATTCCTACATCAGACCTCTGGATAAGGATGTTCACCCCAGGAGGCTATTGTATTCACAGTTACCTGCTTTCTAACTGAGCTGGTTGGCATAAGATACCAATAACTTCATTGGTCACATGAAACCAAATCTGTTTCTTTCAGTTGCTGTGCATCTAAAGCCAACTTGCAATTTTTACCTGGACTACCGTCAGCACCTAGACTTTCTTAACCTCTTCCCCTTACCTTTGCTTCAAGGATGAAAATGAGGTGAAAATTTTCTTCTGCAAATCTGACGTTTTCATCTGCCATGTCCATAAATTGCATCTCTAATTCCTCACATCTTTGTTTGAGGGTGCTCACATAATATGAGCCCCCTTTCTCTGCAGCCAGTTGGGCCTGAAGCACCTCAGTCAGCTTCCATGAGGCTTCATGCTGCTTATCTTGTGCTCCAGTAGTCTATCTCCTTTCTCCAGCTCTTTGCTGAGGTAAACATTTCATGCTCAGTTCCTCTGCGGTGCTTTGGATGGGCAGTGGCACTGGAGGATTCATCACGTACTTTATGGTCTTCTGCAGATGCCTGCATCTTTCTTTCAGATTCTCGGCAAAGGCAGCTAGCTTAGTACTTTTCTGCTGGAGCCTCCCTGCATCCACGAGACCTTCGTATTCTCAGGAGGTAGTTCTGCATATCCAGGGCACCATGTTGCATCTCCAGGTCTTCCAGGGCCTGCTATAGGTGGGTCTTCTTCTCCAGCAGCTGGCTGTGTGTGCTGCCAGGTGTTGCAGGGGAGTAATTTAGGGTTCTGCTTTCTGCAGAACAATGTTTAGATTTCTTAAAGAGAAGTGCGACTTAAAAGAGTTTGGTGGCGGGTTCACTCTATTATTTACTGCATGGGGAAATATGCCAAGCCAAATGCTGCTTACCTTCTCTCCAGGAGCCTGCAGGTACTGTTTTGTCTGAATAAATCCTTTCTTCAAAGCAAAGTGGAAAATAGGCCTTATCTTGCAAGAGTTCAGTGTAGTTTGTAGTTGCTTTTGGTAAATATGAACAGAACTCTACAGCTTAAAATTTTAGCAAATCCAGCTTGCCAAGTAACATGAAGCAAAGACTTTATTAAAAATCATACAACCTTCATTATATATAGTGTGCATCTACTTAAGCTAAATGATTAATATTAAACCTAAATTTGGCTCATCCACTGACCTGTGAGTAGTAAAACCATTGCCATACAGCTCACTTATTTAGCAGGGAGAGCTCAAAGTGGGCTCACCCAGGCTGTCGTATTTACAGAATAAAGTGGTTGACTTGTAGTCAAATTGCATACAGTAGGAAAAGTATGCACAAGACTCCCTGTGCCCACAAGTTACTGGTGTTCAGTGTGCTGTTCTGCTTCCTTGTGGGTCTCCCGGAAGGAGTTCTTGGCCTGGCTGTGGCTCAGGCCCTTACCTCCTCTGGAGCCTGGACCAAACTGTTGCTGGTTTGGCTGGGGGGTGGTCAAGTGCATCTGCCACACCAGGAAGCATCAAGTCTTCCCCGGCAGACTCTGGCACCTGGAGCAGAGCAGCCACCATAGCCTGGCATGCTGCCTGCTGCCCAGCACTGCGGCTTTTGGGGATTTCTCCTGCAGTGCCAGCTGGAAAGACCAAGGCTTGATCAGGCAGCTGGCCACAACCAGGGCCTGGGGACCATTTCCATCAGAGGAGCGAGAGCTCTGCATCTCCTGATGGCCTGGTGCCCAGGAGGGCCTTCAGGCTTGTCCCTGGGGTGCAGCTGGTGGAAGCAGAGATGTTTATCCTCTAGCTCAGCCCACAGCACCTCCAGCTCCCACCAGCCTCCTCCTTCTGTGCAGGGCTGCTGGGGGCCTGTGCCAGGCCCTAGCGGGGTGAGGGCAACTGGGTGCTACAAGACCCCAGCTGGTACCATTGCACCTCATGGCCCAAAGGCTTGGGGAATGGCTCTTGGTCACTGAACGCTGCTGCCAACAGTCACCACTGGTTGCCTTCCCTGGGTCTGCAAGTTGCGGCAGCCCCTGACCCCATGTCAGCTGCTGCCTCCCTGCACTGTGCAAGAGCAGAGACAGCATCTGCCATGGGCCAGGGGTGGGCAACTATGGCCCTATATGTGCGGTCTGGCCCCCTTGCACAAAATGGAGGGATGGGGCAATATGGCCTTCGTGGTGGGTTAACCTTGGCTGGATAGCAGGTGTCTACCAAACCACTCTTTCACTCCCCTCTTCAGCAGTACATTGTACTTTTAAACATAGTTCTAAAAAAAGATGTGATGTTGGGTTTCATGGGAACCTTTGATGGAATCTGTGAACGTAGAATCTTTGTGATCTTATTATTATTAGGCTTACCTCGTTTATTTATTAACTGATTTTCTTAAGAATAAATAAATGTAAAATAATACTACTTCATATACACAGATATTAAGCAACTTGAGTCCTTTCTGTAGCATAACTTTTTTATATTATATAGACAAGTAATTAGATACAAAGGGAATTATTTACCAGGTCTTTGTAAAGGAACTGAAAACATAACACATAAGTAGCAGTATAATCCACAAATGTTAAAGCATCTTTGTATCTTGATTTAATCTTGGTGTTTATTTCATGTGTTTATGACATTGGGGGAAAAAAAAAAAAGAAAAATATAAGACAGCTTGTTCTTGGTCTGAGAAAGAAAACAAAACCAAATTATTACCATCTGAGTTTTTAAACTGACCGATATATAATTTAGGGGTTTGAATTTGAAATTCTGACAAACAAATATTTCAACACAAGATAACAGGTATTCTGATTTAGATCCAGACTTTTGTTTTAACCCCCTAAAGACATATATGGTCTATCAAAAGTACTGATCTGTAATAGAATTAAGTTTCTGAACTATTTCCCTTTCAGTTACTGCAGTGATGTTTCAGTTAAGGATTTAGATTAGTATCTACTGCTCATATCAAATATTAAAAGATCCAGTAAGCTTAAGGCTTTTCATCTTTGGTCATATTGAGTACTCCTAATTGCTTTAAAGTATTACATGAATGTTCATGTTACTTTAAACGAACTGAAAGGATTCTTGTATGTTTCAAAGTCCGTATATAAAAAGATCCTTAAACATACCCATAACTGTGGCAGCTTTGTCGTGGTTAGCACACAGGGCTCACCTGTTCAGTCACCCTAGGAACAAATGTTTGGAACTCTTACAAGCCACTGTAATTACTGATGTACAATGGAAATAGATGAGGTCAACTAACTGTAAAAGTAGAAGCTAGTATAAGTTTCAAAAGAAAATGAATGACAGCAACAAAAATAATGAAAAAGTGTGTGCTTCATTTAAGACTATTCTGTGTGGTAAATTGCTCTCAAATTAACAAAATCAACAAACAGAGATTGCAGACTCCTGTCTCAAGTATCCAACTGCATGTCCTGAAACTTTTCACAGAATCACAGAATCAGAATGGTTGGGGTTGGAAGGCACCTCTGGAGATCATCTAGTCCAACCCGCCTGCTAAAGCAGGTACACCTAGAATAGATTGCATAGGAATGTGTCCAGGCAGGTTTTGAATGTCTCCAGGGAAGGAGACTCCACAACCTCTCTGCGCAACCTATTCCAGTGCTCTGTTCTCCTCAAATTCAGATGGAACCTCCTATGTTTCAGCCTGTGCCTGTTGCCCCTCATTCTATCATTGGGCATCACTGAAAATACTCTGGTTCCATTCTCTTGACATCCACCCTTAAGATATTTATAAGCATTGATAAGATCCCCACTCAGCCGTCTCTTCTCCAGGTTGTACAGACCAAGTTCTCTCAGTCTCTCCTCAAAAGAAAGATGCTCCAGACCTGTAATCATCTTTGTAGCCCTCTGCTGGACTCCCTGCAGTAATTCCTTGTCCTTCTTAGACTGGGGAGCCCAGAACTGAACACAGGACTCCAGATGTGGCCTCACCAGGGCAGAGTAGAGGGGGAGGAGAACCTCCGTTGACATGCTGGCCACACTCTTCCAATACACCCCAGGATACCGTTGGCCTTCTTGGCCTCAAGGGCACATTGCTGACTCATGGTCAATCTGTTGTCAACCAGAACTCCCAAGTCCTTCTCTGCAATGCTGCTTTCCAGCAGGTCCACCCCTAACCTGTACTGGTGCCTGGGGTTATTCCTCCCCAGGTCCCTACACTTGCCCTTACTGAACTTCGTCAGGAAGTCCAAAGCTAAACCACATGTGAATTCTCAGAATTAATTCTGCAAACTATTTTTGTAATGGTTATTCTTTATGATTACTTCTTTCTTTCACAGTAATAGTAGTTTAAACATAAAGTAGAGGAAGTCTCATTTTCAGTTACGTTTTCATTGAACCCTGAATAAATAAGTACTGGTACAACTAACCTTAACCACATCACAAATAAATTATTCTTGAATTCACACCTTATATTGTTCTGTCACTAGTGTGTTTAGCAGTGCAGAAGACATAAAATAAAACCAAAATTTATAAATTGCAAATGTTTCCTTTTGTCATTGAAATAACAGAATAGGGGCTCCAATGTATGTATTAGATAACATTATTTAAGGACTATATAACAATCTTTAAAAAAAGAAGCTTATTTGACCCCACAGCTATGTTCTGACTTCTCCTTTTGACTTCTCAGTTTATTGACTAGTTTCAACTTTAAAAGACAAATATGAACTCTTGAAATTTTGTGAAAGTTAATACCAGAATAGCAAAGAAAAACCTAAACTAGCTCTTGCTAAGTGAAGGATAAGCTGGTCAAACTCTTCTGGTAAATACCCTGGGAGCAAGCATGACTCAAGTAACACCTGTGTAAACTTATTACGGAAGTACCAGCCATGCTCGTGAGAGTGCCATAGTGAGTAGGGGAGGGATTTGGTGGGTAGAAAGAACTAGGCCTTGGTAATGTCCAGGTTTTAAATATTTCTTGATAATTGTGTGTGTTGTAAATGAAAAGTAGGGGTTTTTTCATATGTAATTTTACCCTGCTCTGGTTTACATTTGTTATATGTAGTATACCTGTAGCATTGTGTCATGTTTGGGAGTAAAAAAAAGAAGTTTATAACTGCTTTTGAAGGGGAAAAATTCTGCAGTTTTCTCCTAGCTCTGTGTGACCAAAAAAAAAAAAAAAGTTTTGATTCCAAAATGTATTAATCACAGAATCACAGAATGTTAGGGATTGAAAGGGACCTTGAAAGATCATCTAGTCCAATCCCCCACCAGAGCAGGAACACCTAGATGAGGTTACACAGGAAGGTGTCCAGGCGGGTTTTGAATGTCTCCAGAGAAGGAGACTCCACAACCTCCCTGGGCAGCCTGTTCCAGTGCTCTGTCACCCTCACCGAGAAGAAGTTTCTTCTCATATTTAAGTGGAACCTCCTGTGTTCCAGTTTGTACTCATTGCCCCTTGTCCTATCATTGGTTGTCACTGAGAAGAGCCTGGCTCCATCCTCGTGACACTCACCCTTTACATATTTATAAACACTAATTAGGTCCCACCTCAGTCTCCTGTATGCTTAATGGTTGTATATGTAATATGTTTAAAGGTTAAGGTATTCTTCAAATCTTTCATTTAGTGTAAGCTTTCATCAAAGATGTAATGAAAACATAGATCTGGAGTTAAAAACAAACCCCCTTTTTAGAATAGGTATATTTATTTTTCTTACATTAGCTGTATTTTCTCTATTATAAAGATGTGGTCCTCTGAAGTCAAATTGGCAGCCTCACGACCAGGTGATAGATCTGTTATTACACCTAGAAACATAGTGAAATGGGCATTCCTACTACTTTTTGGAAGCTTGGTGGCTTTCTCCTCCCCCCCCCTTTTTTTCTTTTATCTTTCTCATCTTTGTCCAGTGAATTCTTAATTACTTCTTTAACTCTGTTCCTATTAATAAGTCAAATAAAGTGTGTGATTAAACAGCATCAAAACTGGTGAGGTAACTAACATTTATTAAGACTTTGAGTCAGGAAGTATGTTTGCCTTACAAATATGAATAATCCCTCTGACTTCACTGAGACTTTAGCATGATTGCCCTGCTTCTTTGGGATGCGAAACCTAATTCTAAGTAAGATTTTTTATTAGGAGTGTTTCTAGCTATTTAAATGTGATGAACAGTCTTGAATAAATTATTCCACAATAAGCTTGATTGGAGAAGGATTTCTTCCTTGTACACAAGTTTTCCCCAAAAAAATTGCAACTTGACAATCTGAGCACTTCAACAAAGTTTGTTGTCTTTGTTTGAATTCCATAGGAAAAGAAGGGACTCATACCCAGTGATTTAGGTATTTTTTATCTACTAAGGTACAAAATAAAATATGAAACATAATGCTCCATCTATAACTGTAGTAAGAGAAAATACTAGCATTGTTTCATTATGAAAATGCAGGTTGAAAATACTATGTATGATCTGTGCTCACAGACATGGTGAGATAAGAAATTGAGTTTATCCCAGTGATTTTTTAGTATAAACAGAAACTAAATTTAAGTTAGAACGTGTGGATGCCCCTTGCATATAGGTGACAGAAAGTAGGTTATTTGATGTATTTCAGGTGGAATTTATATGCCTGAAATAAAATCTGAGATATGATACCTTTCATTATTATCCTTCCCTGATATTTTATTTTAATGTTTCCATTCTTCAGTTCCCTAGTTTTCAAAAGGAACATTAAAAGTTCTCTGCATTTCAGGGGCATTTTTATTAATAATATACTAAATATGCTCTGGTACTCGAATAGCTTAAAGTAAAAGGTAGAATGCAAGTACCTTAGATAGAAATAGACCTCACTGTATTGGCTGAACTAAACACTAGGTGAATTCAAATAAGAAGTGAGTTCAGAATAAAAATCAGAAAGCACATGTCTGCTAACAGTGCAAAACAGTTTTTAACAAGGTAGTGTAAAATCTTCACAAAGAGGTAGAAAGCTATGTCAAATATTCCAAATTCAGAACTATCAACACAGTGTAACAGATAGTGAAGTTACAAGATGAGATGAGATTTACTCAGGAAAACACATGCTAGTGAATAGAATATGTGTCTGTGTGTGTGAGAGACACCAATATAAACTTTTTTTTTTAAAGAAGGAATCCGCTTAATTCATATAATAGCTGTGTGTACTGTCAAAAGGATAGACATGCTGACAGACCATGGAATACACACCCTTCTTCCACTTCCTTGACTTATTCTAAAGCCTACCTCAGGCAAACTATTGAGCTAGAAAATCCTGCCTACAGGTGCAATCTGTAGGTATATTCAGGGAACATCTTCTCCAGAATCACTGTCACAATTACTAGTAGACGGCAACCTTTTGGCAGTCACAGCTTTGGCATAGTGTGAGGAAACTTTCCCTGGTGCTGTGCATGTATGTCTTGATTTGTTAGGTATATACACCCCATCCATATTTTGAGTTGCTAATTTTGCACTTTTAACCTGTATTATGTTAATGTAAAATCCCCAGCTTTGCTTTTCTACTTGTTATTGTTTTTTTCAGAACAGTTATCTGCTATGCAGAATTACCTGGGGGACAGAAAATCCGTAAATTTTGTAATGCATTCTTTGGATTAAAAACATGAGTAATTTTGCTAAGCTCTCTATAGCACGAATATGGATCATTCTTGAACATTCTTGGTGTATACTCTTGATTAATTAAAACAAACAAACACACCAAAAAAAAACCATGATGAAAAAGCCCCACTGACATATAGCTTAGTGTTATATGGCTGTTCAGCAAAAACTGTCCTGTAGGCAAATTTCACATCAAAAGAAAGCTACTTCAGACATAAGATGCAGCAGTAAGGCTGTACCATTGTATCTCTTGCCCCAAATATTCTGTCTTCCAACAAAATTAATTTGTCCAGATAATTTATTTCATACATGCTCCAGAGGTTTTGCAAGCCACCTTATATTATCCATGGTAGACTTGTATCAAGGCTGTCTCTAAAAAGGACATAACTAAAATCTGGTGGCACCGAGAACATCAAAGATGGTGTTGAACTTCTGACTCCTTCCAAAGATTCAAGAGTTGCCTAGTTTCTGCTAGCCTGAGCAGAAAATAAATCAACTGAATCGTAGTTCTGCCAAAATCCCACTTCCTTTGTGCAATTTTCTTGCAGGAATTGTAGTAGATGGTCTCAAAGTACATCTACATATAGGGCTTAACACAAATGGCAGTCAAGGGTCATTAATAAGCAGCTAAGAGTAATTAGGTGGTTCCCATATCTGTTGGACACTGGCGGTTAATGACTAGACCTGGATTCCGGATGACTTTTTTTTTTTAATGTACTATCTATTGGATTTAGAGCAAATATTTCAGTCCAGACCTCTATCGTTAAAGGAGAGTTTTCTATTTTTCAAGACAATAACAAATACCAAGTTGATGCTTCACAATTAAACTACTAATAGGAGGAGTTAGTGTGTGTGTTTTTTAAATGAGCTGTCAAGGCTAAGTATGCCGATTTATGTGAGTGTTTATGGGGGCGTTAGATACCTAACATCCACCAATTTCAGTGACAGTTAAATCAGGCTATTAACAATCAAATTACTTAAGTAGCTGTTGAAAAAGTAACATGAACAGAAGTCTTTTGTTGCTTGATATTTTAGGTTCTGCTGTATAACCCTATGTCTTTACTTGGTATCACTAAATCCTTACTTGATTTTGGTGTCCAGTGAAAGAAAACTCTATACTCAAGTCCAAATTTTGTATCTGTCTCTCTAATCTTTGCTCGTGCCATGAAGAAGTTAGCTACTAAGCACCTGTATTCATGCACAGGCAGATTCTACAGTTTTCAGTCTTGGAGATTTTCAAGACCTGACTGGATAAAGCCCTGAAGAAACCAATCTGATCTCATAGTTGACCTTGCATTAAACAAGAATATAGATCACCTTTGTCCCTTCTAACTCAAACTTTTTTTGGTTTTATATTAGTCTTTGTCTGGAATTGGTGGATTTTGAGGGTGGGACAGGCCTGAGCCTCCAGATTTGTAGCAAAACCTGGTTACGACCATAACTTAATACATATATGCAGTTTCCCCATATATTTTCCTTAAAAGATGCTGCATTTTGTATTAGACTGTATTTTGTAAGCTCTTTCACACTTTGGTGTGTGATAGGTTGACCTTGGCTGGATGCCAGGTGCCTATCAAGCTCCTCTGTCACTTCCCTCCTCAGCAAGACAGGGATAACAAAAATAAGACGGAAAAACCCTTGTGGGTCAAGATAAAGGCAGTTTAATAAAGCAAAAATAAAGGCAACATGCAGAAGCAAAAGAAAACAAGATTTATTCACAGAATCAGAGAATGTTAGGGGTTGGAAGGGACCTCAAAAGATCATCTAGTCCATTCCCCCTGCCGGAGCGGGAGCACCTAGATGAGGTTACACAGGAATGTGTCCAGGTGGGTTTTGAATGTCTCCAGAGAAGGAGACTCCACAACCTTCCTGGACAGCCTGTTCCAGTGTTCCATCACCCTCACTGAGAAAAAGTTTCTTCTCATATTTAAGTGGAACCTCCTGTGTTCCAGTTTGTACTCATTGCCCCTTGTCCTATCATTGGTTGTCACTGAGAAGAGCCTGGCTCCATCCTTGTGACACTCACTCTTTATATATTTATAAACATTAATGAGGTCACCCCTCAGTCTCCTCTTCTCCAAGCTAAAGAGACCCAGCTCCCTCAGCCTTTCCTCACACGGGAGATGCTCCACTCCCTTAATCATCTCTGTTGCCCTGCGCTGGACTCTCTCCAGCAGTCCCCTATCCTTCTTGATCTGAGGGGCCCAGAACTGGACACAATATTCCAGAGGCAGTCTCACAAGGGCAGATTAGAGGGGAGGAGAACCTCTCTCAACCTACACACCACACCCCTCTGCTTCCCAATTAGCAGGCAATGTTCAGCCACTGCCTTGGTAGTAGGGTCTCAGCACATGTAGCGGTTGCTCTGGAAGACATATATCCTAATAATGAATGCCTGCCCCCCACTTCCTCTCCTTTCTCGTAGCTTTTATTCCTGAGCAGACTCATATAGTATGGAATATCTCTTTGGTCAGCTTGGGTTTAGGTATCCTGACTATGTCCTCTACAAAGCTCTTGCCCACCCCCAGCCTACTGACCTTTAGAAGTGCGGGAGGGGAATGTTGGAGGGATGGCCTTGATGCTGTGGAAGAAGTACATCAACACCTTTCTAGATGCAAGTACAAAGCACAGGACTAGAAGGGCTGCTATGGAGAAAATTAACTCCATCTTGGCCAGACCCAACACAATGTCCACCCCTTATTCCATACCATTTGTGTCATGGTTATGTCCCACCTAATTTCATATATATATATATATGTATATATATACGTGTAGATATATATATCTTCTGGCCATCCCGTTGTATTTAACTCTCATTACTGAAATCCCTTCTTATCAACACTTGTAACTTATACTACATACTTAAACCATCTTTATCACAAACATTCAGATTTATACATACTCTTTAACCACTATCCCCTGCCTTTTAACAGAGAGATGTTATTCTCCCATTCCATGTCCTTCCTCCTCTCATCCAAATGTTTGTAAGAACAGGCTATGACTTAGGCCACATCTGTCAAGATGGGTGCTCAGGACAGAAGAAGCAGCGTGTTCAATTATTGGCTGACAGCACCGGTTTGGGTCATTGCTGCAGTTGCCCACTTCCTTGTGAAACTCAGTCTTTGTCAGTTCAGGACGCTCCTGCTACATTACATCCTACAACATCACAGTTTACACAGAGGTTAAATCTCCTTGAGTCATACACCAGGTCTCCTCCTTCTTCTGCATTACCCACGAAGTACACCCAGGTTCTTGAGCGAAGACAATCCCACAAATGGGTTTGCCTTTTCCCAAGGGAGAAGTAATCTACACCAGCTTCATAGCCGCTTCCTTATGTGCCCTTCAGGGACCTTATCTCCTCCCATGGTATGCAGAGGTCTTGTTTGGGCAGGATTAGGACAGTCAGCAGATCCCCTGGTGTTAACCAGCCAAGTGGCTTCTGCTAAATTTATTTCCCAGTCCTTCAATGCCCCATTTCCCAAAGCTCTTAATATAGTCTTTAGCAGTTCATTATCTCTCTCAGTCTTTCCAGAGGCTTGTGGATGACAGAGGATGTGATACACTCACCCAATGCTGTGGAGAACGAAGGGTAAAGTGCACAGTGAGTCTCTTTGAGTCCGGCAACGAACCGAGGTGGACAAAGACACAGGCTCAACATGAGTATAATGTCGAAGTCGTTTACTGTTAGTTTAAGCAATCTATTTATACCCCTTTTAGACAATGCTTGTGCAAAAGGTTACATGTTAACTGGTTACTTTACAATAGTTATGCATCCCACCCCCGCTGTGCTGATAATGCTCTTCTTCTGCTGATAACGCCGTTCTTGCCAGTTCTTGTTTACTTCTAGTAAGCTCTTTACTGTCCTGTGATAACTCATGACCTTTGTACAGCCTACGGCTTGTATTCCTACCCCCTAGTCAAGTTCCAGCTTGTCCATAGCTTTGACAAACAAATCATGTCCTTTTTCTTTCAGAAAATCCTCCACACAATGCCATATTTTTTGGCCCAGGAGTCTATGAGGTTCTTTTAGAAATTAGTCCCATTGTCCAACTCATTTCTTTCTGTGACATCATGTTGCCACAAAATCTGCCTTGCAAGGCCTAAGATGATGGTTTGGGCAGTGGCATGGTTTATAGGGCATGTTTCTAGCCAACCAATAGTTGCTTTCAGCAAGGTATGTAGCACTTGCCCTGGCATGTTCGTGGCAGTAGTCCAATATACTTGATTTACCTCACCATATCGAAAACCCAGCTGCTGCCCTTTATTCCAGGGAGACTTTACTCATGTGGCTTAACTTGATTGCATCACGTTTCACATTCATGAGTGATGTGTGTGATGGCCTCCATGGTCAGGTCCAGTCCTCGATCATGAGCCCATCGCTATGTTGTATCCCCTCTACACCCATTGTGTAGATGTTCACATGCCCAAAAGCTGCACCACTGTAGAACATTAAATCAATGAACAGGTGGACAAGGCTGTCACAATTCAAGTAGCTCAGGTGGATCTGGACTGGGAGCACAATAGTGAGCTATTTGTAACTCAATGGGCTTATGAAATGTCAGGACATCTAAGAGGAGATGCAACTGTGAAGTTTACAGTGAAGTTTTTCTACCCAGGCAGTGATATTCTGCCACAGTGCAGCATCCCGGATGGATTTACCCCTGCAGTGTCTTCTACCACTGCTGTAGCCACCCGCATAGGGCATTAGCCACCATCCAGTAGTCAGCATAGAGATAGAATGCTGGCCACTTTTCTTGTTCATCAGTCTCTAGGACTAGTTGGATGTCTTCTACTTCTGCAAATTGGCTTGACTTACCTTCTTCAGTGGCTTCAATGACTTGACAAATTTTTCCTTGTTTTTTTCCAAGATATAATCGCCTTTGTTGATAATGTCACACAGTCCAGTTTCTTAGAACCACACCCAGAAGAAAGCTGTGAACAGTGGGGTATATGTAAGTAAATTACTGTCTGTTTTGTGAAAATAATGAAGTCATACAATGTCCCAGGGAGACTCCACAATCATAAGTTACTATCAGCGGAGTTTATCCTAATATATTGAAGTTTTCAATTAACTTTTATAAAGGTGAAGAGTACAAATTCTTTCAAAATATGTAGGGTTTTCTCCATTTCTTTTTGAGACAAAGACTCCAACTCTTCACAACTTTGAGATGGATATTAGGTGATCAAATAGCTTCACAGACAACTGAAAAGGATTTTCAGATCAGAAAAGCCATGATATATGGAAAAATGAATAGAAAATCAACATTTGAATAAAGAAAACTTAAAGTACAAAAAAAATGCTTCTGGAAGAGACTCACAAACCTCTTATTTCACACCCTAGGAGAAAGCATTTTACTTTCCAAACTTACTTTCAACCAAATCACAGTGTTTGAATTACAGCAATCCTTGACTAGTAGTCCAATTGGTCATAAGAAGCTCCCTCTTCACCTATGAACTCAGACAGTCTGTAATATGCTCTTTAGCTCAGCCTCCCAGCTCTCTATAGTCTGTGAAACCTCTTGTCGAGGCAGGCTCTGTTGTTTTCCAGGGCAATAATTATATCTCTTTTCCTTGAAGAGGATCTACCTGATCCAGACACCTGAAGAAAGATAAGACAACTATGAATTACAGTGGATAAAATAAATGTTGCTGTTCGGTATATAAAATGGATCTGAAAAACTATTCCCAGTAAAAATACAGTATTAATGCAATATCCAAGCACAATACTTCAAGCAAATACTGAAATATTAGTAAATTATATTAGCATTATTTCTACTTCTTTGGATCTTCAGTGTAGTCTCGTAGATGTATTAATTAAAAAATATGTAAACTCTTAGTGTAGTATGTTCCCATTTTTTTTTCATCTTCAGTAAATTTATTTAAGGCCCAATTGAGATCTAGGACATCTATAAAGCTTATGAATTATTTAATGACCAGTTTAAAAAAATGAACCTTCAGTTTAACTGATTCAATACATTTATTTGTACAGCATTTTTTTCTTTTATTTCATTAGTCCACTTAAGAAGATTATATAAAGGAAAACAGAGAATAAGGAACTGACATGTGCTATGAGGTTCCTGGTCCACACACCAAAATACAAAATAGTAGTATAAATCTGACAAAAATCATGTGAACTATTAATAAGTTTTACATAATTTATTACCTAGTGATGATCCTGGCAGTCATTGTTGATGGTGGAAAATTGATTATCTTACTGAATTATATAAGCTGGAGCTTTGCTTAATACAGTAAAACACTAATTCAGGAGAAATACTGTTTGCACTCACCTTGCTTCTGTTGAGCAAACTGTACAGCACTTTTGGATTCAGCCAGTGTTCTGAGGACAAGGTGGAGAGAACAGTTGACAGTACAATGAAACAGGTATATGGAACAGAAGCACAGGAAAATAAGAAGTCCTCCAAACCAGAAGATAAAATATGGTGGATTAAAGTTTTGCTACTGGATTACTGGTGGCAGTAACAAAAATAAAATATAGTGCATTCATCTGAACATTTTAGCTAACACATTTTAGCTCTATTGTATACCGTAATATTAGTTAATTATGCTTATCATATGTTTAATTGTGGTTTACCTTACCCACCTGTCAGATGCCTACCCAACCACTCTCTTACTCCACCTTCTCAAGAGGATGAGGGGAGAAAATGAGATGGAAAATTTCATGGGTCCAGATAAAGACAGGGAGATCACTTACTGATCACCATAATGGGCAAACCAGATTAAACTTGGGGAAAGTTAATTTAGTTTATTATCAATTAAAATAGATTTGGGTGATGAGAAATAAAACACCTTTCCCAGCCTCAGTTCTTTCAGGCTCAACTTCATTCCTTCATCCCCAACTCCTTGACCTCCTTCCCTGTCCACGTGACACAGGGAGATGGAGAATGAGGGGTTGTGATCAGACCATAACAGTTCCTTTCTGCTGCTCGTTCCTCCTCATACTTTCCCCCTGCTTCAGCGTGGGACCTTTCTATGGGTTGCAGTCCTTCAGGATAAATCCAGTGAAGGCTCTCCACAAGCTGCTGTTCCTTTAGGAAACATCCATCTGCTCCAACCTGCTCTCTACCTGGGGTTGCACGGAAACATCTGCTTCACCATGGTCTCCTCCAGGGGCTGCAGGGGAATCCCTGCTCCTGCTTGGGCACATGGAGCATGTCCTCCCCCTCCTTCTCTCACCTTGGTGTTAGTAGAGCTTTTTCTCACACTTTCCCTATACTCTCTCTGTCCAGCTTGGCTGATGGGTTCATCTTTCGCTGGAGCTAGCTGGAAAACGTTGTGTTCAGCATGGGGCAGCCCTTGGCCTCTTCTCACAGGAATCACCCCTGCAGACCCCTGCTGCCAACACCTTGCCACCTTACCAACGCAAACTGTAATGACCAAATAACAAGAACTTGAGGGGAAGTGGTATCACATCATCATAATTCTGAACCTGCAAAGCTGAGTCAACAGACCTTTCCTAGTCTAAGTGTTATATCACTTCTGCTGATGGCCAAAGTAGATGAAGTGCATGTAAGTCTGTCAGATCACTCTCACTAATGGTGAAACTAAAAATATTTAAATTTTGTCTTGTTCCTTTCTTACAAATCTTTTTGTGTCTTAATGATCTGTATCTTCATGGTCAGTCTGGCTTCATGACCCTGTGTCAAACACAGCTTGTTGAGCTAATCTGTAGTTCTCTGGGCAGCTGTGATGTACTGTGAACCAGAGAAGAAAATTTGCTAATCCATTACAACAACGAAGCTTAATCTTTAGCATCTGTTATCTCAACAAAGGCAAAAAAAAAAGGCAGACTTTTTTTTTTTTTTGCCACCTTCATATCATGTGGCTAGACATGTATTTATTTTCTCGGTCAAAGATTGAGACTTTGTACATATATTTGACTGGGGGTGGGGAGTTAATCAAAAGTTACTAGGGTCTTGTACGTATATTTGACTGAGGTGGGTCAACCAAAAGTTACTGTCTGAAATTAAATTCTTGCTTTATTCTCTCCATGACTAGAACTCCATTTTTCTTTTCTAGACCAAACCTGTAGGCTGAAGAAAATGGTAGATGCTGTATTTACATGTTTCCTCCTAAGAAATTTAGTGGTGAGGAGAAGGAGGGGGAGAGGGAGGAAAGGTGAGGAAAGAAGGTAGGGGTAAATTTTCAGTCTTTTTGCTGAATACAGAATTGTCTAGGTGTGCCTTGTTCAACTTTTTATTTACCACAAATATAAGAACGTAGAAGAGTTGGGAGCGAAGCTGAGCCTGGGAACAAGGTGGGAGTGGAGGGAATGTGTTTCCAGATTTGTTCTTGTTTCTTATCATTCTACTCTGTTATCAATTGGCAATATATTAAATTAATTTCCCCAAGTCAGGCCTGTTTTGCTTGTAGTGGTAACTGGTGGGTGATCTCTGAGTCTTTATCTCAACCCATAAGCTTTTTGTCATATTTTCTACTCCTATCCTGTTGAGTAGGGGGAGTAATCCAGTGGCTTGGTGGGCAGCTGGTGTCCAGCCCAGGTCAACCCACCACAAGTGTATTTGAAGGGCTATTGTTGGTCATCCAGTTCAGTCTCTTAAAACTCACAATATTTTACAGATAGCTGTTTCATCTTACCTTTAATGTCTCTAAAGCTGTGCAATAACTAACTGTTTTACAAGATAAGTCTTTCTGTACTCTGGTTGTCCTTTTTCTCAGGAAGTTTTTGTAATAACCAAGGTACATTTATCCTTTTAACTCAGCCCATTACTCCTTGTTTTATGACTAATGTTCAGTGTGACTAGCTCTTCCTTTCTTTCATATTATTGCCCTTTAACTATTTATGTAGAGTTATCTTGTTCCTCCCTAAGTGTCACATCTGTAAGCTAAATATATATAATTCCTTTAATCTTCACTTATAAGTCATGTTTTATGTGGAAATAAAACAAGACAGAGTTATGTGAGACTTGTGTCTTTTCCCAAACAATAATGTAGTTAAAATACTCTTCTCTGAAATTCTAAAGTTGACTTAGGGAAAGCATCTTTCTTCCCCCAGAGCAGAGGGATGGCAACAGGAAAAAGTTCATAACAGGTCAATTCTGCTTCTACTTGAGTTGTGATGGTTTTTAGGGAAAATAGAGCATCTTAAAACAGTAGCTGTAAAACATGATCTCTGGACTTTACATTTCATTCTGCATTATACCTTTCAACATGTGTTAATAGTGTTATATTTCAGATATCTAGATTTTCTAGGATTTTCACCAAGAAAGCAATAATACTGCTTTACTACATTTGTTTGTTTCTGGCTACAGAAGGGGAAAAATATGTAGAGAAATAGCTACTTCTCGACAATTTTTTTCTGACTGCAAAAATGAAAGATCATATTCATCAGACCATGAATTTCTGTCACTGTGATACCAAAAAATGTTCACGTTCCAAAAAGACCGCAGTCTCTTGCAAACCCTTGATTTCAGTTTCTTTCCCATTGATAATAGTAAATATCAAGTTTGAAGGAAACAATACATATATTTAGCTAGTACTCAGGGCTTCTAGGAACAATTTTCTCAAGCAGAATAATTGGTGCTGAGTTTTGCAGTCTTTACTTCAGGTGAACTCTAGTGTGGTCATGTGGCATGAATATCCATAAGCAGCTAAAGTCTACTTAGCAAGCTCCTGAAGTTCACCTATTTAATGGTTTTAATCCCAAAAGAATCCCTTTAGCATGCTTAGAGGCTGCTGTGCAATGTAAGACAAAATTCAGTAGTTGTTGAAGATCAAGAAATTTATTTCAAAGGCATCCTCCTACTCCAAATTAAAAACATAAACTTATAAATTACATCCAGAGAGTCCAGACTTGCTGTACTTGTGAGGAACAGTAGGAAGTTTCTACACTGTTATCTGTGAGCAGGAAGTGCCTCTGACAACAAGGCAGACTGGAAGTGCCTCTGACAACAAGGCAGACTGGGGAGCAGCTCTGTCAACAGGACTGAGGTCTTGGGCTGATGGCAAGCTAAGTATGAGAGAGCAGCCTGCTCCAGCAGCAGGGACAGCCAGCAGCATCCTGGGCTATATCAACAGGAGCACAGCCAATAGATTGAGGAAAGGGATTATCAATGTCTCCCTGATGCTCGTTAGACCACATGTAGATACTGTGGACAGTTTGGGTACCCCAACACAAGAAAGACGTTGAACAACCGGAGCGAGGTCAGGGGACAAAGGTGATTGAAGATGAGGGACATGAGGCTTGTTCACTCTGATGAATGGCTAGCTTCAGAGTGGGGCTACCAGTCTGTACCAACAGGATGGGTTACTGAGAGGATAGAAACAGTCTCAGGGTTGCATAATGGGAGAATGAGAGACATTGGACAGAAACGGAAACAAAAGAGAGAAAGCAGTTATAATGAAACCTTGCATGGGAGCAGTCTCCTCTCTTGGATGTTGCCTAAACCTGACTGGATAAAGCCCTGGGTAAGCTGGTATGATCTTATATGTGACTCTGCTTTAGGCAAGATATTGGAGTAGATAATCTCCTGAGGTTCATTCCAAACTCATCCTGTGATCCAACGAAACTGAAAAAAACAAACAAGAAAATCAGGTATAAACAGGTCTTGTGAGAAAGGACATGAATGGTCCTCTCCAAACAGGATAGGAATGTGCCTCTGATTATGCTGGGTTTTAGGAGGAGGTCTGTAGTGGTGAATTGGAGTACATAGATGGAAACAGTCTGAAGAAAAGGTAGTTTAGTCTGGGCTATATCTTATGTCTTTGGGCTCAGGTAGTAATGCAGAACCTATGTGATGCTCTCAACTTTGCACTCTCCTTCCAAAGTGAAAAGCTACAGCCTCCTTCATTCTTGCAGAATCCTGCAACTTATCCTCATTCTTCCCTTGCACTCCATCAAAACCCATAAATCAGAGCTGTGGTGGGAGGTAGCTTCCACGTAATTTTCTAGGCTAGCTTATGGTGGGCTTGCTAATAAAAGGTATATCATTTTTACTTTAGGAAAATCATTGTAAAAAAATCTTTGAAATTATCTCAATTTTTCAAATGCATGGATAAGGGAATTTAAGCAAAAACAGACCTCCCATATATGTTTCTGTAATTCCCATGCCTTTCCTAATTCCTCTTGGTCGTCTGTACATGAAGGCTGACACAGTTGTATTCAACACATAGTAGGGATATAAATGCCTCTAGTAAGACCTCATGGTTTTTGACTCAAAAAAAAGTCTTTTAGAGAATCTGTCTTTTGCAATTTTCTTAACAGTTATGTCGAAGCTGTTCATCTCTTTCTGTATCTGATTCCTGTAGCTGTTGATATAGACTTCTATCTCCCTTCCTTGATGTTGCCACAATTTGGGCAGATGCTTATTGTTATTTTGCCTGCTTATGATTTTTGAAGAGTTCTGGTTTATGCTCCAATAATGAAACCAACTTTTATTACAGACCAGGCCTATTTCACTGTCTCTTGGGATTATTCAGCTAGCTATTTTGCCTTTAATGTTCATGCCATTGTATATATATCCTTTAGTTTGTTGTCTTAATGTTTAATACAGCACAACCAGCTGCACTTACAATTAAATTTAATTTTTTTAATCCACGTGAGTATATTGAGAGCAGGTCAGTAAAAACCAGAACTCTTTTGATTTTGAGAGAGAAAAGCTAATGACCATGTTGCAGAAGTCTGTTTTGATGCCTTTTGTACCAATGGAACCTTTGAAATATTTTCTTTTTATCCTCTGTAAAATTTTCCAGTATAACAATACAGAATTTGACTCGATTTTTTAAAATTATTTTCATTTTTTAACGTTAAAACAAACCTACAACTTGTTGATGCTTTCTGTATGGTCTTATCTATGAACAGGAGTTAAGTAATTGATGGTCAAAACTGTATTGATTTAGTGACACAGAAGTATTTCTGTCAGAGTGAACTAAGGTGATGTTAACCACATTGAAAAAGTTGTCTTATGGGCAGGATTCAAGACCCTTTTAGGCAGAAAGCATGTACCACAGAAACAAGAGACTCATGAAAATTAGGGCTTCGAGAAAGGAGAAAACTCCTTTGGTAGAAGAATAGCTGTTTAGCTTTAAGTAGAGACGGAAGGCACCACAGAAGGGATCAGATATGTGCAAATCCTTGCCTGCTGTGAAGTGGAAGTGCTGATCTGCCAAAAAAAGATGATGATAAATGCAAACATATGGAAGTGAAGAAAAGAACCCAGGGAATACTGCAGAAGTGGGGTTTTCTTGGCTGATTTTATTTTTATTTTTTCAGTGATCTAGTAGAGAATTTAATGCTAATGTTACTAATGCTTTCAAACAATTCTAAACATGATGGAATGTATGCTGAATAAGCTGCAGACAGTGCAAAAAAAAAGTGCAGAAAGACAACCTGTGAATAGAGACAGAAAAGAGGCAACAGTTTTAATATGAAAAGATGCAAGCTACCAAAAGGAATACTGTTAAATAGGACTGAAGAAAGATAGCGGGACACAAATTTGACTTGTATACAGTGTGGTATCACTTATAAAACTCCAGAACAATTCTGATATGTTCAGGTCTTGTCATGCTGAAAAAAACTAATATTTTGTTTCTCTCTGGCTTTAGTGTTAGCATAAATGAATATTAAATAAAGTTCAAAATGCCTGAGCACTAGAAAGATAGCAACAAACAGTGGGATGTTAGCAACACACAGTGGGATGTTTAGAGGGATTCTGCAAAGTACATAAAAAGTTGAAAAAATTTAAGAAAAAAAATATTCAAGTACAAAGTATTCATAAAATTAGAGACATTTTGTGTACATCATTCTGGAAATCATATGCTTTATCATTATGTGTTTGTAATATGTGTGAGAGAAGTGAGGTTTCATTTTTATGTGATTTTACTACATTTCTAAGCTATTCTTAATGTATTGTCAAAAATCAATCCAAACTTCCTTTTGACTCTGTGTTAGATTCAGTTTATCTAAAATGTTTCCTCTATATGACCTGATTTAATTTCATGTTTGCCTTTGCAGAAGTGAGTAAACATTAGCAGTTTCACTCTGCAGATGACATGTAGACAAAAGAATCTGGGATTTTTTTATTATTTTTTTTTAATAAAGAAGGAAAAAAAAAAAAAGAAGATTGAAAGAAGAGATCTACTAAGACTGTGTGGTAGTGTATATTATGATGCAGATCTTACTTCTCACAGAAACTTTACC
Source organism: Caloenas nicobarica (assembly GCF_036013445.1). NCBI lineage: Eukaryota > Metazoa > Chordata > Aves > Columbiformes > Columbidae > Caloenas > Caloenas nicobarica. Next base: position 130,065,679 of record NC_088245.1, read on the forward strand.
TCAAACTTCTTAAATGGGACTTTTCTATCCATAAATATCTCTAATCTTATTTTTACAATAAGGATAATAATATTCTTACGACCTCTAGGAATGATCAAATAAGATTTATACTCAGGTATTGCAAAGTGGGGACAAAGCTTGCAAATTAATGAATTGACTCTAACCTCTTGGAGGTTTGACTTTCCCAGGTGTTAGTTTCCTAGAGGTTTCACTTACAGATATTTAGTTGATCTGCAATAATTTCAGAGGGTTAGGTGTTTCACTAGACACGCAGGTGCTGTGAAAACCTACACATGGAATTCACTTGTACTGTTGCAATTTAAACTCTACTGGTCTTTCTCTGCCTGCTCTCAAATGTGACAATGCTTTCATTTTTTAACTAGAATATACCAGAGGTAGAAAACACTGTACATGACAGAAAATGTCAGATTCAGGCATTCCCTCTTTTTTCAGTTGTGTTATGCAGTTCAATGAATGAGAAATTTACAACTTTTCCTTTCATACAGTGAGGACAATGTCTCTTTCCACAATCTTTTCATAAACAATGAAAACATGATCCATTCAGCGTGAACACGCTTCCTTAAGCTTAAGTTTCTGAACAGCATTGGACAGTTGCCCTTATTTCTGCTATGGCCCTCTGTACCAGTTCATACTTATGCTCTTTTCCTTCCTCTGCAAATAACTGTGGGTTTTGACTGACAGGAATTGATGAGGAGGCAAGTCCCAGGGAAAGCTGACTCTCAGCTCATTTGGACACAATGACAACGTTTTTATACAAGGTAATCATTCACTGCCATGAAGAAGGTAGACTATTTTACATCTGTTAACTGTTGCCCATTTCATGTAAATATTTAAAAGGCAAAGTAGATTCCCATTCTTCTTTTGCATCCCTTTACTGAAGAGAAGATAACAGACTCTGAAACTAGGAGGCCCCACCTGATTATGAAAAACTTTTGGATTTCACAGTAGTGGCTTTGAAAACTGCTTTTGCTAAATACCTGCTGTTTATGAAAAGCAACTAAGAAGCAATAGGGTTTATCCGAAGGTTTTTGACAGAAGATTGAAAGAATTACATTATTCCTATTGTTGAAAAATGTATGTAGATTTAAAGTGGTTATGCCGGCAGTAATTGCAGGATTATTCAAAGACTATGATTTCCCAACCTCTTTAAGCAAGCCTAAAGGTGGAATGTCACCAAGGGGAATATTTCAGTCCCCCATACATTATCTCTGTATGCTCCCCTTTTCTTCTTTATGCTAGCACTAGTGTTTAGCACTAGTGTTTACAGTGCCACATGGGAAGTCAGGTTATTTTTCAGCTGGATGAGTCTCCTAATCCATCAGAAAAAAAACAAGCAAACAAACAAACTGCACCCTAAGGAATCCCAACAACAACAACAACAAATCTGTACAAATACCACAGCTACCACAGAAGGAGAGGAGGGACTTGCAGTTGTGTGCAGGAAGAGGCCAGAATTATCACTTTTGCTTTAATCTGACTAAGCGTGATGAGAAATTATGATGCTTTCGACATCTTAACTATGTTATTTTATGCACTACATGTTTATAGTTACAGTTCTCTTTGAGAATATTTTCTATTTAGACCAGTCAATTTATATTATATTAGTTAGAAGTGGACCTACTTTTTTATCACACATGTCATATGCTTCAGTTTCTTAATGTGCCTCTTATGAGTTAAAATAATTTATAACACAGGTAACAAGTATCATGATATATAGCTTACTGTTTTGGTGAAATAGCATGTCTTAGTACTAGAAATAATTTGAAAGCAATACTTTTATTGGATATGAAGAAAAGGATAGCCAAAAATTTTTTACAGCAGTGGTAATATAAGAATATAGGAACATAATGTAAAACAATCCAGTTGCAGCAACCTTAAGTTATGTCCTGGTGACAGAGCTTCCATAACTATGCATGTACTGTTAGCTCACCACGACTGAGGTAAAACATTTCAGTTTAAATAGCCATGAAAGCATTGTAATGAATTCTACCCAACAGCCAAACAGTCCTAACAGCGACTATGTTGTCATTCATGGCAGCCCAGCAGGTAGGTCATAACTTCTCATCAGTTTTTAAAAGCCGAATGTTTAAAACCATATTCATCTGTGAAAGTGAAATGCTGTAATGGTAAGAATTTACAGAAGTTCCTACCTCCAGTTACTTGAAGAAAAGATGTATTAAATTCCAACTAAATTAGTTATTACTTCATTATTTATGAACAGATACAGATGGTGAGCAACTTTTTCTACATTCAGTGCAATCTGAAAGCAATTTCCATCTCTCAGAGTATTTTTTTTAAAAAAAAGTTATTTTTGTTCTAAGCTTCCATTTATTTCTGTGGCAATAGGGAGCAATCAGATATAATAATTCTGTGAAATTTAAACACTCAAATATCATCTAACATGCAATAAACCCAGAACTGGAATCCAAATGTATATTCTCTGAAGCATAGATTGCCTTTGATGCATTACCTCAGCTGTGTAAATGACCCTTGACAAAGAGCGAATGTGATAGAATATTCCTCACAATAGGCCGTTTATTATAGTTTTGGGGAGGTGTAGTGTGGACTATAAAGAAGAACGAGCACTTTACTTTGAAGAGGAAACAAAAAGAGAAAAAAATAAATGTGATGGCCTTTCATGTATCTTAAAGACACCTGCTATTACTACAAATCTCTAGAGAAATAACCTGCAGTAGACCAGTACAGGGGGGGAAAAAAAAGTCAGAGAAAAACTAATTACAAGTAAATCATACCAGCTTTATTATGAATGAAACAATATAGGTATTTCCTACTTATATCAGTGTGGGAAATGAATCAAGATTGACAAATTAAGGTACGTAATTTTAAACTGGTTTTTCAAACATACCACTTTTTAAAAAAGTGGTATTAAATCATAAAAGTGGTATTAAATCATAGTGGGACATTCAAATACCTAAGTTAAACAAAAATTGAAAAGCCATATCAGGAATTAACATCCAGCAATAAAATGAAGTGTGAAAATATGGTAGTAAATAGAGTGTTATTTTAAAACTAAAACTGAAATTATATTGCCTAGAGCATATTTAGGACCATATGTAAGTGGCTGAAGTTGTAGGCACTGACAATCAAGTAACTCTCATTTGGTCTTTCTTAAATACATATTTTTGGTCATCAAATTTTAAGTTTTTGCAACATATATACATATCATAAAGTTCATAGCTATTTAGGATAGTAATGACAAATGTATACTTGTTCGGGTATCTGATTTGATGACGAGCTCATAAATAAGTGGCCGTACTTGTCCAAATATTATTTCTAACTAGGTAGAACTGAAATTAAAGGCACAGTTAACTAAATTCTGCTGAAGAATCATTTGTTGGGCATACAAGTGATAACACATTAAAAAAAAACCAAAACAACAAAGACAAAAAACCACTAAATCACTGCTGGGATACTTTTGCAAAGTTTCCGAAAGAACTGCTTTTTGATGAGAAAGTTCACAGTAAAGGATTACAGTAGTTTGTTGCACAGCCAAAGAGGGGAAAATATACACAATATTCAGCATTTTGCTGATCAATCAGAAAAACACCAGCTACATATTCATGAAAAATAGTGTAGGAAAAGAGATTTCCTAGTGTAGGAAAAGAGAAAAGAGATCAAAACATACAATGGAGCCAATTATTTAGACTAGAACAAAAAGCGTCCCTAAGTGAATCCAAATTTCACTGCTAGCTGTGCTGTACACTGTTCAATCTGAGGACAAGAGTTAAAAACTTTGCAGATTTCAACTCAGCTGTCCAGTTCAACACACAAGGAAAAGAGGGGAAAAGGATTCTGTGCCAGCATCTAAAGATCAGTTTCTTTTCCAGAAAATGTTTACTGTTAAACAATACTATACAGAGTCTTTTTATCAGTTCAGCAAGCAGTAACAACTTATTAAGATGCCTGATCATCTCCCTTAGCTAATGAAGTCAATAAAACTCTGAAGCACCTCTAAAGTTATAGTCCTAGCTTTAATGGCATACTTTTAGTGAAGTATTCAAATCCAAGGGCAAATGTAGATTCCTGTACTCCTTGCCTTATTCATCCAAATGTTGAAGAAAAAATGCGTCAGGAGTTTTAAGGAGGTTTGTTTTTTATTTTTTCCATTCCATGACTGTATGAGAGAAAATACAAAAAGCAAAACATCTCCTTTCCTGTACCTAAAAAATATTTGACTAATTTGTAGGTATTTAAATATAATAATGTCATGAAAAGGTTCTCAGAAGGTGGTCTGCCTTTCCTAATGACTGTGGAACTAGTTAACATAATTTATACCTAAGAAAGTTTAAGAAAAATGCGGATAGCATCATTAGGATTGTTACTGAATCTTTATTGCCTCTTTTTTTGTTTAATTAGATTATCTGGTATAATAGCGTCCTTTCTAGTTTAGCAGCTACTAATTTGACACTTTATTTTTTCCTTTGATTATTTGCAAATTTGCATTTTGCATGCTGGTAGCTAGGTACTTGAACAGTAATTTTCTGCTCTCCTTTTAGAATGCCATGTTTAGATTCTGTACCATCACTGTGCATGATGCTAAAACAGTTCTGTCACTGGTACTTATACTGTTTTTCTACATTTTGAAAAGTGAAATATTATTGTAACAACAGCCACTCAGAGCTTTAAGGATATCTCAGTATTGTTGAAACTGCTAATAATGCCTTGAATTAGACATGATAATCAGGATGGAAAACTTCAAATTACTAGTCAGGCTTTTTACGTTCAGTTTTCTTGTGGTTAAAGAACACTTGAAGGACAGCAAATCATTCTAAATAAACTTGAAAGCCCTCCCTAACAGCATTCCAGATTAATAAGAAGGCTTCACAGATAAACATCTAGAGAAAAATCTCTTCTCCCCAAAGACACACCATGCCACCAGGCCAGAAGACAGAAAGAAGGATATGATAGAAAACCATCTTCATACCATTTTACAGGTATGAAAATTCCAGTCAGACCTTTTTCTTTCAGACTGATTTACAATGATCTGAGCAGCTTTAGCTATACTATGGTATCTTCTCGTTTTGTGTTGGAAAAGTGGTCCTGGTTAACACTGACACATTATCTGCTTGCGTATAAGTAATTTCAACTGTCATTTCTTCTGTTTTTTGGACTGTGGTGGAAGAGAGCCAATTGCTCTCTATCCTCTTTCTCAGAAGAAAATGTAGCGCCACCTCCAGCAAGTTTCTTCACAGACTTTGGAGAAAACTTTGGATCATCTGACTGTCACTTTAACCTCCCACTTTAAAAGTTCTTCAAAGCGTTGCAAAATGGTTTAAAGTACTTTAGCTTCAACATATATACAAAATGGGTGTGGCCTTCTACTCTAGATGTTGTTTAATTATTAAGTTTTTACTTAGGACACAAATGGTTGTGCCGGATTGACCCCAGCCAGCAGCTAAACACCCATGCAGTCACTTGCTCATTCCCCACTCAGTGGAATGGAGGAGAGAATTAAAAAAGCAAAAGCTGAAAACTCCTAGTTTGAGACAGACAATTTAACAGGCAAATCAAATCTGCACATGCAAGCAAAGCAAAAAGAGGAATTCATTTACTACTTGCCATCAGTGGGCAGGTCTTCAGCCACTTCCTGGAAATCAGGTCCTCAGCACATGTTAATAATTGCTTGGGAAAACAAACCTCTAACATCCTCTTTTTCTTCTCCTTTATCTGAACATTTATTGCTGAGAGTAATGTTATATGGTAGGAGATATCACTTTGGTCACTTAGAATCACAGAATCATAGAATGTCCTGAGTTGGAAGGGACCCACAAGGATCATTGAGTATGACTCCTGTCCCTGCAAATGACAATCCCAAGATTCACACTATGTGTCTGAGGGTGTTGTCCAAAAGTTTCTTGAATACCGACAGGCTTAGAGTCGTGACTGCCTCCATGGGGAGCTTGTTCCAGTGTTCCACCACCCTCTGGGTGAAGAACCTTTTCCTAATGTCTAATCTAAATGTCCCCTGGCACATTTTCCTGCCATTGCCTCAGGTTGTGTCATTGGTTGCCAGAGACAAGAGATCAGTGCCTGCCCCTCCTCCTCCCCTTGTGAGGAAGCTGTAGACAGTGATGAGATCTCCCCACAGTCACCTTCAGGCTGAACAAACCAAGAGACTTTACCTGCTCCTCATGTGGCTTACCCTCCAAACCCTTCACCAAATTTGTAGCCCTCTTCTGGACACCCTCCAGTAGCTTAATGTCTTTTTTATACTGTGGCACCCAGAACTGCACACAGTGCTCAAGGTGAGGCTGCACCAGAGCAGAGTGGGACAATCACCTCCCTCGCCCGGCTGGCAACGCTGTGCTGGATACACCCCAGGACACGGTTAGCCCTCTTGGCTGCCAGGGACACTGTTGGTTCATGTTCAACTTGCTGTTTACCAGAACCCCCAGATCCCTCTCTGCAGAGCTGCTTTCCAGCATCTCGTCCCCCAGTCTGTATGTACAGCCAGGGTTCCTGTGCACCAGGTGCAAAATCCAGCACTTCGCCTCGTTAAACTTCATGCGGTTGATGTTTGCCCAGTGTTCTAACTTGTCTAGATCCTTCTGCAGGACCTCTCTTCCCTTGAGAATGTCAACAGCTACTCCCAGTTTTGTGTCATTGGCAAACTTACTTAGTATTCCCTCAAGTCCCGTGTCCAAGTCATTTATAAAGACATTGAAGAATGCTGGCCCTAAGATAGATCCTTGTGGAATCCTGCTAGTGACTGGTCACCAGCCTGACATCACCCCATTAATTAGAACCCTTTCAGCCCAGCCCGTCAGCCAATGGCTCACCCTCTGTATTGCGTTTTTATCCAACCACATGCTGGACATCTTGTCCAGGAAGATACTGTGAGAGACACCATCAAAAGCTTTACTGAAATCCAAAATTATTACATCGACTGGCTTCCCTTGGTCAACTAGGTGAGTAATCTTGTCATATAAAGAAATTAAGTTTGTTAAGCAGGACTTTCCCCTTGTGAACCCATACTTGGGGTCAGTTGTCCCAGCTGTGTCCCTTCCTAGCTTCTTGCCCACCCTGTTGACATTCTATGGGGAGCATAGCAAGAAAAACAGAAAGTCTCAACACTATGCAAGCACTGCTCACCGATACTCAAAATATATGGGCTGCTATGACAAAAATTAACTCCCAGGCAAACCCAGTACAATAGCTCAAAATTTTTTTTTTCAACACAGAATATTATGTATCCACAATAGCAGTGCCATGCTATTTCCAGTGTTAGTTTCCATTGTGGAATCAGTGGAAATATTCTGTCCAGACCAATGACCAATAAAAATCAGTCATTTAGCTTCTTCCTACAGACGCATCTAAATGTCTTATTCTGCCTCCTTGTGTTACAAAGATGGGCTCAAATCAGGATACAACAGTGGTAATATCAAAGAAAAGGAGTAGGTACTAGGAAGTATTTATATAACAATTTAAGCTGGATTCTTGTGTTTTTCCTTCATTAGATTATATGGATGACACAAGTGTGAAAATACCAACTGGGTTAACAAAAAACCCTTAGTCCTAAAAATTGTTTGTACCCTTTTGCTTGTAACAAGATTTTGGGTATAACATACTGGCTACTTTTTTGTTTATGTTAGTCTGCGATGGGCCATATTATCTTGCTAGAATTTCTGTAATTCAGACCATGTGAATTTGTGAAAGTCTAGGTCACGTTTAGATCCTTCATTATAACAGCTACCATTTACTTCTGTGCAAATAATGGACCAGATTGGCCTTCTCAGGAAACAAGTTTTTGCTGTTTGAACCCCTTCCTCTTCAGCTGCAGATGTTTCTCTCATTCGGACTTTCATCATCTGCCTACCCTGTTGATGTGTGTGTTCCCTGAGGTGTGGTAGCAAAGATGTGGAGCAGGAATCCTGTGCCATGCAGTCTGGATGGCACATCCTACTCCTGAAGTCTATGGTCAGTCTGCCTTCAGTCTGTGCAAGGGATGGAGGCTGCAAAGACAAGTTTCCGTTGCTCTCTGTAGGAACAGGCCCACACTGACCTACTTCCAAGTTACTCCAGGAGGAGGACAGAGGTAACTTCTGAGACTGAAGAGATCTGGCTGCAAGGACTGTCTGGGACAGGAGTACAGTCTTTGGGGGCTGGTGGCTCATGGGTAGATATTGTCATTCTCTTAATGGCTTCAAATACCTTTGCACAGGACTATTTGGTAATTCCATTGGAAAGTTCTAAAGGAAGTAAGTTGGAGGGGTGTGGCAGAAGCCAACATAATTTCAAGGAGAAGGGTCTTTTACACAAAAAACAAGCTCCTTGTCACTAGGGACTAAGCAGCCAGCTCTTCCTACTACTTTGCTAAACTTTATGAAGGCTGCCTTCACTAAGCAGTGGCAATCACTTATACAGTCCTTTTTCCCATTTATCTCCTGCTATCTAGTGAAGCAGTAAATTACACCTTGCCTTGCCAGCATCCTTCTTGCAATGTTTCTTCCAAACTTCACATTGCAGCACCTGTTCACTATACTCCCTCCAGCACTCTGCTCAAGTTTAGGTCTGTGAGGTTTTCTGAGGGTTAATGGAGGCATATGTTAAAAAGAGCATAGAGGACAAAGTAGCTCACATGCCCTAAAGGAATAATGTGCATCTCTTGTGCTCAGAACATCCATGGGTGACCACAGGTAAAGAAGTCCCTGCGCAAAGACTCCCAGAGAAGTCAGTCTGCATGTCTCCTTGTGCCTTAGAGAAAAGGAGGTGCAGGAAGCTGGATGTCAGCTCAGTATGGTGTTTTTTGCAGAAAAGCTGCTTAGCCACTGAACTGAATCTACCACATTATCTCCGGGGTTGATTCTGTGCAGTAGATGTTCTCTAAACGTGGATTAAAAAGCAAGGTTAATTGTCAGACACTATTTTTTTTTTCTGATAAAAGCATAAGGAAGAACAGAAATAAGGCTCAGGAGCTTTAGCACCATCTGTTTAAGACTGCTGATCTACTTCTGTTGCACAAAAAAACTTACTAATGGACATGTAGTCTTAGATAATTAATGCTCATAGAACGAATCTTCCTATCATATGACACCTTCTCTTTCTCTGAAATCCATAATAATTTGTATGGTTTTGGCTCTTGCAGCCTCATTTGTTTGTTTTCTTTTTGGAGGACAAAGCAAAGGAACTGTTGAAGTAAAAGAAAACAAAAGCAAGATTGTCCTTAAACTAATACAGTGTGAGTAGTTTATGACTGTATATGATGTAGAGGGCTTACTAAACTGCTACCATTTATAACCTTGGATACAGATCCTCTATCTTCCATCATTTTGTTAAACCAACTAATGTGTTTTTTAACTTTCTCCGGGGACTGTAAAAATGTAAGCTCAGTTGGCTCTTTATTTCTCTACTGATCAGGTTAACAGTATCAGATGAATCTTCCTGTCCAAAACACTGAGCAGCCTTGTAGATTTGTGCAAGACAAACGTGAAATGTAATTTGAAGGTCACTGGAAATGATGCAGTAGTTGCTGGGAAACACTTTATATCACTTTACTTTTAAGCAGTCTGCTTTCAGATGAAACTGAAAGAGATGGATGAAATTTATTTCAGAGATGAAGAACAGAATCTGTAATATTAGGAGTAGCACTGTTAACAGGCTACATATGAAGTTCGTGGTACAGTGTTCCTTCACCAAATTTAAGTGATTAGATATATAGAGAGCAAACATGTGAAAGCCAGAGTCTTCACAATTTCTTGGATAAGGCATCAAACAGACATATTTATTCAAGTTCAAAGCACAATGTTTGTGTCTATGACCTCTTCCATTACCTGTGTGGGTAGTGCACAATATCCATATATCTAGAATAATTTTTCCTTTTTTCTTTTCTAGTGTCTTTCCATACAACTTGCCCTTTAAACATTCAGGCTCTCTTTTTTACCGTGAAGCCTTTTTGCTATTCCATCATGAACTCTTTCCCAAAGACACTACATTTTACATCGTTGACATGTATTGCCATGTTCTGCTTTCATTTTAGCTGCTGTATTAATGAAATACTCTCTCACTATGAAGGAAATACTCATAACTACTTAGAGTGTAGTTTATAAAGCAGTGAGTACTCGCTTTTTTATTTACTTATTTAGTCTAGATTATGGTTCTTTATTTGCCTTTGACAATGTTTAACAGGGCAATAGGAAAAGTCTTATTGAAGTCAGTTTCATATTCTGCTGTAGCCTGATACAGGTTCCATATTGGAGAAAATTAGATGGCTTTGTAACTATCTGAGCTTTGACAAAACTATTCTGTGTGTCTTTTTCATTTTATTCTCTGTTAATTTAAATAAATCCATAATTATTTCTGTCCTAGTTCATCTAGGTAGGTGCCATGATCTGTAATTCTTTTACATTCCTTCCCACTGCTCCACCTTTCACTTCTTAATAGTTGATATAGAATTTCCCATTCTTATTCTTTTTCAAACCACCTGTATTATATGATCTCTTGAAGAAAACCACTAATGTTTCATAAATCTCTTTGGTTATTTTTTAAGCATCTAAAGAAAAAATTATCAGGCTATTATGACTTAAATTCAACTCATTTATCTAAATATATCTTACACTGCTCTTTTCAAATTCTCCCTGACATACTTATTCTTGTGATAAAAATCACTCTGTGAAGCACCTGGTCAAAACTACCTTTTTCTTTCTTTCTTTCTTTCTTTCTTTCTTTCTTTCTTTCTTTCTTTCTTTCTTTCTTTCTTTCTTTCTTTCTGTCTGTCTGTCTGTCTGTCTGTCTGTCTGTCTTTCTGTCTTTCTTATTTAATTAAAAAATCAAAGATATTGAATTTAGTCTGTTGTGCATAATCTCTCTCCTGTTCTCCTTTCCTGTTGAATAATAGACTTGTTTCCTTTTGATTTCATTTTCTATTGTGTTTATAAAACCTTTTATTGCTGTATCTTATTTATAGCTAGCCTTTCTGATTATTTTCATGTCTTCATTTTTCTGTCATGCCTTCATACTTACCCTTTGGCAACAGTATTTTTTCAGTTTTAAATTTTTCCCCATTTTTCCCCTTAACATTGTTGCATTTCTGTTTAGATTGATGGTTTATTGAATTAACTATCTCTCCTTTGAATTAGAGTAGTCTGATTGCTTTTCTTTTTAATACTGTCACTTTCAAGATCTGCCAGTTCCCCAGTAGAATAACTTAATATGTATAAAATATACTTTCAGATATGTAATACGTACTTATAGATTGCACCTCCACCCACCTTCTTCAAATTATGGTCTGCTTTTGTGAAAGTTGCTATCCTTATTCTGCTGACATGGTCTGTCCTTTGTCCTAGAATAATAAAGAATATAGTTGTACAACTGCTTCCATAAAACCAATTTTCACCTGTTTTATTTAAGAAACCTACATTCTACATTTGATCCTGAGTACCATAAAGCACTACATGAGATTTTAAATGTGGAAGATGATTTGAAAGATAAACTGTACCCCAGTACATTTCAAGAATCTGTATTCCCTGATACTGGGTTAACTGAAGTCTCTGGTTTTAGTAACTGCAGTCCTTTGCATGCTTCTGTTTCTCAGCATAAAAGGCTTCACTTCTCTTTAAGGTCTTGTTTTTCCAGTCTCTCTATTGTAATTTTCCCTTCTAGTATTCTTGCCACTCTCTTAATATTTTCACCATTTCATATGATAAATAGCATTTACATTCTGTTGAATTTCTGCCAAATATGTTAAATCACTCTTCACTAAATCCAGAATAGATGCATAGCATGAGCTATGTCTTCATGTTCAGTGGTAGAGCCAAGAGCTCACAGCAGTACTGGGTGTGATTCCATTCTAGGCTACTTAGACAATAAAACCCATCTTGCATTTGAGTTTGGCCTGCTGGTAAACATATCTGCTTCTGAAAAATGGTGGCTAGAGGCATATACTTCAAGAAAGCTCTGAAATTCAGCAAGCCTCTAAAGTTCAGTCACTGATTTTTCAAGGAAAAAATTTCTTTAAACGTCCTTAAAATCTATAATCACAATATTAACACTTAATTTAAATGTAGTATTTTTTGCTATTAGAGATGATAGTGGAATTTTTGTCTGGTTTTCTGTGCTGTTGGGGAATAAAACAACAAAACAACAACATCAACAAAAACAACAGCAAAAACCCCAGTATTACTTATGCTATTATGCCCATGGTTTTGATCATATTTGTATATGATTTGAAAAATTCCCATAGTTTTCAGCTGCAATGACTGAGTCAGTGTATAAATCCAACAGCTGGTACTGTATGTCAGTACCTGAAGTAAATAGCACTCTTAGTGATGTACTTGTCTGTCCAAATAAATGTGTTCTTTTGAAGCTCTCATTGTGAGATGCTGTGAGTTATTACAACTTGAATTCTACTAGAATAGCATAACCAGAGCTATAAAACAGAATAGCTGTACAGAAACTGTGGCCTCTCTTCTTTAACTTACTTTTTGTTACATTAGGTCAGAAAATACGTTTTAGTAATATTTCATGGCAGCCTATAGTTAGCAGACTAATTTCTCAGTTATTTGGGGTTTTTTTTAATTTATATGGAAGCTTCAGTGACTGAAAGAGGGTAGCTCTGAAAATTCAAAAATGTAACAATAAATATTTTTATATTATCTTTTTAAGACTGGAGTTGCTGGAGATGGAAATCAGCTAGATATTTTTCTTAGTCCACATGTTACAGGACTCTTGACCATACAATCAGTTTAGGATGACCTTTTATATTGAGTTTGGTTTTCAGAAAAAGACACTGAAGGAATTCTCAATTTTAAGAAACTAAGGTCATAGAGAGTACAAAGTAATCACTCTAAACAAGTCTAGTTTCATTGTTCAATGGTTTGTCCCTATCCATCTGTTCTTGAGAGTTATGATTCAGGGGAACTGTAAAAATTCTTCAGTGAACTGGAGATGTAGCAGAGTGTAAAAATGGAAGAGTAAATTGAAAATACAAAGGAGGTGCTAAAAATGGTTTAGAAATAGAACAGAAAATATCAATGAGGAAAGGATGAAATGCTTAACGGAACTAATCAAAGCTGGGGGGAAGCAGTGAATTTTCAACCTAAGCTTTAAAAAAAAAAATTGCACAGACAAAAGGCTCCTTAACTACTTGCTAAAATATGTAGATATATGTAACTAAATGAGAATTTTTTTCCTGAAAAATAGATATACCAAGAGACAAGTAGAAGAGATGCTACCATAACTTATGTGTATAAAGAATATAATCAGTTTAAAATCATAACTTTGAAATTGATTTGGACAGAAAAATTGGTTTAACAAATGGACATGAACAACTATTATTTCAATTTTTGCATTTAAATAAACAATTGCAAGAGGCAATTTTATGACAGTAGTAGACCAAATGACCAAGTTATTTTTAAAGTTTTTTAGCAATTAAAATTATTGTTCTTTGCTACTGCTGTTTTTCACTAATTTTAATTCCTTAGCTATTTTGGAAATTAATTAGTTTTCATGCTGTTTCTTCTCTTTTCATGTCAAGTTATACTTCAATTTATCTTTTGGTAATGCCTACAGACTTCTTGGCATGCTGTTGTGTAAATAAAATGTCTCATTATTTTTGTGTGACCTGATGCACTACTTGCTAGAAAACCATCATAATAACTCAACAATCTAACTTGCTGAAAACTGTGCTCTTTGGTCAGCAGTGCAAGAGAATCTGAGAAAATTAACAAACTCAGAAACGTATACACAAGTGAGAAAAAGGAATAGAACCAAAAGAATTTAGAAAGGAGTCATGCATTTTTCAAGGTAGGATTAAGGACTGAAAATAAGTACAAAAATAAAATCTTTAATAAAATGATACTGTTTTGGGATATGGAGACAAGACTGAGGAAAATGGATAATCCAAGTGGAGGGAGAGAAGTCAAGAGAAGATGAGGTGCTCGACTCAGTCCTCCCCCAGCACACCTTGCAGAGAGACCCCTCTGAGTCTCTGAGTTTGTTGTTGTACATCAAATCAGAATCAAAATCTAAGATGAAATAATGTTTCTGCTAGATGATTGTCATTATGCTGTGTTCTATTTAAGCAGAGTGCAATGAAGGTCAGTTACACAAAGGGGTTGCTATTATAGAAGAAAGAAATAAAGAGACATTTTATCATGGGTCTAAGTGACTTATCACCAATGTGATATGTCTACCGCTTGACAATGGTGAGCAGGGAAAAGAAACACTGTCAGATCATTTTTTCCTATATGAGCCCTAGGAACAAGGAGTGAGAGGGTCACGCTTCACTGTCGCTGTGAAAATGGAACACAAATCCTCCATAGGCTAAAGTGCACTTTCAAAATAATGAGCCATGCAGTCTGGAGTTTCAGTACATGGGCTTGGTGTGCAGCAGAGCTGAAGATGGAACAAAACATCTTCTGTTCCTTCTTGTACATTTGTAAGACCTCGCTTTCAATATCCAGTACCCATTTCAGCTACAGGCAAGAGCTGCTGTGTTCATTTGGGTACTGGCAATGACTTAGGTGAGGCCACAGGTAATATGGCAGCAGCGCTTCTCTCCAAGACAAGCCTTGTGTACAAGTGTTTGCACATGCATACAGGAAAGGAGATGAGCCTCCTTCCTCTCCTTTCATGACTTCATTTCCCAAGCTTGTGCCTCAGCCCTTCACACTTTTATAATCACTTAGCCTTCCACAAATTCCCAATTCCCAGCATACCTTAACACTTGATCCCAAGTGCTTAACTGAAATGGAGACTCTGGTAACCTAAGTGTCATTGGACATAATATCTGACAGGTCATTCACAGCATTTCATAATATCTTATTTGCATTTTATTGATGGGATTTTTTTTGTATGCTTCACACTTATTTTTATATGGTAAACTAATCCATAAAGCTGAATTTTTGTTTTGTTTCTTTCCATGACAGATGTGAGGAAGAGGAGAAAATATATATTAATACAATTTTTCAAATATAAAGAGCTCTTCCTCTGTCAAAGAATAAACATATACATGGACAAAATGTTCTTTATGAGAAACAGTAATGCATAAAGGAGATCTGCAGCCAGATAAATTAATGACATATGCTCAAGAATTACATATCACTCAAAATAATTTTACTTCAATATATGAGCAAAGACCTTAGTATGTGACGTACTCTGCTGATTTCATTTTTGCTTATTACTAAGCTGCAGAGGTTTTTAGTGTGCACAGCTCAGTGAGGTATGACAAAGAATGGTACATCAAGTTATTTTCCTATGATTACATGCAAAATGGAACCTAAAATATGAGTGGACGGCGAAGCTGTGATACATAAAAAAATAAATCAAATGTAGAGTTGAAATTGTACCTCCAGTAGTACACTAATGAACTGTTAAAACTAAACTATTCACAAATGACCACTAGCGGTTTCCATGACTCTAAAAAAAGCTTGTTGTTTTTGCCTTGATTCTAGCCTATTACAGCTACATTAATGATAAAACTAATTGATCAAACACTAGATTCTTCAACCCATCTGGGATATAAGACCTCCCTTCCCTCATTCAAGATGTTGTGTTTCTGACTAATGTAGCAGACTCCTACATTGTACTTTGAAATATCCCACAAAGTTTAAATGCTAAATTTTGCATATTTCCATCATTAAAATTTTGTTAGCCAAGGATTTAAGTTAATCTGGGTTAAAACTAATAATTCTTGTAGAAAAAACAACCAAAAAAACCAGTTCTCCTTGCTCTGATTCTTGGTGCTAAACTCTTATCACTGTGTTTTTTCACTTAAAGTTTTGTTCTTTGTTTTGTTTATGTGAGTTGTTTATGCAAGTACTTTTTTAATAGCTTGTGCTGTTTCAGTAGGCACCTACTTTTCAGGATATTTCCACTTTCATTAATATGAATAAGATCCAAACATTTCAATTTAAGACTATTTTTGAGCATCTTATTGAAAAATCCCTTTAATAATGTACAGGTAAAATAACAGGCAAAGCAAACTAGTGTATAGAAAAAAAGATTTAAAAAATATTGCAGGTACCAAGCTGTTCTTTGAGAAAATGAAAGTACATTTCATTTCCCTAGTGACCTGTAAACATGAATTTAAATGGACATTTTAAATGAACTCAAAGTAGTGGAAAGATTCCAGCAACTTCAGTGAGTTTTACGTATAATGTGTATCACGTTTTTTCTCTAATAGCAACTGAATGGCATTTCTGTGAGTTTCTTGAGAAAAAGTGTTCTGTGGTTTAATAACTATCACTGTTGGGCAGTTTTTATATGTGTTGAATTTTCTTTTTCAAGGTTTTGGGTTTGTTTTTTGGTGTGGGTTGGTTTTTGTTGGTTTGTTGTTGTCGTTGTTGGTTGGTTGGTGTTATTATTATTATTATTATTTCCATTATTCCTACTAATTCTTGTATGCTTCTGTATAAATTCCTTCCTTCTCAGTATTTTCATCTTAGATGTGCTGAATGTTTCCTTGGTTATCAGGTACATGTGCTCAGTTCTCTTGATCTTTCTCTGTAAGTTAGCCACTCCAACCTCCTAAATAATATATTGTAGTGTTGTCTCTTTCATAAGTCTCTATAACTATTAGATAATTGAATCTTCTGAACTAAACACAGGTGTGATCATTAGTCATTTACTAGTTCATCCATTTCCCAATGAACAGAAGAAAGTACCTTGTTTACTTAATTGGACTTGACTTAATTTTATAGAGTTGGTTCTTCCCTCTCTTCTCCATGCAACAAAATTTCAGTGATATCAACTTTACAAAGGTTTTTTATATAGATATAACAGACAATTAATTTGTTAATAGTTGGCTATACAGTTCTTAGTTTATCTCCCCACTTCTTTTTTTAAAATCTAATATAATATTTTGAGACTACATGCATTCTTTGTTTCCAGTCATATTTCTCAGTTGCTCAATATATATATTTTTTGTCCCTTGAAACCAATGTACCTGA
Source organism: Caloenas nicobarica (assembly GCF_036013445.1). NCBI lineage: Eukaryota > Metazoa > Chordata > Aves > Columbiformes > Columbidae > Caloenas > Caloenas nicobarica. The sequence goes on from NC_088245.1 coordinate 130,082,607, forward strand.
AAAAATTTTTGTCATGTTGCATCTCTTTTTGCACAGTGTCATTTAATGAAGACACAGTAAGACCTAGAAGCCTTACATTTGCAGCCATTAAACACTTACCTTCCAACAATCATTATGTTTAGATCCCCCTGTTTAGCCACTGAACCAAGTTCTTATCATGGAACTCAGTTCACATAATAGTCACATTAAAATGATTAACAATACAGGTGCTTCGATACTAAAATCTAAATAGATAATGGCCAGAGTTTTTTGTTCAATGGATCATTTTATGTTGCCATCATTAAAAAAAATGAAGCTTGCTGTGCAATATGTATCATCAAGTTTATTGGAAATACTAAACAGAGAAGAACCGTTCACTCTGGGCACTAGTTTTTTTTCATTTTTTTGATGGTAAATTATCCTTTGGAAAGTGGCGTTGTAGCATCACTGTATAGAAAAGAAACATAAGTACCAGGCTCAGTGAGAGGTTGTTTATCACAGAAATTCCTCATGTACCTGCAAATGGAAATGGACTGGCTTTTGTTGGTAACCAAATTCTACCACATCATGCAGATTAAATAAGCTACTAGGGCAATAGCTAAGCTATTTGCCAATCTTCTGATTTACTTCAGCAGTAACTGCCATGGGACAGCTCTATATTCAGTCAACGACTTCTCCCGACATGTTCAAAACTTCAAAACTTCTATGTGAGTGTATACTTCAGAGAAATAAATACAAAGTGACTAAGAACACTTACAGATGTAATCTAAGCCAAATGTTAACATCACTTATCATGGAAGATAACTTCACATTGTGGCAGGTTTCCTCTCATGAGCTGCTGCCTGACTACAAATTATGTAACACGAATGAATGCAAAAATCGTAGTCCAGGTTACTTCAAACTCAGAATAAAATTTTTAAAAAGCACAAATAAGTAATAGAAAAAGTTATAGTAAATACCTGTCATGTCAATCCTGAAGGGGTCTAGAAGTCCTTTTGCTAGTAATCTTACTTTCACGTAGCTAAGAGAATATATAACTCTCAAACTGTAGAAAGCAATATCAAGTATCAGGAAACTTGGCATCTTTTTTTTTTTTTTTTTTAAATGACAGACTTTTGTCTCCCTAGTTTTGACTTATTGACAATAAAATATTGATATTTAGAACAGCTAAAGTGAAAGTTGTTACAATGCAATATGTAACCTTAAATATTTTAAGGTTTTTTTCTATTTTACTATTAAAAAGCAAGAAGATATTTTATTTTGCTAAAATAACTTTTTAAAAATTTCTTGGTATAATTCAACATAATCATTTATCTTTAGAGAATCAATGTCTACCCAAATATATTCCAAAGCTGAAACTAGACTTCTCTTGCAAGCTATATTATTTTTTAATTTAATGGAAAAAAGGCTTCATGTGACACACTTCACATGGAAGTAATAAATTCGTGGGCCAGTTTTAAAGTGCTAGGAAGAGTGCTGTATAATAGTACCACTCTCTGCACATAAACTAGAGTGGTGCCAAGGGGAGCTGCTGTAATAGCGGTAGTAAAAATGGAAAGAAAAGAGGATGTAGTGTAAAGAAAGGCAATTTGAGTGTTCAACTGATTTAAAATACCCAAACTGAAATAGCAGCCAGGAGCACTTTCTTGCATTTACACTTAGTGAAGGTACTGACCTTTTGACTTCAATTATGGATCTTTCCTATGATATACTTCTCTTTGAAAGATTAATAGAGAAAGTCTATGCACTGTTCTCTCTTTGAATCCCTTTTTAATTTCTCATCAGACATAGCAATTTGAGCATACAAAAGTAGCAGGCATTACTTCTGCAGTTTAGAAATCTTCTGCACAAAAGTAGTCAACAAAAAATCAATGTTTTGTGTCTATCAAGATTCACAGCAGATGCATCCTTGCTATGCATCCTCTTTTAGAGAGTCTTGTGTATGGCTGTATTATTCCTTCCTTGTTTCTATGGAAATGCCTGTTTTCTTAGCATCAGTCAGGTTAATATAAATTGGATTCTGCAAAATGTGTTAAATAAGACATTGAATGACTTTTTTTTTTTACTTATTTCAATTTCAAATATAGACTTGAAATTCATCCTTATCTACACAAAATACTGCTAAACTTCAAAACCTGTGACTATCTCTGAACATACCTGACTTCTTGAAGACAAATATGTAAATAGTATTAAATTCATATCTTCTTTGGGGTAAACCTGAAGACAGAAAAAATGTCATAATTCTTATCATCATTTTCTATCTGTGTTTTTTGGCCAGAGGTCAAAACTAAACTGATTTAGTCACATTTGTAAAATCAGAAATAATAAACCCCTCTGATATAATACTTTGGATGCAACAGGCTATTCTGCCTATTTACTGTCTTACATTGTTCAGGTACTGAGTATGCCAGTAAAAATTATACTCAAAAGCAAAAGAAGAGATTTGTTAAAAAATGTGTAGATTGTAGATTTGCTTACACTACTCTGTCAAGTTGCCAGGTCTTAGCACTAAAAATGTTGAGACTGTACTTTCCAGTTTTGGAAGGTACTTTAAGAAGAGATATAACCAAATTCACAGCCATTCTCAGATGCCACTTCTCCAACCTGCCCTCACAAAGAGTAAATAACTAAGTAGGATTTTCTGTGCTCTGGGAGAGGAGAAGGGAGGGTTTCTGGAGGTGGTTGCACTGTTGGCGTGTTGCCCTGTGGATGGGATAGGCTGCCCTGGGTGAGGCAGAGGCAGCTGAGTGTGGGCCTGCTCCGCTGACTACAGCCTCCTGATGTTACATGATACTATCATCATGACATTAGACATTGACTCAGATACTGAAGGACAAAGGTTTAGGAGCCTGCTGAGGAAGCATATCTTCAAGTTTACATTCACAGCATCGTTCATCCACTCACATGGATCCTTCTTCCAGTGGAATAAACCACTGTGTGCTCTGAGGGTGGGAGTGATGCCTGACATGGACATTGCTGCATGTCTTCTGGCATGATCCAGTCTGATCTCCTGCATACACCTGGTTCCTGACATATTATTCAACAGTTTCTGCTGGGAATAATCTGTCAGACAGAGATAATGAGCATCATTCTTCTAATTTACTGTGCAGGCTGTCTTTCTCAACCCTTTTTACTCCCTGGGAGTGACAGAGACTGGATGCCAGAAACCCTCATGCAATGTAGAGTCCTGTAACACTTATTGTTGACATTCCCATCAACCCATTAAGTATGTAGTCCATTAGAATGTACTGCTACTGGCCACCTTCTAATCTACAACCCAACCCTAACTTCAGTTGTACACAAAGACGAAAAAGATCTATATGCCTTAATGTAATTTGTGAATCACCAGAGATGCTTCTTACTGGCCTTTGATTTATTTTGGTAACCAGGGAACCTGCTAGATCCAAACTATAATAGTATTCATTGAAGAATTCATAACTCATCATCACTTTATTTTGGATATTCCTTATGAAACCTTTTCTATTGTACCTCTTCTCTTTCTCATTCTCCCAATTTTTACCCTAACCCTGAGAGTTTAATTTATAATTTATTGAAGACATTTGTTAATAAAACTTTTTTCTTTTGTTGGTGCCTCTCAGGGGTCCTATTCACACTGGAACCCAATATTATTTCTAACCTTAACTTTAGCCTGACAGAAGATCTAGAGATTTGAGCCTAAGTATAATTCATTAAAGACTTCTTTTTCCCACTCTTAGTTCCTTTGGCTACTCCTCATAAAATTTGTCTTTCTGTGAATCAAACTCTAATCCTGTATTTAAACCTAATTTGACATAAGAACTTCAGGCTCCTGCCTAAGCATAAAACAGTTGATATGTGGCACCAAACCTCAATATATTTTATTGCTTCTTATTGGCTCCAGTTTTACTGTGCTTCTTACTTGTCCAAATTTTTCTGTCTTAAACCAAACCTCAGTCTAACCTGAACTTGACATAGTGTCAGAGACTGCTGCCATGCTCAAGCCAATTGTAACTTCTGGGAGAGGACAGTCTACAGCACTTATTTCCTTTGGCTCCTCACTACACACACCACTGTTGCTGTTAGTCCTATCTTTTTCACACACTAAACTCTGTCTCTGACTTGACACCGAGGCTAGTAAATCTTGAAGACAATTATAACTCACTGGAAATTTCTGTTCCTAATTTACATTTAGTTTGGTAACACCTTTTAAGATTGTTCTTATTGTAGATGCTGTATTTAATCACTCACTTAAATCTGAATTTTACATAGAGGATAAAGACCCCTGAGAGTTTGAAGCTCATATGCTCCTTCTCATGATTACTATATGGAGTACTTGGTTTATACTTCTTATGAAATGAATACTACTTCTTCTGCTTGTCTGGCCTCTTCAAGTTAAAACCTGGAAAAGCTGGTGACCCATCAGCTTCTGCACTACATCTTCTGCCCAGGTGCTGCAGTCTGTGACCCATAGTTCTCTCAAGACACTCTTTATGAATCTCATTTTACTGACAGAATTTAATATCATTGCATTTGTTTTGTAAGGTATACTTTAGTAAATGAGATAGATATTATTAGCTCACATTAGTTTGCTAGATAAAGTTATTCGAAAAGCAGAGCAAGGAATCAGAGAGAACTTGCTGGTCCAAATCCATTTAGAGTCTTGTATATAATTTCAGGACTGCAGCCTCCTATAAAACATTGATTGTCACCGTAGAAATCTGAGACAACTGTTCAATGTAATATTGTTTAAGATGTATACAATACTTACAATACTTAACATTTCTTTAGGTGCCCTATGTTTATGGAATATTGTTTTCTGTTTCTTCAAGGTATGCACTGCCACTAGTAAAGGTAACTAAACTTTTAAAAAGCTAAAAATTGGACAAAAACTGTGAGATTCACCTATTCCTCTGCTCTTTGTTAACTGAGGTTTGGGGAACTATAATGTGCATGGTGAGTGAGTTTGTTTTATTACCCTTTATGATCTTGTTTGTCCTAATGTCTGCCACCCAGTAGTTTCTATTACCATGATGAGAGAAAGAATAGGATAGAGAGAAGGAAGTGAGAAAACGCTGTTTATGTCTTTTAAAAATGCAGAATGATTAACATTTTAGCAGAATACAGCTGACAAAGTCCAAACCATGTTGATACTGGTAGAGATGCTTCTTAACTTGTTTTGCCTTTTCGTATTTAAAATCACTGTTAAACAGGACTAGGAAATACCTTATTACACTTGAAAGTGAGTTGGAAATATATAGCTTAAGAAGTGTTGATTGAACTTTACTATATTTCATCTCTAACTATGAGACATAATCCTTACATCAGGTGAGTACTTTGAAAATGTTAGCTAGTAAAAATAATATTGTAGTTGAATCTTTGTGATTAGGCCAACCACCTCAAGAGTATGTATGGCTATGGTGGATTTTTCTGCACCCTTCAAAGGAAATTCGCATGTTCAATTACTCCGGAGTGTCTGTACATCAATGCATGTAGCATGGGGAATAAACAGGAAGAATCAGAGATCTATGTGCAATTAAAGGGCCACGATCTCATTGCAATTACAGAGACATGATGGAACAATTCATGTGACTGGAATGTTGCCATGGAATGCTATGCACTTTTTAGGAAAGACAGGCCAGCAAGGTGAGGTGGAGGAGTTGCACTTTATGTGAGAGAGCAACTGGAATGTATTGAACTCTGCCTGGGAGGAGGATAAAGAATGTGCTTATGGGTAAAAAGTAAGGGTGACACTGTTTTGGGTGTTTACTACAGGCCTCCTGATCAGGAAGAGAAAGTTTATGAGACTTTAGAGACAGCTGGATGTAGCCTCACAATCACATGCCCTGGCTCTCATGGGGGACTTCAATCGCCCTGACATCTGCTGGGGAGACAACACAGCTAAGCATGCACAGTCCAGGAGGTTTCTGCAGATCACTGGTGATAACTTTTTGACACAGATGGTCAAGGAGCCAGCAAGGAAAGGTGTGCTGCTGGACCTTGTCCTAACAAACCAAGAAGGACTGTTTGGAGATGTGAAGGGTGAGGGTAGCCTCGGCTGCAGCAACCATGAGATGGTAGAGTTCAGGATCCTTCACGATGGAAGCAGGGCAATAAGTAGGATTGCAACCATGGACTTCAGGAAGGCTAATCCTGGCCTCTTCAAGGTCCTACTTGGAAGAATCCCATGGGTTAGGTCTCTAGAAGGTAGGGTGGTCCAAGAGAGATGGCTAATATTTAAACATTGCTTCCTCCAAGCTCAAGATTGATGCATCCTCATGAGCAAGAAATCAAGTAAAGAGAGTAGGAGGCCTGCATGGATGAGTAAGGAGCCTCTCTCAAAACTCAAATGGAAGAAAGATGTTTATGTAAAATGGATAAAGGGACTGGCCACTTGCGAGGAGTGTAAGATCGATGTTAGAGTACGCTGGGATGTGGTGAGGAAGGCCAAGCTCCACTTGGAAGCAAATCTGGCCAGGGATGTCAAGGACAATGAGAAAGGCATCTTCAAGTACTTCAGCAGAAAAACGAAGATGAGGAAAAAGGTAGGTCAGCTGCTGAATGAGGTGAGTGCCCTGGTGATGGAAGATACAGAGAGGGCAGAGTTACTGAATGCCTTCTTTACTTCCATCTTTTCTGCTAAGACTGGTCTTCAGGAATCCCAGACCCTGGAGGTAAGAGAGAAAGCCCAGAGAAATGAAGACTTTGTCTTGGTTGAGTAGGATCAGGTTAGAGATCATTTAAGCAAACTGGACACCCACAAATCCATGAGCCCTGATGGGATGCACCCATGAATGCTGAGGGAACTGGTAGATGTTATTGCTAAGCCACTCTCCAACATCTTTGAAAGGTCACAGAGAACAGTAAAGGTGACTGAGGTATGGAAGAAAGCCAATGTCACTCCAGTCTTCAAAAAGGGCAAGAAGGAGGCCCCAGGAAACTACAGGCCAGTCAGCCTCATCTCCATCCCTGGAAAGGTGATGGAACAACTCATTCTGGACATCATCTCCAAGAACATGGAGGAAAATAAGGTTATTAGGAGTAGTTAGCAAGGACTCGCCAAAGGGAAATAATGTTTGACCAACTTGGCAGCTTTCTATGATGGCATGACTGGCCAGATAGACAAGAGGAGAGCAGTGGATATCTTCAGTAGGGCTTCTGACACTGCCTCCCATAACATCCTCATAGGTAAGCTCGGGAAGTGTGGGTTGGATGAGTGCACAGTGAGATGGATCAAGAATGGGCTGGATGGCAGAGCTCAGAGGATTGTGATCAATGGTGCACAGTCTGGTTGGAGGCCTGTAGTTAGTGGTGTTCCTCAGGAGTCACCACTGGGTGCAGTCCTGTTTAACCTGTTCATCAATGACCAGGATGAAGAGACTGAGTGCATCCTCAGCAAGTTTGCCAACAGTACCAAAACTGAGAGGAAGGGTTGACACACCAGAAGGCTGTGCTACCACTCAGCAAGGTCTGGATAGGCTGGAGGACTGGGGAGAGAAGAATCTGATGACATCCAACAAGGGCAAGTGTAGGGCCCTGCACCTGAGGAGGAATAACCCCAGGCATCAGTACGGGCTAGGTGTGGACCTGCTGGAAAGCAGCATTGCAGAGTGGGACCTGGGAATTCTGGTTGAAAACAGGATGACCGTAAGCAAGCAATGTGCCCTTGTGGCCAAGAAGGCCAATGGCATCCTGAGGTGTATTAGAAATAGTGTGATCAGCACGTCAATGGAGGTTCTCCTCCCCCTCTACTCTGCCTGGTGATGCCACATCTGTAGTACTGTGTCCAGTTCTGGGCTCCTCAATTTAAGAAGGACAAGGAATTACTGCAGGGAGTCCAGTGGTGAGCAACAAAGATCATTAGGGGTCTGGAGCATCTTTCTTATGAAGAGAGACTGAGAGAGATGGGTTTGTTCATCCTGAAGAAGAGAAAGCTGAGAGGGGATCTTATCAATTCTTATAAATATCTCAAGGGTGGATGTCAAGAGGACGGGACCAGACTCCTTTCAGTGGTGCCCAACAATAAGATGAGGGCCAATGGGCACAGGCTGAAACACAGGAGGTTCCATCTGAATCTGAGGAGAAACTTCTTTACTTTGAGGGTGCCAGAGCACTGGAACAGGCTGCACAGAGAGGTTGTGGAGTCTCCTTCTCTGGAGACATTAAAAACCCACCCAGACACATTCCTGTGCAATCTGCTCTAGGTGAACTTCCCTTAGCAGGTGGGTTGGACTGGATGATCTCCAGAGGTCCCTTCCAACCCCAACTATTCTGTGATCATGAGTCTTTTGAACAGTGTTCCTCCTTACTAGACAGACTGTTCCTTCACAGATGGCTTAGGTTTATTTTCTTCTACATCAATAATAAAGGCCTGGGATCCTAATATAGAATACACAGCAAAATATCTATCTTGCTGATCAGGTAATGAGATTTGGCTGTTTTGAGAAAGCCTATCTTCAACAGCCTTTGAATGGAATTTAGGATCGTGTCTAGTTCTGGGCACTTCTGACATCAGGGGAATATTTTTGTGTATGTGGCAATTTAGGTTAACATATTAATCTGATAGAACAAGTTGATTCTTTATCTTATAAGCCTTTAAGCAGCAAATATTTTCTCTTGGTATCAGTGAACTATTTCTTGTTAATGTTATGAAGACAAAGTTAGACATAATACTTCATTTTAATTCCCAAATAACTATTTCGCTATGTTCCATTTTCTTTAGGAATGACATATATGTATTCTATGTATATATATGAAATCTAGTCTGTCATAATATGTCAGGAGGATTTTTTTTTCTTTGATTACTCTTCAACTGGGAAAATTAAGTCTAAAATAAATAAAACTATGCAAGAATTTTGATCAAATATGCTAATCATTCAGTTCAAGTTTTTCGTCTTTCAAAAGCATTCTAATGAATAGACTGAGTTGTATCAAGTGAAGTTTTTAGGTGAAAAAAGTTTTTCCTGATACTTGGGCTGACAAATCTCAGAAGAGCCTATATATATATATCTGTGAGAATAGTTGCAAGGGAAAATGAGAGCTCTCGTAGCAAAGATACAAAGGTGAGGACAAAGAACTGTGGGATTTTTTCTTTTTGTTTGGTTAGTTGGTTCTTCCTTGTCTTCTAGCAGAGGGGGGACTCAGAAGTTCTTTATATAATGCATTATTGAATACATTTCCTTATTTTCCTATAGCACTTCAAAATCATAAAGCATATTTGGTCTACGTTGAAATTCTGGGAGTGCCATATTGCAAAGAAAAACTGCATCAGGATTTCACTCCAGAGATTTTTGTCTAATTGGTCCCTGAGGTAACCATGCATATAAGATGGTTGCTAACATAAGGCAATACCAGTAGTATATTTCAAAATACTAAAAATCATCCTCTCCCCTCTGCTTCTCACCAGTAAGGGTGAACTTGTTAAAGAATCACAGGGCTTCTGAGAGGCTGAGGTGAGAGCACAAGACGGCCTTCCTCACTCTCATCCTCTCTCTCCTAGTCCATGTAAATTAATAATTACCTTAATCGAATCCCACTTATGAGTGATTTAACCTCATGGCATGGAACTGCAACAAAAACTATCAGGAGGCCATCCAAACTCCAGTACAAGTGCTTGTAGGCACCCATCTCCTCCCCAGTAGCTCTCAGGAATGGCAGCACTGGCTCAAACCAAGGTCCTATGTAGCACAGCAACCTGCCTCCTGCAGTAGCTACACGAAAGTATGTAAGGAAGAGAGAAAATAGATTAAGCAATGCTTTTGAATGATACTTCCCTCCGTAAGAACTGCTTGCCTCCAACTGCATTTAGCTTTGGAGGTTTCCTGAACCTGCGGTGCTTTTTGTACTTAAAAACTCTCGATGACTTATATTTGAATGCTTGTCCAGTTTTCTATCAAATCCATGTGAACTGTCGACATATACATTACCCTCAGCAGTGACTTTACACAGGTGCCTTGCTGTATGAAAAGCTGTCTTATCTTACTGTGTATTTTCAGCTTTTTTTCTTCTACTTTCATCCTTTCACTAGTAGTCTCCTAGTGCTTGCGTTGGAAGATGTGACAAATTGTCAGGACTTCTCTGTGCTCCTGAATTTTGTAGATTTCTCATATACCATACCAAACTATTTGTTTTGTGATAAATTATTCTTAAACAATTAATCCTTCTTTTTTTCAAATTTTTTAATCTGTTCCAAGAGAGGGCAGTCAGTGCTTCAAATACAAGTGAACCATTGACTTATGTGGTGGTGTACTGTTTTTTTCAGGGATGGTCTTCTTGTTTCTTAGTAGCTTCTAACACTAGATTTGTTTTTGTCAGCTAATGAGTTTTTGAGATCATGTTTTCATGAAACTATCACAGCCTCTAGATGTCACTCATGTTTGGTAATGGTCCACAAAGAGAATGATATTCCATATGGAAATTTAGGTTTCATCCTTTATGAATTACATAGATGAATAAGTATTACATATCCACCTTTCACTTATGTGTCTGTCTGTAACAAAATTTGTTAGTTCTTTTACTGTGACTTAGGATCAAAACTTCCTTTTGGAGTTGATTAGTTTCTGTTATCTTCATTGCTGTGAGTAACCTGATATGGTTAGAAAACTTTCCTTCTTATTAACTCTTCTACATTTTTTTTTCTTTTTTCATTTGGTAACTGAGTATATACTGCTATCACCTTTGCGAATCTTTTTTTTAACCAATTATTTATCCTTTTTCTCATCCCATGATCACTCGTTTTCTTTAAAGCTTTTAATAAAGCCTTCTGGTGAAAGCCTTCTTGAAATGCAAGAATACTAGGGGGTTTTTAACCTTGCAAAGAACTTCAAGAAGTTTGCAAGCAGGGATTTTTCAACAACCCAACATCTATTGACTCTTTTTCACATTGTCAGCCATTGGGGTCCATTATTTTGTATGTTTTTCTTTTTTTGTATATGCTTGGTTTACAGGCCTTCAGTTACCTGGGTAATACCTGGAGCCTTCCTTCCTATTTCCTTTTTTGTTTGGTGCAACTTTTGCCACTTGACACAAAAGCAGTGTTAAATAAGACATTAAAGACCACAACTGAAAATTCTATGTGAGTATCATCTTGCTCTAGAAGTTCTTGTTAGTAGTATTTCTCTAACCTAACACACAGCCACTTCAACATCAGGCAAACATGTGAGCCTCTCACAAGGGGTTCCAGTATGGATCTCTGATTGGATCTTGCTCTATGGTGAACACTAAATTAAAGAAACAAAACAAAACAAAACCACTACCGTTCTTCAATAATCTTGTTTCTTTGCCGGCTCACTTCATATACTGGTCAGTAGCTGGCTAAGTGTACAGTCTGACATTTTTTTCTCCAAGTAGATTTGAAGAGAGTGTTCATCCAGAACATTTTTCATTTAACTTCCCAGAGTGTTATTCTATTTTCTTAATCTGGATGCAACTTTCTTTTTCTGGAATATCCTGCTGCATTGTAATGCATTCCCTTACTATTCTACTTAATCGTACCAACAACTTCTTGTTGTGTCTTATTAAGTAATGTGCACTGATACTTTGCTAACAATGTGGTGCTCTTCAGTGCTCTCCTCACTGCCTAAAAGGACTAAATTTTAGTTATCCCCCTTATCCTCTTTCTAACAAGCTTCCAAACTTTTTCATAATTCCATCTTTCAGGTTAAGCGCAGTCACACGGGGTTTATATTGATTCTATAGGGATATTGAATTTAGTACACCATATTTGTTTTTACAGCACAACTTGTCAAGTGGTTTACACTGGACATTAGGAAGCATTTCTTTACTGAGAGGGTGGTGTAGCAGAGGCACTTGACCCCCCCCAGCCAAACCAGCAGCAGTTTGGTACAGGCTCCAAAGGAGGTAAAAACCTGAGCTGCAGCCAGGCCAAGAACTCTTTTTAGGAAACCCACAAGAAAGTGGAACAGCACACTGAACATTAGTATGTTGTGGGTGCAAGGACTGTCATGCATACGTTTGCCACTTTACACAATTTCACTATGAGTCAGTCACTTTATTCTATAAATATGACAGCCTGAGTGAGCCTACTTTGAGCAATGTGCTAAATAAGCTGGCTATATGGCGATGGTTTTACTACTCACAGGCCAGTGGATGAGCCCAATTTAAGTTTCATATCAATCATTCAGTTTAAATAAATGCATACTAAATATAATGAATCATTTAGAATTATAAGGTTGTATGACTTTTAATATACTCTTTGTTTCCTGCTATTTAGTAAACTGGATTTGCTAAAATCTCAAGCTGTAAAATTCTACTGATATTTACCAAAGGCAACTACAAACTACACTGAACACTCACAAGATAAGGTCTAGCTTGCACTTTGCTGAAAAGAACTGAACTGACTGGGGAAAAAAAATAACAGTCCGAGGCTAACATGGAGACATTACAGATATCTGCAGAATGGGACTTGTTTTGCACTTCACTGAGAAGAAAGGATTTATTCAGACAAAACAGTACCTGCAAGGCTATGGACCATAAACAATGTCTACAACTAAACAAAACAAAGCCACATACGAGATCAGTGAAAAAGAGAATGAGAAGCATCTCAATGAGAAGCAAGAAGACGCGAAAGTGAAATATTGCTATTGGACTGAATCATGGTATGAATGGTTCGTAAAGATATAAATGTCTGTGGTTTTCTATGCTCGGATTGTACCTCTGTGCAGATACCCAGCTTGAGTCAGCCCTCCTGCTACTCTGCTCCATTTTTAAAATTTTTTTTCTGAGAATTTTGTCTCCTGAAAGTCTGCTCTGCATATGGTTATCAGGCCTCACCTGAAAGTTTGCCCCTGGAGTTCTAAAATACAGACTCCAAAGCAAATGGTTATCAGGGAGGGAACACCTGAAAGTTTGCACCGCAACAGGTACAGGTATCTTCTGAAAGTTTGCCTCCAGAGTGAACGGTTATCAGGGAGGGAAGACACCTGAAACTTTGCTTCATGAATGGGTACAGGCTCCTGGAGAGAAGGTAAGCAGCACTTGGCTTGGCGTATTTCTCCCATGCAGTAAATAATAGAGTGAACCTGCCACCAAACTCTTTTAAGTCACGCTTCTCTTTGAGAAACCTAAACATTGTTCTGTAATAAGCAGAGCCCTAAATTAATCCCCCACAACAGGTGGTCAAACCCTGGAACAGGTTTCCTAGAGAAGTGGTCAATGCCCCAAGTGTATCTCAGAGACATTTGGGCAATGCCCTTTAATAATATGTTTAAAGTTTCACACAGCCCTGCAGTGGTCAGGCAGTTGGACTAGGTGATCATTTGAAGTTCATTCCAGCTGAACTATTCTATGCCTATTCTACTATGCATCAGCTCTGGTAGCCTTTTTTAAATTTTTGTTGTTGTTCTTTTGAAAAAAACAAAAAACAAACGAATGAAAAACCAAAAACTAATCATGAAGAGAGTACTGAAGTTCAAATTAACCAATATATCTTAACAGAAAAATAAAATATCTACTAAATAAAAATATCTTTTTACTGCCTTCTTGTGCATTTTTTTTCATGTCCACTGATGCTATCAGTGATTCTGGACTATATCATTTGTCATTGTAAATCAACATGGTTCAACACTTTTTATGTATTAATATGAAACTTGATCTATGTTGGTGGTGGTGAGACATGACTTTCACCAACCAAAGAGCTTTCCGTGGATTTCAATGCTCAAAATGTTCCATATCTAGTAAACAACTACTTCTAACATAAAATTTAAGAAGGATTCTTTTTCTTAAGAAAAGGAAAAGGCAATTAGTTATTAAACATGTGGAGAAAGTCAAAAGTTCAGAGATCTATAACAGGTCTATTTTAGAGCCATAGGAAAGGAAAAGGCAAAGAAAAAACCCTGACTCAGCAATGTCTGATATCATTGGTTATAGAAATGAAATAGAGACACGAAATCATATGGAGAGTGTGTGTGTGTGGGGGGGTGTTCTCAGTTCAGACATTAGCTTGTTTGAAAGTCAAGTAAGTTGCCTTCTTCAGAAGTGGTAGGGGTGAATTTCTGCATATTATTTTGGTCTCAATAATTAACTCAAACAAATACAATTAAATCTAATTTGGAAATAAGTAATTTTAATATCTCAAATATTTCTCTAAAGGAAAGCAAATGCATCAAACATCATTCTGTGAGACATGTGTATTGAGATATATAATGTGTATATTAAATCACCAAATACGTGTGCTTGATTCACAGAGGAAACCATGGAGGCTTTTACAAGTAATCTTCTTGGAAATGTAGGACCATAAACATTTTAAAACAAAATATAGTGACGAAGATTTCTATATATTGTTTGTCTGGATATTTCATCTATATTTATCATTCATCAGTTCTTTTACCTGTTCATTTTTAACATCATTTTCCTTGTTATAGATTATGTGAGCTGAGAGATGACTGATATTATTCCTAAAGACCATTTAAAAATACTTCCGTGCCAGTGGATCAATATTTCCATTTGCATCTGATTGTAAAGAGTGGAAGACAACTCATAAATACATTGAGAGTAAAAATATGTTTGAAAAGGGATCAGAGTATTAAAACTCTAATAAAGAGAAACAGATTTCTGTGCAACTTTTTCCACTACCTGCAAGAAATTCTCTCTCTTAGTAAAGATGACTATCTGAATTAATGAAATGTCATTCAGTTTTCACACCTCCTTGTACACCTTTAAAATCTAAAAGACTCTTAAAAAAAAAATCTTGGTAGCAGATTTGTAATCTTATTAACAAATTGACACTTGATCCTGAGTATACTGAAGGAACATTGTGAATTTTCTCTCATGGAGAACTTATCTTTTTGTTTTCCTTTACTATAACACCACACTGAATGTAAAGTAAGAGGAAACTTCATTTGGTGGAAGAAATTGCATGGTTCTTGGCAGGTAATAAATGTTTGTACAAATATTGATACATATGGATTTACTTTGCTGCACGGTGGCATTGGTTTCATGCATTTCAGGATTTGGAAGTGTGCTAACCCTCCAAATGTTGTTTAAAAACATACTTATGTATTGGGTGTAGCCAGGATGGAGTTAACTTTCCCCACAGCAGCCCTCATCGTGCTGTGGTTTGAATTTGTAGCTAGAACAGCGTTGATAGCACAGCAATACTTTGGCTACTGCTGAGCAGTGCTCACACAGCATCAAGGCTCCGTCCAAGCACCCACCTGCCTCCTTCCTCCCTCACAGGCCACTAGACTGGGGGTGGGCAAGGGCGAGAGGTTGGGAGGGGACATAGGCAGGACAGCTGACGCCAACTGACCAAAGTGCTATCTCATTAAGATATTCCATACCATATGATGTGTTCTGCAATAAAAGCTAATAGAAGGGGGACAGGGGCATTTTTTAATAATGCATTTATGTCTTGAAGCAATCGCTGTGTGTACTGAGGCCCTACTTCCCAGGCAGTGGCTGGACATCACCTGCTGATGGGACACAGAGAATAGATTCATAGAATAATTTTGGTTGGAAGAGACCCCCAAGAAACCTTCTTGTTTTCCTTTGTTTCTGCACACAGCCTCTTTTTGTTTTGTTTTGTTTTACTGACTTTATCTAGACCCATGAGGTTTTTGTGTTACTTGCTCCCTCATCCTGCTGAGTAGGGAGAATGAGAGCAGCTGGGTGGGCACCAGGCAGCCAGTCAAGGTAAACAAGCTAAAAAAAGTCTGAAACTATTGTCTTGGAAAAAAAGAGCATAGTTCTTCTGCTTTGTGTGAAAGTGATAATAATTTTAGTTTTTACAGATGATAGCACTAAGTTTAACTGACATTTAGCTTTTTCTTTTTAAAAAAAAATTAAATGTTTATTCAGACTACAAATAATGTTAACATTGTATGGAAGTGCATAAAAGATCATAATAGTACTTCCTGGTTGAAAGCGAAAACACTAGCTGTTTTTTTACTACAGAGTAGCTAAAACAAATCTGTGCACATATATTGTTCCTAAATCTACCTAATTCTTTTATGAAATAAGACCATTACTAGACAAATTAAGACAACTTGAAGTAGTGTATTTATACATACTATGAGTACATTAGCAATTAAAAGAATCTCTGCTCTGCATAATTTATCAGGTGATATCATATGAAGCTTAACTTTTATGCCTTGAAAACAACAACATCTGATCAGATGCAAATGTGTATACATTATATTTGTCACATGTTTGAAATCTTCATAAGTTTCTTGGAGGTGTTATTAAGGGATAGGGAAAGAAAGGTATTTTAAACTGCCTTCCATTGGTTCTGTTTTGAATAAAGACTGATTAAACCTCTGTTACACAACTCTGTCAACGTAGTTTATGCCAGCTTTGTATAGTGAATAAAATTTATTTGTGATTTTCTTTTCAATGGTCCAGGAATTATGAGATCACATGCAACTGTTTTGCCTTTTGGTCCTGAGTTATGTAAAGACTCACATGAAAAATAAAGGTGATCGCTAAAAAGAAGCACAAATCTAGCATAGAGACACAACTAAGCAAGCTCATGGTGATGTATGGCTGTGGTTTGAGTCAGTTAGTCATCATGGTGGGTTGACGACTGACTCCTAGATGACTGCCCAGCAGCTCTCACTCCTCCACCTCAAAAACATAAGGAGAAAAAAAAAGATGAGGCAGCTTATCGGTTGAGATAAAGATAAGGAAGTCACTTACCAATTACCATCACTGGCAAAACGGGCTCAACTTAGGGAAAACTAATTTAATTTAAAATATTTTTGGATAATGAGAGACAAAGAAAAATCAAAACAATTTCTTCCCCCAATGCATCTTTCTCAGGATCAACTCTTCTACCTTTCCCCCCCACCTCTAGCCATGCCCCCACACACTCCTTCCCCCACATCGTATAGGCGGGGATGGAGAATGGAGTGTTACATTCAGTCTATAACAGTTGGTTTCTGACACTCCTTCTGGATGGGGGCCATCACTGTTGATTTTCTGACCTCATGGTCCCATGTCTGAGATAAGGCAACTATGGATTTGAGGATTCTCTGATGGGACTTCTTGTCAAATTACTTCTTGTAAGATCATTGTTGAATAGTTTTCCCCACAAAGTCATCTGCATCCAATCAACTTAAGTGAAATATATATTTGACTAGTTACAGGTGAGTAGCAGCTAAACTGATACGGGCTCTATTTGGAAGTGACAATCGCTTTGCAGTTTCATAGAGTAACCAATATTTTTATTTTGGTGTAGCTATTTGGATATAGCAATGACATTTGAAGAAGAGATAGATTTTTCAGAAAACTTGAAAGACTCAAATCATGCATTTTTTTAGCTGTAACAATCAGATTGGTCACTCAGCCCTCTGGAGATGGGTGTATAAACAGAGCTGGACCATCAGCCTCAAAAAAACTTCTCTTGTGGATGACTTTATTCTAGCAACTTGAAAGTATTCTACCTATTGTATGCATTAAAATTATATTACCTAAACAGGCGATCAGTGGAAAATTGTGGTTGGCATCTTCTCTGATAAATTGCTTACACAGACTGATACTCAGTTGTTGTTTTCATTTACAAATGTTACTTTCCCACTGTTCCCCATATGTTTTTGCCCAGCTCAAAACAAATAATATATAAAACACTGTATAAATAGGGGCTTTTATTCTGCTTCGACTTTCATGACAGCTTTTTTTTTTTTACCTCTGAAGGCATTAATATTTTTTTTCATTCAATTTTCGTTGGACTATTTTGAAACTCAGTCATTAACTTGCTGTATTTATGACTGGTTGTTCTAGGTCACACATAGCTTGAAGCAGACCTCTATTAACATGTAAATTGCAGTTTAACACTGTTGGCCTCTTTAAAGTCAAAGGGGAAATAAAGTTTTTAGATTACAGTTGGACAGTTAGCATACCAAGAGGGTGTGCGTTCAGATCACTATGTGTTTGCATGAAAATTCTAAAGTGGTTTTCTCTCTTTAATCTCCAATAAGATACTACATTAGTTAAAGATTTGTTTTTCGAGGTGGTAATGGTTTCTGTAATAGTTGTTTTCTGTTTTTCCTTGCTATTGTTTTTCTTTTTCCATAAAATATATAGATTTTGAAGGACTGAGCCACCAGTTTGAAATCTTTGCTGTCAAAGCAGCTGTGTCACGTATCAATGATTAATGTTAAAATGTATCTTGGCAAATTTGAGTTTGAATCTTGTTCACACAGTGGACATTCTCAATCTAATTTCTGGTCTATTCTATTAAGAGCAATCTTGCTGCCATTTGTCCTTGTGCCAGCAGTCCCTTAAGTTTATCTGTTTCTTTTCACCTGTGCCTTTGAGGTTTTGTTTTGTATTTAACGAATGTAATCACATACTCCTTCAGCCTTTGCTTTATTAGCTGAAACATGCCAAGATCTGTCAGTAACATCGTGTATGATAGGATGACCACCATCTTGATTTTCCTGAGAGGGCTTTTTTGAACTCCACAACAAGTTGAACCTGTTGTAGTTTAAATATCTAGCTGCATATAACATTCTTGATGATCTTACAGATGATTTGGTTTGTGGAATTTACTGTTCTCATGGTGTTAATCGATATTCAACATGGTTTACTTGATCAAGGAAAAAATCCACGGGGTGAAAAAACCCTGGGGACTAACTACATTAGTTGCTGGACACTATGGGTGGGCAATTTCAGCTGAGGAAATTTGTGTAGCTACTTCAGAGAAAATCAGTTTTGATGCACAGCAGCTGAGCATCTCACTGTCTGCCTCAGAATGTGCTTAAAGGATACTAGACCATCCCAGGATTGACACCTCTCTGTGAACAGATATATCATGACTGTTTCAGTTTTCGAATGGCTTTCTCTATACTTATGTTGTTATAATGCTTTCCAGAGTTTGCATTTTGTCTTTTTTTTTTCCTTCCCAGAACACACAGAATTTTGTGGGTTTTGTGTAGGTAATTTTCTTTAAATGAAGAAGAACAAACCAAGCTGAAAGAAAACTAGACTCAATTTTGTGGTCTTGCTATAAAAGTCTTGCTGTGTCAGAGCTCTGCAAACCCTGAGGAAGGGTGATAAAGAACCTCAAAAAAAAAAAAATCCCCCCCCTCAAAACAAACCAAAGGAAAGAAAAAATAGCAAATGGGAGTAGGGGAGTGTTAGGGCAAGGAAAAAACTAAAAAAAAAAAAAAACCAAACACACACACACACAAAAAACACCAAAAAACCAAACCAAAACAAAACCAAAACAAAAAAACCAAACACAACCAAGCAAACCCCGAAACTCTCCATCCCACAGAAATCTTTCCCTATTCCTGACAATAGCAACCTCTACACTGATGAAACTTCACAAGCAGGATTTTTTTAAAAAAACATTCCCATTCACCATAAGACTATAAATGAAAGCGGTTTGTTTAATTTTTCATAATGAGAGAAAACATATAATTTTTTTAAAGAAGATCACAAACTTAGAACTTGTATCTTTTTATGGCACTATTACAAATTATGTTTTCTATGTCCATAACACAGGAGAAGAAAAGTCTTAGTTTTAAGATACCTATCCATTAAATCATCCTATGCTACTTTCACTAACTGTACATTCCATTCAACATGATGTTTTAGACTGTATTAAACTGCATCAGAAGGGATGCCATGTGTTGGAAATTATTTTGTCAGCTAATGAAGTTATGTGAAGCTGTGAAACAGATCAAAATCATCTTTATTCTAAGTTTGTATTAGCCAGATGCTTTCCTGTTGCATCTGTGGATTTGTGGGTTTGGGTTGTTGGTTTGTTTGGGGTTTTTTTGGTCTGCTCACAGTTCCAGCAACCTGTGAAGCAATTAAATGTAGGCACAGTCTCTGTTACACTTCCCTGATCAAGAGCTTGTATGCACGTACGGAGCCTTCAGCCTCCTGGATTTAATGTACAGGTCATCCTGTAACTGTGTCAGGGGATTTTATGTACAAATCCTCTGCAAACACTTTGTAGATAAAAACAAAACTATAAAAAAACCCCAGGCATGCAGCTGTCTTGAATGAAACTGTGTGTTGCTCCTTTTCTGGCTCTAAGTTAGCTCAGCACTTGAGAAGCTTTTAAAAGCAATGAAAATCTCAGATGGGAGGAATTGGGCACTTATAATGTGGCCACAGAAACTGGCCTTGAGAGCTCGCTTTGAGCTATGTAGAATATAAATAGGTGTAGTTGCAAAGCATTAATCGGAAGACCAATAGGTTTTACAATAAAATATGGATATGTGAGGAGATGTAAAACTGTAATTAAAAAACTGAAATCAAATAATTATGTTTGTAATTAGTACAGGGTCCATTCAGGCAGGCCTGAAGAACCTGCCAGGGTTGTGGATGGGGGTGAAGGTAAAGTCCCAAGGCCAACCTGTCATGCTGACGCAATGAAGTATCATGCAGCTGGAAGGATCACTTTCCCTTTTGTATCCTAGGACTGTATATTAAGCAGTTCCCGAAATGCTTTCTATGCATACTAGACACACTACAGTCCCTGAGATAACATAAGAATGTGACAGAAAATTAATTATAATGTAACATCATTTTCTAATAAAGAAGCAAAAGATCTTAGGAAACTCATTTAGCTGCTGAATGAATTTCATAGCTGGCCTCAAAGATAGTCCAGTTTGAGTTTCTTTGCTTAACAGCAAAAAATAAACTCAAGAAAAAGGAAAACTGCAATAAGGACTTAAAAGAAAAAGGAAATAATAATAATAATAACAATAACAACATCAACAACAACAGCAACATCTATTCCATATCAAAATAATCTCAGTAGAAACTCCAGTTGCATAATTCTGCAGAAAACCTGGGTAAAATGTTATGGTATTCTCCAGTTATCTTAACATACAAGGTTCTTATTACTTTCTTTGTGTTCACAGGAGAAAAAAAAATAGTTATGCAAAAGACAGTTCAGCTGTTCAAAGATTAAATGTGCCTGGTTCTGTAGAAATTGGCTTTTGAGATAAACAAATAACAGGTGATTTAATTAACCTTTCCTACATCGTTTGTCTGTTAAGGATACCTTAATGAGCCTATAGTTACAATAGTCTTGTGTTCATAAATAATTTCACCATTTGTTGCTTGTGAATTCAGTTCTCTAAAATAAAGATAGAGAACAAGTGATGAATTTTCTTATTTTAAGTGCCAGTTGCATCCAAATGAACCACTGTTTCTTCTGGAAAAAAATTACTGAACTAGCAATGTTTCTGATGGAAATGATTTTTTTCAAAGCCAAGCTAACTGGTTAATGAATGTGTCTCCTATTTTTTTTCAGTCAGTCACTGCCTAGTGAATAGACTATTAACTTTGTTAATTTATAGTCATGCTCTGAACAAGCTTATGTCTGGATTCTTAAACTGTTACTGTAATCCTACTGACTGACTTTCTGAAACACAAAGGTTCAGAAGATATAAATAACCAGTATAACAAAAGAAGTCACTCTGATTACAGGTATCATGTTACCTGTAAAAATGATTTAGAAGTTGTTTTATTTTAAAAAATATCTATTTTATAAACTAATACTAATGACATCTCAATTCAAATGTTTAAAATATATGATAAGATTATTATCTCTGAGTGTGTCAACACTAACTATTACTCTCCCCTGAAACAATGTGGAGAGAAGTTATTCTGGAGTATGCTCTCACAATAATTCTTAAATTTTTATGTATAATGCCTTGGCAACGAGGTATGTAGTAATACTACTGGATCCACCTCTTTAAAAAAACTTCATTTATTTTATTTTAGTTCAATTTCCATTGCATAACAATAGATCATAGGGTTTGAACATCATTACTAGAAGAAGTGAATATTACAAAACTGCAAATATGCAATTGGACTTGCCAAATACAAGCATATACTTACGGTCCCTTAGCAGAACACTTTATATCAATTTTAATATTAGTTGGTTTTAGTATGAAGTGAAAGGGCAGAATTCATTAAGACCACTTCTCTTTATCCAGGTGTAACAAGCAAATTCAGTCAAATTCACTGAGAGAATATTTCTGCGCCTGTGTATTTTTGCCAAGAAATGAATTCCACATGTTCTTGGGTAGTCTCCATGGCTGCGTCTAGCTGAGATCTTCTCAGAGGCAACAGTGCATCTCTGGTTCAGAAGGTAAAGCCTACAAATACAAGAAAACTCCCACGAACCCCCGTCAGATGCATGGAGCAGACTGGTTGGGGAAACTTAAATTTTCTATTTTACAGTCTTTGGTATGGTAGTGAAGCAGGATACGCTTTTTTAAAGGAGGCAGATAAATTTCCGTATTTAAAGACCAGTACTGAAGCAGCTGTCCTGTTTTGTTGTTGTTGGGTTTTTTTGGGGGGTGGGGGGTTGTTTGTTTGTTTGTTGTGCGCTTTTTTGGTCATTTTGTTTGTTTGTTTGTTTTCTTTTCTTGCAAATAGTGCAGAATTACAGGCTGAGAGAGCTGGGGTTCTTCTGCCTAGAAAGGAGAAGTCTCCAGGGAGACTTTATTGCAGCCTTACAGTACTTAAAAGAGACCTATAAGAAAGATGGCACAGACTTTTTAGCAGGGCCTGTTGTGATAGGACAAGGGGTAATGGTTTGAAACTAATAGAGGGGAGACTCAGGCTAGACATGAGGAAGAAATTTTTTACAATGTGGATGGTAAAACACTGCATCAAGTTGCCCAGAGAGGTGGTAGATGCCCCATGCCTGAAAAATTCAAGGCCAGGCTGGACAGGGCTCTGAGAGACCTGATCTAGTTGAAGATGTCCCTGATCATTGCAGCGGATGGGATTAGATGACCTCTGAAGGTCTCTTCCAACCCAAACTATTCTATGATCACTACGAACAATATTACTGAGCCACCGGCTAAAAGTGAATTATTTTTATGTGTAAAAAAAACTACCTCATTCTTGGGTATGCTGCATTGAACTCCAGATAGGATCATCGCAAGGATCAATAGTGAACTTCTATTAAGAAAATATCGTCTTACCTCAAATTACTTATTTCCAAAATAAACTCACCCCTATGAATAAAGAGCTCAGCTCTAACAAGAAGATGGATTGTTTGAAAAAGCAAATAGAAGTTTTCATTTCATGTATGGATTTTCTCATCTCTCAGAAGAAAAGAATTTGTTTTATAAACACTAGTAAAAACTACAGAGTACAACTACATTAATTTCACTTTCTTCTTTCAATATCTAAAAGCAGCAGTTGTGTCAGAATCAGAAGATTCCCAGCTGTACATATAAATTAAATCTATTTGCCTGTTAAACCACTTTAAATAACAAGGGCTATAAAGATACCACTATGCATTTTCAACTGTAGCTAACAAAATACTCTTAAAGCCTTTAAAGTTTATCAGTAATTGAAGTAAGAAAAATGTTTATTATTTTGATGGCAACAAATGTAGTTAAAAGTAATAATGTTCTTGCTCTCTTTTTTCACTCTGAGTAAATCTGCTATGTCTTTGGATTTCAGATCCATAAAAATAGATATTTGGTTTATTTTTTGTTCTCTCAAGCACTAATTTAAAATGCCTTTTTAATAGAAATTAACTGTTCTTCCTTAGTGAAACGTAAATTTTTTCGACAGCTCAATCTGAGCAAATTTGACCTATAGCAGTTTAATTCTTTGATATTAGTTTTTTGACACAGTTTTTATCCCCCAAGAAATGTGTGGTATTCAGAAAACTGTGAAACAGTTGCTATCAGAAAAACTGACACTTTTTCATTAAATAGTACTCAAGACTTTGGTGCCTACACAGGAATATGTGTGGCCCTATTCTGAATCTGAAACATGCCATAAATTCAGTTCAGATCCAAATCTAAACACTATTTCCTTGGTTACATTTTTCATTATGTTGTCTTAAGACTCTCTTGAATATATGTAATTGAGATGCCATCTCTGATTTTCTTATGACCCTGAAAGGAAATCTAAATTGAAGTCAGTGAATGGAAACCAGAATGATACATGCTTGCCCTGTTTGCAGCTAGAAGTATTCACTCAGCCTTTTTCTTAATTCAGAAAACTCTCAAGCATCTTGGTCAAGCAGAAATCCCTCGCATCAGCTATTGTGAGGAGTTATCTTCCTTAGCCAGGCTGTCTGCTCATCCAAACTGCACTGACAGCATTTTTTACTCTTGATATAGTACAAGGTACAAGGATGTTTTTCTGCACTTTAACAGTACTTCTACAACTTTAAGTACTATGTTATCATGTAGACAGATTATAATGAGTCCTTCATGGAAACTTCGACTCCTTTTCAATGTATGCCATATTGTCATATTTTGAGGATAATTGTAAGACCTGGGAGTTAATCTTAGAATTGACAAGATTTAAATCTTCTTCTTTCTGAAGTTTTAGAAGAGTTTTGCTGGTAGATCTGCAGAAGTGCAGATAGTGCCAAATAGATAATTTGTCTCAGTACTTCAGTATCTGGCAAAATGTCAAAATGAAATCCTAGTTCTAGAGTTGCAGATTAAGTTTTAAAGTCAGTATGTGGAAGGCAAATATTAATATTGGCACATTATCTGTATAAAATTCAAAAATTTGCTAATGAGTGCTACAATTTCAGGTTGCCTAATATTCAAAGCTGAATGTAGTTACTTTTTCTGTTGGTTTGAATTAGAGATGAAACTAGAGCTTGAATTAGAGCTGTTTCTGAATGTATACAGTTGGAAAACACAACTGCTTTATAAGTTGGCTGCAAATTCATATCTAAAGAAAATATATGTCAGTTCTACTGTAAACAAATATCATGGTGTCAGACCTTTTGGTAAATATATAAATATATTTTTAATATTAGGCTCCTATTTTTCTCTTTTTCTTTTCTTTTCTTTTCTTTTCTTTTCTTTTCTTTTCTTTTCTTTTCTTCTCTTTTCTTTTCTCTTCCCTTCCCTTCCCTTCTCTTCCCTTCCCTTCCCTTCCCTTCCCTTCCCTTCCCTTCCCTTCTCTTCCCTTCCCTTCCCCTCTCCTCTCCTCTCCTCTCCTCTCCTCTCTTCTCCTCTCTTCTCCTCTCCTCCCTTCCCTTCCCTTCCCTTCCCTTCTCTTCCCTTCCCTTCCCCTCTCCTCTCCTCTCCTCTCCTCTCTTCTCCTCTCCTCCCTTCCCTTCCCTTCCCTTCCCTTCCCTTCCCTTCCCTTCCCTTCCCTTCCCTTCCCTTCCCTTCCCTTCCCTTCCCCTCTTCTCTTCTCTTCTCTTCTCTTCTCTTCTCTTCTCTTCTCTTCTCTTCTCTTCTCTTCTCTTCTCTTCTCTTCTCTTCTCTTCCCTTCCCTTCCCTTCCCTTCCCTTCTCTTCTCTTCTCTTCTCTTCCCTTCCCTTCCCTTCCCTTCCCTTCCCTTCCCTTCCCTTCCCTTCCCTTCCCTTCCCTTCCCTTCTTCTCCTCTCCTCTCCTCTCCTCTCCTCTCCTCTCCTCTCCTCTCCTGTCTTCCCTTCCCTGCCCTGCCCTGCCCTGCCCTGCCCTGCCCTTCTCTTCCCCTTCTCTTCCCCTCTCTTCTTTCCAAAGCCTTTGTCTGGAAAGTTTTGTTTGAATATTTTCTAGAAATGGAAGACTATTTTATTCTAAACTGATGCTTTTCAGTTAGATGCTTTAGCTAACCAGTACCACCCGCTACTGCTCTTGTCTTCTTATGCCGAACTACTCAAGGGCTCAGACATCACAGTTTGACAACTCAGGTATGTAATAATTAGACTATATGATCCATTTTTTCTAAAAATGACTTCAAATCTCCAGTCTATGGAATGAATCAGCCTTGGTAATTTAAGACATATTTGCATTTTTTTCCCCTCACTGAGATCATATATCTAGACTTATCAGTATTCACTTCCCTTTTATGGGACCAAAATCTTGTTAGCCCAAGCAAGACTAGCTGATATATTGCTATTATAAATTACAGATAAATGAAATTGCAGTAGAGTTTTTTTCGTGAGAATTCAGTGTTTATTTAATAATTCAAGCTGCAACTGCCGTTCTTTAAGCTATTAAGAGAGTTATGAAGTGTACTAGCATTTGGTGGAAAAACTAAAGAATGTGTTAGAAAAATCATCTTTCTTTGGAATTATTAATCTTTCCAAAGCTGCACGTTCTGGACAGCACACAATGCTATCACTAGTAGTACTGGAGTTCCACAAAGAGTACTATGTAAAAGACAAAACTTTTCATAGTGATTTTATATAGGTAGATTTCTGCTTGTTCTGTGTAAAAAATGAAATATTGTTTTACTTTTATGAAGAAAGATCAGCTGTTTCTTTGTGTATGCTAAACATCCTTCCCTCCATGTTCATTCAAATTCTTATTAAATTGCATCACAGAATCACTTTCTTACACAAATAGAAATATATAGCTTCATCTTAAATCTTGTTGGATGAAAATATCAAAATTCTAATTAACCAATATGTTTTATTTAATATTAGTTGATAACATATCCTGCTGTTTAAAATTTGGTAGATTTACTGTAAAGATTATCCTCATTTGAATACAGCAAAGTTGTCTCAGCTGATTTAAAGATGACCGACTATGGCTTAGACTCAAGAAGGCATATTTCTTGTCTTTACTCCCTCTTTCATTATAAATCAATATATACAGGCCTTTTAGAAAATCACTCTTTTTCTTCCTAGGTATCAAATTCAACACATCTTAAGAAGAAAACATTGATTCACATCTGCAATTGTATTCCAGGTGGTCTTTTCTATTCAATATAATGTTTGGGAACTGAATACATTAAAATATGTATTCCTAAGTGTAGTTAAGGTCAACTAACCAAGTGTATTCATAGTGATATACCTCATTCTTTCAAAGTATGGAGAGATTAATATTGGATATTTTATCATTATACAAATTCATGAGAAATCAGATCTATTCTGAAGCAGCTTGTTCCAGTCATTCTTCACTGTATGATTTATGTTTTTTGGTTGTTAAAATATCCATATCCAATTTTTTTCTATGTAGTATACATCTTGTCCTTGAGATACTGTGATCATACAGGACGGCATTTACTGTACACTACTGAGATTGTTTCATTAGCCATGGCTTAGTAATCTTGAAAGATCATTTAATTCAGATGAAAGCAAGACAGAAAAAAATAAACAGGTTCAGTATTGGTTTTCTGTGATGATAATGCTAATTATATTTGAAATCTACTTCAGCATTTAATTTTTTGCATCATGAAGAACAGATGCTTTTATATACCTTTATATATAACTTATAGTATAATTTTTATACTATTAATACCTTTTGTAGTTTGCACTTGTACTTGATACTTTTAGATGAACTCAGGATTGATCTTCAATTCAGAAAGCAACAGTTAAACTTGAGTTCAGGAAGCATTTAATATCTCTACACTTAAAAAAATCTTATATAATAAAACTAAAGTGAGGTTTTGTGCTGATACGTATTGGTTTTCAGTCAAGACAGTACTTTTTTGGAAGTGAAAACTTCTTACTGAAATTAGATATAAAGGATTATTTTTAGAAAAATGTCAAGTCATGTGACAAAAAGAAAAGGAAAAAAGTCTTAATGCAGAATTTGCAAGAGCATTCCATGACCATTGTGGATTAGGTATCTGATATTCCTGTTTTCATTCATGGAAGAAGCTCTGTGTGTGAACTCTTTCCTATCAGGATTCACTTTCTCTCCTATTAGAAAACAAACAAACAAACAAACAAAAATACTAACAGATACCTTTAATTTACTGGCATAATCCAGAGATTTGACACTTTCCCATAAGGCACTACTACAGATACACAAAAACGTTCTTCTAATTTATCACATCTTTACTTTCAGGACAAACTTCTTATTCTTTATACATTTATTGATGCATGAACAATTTATTGTAGAAAACTTTTTTTTTTTCATTCAGAAAATCTTTTAATTGAACACATATTTTCTTCCCCTGGAAATCATTGACTTTGACAAGCAAGAATTTCAAACACAATATTTATATTGTAGTGGGGTTTATGTGTGGTCTTTATAGAATATTTCATGACACTTCAAATTTTTGCTGGTATTGAATTTATGATCTTGTAAACAAGAAGCACAATGATCTCTACTTCATTTCTGCTAGTAGTAGTAGTGGAACTTGTAAGAGCTCTTTGTTTTGTAGACCTATGTCAAGAATTATATTTTTAAGAGTGCAAAACTACTGTGACTCAAATTGATGACTTCTGAAGGTGAAAGAACAAATGTGACTCTACATATTTTTTAACACTGTAATACATGATTTGTGAACAGTTGTTTTAATAAAAAGTTAAAAAGAAAATACATCAAGACATATAGTAAGATCATTATAATTTAGTGTCATCTGACACTACAAAGACTAATGCACCCTTATCACCAGTCACTTAGCTTACACATGTCCTTAACAGCTCTAAAATATTTTCGTTATTTTTATAAATGTCTTGGTATTGTACATAATTTGTCTTTGATTACAAATTCCTGGTATTTCTTCAAGCAATATTTTTGTTTCAAAGCAGCCTTCTCTTTAGTTGTTAGCAAGTAAATTCTAGGCTACGGTTTCATGACTCCTTATAATTCTCTGCATGGCTTGCATTTTTTGATAGTTTTCCAATTTTTTTTTTTTAACCATATTATTGTTTAGACTTTGTCTAACTTCTGGCAAATCTGTCAGATGCTGGTTCCATGTCATCCACGTGTCATGAAGTTATGACTGTTGTTAGGGAAAAATGTCAGAAACAAGACAGTAGGAAAAAATCTGTACTGCTTCTAACTACGAGATAGGAAGTGTGACTGGTCCTGCCATGACCTCAGCAAATCATTATTCATCAGAAAATCTAGTATGCATAGAGCCAATATTTAATCTTCTCATTATCATATAATACAATATATACCGTATTCCACTTAATTACTCTAGCTGTTTTATTGGGACATCTCCTAGGGATATCTGCTTAGTCCAGTAAGTGCTAGAGAATAGCAGTAGCCAAGGCTTAATTGGAACACTATTATCATAAATCTCTCACTCCCTTTTTATTGTTAGCAGGGACCACTGTGACTAATACCACCTGATTAAACAGTGTTTAATTAGGTGTTAAAAATTATGATGATTTTCTATCCGATGCAGTAGGTGCCAAGTAGAAATGATAAGAACCCGTATCAAGCAGAGATCTTGCAACTGGTGGGAACAACCTGTGTTCACAATATTTTAATGACAGCAATATTCTCTTTGAAATTAAAAGTTCTGGGTAGGTGTCAGATGTGACAGTATTAAAGATTAGTAAGTGAGTCTTGAGGTTCATGCTTTGAGCCAACAGAATCAGTGTACAGAATGTAACAGTTATTTTTGCTTCCTCTGCGTGTGGTACAGAAGGCAAGATAACTAAGAAGTTTCAGTGTATTTCAGAGTGACCAGAATATTTTGATTAGGTACAATGTTGTAAACTCGTTTTTGTGACAACTGAAGGTTGTGTACGAGAGCTGAGAGTAATGTTTACTGTTGATCATTGTTATGAAAATTAACAATGGTGAAAAATTTTGCTATTTAAAAAAAAAGTCTTCATATGTCCTCTGAAGTATTTGTATGAAAGGCTGGTTGTATTTTTGAAAAACTTTTTAAAAAACATGTTCATATTGTTTTGTCAAAGTGAAAAGTGCATTGGAAAATTGAGATTGACGTTGGTACAGAAATGAATGTCAAACCAGAAAATAATACTGCAGTTCCTGAAATCTTTGTATAATTCCTCATATTTGTAGTTTACTATACACAATCATAGCACACAGTTTACTTGTTCATAATTTACATTTGGTAACTTTCTTAGTTTTAAGTGTAATATCAAGAAATTACAGGAAAACAATAATGCAGTTTTACTTTAGATGTTGCTACAGAGCAGGTGAAATTATTTTTGCTTCTTAATAGGTGATTGTTAGCAGTTATTTAGGAGGTAAATATTGCAAACATGAAATGCAAACAGGAGCAGCTGAGGGGACTGGGGTTGTTTTGCCTGGAGAGGAGACTGAGGGGAGACCTTATCACTCTCTACCACTACCTGAAAGGAGATTGTAGTGAGGTGGGTGTCAGTCTCTTTTCACAGAATCACAGAATCACAGAATGTTAGGGATTGGAAGGGACCTCGAAAGATCATCTAGTCCAATCCCCCTGCCAGGGCAGGAACACCTAGGTGAGGTTACACAGGAAGGCGTCCAGGCGGGTTTTGAATGTCTCCAGAGAAGGAGAATCCACAACCTCCCTGGGCAGCCTGTTCCAGTGTTCCGTCACCCTCACTGAGAAGAAGTTTCTTCTCAAATTTAAGTGGAACCTCTTGTGTTCCAGCTTGAACCCATTACCCCTTGTCATACTGTTGGTTGTCACCGAGAAGAGCCTGGCTCCATCCTCGTGACACCCACCCTTTATATATTTATAAACATTGATGAGGTCACCCCTCAGTCTCCTCTTCTCCAAGCTAAAGAGACCCAGCTTTCCTCATAAGGGAGATGCTCCACTCCCTTCATCATCTTTGTGGCCCTGCGCTGGACTCTCTCCAGCAGTTCCCTGTCCTTCTTGAACTGAGGGGCCCAGAACTGGACACAATATTCCAGATGAGGTCTCACCAGGGCAGAGTAGAGGGGAAGGAGAACCTCTCTCAACCGAATAACCACCCCCCTTCTAATACACCCCAGGATGCCATTGGCCTTCTTGGCCACAAGGGCACAGTGCTGGCTCATGGTCATCCTGCTGTCCACCAGGACCCCCAGGTCCCTTTCCCCTACACTGCTCTCTAATAGGTCATTCCCCAACCTGTACTGGAACCTGGGGTTGTTCCTGCCCAGATGCAAGACTCTACATTTTCCCTTGTTATATTTCATTAAATTTTTCCCCGCCCAACTCTCTAGCCTGTCCAGATCTCGCTGGATGGCAGCACAGCCAAGTAATAAGTGATAGGACAAGAGAAAAGAGCATCAAGATCTTCCAGGGGATGTTTAGATTGTGTATTAGGAAAAAATTCTTTACTGAAAGGATTATCAAGGATTGAAACAGGCAGCCCAGAGAAGTGTTTGGGTCACCATCCCTAGAAGTATTTAAATGACATGTAGATGTGGTTCTTAGGAACATGGTTTAGTGGTACATTTGGCAGTGCTACATCAATGGTTGGACTTAATAATCTTAAAGGTCTTTTCCAACCTAAATGATTCTACAATTCTGTAAGTTTGTATTCAGTTTTTCTAAATTATTGTGTTCTAATAATTAAAAGCAAACCTCTGTACTTTTTGGAATTAATCTGAAAACGTGTTGCAAAATAAATTAGCTAATGCTTCTTGTTCTTTCTGTTCCCTTTTTGAAAGTTGGAAAACTAGGTTGCATTGATAAGACAAATGTTGAAGCCTCTTAAATTTGGCAAATATATGTCTGTATAGTCCTGGCTTTATTTTTTCATTGATTAGTGAGTAGATGTGATTTTTTTTTTCTTTTTTTTAATAAAATCCAAATATAGGTTAAGACAAGAAAAATTATTTGTGTAAAATAACACCTTTTGGAGAAATGCTTTTTAATCCTACACCGACTCTTAAAAAGAAAGCACTCTAAAATTATTTTGAATGGGGGAATAAAAACAGGCTGTTTTTGAAACCATTAGTTTGAAGGGATGGGAGAAAAACATTTCTCTGATTTTAGTTAGAAAAAAGCTTTTTACTTTGATTGTGGATTTTGCTTTTACCACAAAAATTAAAATAGTTTATTTCTAAAAATAAAAACCAGGAGTAGAAGAGAATTTAGGTAGTTAGGTACTACCATGAACAACATAAACAACAATAATGAGATCTTTTGGAATGTCCATTTAGTTTTATTTTGCCTTTGGATGAGTCTGTTGTCATGATCTTGCAGTTACCTCCAACAACAGTACTAAAAGATCAGAAAGGCATTTGAGAATGTGGGAACAAGAACAAGTGGCTGAAGAGAAGACAACGTGTCAGAAGTCCTGGCTGCCAACATGGCAGCCACTCCTCAGTTGTGAAAATCAGCCCTTAGGATTTGTGGCCATAGCTGTTACAGTGAATTAATGATTTTGTTAGAAGTGTAGGGTTCATGATGTTTCTGGGTTTGGAAAAAGGGCTTAAAAGATGGCTCCAGTTGCTTTTAATATTGCTGGTTTTTTTCAGAGACCAAAGGAAGAAAGCAAATTTTGGAAAGAAGTAGCACAGCTCTCCCATACATTTCCATGAGAACTCTAATGAAGAGTATAAAGTATTTTTGTTAACTATTACTACATGGCTTTACATTTTTTTATTATTAGATTAATGATATTTTAATTAAAATTGAGTAATTCCTGTGATTTCTGTTCTTTTAAGGCTGAAAAACTGTTATGTTTAACTTCCTACAATTGCCTCACTAAAAAAACAATTGGCCAGATCCACAGAGGGGAAGTTAACAGTAATGTTCTGCTCATGAGGCTCTGTTCCAATGACTTTAATCTTTTAAGAGATAGTATGAATTTTAACAATCACTGATGTGCAAATATAGCAACCTGGTGAGCCACCTAACTTCTAGTTTGGCTCGGGCTTTTTATCTTGTGTTTAGAGGTACAGACACTCCTAAATACTTCGGTTGAGCCTGAAGATTGTTATTTCATATTTAATAGGTAGAGGGTCTTATTGCATGAGATGCAACCAAGCCCACACTGTGTCTAGGGTGACATTTTGAATACCATGCAGTGATGACTAATTTCCATGACTGGGGACTTCCACTGCTAGCCAGGTATTTGGCTGCTGCCCCAGCACAATGAGCTCCCTGTTGTTTCTGCCAACGTGGGGAGCAGCATATGCCAGGTACCAGGAAAACTGATGAGAGGTAGTGTGGGATGTACGGAGGAATGCAGTACATCTATTATAGCTGCACTGAGTTTTGTTCCATTGAGACTTTTAGCTTTGTCTCTGTGGTAGTCATCTGTATGCTACAGTGCCAATTCAATACCTTTTCAGGAGAACTTATTACTTCAGGCAGATGGGAAGTAAATCACAACTCGTGTTTCTCAGTAAAAGTGGGTCTTGTAATAGGCCACTGGAGATGCAGAAAAATACGCGGGGATGCCAGATACTGTTCTAGGAATGTTATGGTGAAGTTTGAGATAGCACTTTGCATAATTTATTGGATTATTTGAAGCACAGCAAGAACTCAAATTTAGGATTTCAAGAGTAACCCAGGTTCAGAAGTTGTTTATCTCTTTAGTCATTGTGCAGAGCTGCTGGATATATCCAAGAACCAAGAAGTATGGGAACTGTAGTTTCAGACATTTGAAACTAACATGGCTTCCTGGGTTCAACATAGTCGCAACTG
Source organism: Caloenas nicobarica (assembly GCF_036013445.1). Lineage (NCBI taxonomy): Eukaryota > Metazoa > Chordata > Aves > Columbiformes > Columbidae > Caloenas > Caloenas nicobarica. The sequence goes on from NC_088245.1 coordinate 130,115,766, forward strand.
CATCAGACTCAGGCTAACTGCTGTTAATAACTGAGTGGACCTGCATCACACATTTCCATCCTTGAGTTCCTGGAATGGTTTTTAGTGTAAGCTATACTGCTGGACTGTAGCTGGGTCTACACATAGAGACCTAGATGTAGTGTCTTTTCTCATGAGGAAACAACCCTCATGGAAATTTAAACTTGATTCTATACTGGTAACGTATCCCCATTTGGTTTGATAAATGTTCAGTCTCAATTCGTAGCTGTTTGACGAATAGACATTTCAGTAGAAGTCATGAAATATAGCACCACGTCAAGGTTCTAAGAAGCTGCAGGGACATCTCATTTCCAGTACTGGAAGTCAGCCACCCTAATTCATGAGCAATCCACTCTGCACTTTGTAAAAAATGGTGAACTGGTGATAACCAAAACTCAAAATTTTGGTCTCTGACCTGGATTTTTTTTACCTTAAAACTGTTTTACTGAAAAAATTCTTACCATATCTGCTTGAAGCTAGTTCAACGTCATCTTTAGTATGCCTGGTAGCTAAACTTCCGTGTGCTCACCCAAATACTCCTAAAATACCTCTGCATCAAGAATAGAGACACAAATAACAATAAATCTCACCCTCACAGATATTACTTTATTGATATGATTTCTTTCTCTGATATGTTCTTAATATAATTGCTGAATATATAAGAACTTGAAAACTTCAAAATATGTTATCATAAAACTAATAGATTGTACCATGCAAAGGTGTTTGCATTTATTTAAATGAACACTTTTTCATAAGCATTATTTCCTTTTCTACTAAGCTTACAGCCTCTTTTTTTTTAAGAAAAAAAATTGGACAAATACAGGACCAAATTTAATCACAGAAAGAAATAACGCAGATTTCAAAAAGTGTGTGTCAGTTTAGTGCATAACAGAAAATTAAACTTTACATTACCATTGCAATGCATAGCAAATGCTGTAACAAATGTGAGGTTTGAAAGACAATATTATTTATGCAAGCTTTGTTGTTCATTGCCTATTGTTTTGATCCTTCTATCTTCTCTACTTGTTGCTGTCACAAAAATTCTCCATGCCAACAGAGCACAAATCTTTTTTTTTTCTTTTTGTTTTAATATTCATGTTTCTGAACTAATGGATTCTTTTGGAAAGAAAGTAATTTTAGCAAGAGATTTGAATTAAAATGAGGAAAAAATATTTTGGACAGGAAAAAATACACAACGTTGAGCTTCAGAAAAGGTTTGAAAACTAACAATTGGTGAACTAAGAAAGAGAAAGAAGAAAGAAGAAAGAAAATTACTATACATCTCAGCATCAAGCTGAGTGGTACAGTTGATATGCTAGAGGGAAGAGATCCCATCCAGAGCAACCATGACAGGCTTGAGGAGTGGGCCTGTGCAAACCTCATGAAGTTCAACAAGACCAAGTGCAAAGTCCTGCACCTGCACCAAGATCAGTACATATTGGGGATGAACAGTCCTGAAGAGAAGTACTCAGGGATGCTGGTGGACAAATTATTGAACATGAGCCAGCAATGTGCTCTTGCAGCCCGGAAGGCCAATTGTGCCCTGGGCTGCATAAGAAGAAGTTGCCAGCAGGTCAAGGGAGAGGTGATTCTGCCCCTCTGCTCTGGTGAGACTGTACATGGATACTGCTTCCAGCTCTGGAGTCATCAGTACAGGAAAGACATAGACCTGTTGGAGTGGATCCAGATGAGACCACAAAAATGATCAGAGTGACAGAACACCTCGCCTATGAGGGCAGACTGAGAGAGTATGGGATTGTTCAACCTGGAGAAAAGAAGGCACTGGGGAGACCTTATTGTGGCCTTTCGGTTCTTAAAAGGGGCCTATAGGAAAGATGGGGACAGGACAAGGGGTAATGGTTTTAAATTAAAGGAGGGGAGATTCAGGCTAGACAGGGGGAAGAAATCAGGTCCCCAGGAACCAAACAGTGTAATCATGCTTGTCTATTCAGGAGTTTCTATTTTCTCCCATAAATGGCATCTTAATTCACTATACTGATGGTTGTGAACCTGATTTTGAAGCATTAAATTGCATCTACATAGTGTGCCACAAGTTACTAGTAGGGATTTTGCTCAAGGACCAATGTGTTTACAAGTTTTGACATACTCAAATACTCTTCTGGATCCTGCCTTCAATCCCTTTTTTAAAATAGGGCTTTTAGCTCCAGGAGTGTAAACATTTTTGTGCTGTGAGTGTTCCAGAAAAGCCCAATGTTGCAAAAGTTGTGTATTCAGTGAAGATGTAGAGTATCATGGAAGGTCAAATATAGTAGGATGGGATGTTTCCCAGATTGAAGTAGGATCTTTAATTTTCCACTACTTACTGAACTGTTAAACTTCAAGACTGAGTATAGGCGTAGACCAGAATATTTACTGAAGAAACCTTTTAATTTTCAGTGCCTTTCTGTCTTCTCTTTCACTTCTGGAAGATTCATTATTCCAAATTTCTTCTGCAAATGCTTGGCAAAGTTAATCCTTCAGTCAAAAACAGTGTGAGCTTGTATTGTCTGAAATTAATTCAAATTATATCTATGTAACTGTAATAAAAATAATTGAAAACTTAATGGATAATAAAAAAGACATATTAAAAGTTAAAAACTAGTTTTGATGTAACCTGAAGATTTACAGCGTAGGAATATGTACTATTGTAATATGAATTTCTAAAATATATATTTGAAATAATCGTATTTTGCATTTGGTAGGATCTAATGAACATATACAGTTGAATAGATAGCATTTTATAGATCTATTCCACTTTTTAATTTCATGAAAATTCCATTTTTAAGTGCAATAATCCAAAGGTCAGCCACAGAGAAATAACTATGCTAGTAGCAATTGTACCAAATTATTAACTCAAATTTGCTGTGGCTTTTAAAGCTTGTCTTAATGTCAAGTGTAGTGCTGGAGAACTAATAATAATTGAATTATGGTTCTAAGGTAATTAGAATTTCAGGATAAACAACATTATTTTGCATATATACGACTGTGTTACTGAAGATAGTAAGCTCTACTTCATTAATTAATAAAGAATCCATATGTTTTGGTTTTAGTGGTGCTGGAGGCTGAAGTATTTTGTTTATCAAGGGATAAATCTTTTATAATGGTTTACCTCTGAAAGCAAATGAAGGATATGCATCACTTTTGTGACTTCCTTCATCCACAAGACATTTTTAAATTATAATTTCATATCAGCATTTTTATAGAATGTCTAATACAAAACGTGAATGGAAAGTAGATTAAACTATTTTAGCAAACTGTGTTGTGCAATTATATTTGGTGCTCTTCTTGAGTTAAATTAAAATATTGAAGTCAAATCATCAGTCAAAAATTTAAATTTAAATTAATTTTCATCACTATACGGTTCTATGCTGTGTGATTCAGATAAACTGTACTTGGATAGGAACTAGACAAAACTAATGACTAACAAACACACCCTCTTATAGTTTTTGCCACTTAAATCTATATATGTCTGAATTTGGCTGAAAGCTTTGATGAAGATAATTTCAGATACCTATCAGCTCCTGATAAATCATGTCATGAGCATGTATTATCTCCTGATTAGTTTTTCTTACACACTAATACACACACACAGAGGTCTACTTGTCCTTACTACTACAGAGGTTGAGAATGCTAATAAACAGGTTTTCTAACCCTGAGAGTAGACTGCTGTGATTTTCTTTCCTAGATGTGTCAGAACATACAATTCTAACCCTCACAGTGCAGTAAGAGTTGTAAAAAGAAATATCAACGATTTAGAAAAAGCTAACTTCAAAACAAAAACCACAATTGTGCAGCTACCCTCAGTCTACAGACAGATGACATCATCCTTCTGATTGTTCCTTCCTTTGGCTGAGCGTCTCTGCACATTGCCTCAGACATCATTCTTACCAGCTCTCCTTGGGAAGCTTCTAGCAACTCACCTTCTCAGCACCCTCTTTTTTTTACTTTGTACTATAGTCTCAGGTAATTTGTAAACACCTGATGCTAGCTAAAGATTTGAAGCATGGTGGATCCATGTAGATGTCTATATCTAACAACTTGAGGTGTTGACTTTTATATAGGGAACACACAGTCTTTATTTAGAAAGTGATTATGGAATTTTCATGTTTTACTTTCTATCTGCTATTGATTAATATTAATATTATATATTACAGAATATGTCAAAACTCTCTGACCTTATTATTTGTATTGTCTAAATACACAGAGAAAAAGATCGTATATCTCTAAATTGTTATGCTAACCTAATCACTTCTGATCTAATCCCAATCTAATAACAGTTATTAATATATATCACCTTAACTTCTGTCTTACTCTTGTTTCCTGAAACTACATCATTTTTGTTAGTGGAAGGATTGTCTAGTAATAAAAGCGCTTTAAATCACAATTATATAAAAACTTTCATACATTTTCAGAGTACCGTTTGGTTTTTTTTTTTCCTGGATTTACCAAATTTTAGAAGCCTTGGGCCTAAGCAGTGGGCTTTCTTTGCAATGACAACCAAACTTGTATCTCTTGACACTAAACTGACTAGGATATGTTAAAAATAATATGTATGTCCCTTTCCTTTGTATATGGAAACTCTCAGCCATACACTTCTCATCACTAACCTGTTATTGTAATTTTTGAAAAAATGATAAGCGTAAATCATTGACCACAGATTACCATAAAATATCCTGAGATCCTTGCCTGCTTCAATTAAAATTCTGGTCTGGTATCATCAGAGTCTTGTGTACAAGTTCCCAAACACTATAGTCATTCCATTTATGAAGAGCTGTGTACTAATATAAGTGGTTTGGTTTCATCAATTACAGATTAAAATGGAGGTCTCAAGAATGGTCTTTGACACAGACTTCAATATACTTGCATAGCATGAACAAGACTCTAAATAGTATTGCGCACTGGGAGTTCTTTGGTAAAAAGTATAACAGCAAAGCATTTGGAAAACTACTTCAATAACCCATATTAAAATTTAGAATATAAGTAGACTCTCAGTAATAAGATAATTATTCCAGCTGCAAGATACTTATAGACTTTAACCATAGTGAAATTAAATAAACAGAAGATGGGTATTGCCATTTTGGTAACTATTAGATTATTTTTACACAATGTGCAGTTCACTGAATGTGGAGATTATGTTAAATACTAACATAACTCTCAGCTGAATCATTGCAAGCTCCAGCTATACTGAAAATTACTTTGATCTGTCTATAATTACAATGTATGTTTGGGCAGATTATGTTGCTCATATTCTACTATCCGTACACTCTCCTCGTTCATATGGAATGATTATATTGGTAACAGTGGCATTTATGCATTATTGTTTTCTTCACATGATGAAAAATTCATTAAATGTTTCACATGTACTTTTTCATCTGGAATTAATGAATACCCAAACTGCAATATAGGTGACACTCACTTTTAAACCCAGTTCAGTCTTAGCATGGTTTGGCAGTCTTAAGAAACATCTTTACACAGCTGTGTTTCTAAATTTAGATAATGGATTACCCTTCAGAAATGCTGATTGTTGTAGCCTAGGACATATGCAGGAGGCTATTGCCACATCAGTTCAAACACGCAAAGTCTCAGATGTTACCAGTTTTTGCTTCTTTTCTGTTTGGTTCCAAAGTTCGTCTTTTCCTGCTAATATAGCAAAATCTCTTCTCCACATTTGTTTTGTTTTGCATTTAATTCCTCAAGTCTTCCTAGGGGGAAAAAACAAAAAAAGCCATACAACTTTAAATCTCTGTGGTGTTTTCTTCCTAATTTTATAATTTTCTTTTTGTTTTTGATCCTATTTAAGATCGTATTATTCAAGGTGATTGCATGCCAGCTATTTCCTGTAACACCTGGTCAATTTTTTTATTGCCAGATGGTTGTGATGATGCAGAACAGAACACTGGAATGTTGCAGTAAAGATATTTGGAGGATATTATTAGTGAAGTGTTTTGTTCACTTTTTCTTGACTTGAAGCTACAAAGAAACACCTCTGAGACACATTTACCAGTTGTGGTCACACTACATCTTCCTGAAAGATGATAATCTTCGTTTATCATTAATACTTTGTCACCTTTTTTTAAGGTTTTTATAGCAGTCACTGGAAATAAGAGTCATCTCAAATTTCTCTGAAGTCAAATTTCACAGTTTATGCATTAAAAAATAATAACAATCAAGTCTCTCCCTCTACCCTTTGCCCACTGCTGCATGCAGCCTATTAAGGTAGAAGAAACTTATCTCACTCTAAGAGACTTCGGTGAATAATTACCTTTCAGACCAAGCTTGCACTTTATAATCTTTTTTATTTTACTTTGTTTGGGAAATTATTCTGAAATTACTTTTGAAGCTGGTCTTGTTACTTCTGGGCACTCCTGTAAATAAGAGTTGCATGGATCAAAGAGGCTTGACATCAAACTAGTTGAGCTCAGTATCAAATAAGTAATCTTGGTGTGGCAAATAATATTCCCTGATGTGATAGAAAAGGATTGTGCACACTGCTGTGGTAAAATGTATTTTTATTGCAAGTAGATATTTAAAGTATAGCAATCTGCTGCATTTTATAGTTTTAAAATTGTCATAATAATGCAAGGCATCAGGGATTCTCTTTCATCTCCTGTTCTTTGAGTATTTTTTCAAATATAGACGTGACATGGGAACCTTAGAGTGAGTTAGTCACAAGGACAGGGTTGTACCACTCAGAGACAATGATTTTAATGTAGTTATGAAGAGAGATGGGTACACCAGGTAGACAGCAATTTCTATTTTGCATCATGCTTGTTTGTCCCCTATTGAGTATATACTCACACTAGTGTGGTCCACTGTGATCCAGCTGTGACTTATGCCATGGACCCAAGGAAAGGGGACACTCGCTGCTGCTTCTTGGAGTATGAGGCCCTGCCTAGTGACCCAGCCCTTATGTATTGACATCCGTCCCAAAGCTCAGATTCCTGTACCATGTGAGGCCCCTGGGCATGGATGTTTCCCCCGCGGTGCTACTATCTTCACTATAGCTTTCTAACTTAGATGGTTGATATCACTGGACACATTATCCTAGAACGTTCTCTTTGACTTGCTTCATATCTAGATCCAAGTAGCAGTTATTACCTGGGGTACTATTATCTCCTGGCCCCTCTTCATCCTCCAAATGTGTCACAAGGAAGAGAGCTGTGCTTCTCTGCTTCTTTCCTGTGTGCACCTAACTTCTTAGAGAGGGCCAGATGGAAGCCAGAGCTTCTGTGTAAACTACCCCCACTACAATCACCTGTGCTTTTTCTGTTTTCTCGGTGCATACCAGCATTCTCTAGCAAATCAGAGCTGAGCAAACATAGTCAAAGTCTCACTTTTCTGTGCAGTATTCACCGCAGGATGAGAGGAACCCTGCTTTTTTCATGACAGTGTTCACCTCACAAGGTCAGCCTGAAAGTAGTAGGGGTAATTTTGTATGCAAAAACATGGAGTTTCAGGCTTTGAATTTTATGCAGAGATGATTTATGTTTGTAGTGATTTGACATTAGCCGCCACCTAAGCACCAAACAGCTGCTTGCTCACCTCCCTCTAGTGGCAGCTGGGAGAAAATCAGAAGGGTATATGTTAGAAAACCCATGGGTTCAGGTAAAGACAGTTTAATAAGTAAAGGAAAACCTGCACACACAAACAAAGTAAAATAAGGAATTCATGCGTCACTTCCCATGGGCAGGCAGGTGTTCAGCCATCTCCAGGAAAGCAGGGCTCCATCAGTTTTAACAGTTACTTGTCAAGACAAAATGCCAAAACTCCAAATGTCCCCCCTTTCCTTCTTCTTCTGCCAGCTTCATATACTGAGCATGACGTCATATGGTGTGGAATATCCCCTTGGTCAGCTGGGGTCAGCTGTCCCAGTTGTGTCTCCTCCCAACCTTTTGTGCACTCCCTGCCTTCTCATATGCAGGCCAGTATGAGAAGCTGAAAAGTCCTTGAGTGCTCAGCAACAACTAAAACATCAGTCTGTTATTCACATTATTCTCATACTAAATCAAAACCACAGAACTATACCAGCCACTAGGAAGAAAATGAACTCTATCCATGCCAAAACCAAGAGAATATTTTGTCTGACACCCATTTGATAAGGTGTTGGGGTAGAGAAGTACATACAAAAGAAAAAATTTGCCGTTATACACCATCTGTTCTGAGCTACCTGTCTGCTAGAGAAGTTGTAAACCTGACTGCTTAACACAGGTTTACAGCTTTATATTCCTGCATGATTTGTAAAGTGGCTGGGACAGTGTGGTCGATAAAGTCCATGTATTTGTTTCATAGAAATAAGCCTCTTAGAATTGACCTGTGTAGCAGGCTATTATTTCCTGAAAAAGACATGTCAAAGAGAATACAAATAATCCATAAACTTTGCATCAAGGCCCCTTCTACTTTCTTTCATTGTAGCTCTCAAGGCTGCAGGTAGGCTGCATGCCTCCTTTCAGGCAGCAAGTGCTGCTGTCTGAATCTGGAAGACAACAGACTTTTCCCTCATTCTTATCACCAATAATCTCTGAAATAATGCTAGTCAGTTCTATTCATATTAGCGTACATTCTGTTCAGCATGTTTGGGCATAAAAATGAATACCTGTAGTTTCTATCTTGCCCATTTTTCACTTGTTTTTCTTAGAATATTCTTCTGCATTTGCAAATATGTGATCCCCTCTTCTTTTTTTTTTTTCCTCCATCTCCCTACAGCACTCATTCTCTCTTCTCTTTCTTGATAATTTTGATTCTATACAGTTCTCTCCGCTTCATGTCTGCTGTTTAAACAAAACATCTCCTTTCTTCTCATGCAAAGAGATTCTACCTACTGCCCGCCTGGGTAATCCTCACTTCAATTATGACTCCCTTCTCCTTTCCACTTTCTTCTCTTTCATATACAGTGTTTTGTTGTTCCACTCACATCATGACTCTGTCTCCATAGTCAACTTCTCCCCCACTTCATCCCTCTCCCCTGAATCTCTGATTCTTCCATTCTTTCTGCTTCTTCCAGAATGCTCAATGTCATCTTTTAAAAGATCATCAAATCATACTTGCATCCTTTTCTTTTCAGCCCCTGTCTTTTACAGTACAGAGAAAGAGAAAAAAAACAAACAAAAAAAGGCAGCAGAAGGTGAAGTTTAAATCTGGAGAACAGAAACATTTGCAAGAGAGGAGGTTTCCAATGGTGTAAACTGAAATGTCACACACACTGAAAATGTAACTTATATGTCCTTATTTCAGAAGGTGTTCTAACATGTATTTTCTACTCTGTTGCTTATCTAGATTCATGAATCATTTCATAATTGGAATTAACCCATAGTATACCTCTTCCCTTAATCTTCAGTGCAAGTTTTCTACCATGCCTCTATACAAATAAAACCTTTGTTGCATGTCCTGTGCTTTGTGCTGCAACAAAAAAAAAAAAAATTATGCTCTTTCCGGAGTATAGTGTTCTTGAGAGGGTATAAGTTGACTCCTGTCATTTCACTCATTTTGACTCAGAAATACGGTTTTCTTTTTACCATTTAAACAGTAAGACACAAAGATATGCAGTAAGTTTAGGTTTTCAATGTCTTCTTGAAATTGCCTGTTTCAAAAATCTGGGAGAGAAAGTACTTCTCCACTTTAATGGATACTTAGTTGGTTAAAATGTCCGCATATTGAGATCAAAGAGCAAAGTTCATTCTGACCTGAGGATGTCTTACTAAAAGTTACCAATATCCTTCCAGTTTCCTCCTGTTGAAATAAAGTGCATCTTGAGTTATATATTCCAGTATATCTTTGCAACTACAGAAGAGATGAACTATTTGACTAAGCAATAGTCCACAGAAAAAGAGGTATTTGGACTACAAAATTAGTATCTTGAACTGTACCTAGAAAGATGGTAGAAACTAGCGAAGACCCTGGAGACCATGGATGATACAGTCACTGTGAAAGGATGGGTGAAAGCAGGGGAGAGGTTGCTGAAGTTCTTAACCAGCAGATATTATACAACTCCTTAATGGAGAGTTCTGTACAATAAAAGGCCTTTTTAAACATAGGTGGTAAGCCAAAGCCTGTTTTATAGATTTTATTCACTGTGCACTGTCAAAATTTTGAAAGATAAATATTGTCACTGTGGCAGTCAAAGGAGATGAAGCAATTGTAAGAACTTTCTTTTTTCAATGAAACCTTGAAAAGCTTTGAAACCTTCCTTTTACTATTTTTTTTCTGTTTTCCTTTTTAGTTATATCTGATAATGAAGATAGAAATGGCGGGCTTGGTTTTTGAGTCTGAAGTAAGCTAGAATCTCCTTTTGAAAGCAAATTATAAGATAAAGCTTAACAATGATGTGATGTTTTCTATGAATTTAGACAATGTGCACAACATTTCAAACTACTTAAAACCACTGACAATGTTTTGTTATCAGGATCTCAAATAACATTTCTTGCGCTGTTACTGTTAAATGCAATACATTCAAAATGGGCATTAACATTACCTTTCTTGTAACTATGTATGGAAAATACCAACAGGAAGAGAAAGAACTACTGAAATGCAAGTTGTACTTTCTTGCTGATGGGTGGAGTTCATTAGTGTCAGTACTTGAGAGCAATAAACTTGCCCTCTGCACCCACTATCTCTCCTGTCTTTTCTGGCTATTTTCAGCAATGCTTTGCTGGTAAACGATTGGACCAGCACAAAAGTTCACAATACTGTTTTCCTTCTGTAGTGGCAAGTCCAGCAGTCTTTTTGTGTACTTGTGGCAGTCATCACTATCTTTCTGCAATCCTAAGTCATCACTTCCAGAACCCACATGAAGGTGTTTCAGTTGCCATCTACCTCTCATCTTCCTGGCAGTTTGTTCTCTGCATCAGACGAAACAAAATCTGCTATAAGACATTTAAAATACTTCAGAACTCAAAATCACCCAAAATTTCTTACCAAAATACTTCAATATTTTTTTGCGTCATTGGAAGAATGTGGGATGGTGGCAGAGGTAACATATCTATATAAATTTCAGTGTAATGTTCTATTATATCTTTGTTATACTTTTGTCTTCTGGATGGACTTTATAATTAGCTCATTGGAACGTTGTTTATCTGATATTTTCTTCCTACACAATGATTACCAGTGCTTCTACACTATTACTAATGGTTTGGGCTTAATATTCTGGTAGGATTTTATCGAGAATAATGCCTTTTTTTATAAAACAAGACTAAAGATTATGTACCCCAGTTAAAACACACACAATTTCCTGTGAAAAGTCTTGTGCTTTCCAAATGCAAACCCTTTTAATATTTATGGGGTTTTTTTCTCCTGTAAAACACTTTTTAGCTATTTAAGAAAAAATATCAGAACAATTCACCTTTAAAATGTGAAAGTTAAGTCTTTCACCTTTCATTTCCCTTTCTGAAAATCCTTTTTTGACAAGTTTTCCCAAATTTTTTGACAATGAAGTTTGTATATTTCTGAAAATAAATTGCTATTTAAAAATATCCCACAGTTATTTCAATATATACATGGGTTTGGGGCAGATTTTAGAAAGTTCAGGTGGGGTGCAGATTGAGCATGGAAAACATCTGTTTACAGGTTTGTGGCAGTCTGCTTTTTTGTTTGAAGATTTTTTAAACTTTTTGTGTGTGTGTGAAATGTAGAACTTCTTGTAATGAAAGCATCCTTTGCTTGCTCTGTCAGTTGCATGCAATCCCTTTCAATCTTAGCTGTTTGTTTACCAGAAATTTTTAAAAATTTTAGATTTTTTTTTCTCTGTAAAAGCTTTCTTGGGAAGAGCAGTCTGCTCTGGCAGACTTTCATAGAAAAATATCTTCCTTATTCCCATCCTATTTAACCCCTGCAATGCCATTTCCCCTCCACACATCTCATATTGTGCAAACTTCACACTTTGTAGACAGCATATAATATGCAAGATTAGTTATTGTAAGAAATAGATAAATGGTATTGATGGCTGGTTCAAGTACAGTAAACCAACTTACGTTCTTTATAATACCTGTAAGAACTGACTACTCTTTTTCAGGACACAAAATTATCATTTGTTGTTGTCTTTAAAATTTATTAACATAGTATTATTATTTACACAGTAAGTGTTAAAAAATGAATTTATACATAATTTAAGAATTAAAAAACAGAATAAAATCTTAAATGTCAGTGACACACAATATGCTTGAGTTAAATTCCCTCCATGTTTTCTAATAGTATTCCAATGAAGGACTCACTGTTCTTTCTTGCTACCAGTTTAACAAACTTCCTCTTACTTAATAAAATACAACTAGAAATAGAAGTTTGCCATATAATTGCGCTTATGTTCTGAGAGTGTCTGAAATGATTCAGTGATGGTACAACATTCTCATAAACCATGGTTATGAAACAACAAGGTCACAGTAAAAAAAAACAATTTTCAGAATCCAAGGTTTCCCAGTTGCTTTCTAACCAAACAATAAGAGTTAGTGCGTCAAGTATTTTTTTTCTTTGTTGTAACTCTGAACATTTCTATAATCCTTTTATTAGTTACATATTTTTTACTTTTCTATTTAATGTGCCCTTTTAGCTTTTTAAATTTTATTGATACCAATTTCTAATGCATTTCTGTTCAATGCTGGTTTTAGCGGATTCTGCTCACATGCATGGACAATTTTTAAGAAAATCATTTATAGCCCATTTATTCAAAGGAAATGTAGTCCACACAAATAACATGGAAGCCTCAGTATTTTGTAACCTGTGCACCTGCTTAATTTGGAAAAGTGACTTCATTTCTGGACTGATTTAATAATTATTATTACCAAAAATTACCCAGAAGAAATGCTTCTGTTCAGATAGCGAAGTGAGGTGACAGTAATGATACGCCTGTCTACTTTGGTTATAATGTTTGAACATTCACTTCTGTCTGAAAAGACAACAGAGCAAAGCTAAGTAAGAAAGTGGAACAAACTGATGATGTAGCTTCTCTAAGGGAAGGTCACAAAAAGTTTTAACACATTTCATAGTCCATGCATAATTTATTTAATTAATTTTAGTTGTGGGAACACAGTTGTTTAGTACTTTTAACAGTAAAGAATTCCTGCTACTTTCAAATTCTGTTTTTCTCTGTTGTGGGGACTTCTGTATCCTCACGTCTGACTAGATGGGTAGGAGCTTGTGACTTGACAACATGTTACTAGTGATGGCCTGAGAGACAGGAGGTAAGCTGAAGCTGACTGAGGCAAAAGGGAATTTTTAAGTGAAGCAAATAAAGAAATTTTTTACTGTTATGTATTTACTAGAAACATTAAAAAGATTACTTGTGATAACAGATAACTGTCATTTTATTTAATGTATTCAATAGTTTGCCAGTAAATTAGGAAAAAAATTACACCTTTCTATTCTGTCAGCCACCAGAAGATTTGATCCTTCTTTTTCAGACTTCCTATAACCTGCTGTAATACACAGACAACCACTGTAGGAAGGATCTAAAGGTTTCTCTGTCTACCTACTAGCAGGGTCCTCCCCTTATGAGTTAACAGCTATTTTAGGATTTTCATTATTATTTTCCTTAGACTACCTTTTGCCGATCTCATTTGATATACATTTAACTACACAGTGGAATATAGGCAAAAATCCTTCAGATAGCTTGATAGCTTGCTGTCAATGTAATCTTAGACTTGGGAGTGGTTATGTGAAGTCAAAAACTGGAAAGCGAGCCCCTACATAGGATGTAAGAGACATTAGTTAAGGGTGGGTGCATGTGTGCATACCTCTGTATGTCTCTACCTGTGTAATATCTATAAATCACAAAAAGTTTCCATTCTCCATACTCTCTCTTTTGACAGTAATTTGTGGCACGTGGTGAGTTTAGGTGTGGCATAGATCTTCCTTGAAAAATATCTACTACCTGTCCGTGAAGTGCTTCCCTTCACAATTTACTTTCAGGATAAAATGAACCACATGTTTGTCATATCAAAGTTTTCATTGTTTCAATTCATATTATTTCAGAGTGAATTTCCTGAAAAAGATCTAGATAGTAAAGGATATCTCTTCCATTCTAGAGCAAAATGTTGAGTGCTCAAGATTAGTTCTTCTATACAGAAGCCTCTAGAACACCTCATTAATTGACCAAAAGAAGAAGCAGTTCACCAGGCATATGACTTGAATAAATATTCCCTAAGTAACAAGAGATCTTACGTATTTAGTGTTTATCAGCTCCCTTTCTAAATTTTTTTACTGTGCCACTTGGGAAAAAAAAATGAGGTGTTTAAGAGATAATTCATATAAACTACATCTGTATTAATGTATCTTGAAGATCTATTCAGCAAGAAATCAAGAATTGCAGACTGTCATGCCTCTTTTATCACTTCCACTTGTTTGAAGGTTGCCATTAAATTTTCCTTTTCAAGCTGTGTATTTGTTAGCCAATGGTCCTCTGTGTGTTATGCTGGTTGCATACACCTCTAACTTATCTCCGTATTTGAAATTCACCCGGCAAGAATGCTTTCCAGTGCTTTCTATTTTTAGCTCAATTTTCCATCTGCCTTGTCAAGCTGAGTGGTTGTATAAACAATAATATGTTTTCCCAGCTTGGCTTTGATTCTCAATTAAAACACAAATACAAGGCAAAAAGCATACTTACTCATTTTTATGTATCCTGAACGTTCATGCACTCAAAGTATAAATTTTCTATACAGTTTTCTACAAGTAGGCAAATATAAAATATCAGTTCCTGTAGTTTCTGAGGGAGCATAACTTCATAAATCTGGAATTTGTTTGCAGAGCAAAGATGTTGATAAATGTTGGCAGGGCTAGCCAACCAACATATGCTGCTTCCGTTCCCCCTCCACACCAAATCTTTCTACAGGAAGGAAGAACCAGAGGAGTGATAGATTTGCTAAAACCTGCAATGCATTAACTTGATTTTCCATTTTCATTTTTGGGTTTACCCCATGTGTTCTATTAAAAGGGAGAGATTTTTAAGATAAATATAAATATTAATTATCTTTTTGACACTTTTCCTACTGTCCTGGACTGTTTGAATATATGAAGTTAAGGCCAAACATCATGATCTCTTTGGTTGCTTTTGAATATTGCACTTTTTCCTGATAGCTGATGAGTTATAAACTTTCCAGCTTTTGATCTGCTATTCACTTCAGGAGTCTTGAGAAACCACTTGAGAACACCTGAGTTCAAAGTCAGTCAGTAGGAAATGTGGTGCTGTCAGGACCATGCAAAGCAATTGAAAGGGCTGGTTGAGAGAAGTGATCTTTGGGCAACAGGCAGTCTACGTGTTGCTCTGCATGACCAGGGCTTTCAGGAGAACTCATTACAAATGAACTTGGTGGCAATCAGAGGTGTACCGGAGCTCTTCAAAGCAGGCCAGTTGCATGCAGAGCCTGTTACAGGTAGTGTAACAGCTGGGTAGGGGCAGATGGTAAATATAATTGCTGAAAAAATGTCAGGATACTGAGGCCAGTACGGAGATCGGTGGTAATTAGATACTGCTGGATTTCACAACAGAATAGGAGGTCAATCCTTCAAACCTCTGTGACTGTATTAGCCCATGCTGGTTGGAGCCAAAGAGTAATATATTTGCTCTTGACATTGTCACTTTAACAGAGATATCCCATTTTCCTAAAAGTAGAAGAAGAAAAAAAAAGTTCTTGCCTACCGTGTGTTGATTTCAATGTCATTCCCCTACGAAGAAATGCAACAGCATTTTCATGTGAAGAAAATATTGAAAAAATACATCTCTCAACTAATTCAACGCAGAAGGAGAATTAGAGTTGTTTGTTTTCTACCAATTTTTCTCTGCAGTTCAATCTCACAAGGAGGTTACACCATGTTCAGAAAGAACTGAGATCAAACAGGAGGTTTTCCTTCAACAGAGACATTAGTAACAATCTATTCTTGTTCACACAAAGCTACTACAATTCATTTCATTTGGTATGGATGAGGCTTGCAGTATGGGCATGGCACAAACAGCTAGTTGCTAAGTGAGCAATTTGTGCTGTAAGTAGCCAAATAAGCTTCTTGTAAAAATTAGTTGAGTGAATAACCACTGTTTCTGTTAAATAAAACACTGAATGATATTTGAGTTTTAGTCATTATGAGTTTAGATTTTTTTGCCTTTTACAGGATCAGCCTTTTTTATGCGTTTGGTAGCTTTTGTGTTGCAATGGTAGAAAACTGTTCTTCAGAATTTATTTGGCTCAAATTTCCTGCAAGGTCTTTGTGGCAATACCAAAAAGAGAAGTAATATGGACACTTTTTAGAGGTGCCAAAATTCTCTCAAAAGGTAAAGTTATTGGGGTTTTTCTTGAAATTAGAAAACAATTTTTACCAGTGAAAACTACTATTATACATTACCATGTCTGTAACTTCTTACATGGTTTTCAGATACTGACTTCTAATTTTCTTCACATTGTCTATCACTGGTATAGCATCAATAATAAGTACAGTGGTGAGAACATGTAGAGGTGAGGAATCAACTTCAGACAGAAGCAAATTACCAAGATGGAAGACCTTTTGTTTTGTTTCATTTAAGGTCTTTTGAGGAGGGAGGTTATTGTCATTGTCTTTTCCATGTATTTTGCCAGTAAGTTAAGCAATGTCAGGGTTTATTTTATTATGTTTTAAACACCATTATTCTAACAGATTTGTAAACATTCTGATGAAGATTTATACAGATTGAGGAAAGCAAATATTTTATGGAGAAGTTCAGCAAAAAGCACAAGTTCTAAATAGGAACTCCTTTTCTTTTAGGAAAAAATACTGCTTATTTTACATCTAAGTAAGAATTCTAAGAAACAATTCTTCTAAGAAATAATAAGTTTTTTCATTTTACCTGTTTTCTCTACATCTTTTCTTTTACTAAAATTTTCCTTTCTGAACTCCATCAAATCTACTATCATACATGCGTGTTCACAGAGGATGTAATGTTTTGCATATATCAATAGTATTTGCATCTGAAGTCACTAGAATGTCATCTGTCTAATCCTTCATAATTTTATTGTTTACAAATACAAAAATCCCGCACAAAGCAGATTTTTCCTTTTTCTCTCCAGCTCCAGGCATTACTCCAGACTCCTACTACTGCTAAGAGTGGTAGCCGCAGTAAAAATTTCAGAGAAAATGGAAACTGGTAAATATTTCTTGCATAATGACTTAGATGCTGGAGGGAAGAAGAGGCAGATGGCATTAGCTGAACGGATGAATGTTCATTCTGTAAAGATTAGTTTTTCCCATGAGAAAAAAATATTAGTTGAAGGTGAAAGGTTAGCACCTCTCCTTCCACTTTCCTCTTTAGACCTTTTGCAATGCCAGCCTTGGATCTCAGAGGAAAACAGGGAATCTGGTCAGGAGCACGTAGTAGTCCAAAGTAATTTAATGAAAATTGTACATATATTATAGTCAGATTCCAGTTCCTTTGGGAGATGTAAAAAGAGAGTCAATTTATTGATTTCCTGTATTTTTAAATTATTATTATTAACTGAAGTAATATACTATAGTTCTACTATATCCAAGTATTAAAAAGCTGCACCTAATATTTGAATGTTGAAAACAGAAAAATAAACCTAGATGACTCTTTTGAGTATGTATCTGTAGCAGTAAGAGTAGCTGGATTTGGCACACATCAGATATATTTATTCCATGTTGCAAAATCGAGGTGGCCCAACTGCTTTCTATAGAGCTGAAGGTACACTACCATTCCCTAACTGATTCGTTAGACAAGAGCTACCTACAGATAACTACACAACTGAAGTCACATCTTTGACTGTCCTACAGTGACACTTTGATTTTCAGATTATTAGAAATATTATTTTGAGCAAATAATGAATAGTTTTATTCAGATCACCTTTACAAAGTTCTCTTTGGTAAACTGAAGAAATTACTACAACCTGTTCAGGCTAGCTTTTCTTCTCTCTGAGAATTTGTATTACTAATTTTATAGGAGCAGAGAAAGGGACAAAATAAAAATGTTTGAACGAGACAGAAATAATTAGCGTTTTCATTTGACCTGTTTTTATTTCTTGCATTTTTTCTTTCATTATATTTCTATTGTAAATTCCATCCAATCTGCTATTATACATATCTGTTCAGAGGGAATGTAACATGCATGTAAATGCTATTTGAATCTGCATTCATTAGAATGGCATCTGAGCAATTAATAATATTTTTATTGTTTTTAAAAAAAAGTCTCTTAGAAACATAATATGCATCACATCAGAATCAGTAGATATGGAGGATTTAAAAGATAGCATATTTATTAAAAAAGGGTAAAATATAATAGAAAATAAAAGTAATCATTATTTAGGTTATGGATACAAATAAGAACAAAACCAATACCAATTAACAACCCCACAACCTTGAAATTGAAAAGGAAGTCTCTTCTATTGTTTTCGTTTGGTGTAGGTAAATAGTACATTACAAATAATTGAATATATGTAGGATTCACTATAATGGGCTAAAAAGCAGTGTTCAAAATCAATTTAAAATTTTGTTAGATGAGACTTTGCTTGAGAATTAGTTAAAAAAGATATGTAGAACTCAAAAGCTTAATTTCAAACAAACCTTGTCAGCTCAACCTTCATTTTACGTTTCAGAGGTCCTGTCTTGTTGTCTTGTGTAGGAAAAATAACACTTAGTGGAAGCCTCTCTTCTACCAATTCCTACACCTGATGGACATTATAGGAACTTGTTCCTGAACACCTTTCTGTTTTCAAGCTCTTACTCTAATAGTTTAGCATGATTAGACTATGAAACTTTGTTTTCTTTAAATCGGACCTTTTAAATTTGATAAAATAGATGAATAAATCAGTTGAAATTTTATTGGGCTGTTGTCTTTACATGTTGGTTTCTTTTGCTTTATTAGGCAGTAGTATGGTATTTCTATGTTAGCATGTTTGCTAACAATTCTAGTATGCTACTGTAGGATGTTACCATAGTCAGACTATCTAGAGCTTAAATACATTAGTCTCTTTAATTACTGAAAAATTGTCATAAAAAGAACAAGCAGATCTGTAGTGGTGAACATATGGTAGGCGGGTTTAATTTGATCTCATGATTCTGATCAATTTTGGAGATGGAAGAATAGGTTATTTATATTAAAATATTTCAGGACTGGTAATAAGAGCATCTTATGGACTTGTTTTTACATTCCTAAAACAGGCATGGTAATTTGAGACGCTCTGTATTTTGTTTTTCAATAGCCTCTAACAAAGCATAAGACGAGATTTTGTGTAGGGTAAAAAGAATACAGAATGGTTTATGGAAGTCTGTGTGTGTGTCCCATTGTTAGAATCTTTCGTGTGGAACTTCAGTAACATGAGATTATTTTGTTAATGACATAAGGTAAATAGTGGGAGATAAACAGAAAGGATAGCTTTGACATTTCTCTTTCTGATTCCTTCTTCTTACCTTCTCTGTGATGTACAAAATATAAAACTTGTTTCAGTTTTACTAAGTTTCAATATTTATGATACTATTAATATTTTAGTAATTCTTTATCCATCAAAATATTTAAAGTTAAAGCTCTCCTGAACACAATGGGACTAGAAAATGTTCTTATTTTCTTTACAGTGGCCAAATTAATAAAAAATAGTTTGTGTCAAGAAATCATTGCTGTAGGTTACATCGTTTGTACATAAAATATTTTATAATTTATCATAGTTTTATTACATTACTTCAATAATATGATAATTTCAATACTTACAATCAAAGTATTAAAAATTCTGATTTTTCAAAACTGCTGATTTTGCTTTTATTAAGCCAAACTATTAAAAAAAAAAAAAAAAAGAGGAATGCAAGATAAATTGCTCTGGAAGCTGATTTAGTTACAAATTCTGAAGTAAAACAATGAATTTTATCTAACTTCTTCATCTGAATTAACCTTACAGGAATGGGATGTTATTAAATGATTCCTAGCATGTTAAAAGTAGAAGAAATTTGTGTTTTTCCCAAACCATGTAATGTGAAACAATGGCCTACTACCTTAAAAATTAAGCAAATAAACCTTACAGGTTCATATGTATACAACACTAGTTGATTTATGCTGTAGGAAAATAGATTAGAACACAACAGTGTAAATATATGCACATTTACTAATTTGCTTGTTATACTACCACCGGAAATATCTCTGTAATTTCCTTTTTTGAAAGCAGATTTTCAAGCTACTTTTCATGTGTACATCCCATGTTGTAATTCACCATTTCTTCATCTCCACTTGTAGGTGAAGTTATTGAAAAACTCTGCTAGACCATTGTATTATACCATTTGTGAAAATTTTTCAGCGTATTTTGAAAGAATGTAACTTTAACAGTGTACTTGCTCACCACTTCACTGAAGATATTTTTGATAACCAGAAAGTAACAAAGCAGCAATTTTTTAAGAGTTGTGGAACAGAAATAGACATAGTTCTTGGCCACATGGTTTCCTCTTTGTTCTTCATGATCTCTGTCACAAGAAAGTGTAGTTTTTTTCTTTGATTCCAATATCTTACTTGGTTTTTTTAGAAATTTGTATGGTGTCCAAGAATGCTAGGGTGGAACAGAGTGAGTTTTTAAAGACAAAGTAGGTAGGTATTATTCTGCTGTTGAAAGGCCAGACCGTCTTTCATGTGGGCCTGACTAATCTTGAATATTTACTAACATTATTAATAATGTCACAGTTTTAATAATGATTAACCTCCTTGCTCTGTTGAGGACCCCAGTTTATTGAGTTCTAGTCTGAGTTCTTTCACCTTATGCAAGAAACTAAGATTCCTAAATCCTACTTCTGGAAAAACATTTAAAGTTGGACTTGTGTCGCCTCCCTGGAGGCAAAGGTCTCCTGATACTGCTCTGTCAAACACTCTCATAGTTGTCCCACTTGTGTTTCAGGGAAAAGCAAAAACAAACTGAATGGAGATAGGAGTTAGGATTTTCTAAGCATCTGTACTATATCATACAGAAGTGTACAGTTTTATACAAACTGTTCTATGTCTTAATTCCAGTATTTACAACTTCCACATGTACTGAGTAAAATGAACCTATTTTTTGTATAATTATTATGCTGAAGGAGAAGTATTTTTAATAATTGCTAACTTTAATATGCGGCACATGAAAAACAATTGACATCAAACTCTTCAAGGGATACAAAAGAAGATGTAAAGCACACTGAGGCTGGATTGAAGCAGTCTGTTTGAAAAAGTTAGTTTCTGTTTTCTATGTACCTGTTCTGTTATACTGAAATACATGCAGTAATTCTTGAAATAAATTAAAATATACAGGAATTTTTGATATGAGTTATATTTTTTGAAAGTTGATCATTCAGTCAAGTTTCACATTTAAATCTGAACCAAATCAGGTAAACTACTCTCCAGTTTCTTGTAACTGCTGAAAATATTTCTGTGTTGGTAAATTGCAGACTAAAATTAACGTATAATTATTACGTGAATTTTTTTAATGGAGAAGATCTAATTGTTAACACATCAGAAAACATTTTTTTACATGTTCCCTTCCTTGAATGCATCAGCTTTATTCTACCACAACAAGAAATGAATTTTACTTTGTAGAATAATGATGATCTAGCAGACAAATAGGTGTATCCAGGCTGATTAGATGTGCAGAATGAAATTTAATCCATCTGAGGCATTTGAATAAATTATTTTAGGCTCTGCATAGACTGGTGTTATTGCAGTGTTTCTCAGACTGTTCAGGCAAAGCTTTCCGCAGTGAACTCTGTCACACTGGAAAAAATCTGGGAAGCAAGTGAGCACCAACAATAAAAAGGTGGTACTGATTGTCCATAACTGGGGTCCTCCTGTGTGCTTTCAGAAAGGAATGTTACCTAGGTAGAGGGAGAAAGTGGAAGTTTCAGTGGCAAAAAAATATGGAGTTTTCAGATAATTCTGGGGTTTAATACTGTTCAGGTTTTCTGTTTCCTCACATGCTATCTTCCTCGCAACTGCATTTTACTTCTTATATGTAGATAATAATATACTGAAAGCAACATTTAGACTTGCAACTGCACTACAGGTCTTTGTGCCTTGCTATTCATTTCAAATTCTTGTTTCATTATTATAAAAGTCCATTTCATAATAGATTTAGATAGATGAATGAGTGCAATTTTCCTGTGCCAAAATTTGAAGAAAAGAAAATGGTATCATAAGTTACAATTGTAATGGAAATTCTCTGTCATCTGCAAATATGAGCATAAGAGTGATGTTACAAGTAATGAAACTATCCTTGAAATAATAAGATAAAAAGAAAAAACTGGATGATAAAACTGACTTAATATCAGATCACATGATCATCAGATCACCACCAGGGGAGGTTTAAACCGGCTTTTAGGAACAATTTCTTCACTGAAAGGGTTGTAAAACATTGGAACAGGCTGCCCAGGGAATTGATTGAGTCACCGTCCCTAGAGGCATTTAAGAGATGTGCAGATGTGGTACTTCGACACATGGTTTAGTGGTGGACTTGGCAATACTAGGTTAATGGTTGGACTTGATGATATTAAAGGACTTTTCCAACCAAAATTATTCTATGATTCTTCTGTCATTGGTGTACCTATAGAAGTAGAAGGATTTATTGATTATTTTAAAGTATACACAGGCACAATGATCTTGATTTTCAATAAGATATATTTGATTAAAAAGCTAAAGAAGTTCTCTCCTAGAAAGTGACATTACTTTGAAAATACCTTTTTCTCTCATTTAGTAGAGATTATTTTGTAATTTATAAAATTGGTGGTCCATAACAAATAATACAAGAAAGAAATATTTTCATCCTGACTGATAGAACCAACCATTCACTGAAAACTATTTCAAGAATCTGAGGATTGCTGTAACTACTAATTGAGATTTATCACCTTGCTAAAATCACAGAATCACAGAATCACAGAATGTTAGGGATTGGAAGGGACCTCAAAAGATCATCTGGTCCAATCCCCCTGCCAGAGCAGGAGCACCTAGGTGAGGTTACACAAGAAGGCGTCCAGGCGGGTTTTGAATGTCTCCAGAGAAGGAGACTCCACAACCCCCCTGGGCAGTCTGTTCCAGTGTTCCGTCACCCTCACTGAGAAGTAGTTTCTTCTCAAATTTAAGTGGAACCTCTTGTGCTCCAGCTTGAACCCATTACCCCTTGTCATACTGTTGGTTGTCACTGAGAAGAGCCTGGCTCCATCCTCATGACACTCACTCTTTATAAACATTAATGAGGTCTCCCCTCAGTCTCCTCTTCTCCAAGCTAAAGAGACCCAGCTCCCTCAGCCTTTCCTCATAAGGGAGATGCTCCACTCCCTTCATCATCTTTGTGGCTCTGTGCTGGACTCTCTCCAGCAGTTCCCTGTCCTTCTTGAACTGAGGGGCCCAGAACTGGACACAATATTCCAGATGAGGTCTCACCAGGGCAGAGTAGAGGGGAAAGAGAACCTCTCTCAACCTACTAACCACCCCCCCTTCTAATACACCCCAGGATGCCATTGGCCTTCTTGGCCACAAGGGCACAGTGCTGGCTCATGGTCATCCTGCTGTCCACCAGGACTCCCAGGTCCCTTTCCCCTACACTGCTCTCTAATAGGTCATTCCCCAACCTATACTGGAACCTGGGGTTGTTCCTGCCCAGATGTAAGACTCTACATTTTCCCTTGTTATATTTCATTAAATTTTTCCCTGCCCAACTCTCCAGCTTGGCCAGATCTCGCTGGATGGCAGCACAGCCTTCTGGCATGTCAGCCACTCCTCCCAGCTTGGTGTCATCAGCAAACTTGCTGATAGTACACTCAATTCCCTCATCCAAGTTGTTGATGAATATATTGAATAATACTGGCCCCAGAATGAAACAGCAGAATACGATCAACAGGTATAATCAATAATATGGCTGTTATTGGGAAGACATTATAATAATATTTTTAACGCGCTCTACAACTTCAGTATTACACCTTCCAGTAGAGCCCATAGCAATGTCAACTTGTGGGCCATCAGCAGAGTTTTTGACATCTCCAGTAGCCTGGGATCCAAACCAGCATGGTTCTGAGGGCTGGGAAATTCACCACTGAAGAACATTATTGGTAACAGGAGAATTACTTGCTATGATTTATTTACTATATAGGCAGTTTTTAAATTCTTGCAGAAGTGAAAGACAGGCAACAGTGAGCACATATGCAAAGAAGTTGCAGCATCCAATGTAAAATGCAAGCCTTGATAAGACTTTTGAAGACAAAAATGTCACTTTTAATGAAATAATTTATAATTCTGGTGTGGAACAGAACTGAATAAATATTTTCAAATTTAAATTTTATATTACTCTGTCAAAGTCCGTAAAGGTGACTCTTCGAAGTCTACTGTGGTTACAGTATTAGTGATTCTGTAGAAAATTCCCCTGGCAGGATATAGTTCTTCAGGGACACAGAAGTAAAGAAATAAAAAGCATCTGTGCTTCCTCTCTGCTTTCAGTATGAACAGCATACTGATAGCTGCAAAATAGAAAAATAATAACATGAATCCTTCAATGGCAGCTCTGAGGCTTTTGTGGCACCAATATGATGCAGAGAATCTGTGAGAGTGGGGCTGGTGCAGGCTAACTCACAAAAAGTCTGTCACTTGCAGCTTAACCACAGTTGAATGACATATTTTGTTTATCTGATTTTAAGCAAAAATGTATTTTTACAGCAATAAGAAAGCAGCTATACACCATACACTCTACCATAGAATATTTATTTTAGATAAATGTTTGTCGTGGGAGTCATGTTTTATGCTGCTGTTGTTTTGTATTATGTTGGTCTAAAATATCCCTTGCTTTATCAGACAAATTAATCAGATGAGTTATCAGAGCTTTTATAGTGCTTTTGAGAATGTGTACCGAAGGATTAGACTGATAAGCATATGTTTCTAACTTTCTATTGTGTAGTCATACCATCAATAAAATATGTATTCCAAGATCTAGGACAGGTTTGAAGAATCTGTGCTAACATAAAGTAGCTAAGGACCTGAAGGCATTTGAGGCCAGGTTTATGCACATAATCATCAGTAAGTACTTGTAGATTCAGTTTTTAAATAGATTCAGTTTATTTTTTAAGGCTATTTTATTTGCTAAGAGATTTTTCCCTGCTGAGTAATCCAACTTTGGAGAAAAACAGCTGTTGATTTTCCCAAATAAAAATTATTTTACTCCAATAGCCAATTGCTGACCCAGTTTGGAGGGTGGACAATTCTGAATAAGAGCATGTGTGTAAATGGAATATCAAATAAGGTATCTTCTTTTTTATCTCTCAGGAATTTATTTCTTAAAGCTAAATAACCTTTCTCCCACAACTATACACAGAAATATGCATCTGATTTATCTCAGTATCTAATCATAAGTAAAAGAGATTGCAGGTTCCCATGGCAACTGCAGTTCAGTATATTCATTGACCTTTTTCTTGCCAGTATTTGCCTTATTATTCAGCACAACAAACTTCCTGTCACATCAATAAGAATTCTAAGATTTATAGATCTTAATGCTTTTTCTCTGTCCAATCTACAACATATTACTTTTCAGAAGTCCATTGTGTCACTAGAAAACTTAATTTAAATGTAAGAAGTATTGGGGCTGTTCTTCAGTGTTATTTACATGTGCTGCATCTATTATTTGAACACATGGCAAAAGTTTTTGGTTTTTTTTTCCATCTATTTTGACAGGCTCAGCTCTGCAGAGACTTTATTTTGTCTTTAATGTGAGGAGCTGATTCCACTGGCACTTCAGGCACAGACTTAAAAACTGAAAACACAAAAGAGCCAGTGTGTCTATTCTTGTCTCAGAGAGATAAAACATATTGCAAAGAGAGGAAAGAGCTACAACTATTCTGCTTGATTTTTTTATAACTTTTCTACTGGAGGAGGAACCAATAATGGAACCTAAAATCTTCCCCTGTATCACTGTGTAGGATCTGAGCTTGAACTTCAAAAGATATTTGTCTTTCATGTGTCTTTATTCTGCTATTTGTAGAGCAAAGGTGGATCTCTTTGTTTTCCTGGCTTAATTCAGTTCAAGTTTTAAAGCCTTAGGTGTCTATGATTTTATTACCATAGCATGACACTATTAAATGCTTTGAATGTGGCTTCTTTTTGTTTGTTTGTTTTCTTAATATTTTATATGTATGCATATATTCTGTGTGTTTATATAAAAAGGCAGTAATTTTATATAGCTTTTCTGTGCCTATCCATAAACTACTGATAACTTAAGCAATTAATTCAAAAGTGATCAGGAGTAAAACAACAAAATATGTCTGCATTTGTATTTTAAGAATGTTGTAAATGGAAGAACACATTTTATGAAACAATTCAAGCATTTGATAGGAGACAAGTAGTTCTGTTTCAAATGTAGTCCAGACATAGCAAACCAGCAAGAACACAATACAAAGTGACATTATCATTTGAAATACAGGCAATGAAGGATTTTTCTGTCTTTTCCTGTAACTTTGCACTTTTAGTGCTCACTTTCATAATTCTTACAGACAGTCGATCCAAGTATTGTCTCTGTTTACACTATTTACACGAGTTATGAATTTAGTGAAGAAATTCACAAAATTGAGCTCTTAAGTAAGGTTAACTCAGAAGCTTATAGATTGTTTTTTCTTCTTCTTTTTAGTTTTTCTTTTTAGGGACTAAAATCATATTAAATTTTCATCCTATAGGAGAATAGTGAAAATCTTCTTGTTTGCAATTTTATTTACTGTAATTATAATTTTAAAAGAACTCATATTCACTTCATTCAGAAATTTCATGGATATGAATCATGCAATAGGCATGCAGACACCCATAAACACATTGTAAATGATTGTGTTTTCTGTTTGCTGAAGTGTGAAGATTTCTAAGAAAACAAGTATCTAACTGCTTCATGCAATCTTCTCAATAGACCTTCCAACTGCTCTATGGAATCATTACTACAGGGCTGGAAATGTCTATTCTACAACTCCTTATAAAAGGAATATATTTATTGTGACAATTAATACATTTTCCTCTCAAACTTTTCCCTTTCTAAGTACACAGTATTCTGCTACTGATTTAACCTAACTTCTTTATGTATACATGTTAACCTGTGCAATCATTACATATAAATCTAAGTGTCTTCATAAATATGTATTTTTTGTTATCCTAGTTGAAAATGCATCTTATACTTGGTAAATTCCTGGGCAACATTCTAGTCTTTCATAACTTCTTGTAGCTTCTATTCTCTTATATTTTTCTCCCCTGTTATGATAAGGGAAATATTAATAGCTTACTGAGGAAAACTTTCTTTCCAAATATTACTGAAGTTTCATAAAATTAAATCCAATGCAGCCTCAGGTACCCTTAGGTCTAAAAAGTTAAAATCATAATAAACCTGAACACTTTTATGAGTGTATGTAATCAACAGCCTCACAGGAGGAGGAGAAGGAAAATGGATAGGAGCCTAACTTTTACATTCAGAAAATACACTATATATTTACACAACACACCATTTAGTGATCATGCACTAGAGAAAACAGTAATCGCCTGGTAAAGTTACTTGCACTGTTTTGGTAGTTTAGAGATTTACTGGTATTCCAGAGAGGACGAGATAACTTTTACTCTGGTCATGTCCTGAGCATGATAACCTTTCAGGTTCTCTGACCCAATAAATCTATTCTTCTCTGTACTCAGTAGCTGCCTGCCTTTGGTTGTCAGTCCTCTCTCCTCCATCTTGCACCACGTTACTGACTTCAGTCTTATCAGTTTAAACCTCCACATCTGCTGTTCTGATAGGTTTGATTACCAACTATCTTATATCTCAGCCTGCCTGGTAGAAGTTATTATGTGAGTGCATACCTGCTACCGATTTTTATCTAATATTGTATGTGCATCAGCTGTCAGGAGTGCAAAAGGCATGTTAAGTGAATTTTAAATCAGACTAGTCACTCTTTTGCAGAGTAGTAGATTAAAAAAAATATGTATATATACAGTTGCTATGAAAAGGTAAGGTGTGTAAAAAATTTCTATTTGTATGAAAAGCATTCTTCATCTTAAGCCCACTCCCCCCCATAACTTTTCTTGAAGGAAACACTTTTCAACTAACGTTTTTACCTCGCGGTAGAAAATTGTAGAATCATAGAATAGTTTGGGTTGTCAGGGACTTTCAAAGGCCATCTAGTCCAGGCCCCCTGCGATGAGCAGGGACATCTTCAACTAGATGAGGTTGCTCAGAGCTCTGTTCAGCCCGGTCTTAAACATTTCCAGGGATGGGGCATCTACCACCTCTCTGGGCAACCTGGGCCAGTGTTTCACCAACCTCATTGTAAATAGTTTCTTCTTCATGTCTAGCCTGAATCTCCCCTCTCTTAGTTTAAAGCCACTACCTTTTGTCTCATCACAAAATGTTTATTCCCTATATCTAATAATAATTTCCCATATTCCAGCTCATGTTTGTTGCCTCTAATTCTGTTACTGTGCACCTCTGAAGGGGATCTGGCTCCACCTTCTCTGTATCTTTTGGTTAGGCAGCTGTAGACAGTGATAAGGTTTCCCTGAGATGTGTTTTCTCAAGGCTGAAGAGGCCCAGCTCCCTCAGCCTAGGATGATCCAGGTCAAATGAATTACCAAAAAAAGCTGTAGACTTGGAGGTTTTCAGCTTGGAGATCCCTCATCCACACACTGTTGTATCACATACCTGTTAGATCATATCACTTATGTTATTCTAAATAATTTAATGAGAAAAAATGAACATGATCTAAAAGAGGGCCAAATGAGAAACAAAACACTGACAATTCTTCATTTTAGTTTATTCAATACTAGGGATCCCAGAGAAAGCACTGAGGAAAGAATATACCTCATATATCTCTAGCCTTGAAGAGTTTTATTCTTCTAGATGTCAGTGAAGGATCAATACTTGTTACTAAAAATGTACAGCTCTGGACCTATTTCAAGTAAGCTTGAAATTGTTAACTCAATATATAAATGCCGATTGCCATTCAAAAATACAGTCAAATAACTGTCGATCTCCAGATGTCCACGTCTTGAAATACATTCCAGAAAACAAGCTTGTCATCTGAATGGTTATGCATTAAGAAGGGAAAGAAATTGTTAAATTGCAGCTTTGGATCATTTTACCTTTATTGTTCAGTAACTACTTCTTCATGATCTTTTTAAATTTCCTTTTAAATAGTTCAAAATCAGTCATCTTTGGCATCAGCCTTACTCCCAGACGTACATTAAAATAAGGACAACTGTTTGTCTTCTAGGATTAGCAGAAAGCATGACAGGCAAAGATCATTTCAGATCAACAGAAA
Organism: Caloenas nicobarica; assembly: GCF_036013445.1. Classification (NCBI taxonomy): domain Eukaryota; kingdom Metazoa; phylum Chordata; class Aves; order Columbiformes; family Columbidae; genus Caloenas; species Caloenas nicobarica. The sequence continues at coordinate 130,145,004 of NC_088245.1, forward strand.
TAGCTTAAAATACATGTTCACAAAGGGCTGCTGAAGATTGTATGCTCTGTAGCACAAATGGAACACACAGAAAGAAAACCCCTTTTTTTTTCTTTCTTTCTCTTTTCTCTTTTCTTTTCTTTTCTTTTCTTTTCTTTTCTTTTTTTCTTTCTTCTTACATATGTCATAATTCAGTAATTGGAGTAGCTTTTCATTTGCCCCTGCCTTAAAGACTTGTATATTCAGGAAAAGAAGTGTTACAGAAACAAACTCCTATCTCTAGTCAGTAATAATTTTGCTGTTCAATGCCTTATCTTTTGTGACTGTACTTCCTTAGATTACTTTGTGACATATTTTTTTCACAAAGTTTCAAGTCATATGTTCAACTACATCAAAGTTTGTTTCATGTGGGAAGTTTGCTTTATAAGTATTTTTCACTTCTTTTCACACTTCTAGTTTGTCTTTATATATGTTTATTGTTGTATGCAAGATATATGATGAAAGAAGTTTTTTCTTATGATTTCAAATTAAAATAGATTTTTTTAAAAAACCAAACAAACAAACAAAAAGAAAAAATAAGACAACTTATGGGAGTTTCAGTCATTTTCTTCAACCCTTCTACATAGTTTATGAAATAAAGCCATTATACTTTGACCAAACTCCTGATGAAATCAGTATAAAGTTCACTGTTGATGTCTGAATCTTGAAAGGGATGTGAAAGGCAAGGGGAAAGGATTCTTCAATTACTTAGCAGAAGATGATCAGGGAAAATGTGGGCCTGCTGCTGAATGGGGCAGGGCACGGCTGACAAATTAAATAGAGGCTGATGTACTCATTGACTTCTTTGCCTCAATGTTTACCAGCGAGACCAATCTGCAGGAATGTCGGGTCTCTGAGACCAAAGGGCAAGTCTGAACAAAGGGTTACTCTTGGTGGAAGAGAATCAGGTCAGGGAGCATTTAAACAAGCTGGATCTGTTAATACATAAGTCCAGGGACACTGACAGGGTTCCCACACAAGTGCTAAGGGAGCTGGCTAATGACACTGCAAGGCCATTCTCTATTATCTTTGAAAGACCATGGCAACTGGGGGAGGTTCCTGAAGACTGGAAGAGCAAAAATGTCACTCCTATCTTCAAGATGGGCAAGAAGGAAGATTCAGGGTACTGCGAGTTGGTCAGCCTCACCTCAATCCCTAGGAAAGTGATGGAGAAAATCCTCTAGAAAAGCATTATCAAACATATGAAAGAGAAGAAGGGGATTGGGAGTAGTCAGGAGGGATCTATAAAAGGGAAATCATGCCTGACCGACTTGATAGCCTACAATGAAATCACTAGCTTGATGGGTGAGAGGTGAGCAGCAGTAATACTTTTGCCACCTTTTCCCATATGTCCTGCACTGGTGGCAAAATAACCTCAGACCCTAATACACTCTGGGGACTGATTGACAGGAAATCAGGTCTGCAGAGGACCTTGGATCCAAGTTGACCAGAGCCAGCAATGTGCCCTTGCAGCAAAGAAAGCCAACAGCTTCCTGTACTGGATTAGGCAGTGATAGCAGCAGGTAGAGGGAGGTAATCCCTCCCCTCTGCTCAGCACTTGTAAGGCTACATCTGGAGTATTGCGTCCAGTTTTGGGCCTCCCCAGTACAAGAGAGACGTGGACTTAGTAGAATCACAGAACCATAGAATCATAGCATTTTCAGGGTTGGAAGGGATCTTAAAGATGATCTAGTTCCAGCCACTCTGGGCAGAGATACCTTCCACTAGATCAGGTTGCTCAAAGCCTCATCCAACCTGGCCTTGAACACTTCCAGGGAAGGGGCATCCACAACTTCTCTGGGCAACTAGAATTAGTCCAGCACAGGGTCACTAGGGTTATTAAGGGGTTACAACAGCTTTCATATGAGGAGAGATTGAGAGAAGCGGGATTCCAGCCTGAAACACTGAAGGCTTAGGGTGATCTTGCCCATGTATATAAATACCTGATGGGAAAGAATGAAGAAGGAGCCATACTCTTCTCAGGGATATCCAGTGACAGGAAAAAAGGTAATGGCGACAGATTGAAGTTCCTTGTGAATGCAAGCAAATATTTTTTTCTTTGCAAGGATGATCAAACACTTGAACAGGTTGCTCACAGAGGCTGTGGAGTCTCTGTTCATGGAGATATTCAAAACCTGACTGGACACAGTCTTGGGTAACATGCTTTGGCTAACCTTGCTTGGACAGGAGATTGGACTAGACCATCTCAAGACATCTCTTCCAGCCTCATTGATTCTGTGATTTTGTTTCCCCCTTCTAGCTCATCAGCCCATGCTTTGGTAGTAACCTTATATATTCCTTCAGGTAAAAGTCACAGTATCATTAAAAAAAAATAAATCTACATCAATTGTCTTCAAATATTTTTATTTTATCCTAGCATGTGACCTGGATGTATTGTATTGAGTTTGTTACTATTACATCACATGAGGGATATTGTACTACTTCCCCAGATAAGATTCTTGTTGGTCATGGAGGTAGCAGAGGTACTCTGACAACAGTTTTTGCCTTGGTTAGCCAAAGCATGTTACCCAAGACTGTGTCCAGTCAGGTTTTGAATATCTCCATGAACAGAGACTCCACAGCCTCTGTGAGCAACCTGTTCAAGTGTTTGATCATCCTTGCAAAGAAAAAAATATTTGCTTGCATTCACAAGGAACTTCAATCTGTCACCATTACCTTTTTTCCTGTCACTGGATATCCCTGAGAAGAGTATGGCTCCTACTTCATTCTTTCCCATCAGGTATTTATATACATGGGCAAGATCACCCTAAGCCTTCAGTGTTTCAGGCTGGAATCCCGCTTCTCTCAATCTCTCCTCATATGAAAGCTGTTGTAACCCCTTAATAACCCTAGTGACCCTGTGCTGGACTCATTCTAGTTGCCCAGAGAAATTGTGGATGCCCCTTCCCTGGAAGTGTTCACATACACACCAATTATACAGAATTGTAGTATTTCTGAAAGACCTCTTTACATGCCCACTATCCCAGCTTCAACTCTTACCTATAGCTGTAACCAGAGGGTAGGAGCATGAGATTCTGGTATTTTTAAAGTAATGCATTCAGACATACTGAAAATTTTCAAATGTTCAAGATCACCTTAAATCTTGCATGACAAATAACTTGTGAGAAAAGCTACATTCTCATACTTAAGACATTATGTGTTATACAGGCAATATTGCAGAACAAATGGCAATGTTTTTCATAAGTGAAATTTATTTTCCTTTTGAGGTTAGACCACCATTTACTTTATTCGATTTAATTAAATGGAAATAGTGACATAGTCCCTCAGGGAGTTAATGCTTCACTTATGAAATATTCCATCAAAAATATTTGAAATCTGAACTTTTTTCCCTCAGTAGATGTGAAGAGCTTATGTAAATATTAACTCCCAAAGCTAATGCGATTTCCTGGCTGTGTCAAAAATGGCAGCTTTTGTTGTGCGAAGACAGGATAAAAAAGAGAGGACACTAAATTTATTTGCATATGAAGTTCTCTTATAATTGTATGTCATAACTTCACACTGACTTATAAGTTCATGAAAGCTATATGATATTAGATAATCACTTCCCTAAACGATGCACTAAGCATTACCTTAGTAAATGGTTTTCCATTTTCTTGACTTCAATTTATTATGGAAGAGCAGATAAAGTTCTCAGAGTAATGTTTGTTCATAATTCAGAAATTTATTAGATAACGTGGGTGTTATTTTCTATAATGATACAAAAGTCTAAAAATAAAATTTCATAGTTAAGACATTGGTAAGGATGTCAAAATTGTAAATTATGATACTTACTGTCTGTTAGTAAACTGTATCCTGAAGTTTTTCATAGAAATTGCTTTTTTGTTTTAATTTCTAGATAAGAAAATAAATTAAAAAATTAAAGGAAGCAATTATACACAAATTATTTGGAAGACTAAATTTTCAAGTTATTTACATTAAACACAAATTTAGAAAAACTTTTTGTTCTGCTCAGTTATGCTTTGTAGCACAAGTGAGACAAACCTTGATGTAGAGAATAGAATGAACAAGGATTTCCAAAGCGAGTTTACAGCAATCGTGATGACTTTCTAATTTGGTCTGATTAATCCATATCAATCCACAAAGAGATAGGAGGAGGAGAAGATGGAGGACTACAAGGCCTCATGGGTGAAATCCAAAGAGATGGAACGAAGCATCCTTACCACGTGGTCCTGTCCTTTAACCAGATCTGGTCTCTTGAACTCCCTAATAATCTTTGCAAAACTCCAAAATTTTGTGCACAGGAAGGTGACAGGGCTAATAGGTGTTGTGGAAATATTTTAGAATCATGGAAACTTTTGGATTGGAAAGAACCTTGGGAGGCTGTCTGGTTCAACTTGCCTCAGAGCAAAGTCAGCTTTGACATTAGTGCAGGTTTCTCGGGATCATGCCCAGTCAAGTTCCGTGTTTCTCCAAGGATGGGAAACCTATTCCTGGTTTATAACATTTACATGGTGACATTTTTCTTGCTTACATCTAATCAGAATTTACCTTGCTGACATCAGCCACCTCCTTTTGCAACCTTGGATACGGCTGAGCTAGTCCCAGTTATCGGGTCATTCAATCAACTTTAACACGTCATTTTTAGTGAAGCAGAAGACAATATGCTGAATATATGGGAACTTAATATTTTAATAGTACTTTACAGAAAACATGTATGTTAATACAAGTGCACTTCAGCACCTTGAAATCCTGGAGATAATTACAGCTTTGGTTTATATTTGGCAACTTCATCCACTTTGGGAAGTATCTGGTGTGCCATTTATAGTGTCTGATAAAGAAAACAGGAATCCATATAACTGATAAGAGAGAGCCTTTTTGGTATCTCTCCTGCAGTCTTAATCAGTAATACACACACAGCTTTGACAAAATGCTTGGGGTTTATCTTGCCTATTGTTTTTCTTGTTTTTTGGAAGGTTTTGTGCTCTGTCCTAAATGTAAAACTTTGAAGAAGAAAAATACCCAACACCCCAAAACCCCAAAGCTTTGTTCCTAATGGATTAAAGCAATGACAATACTGTCAATGTCAGTGTAGAGGTAAAGCAAGAAAAAAGAAAGAGATTATCACCAAAGATTAGGAGGCGTAAAATT